>NC_035109.1:371762753-372445385 GCF_002204515.2 Aedes aegypti
TCCAATCCAAATCTAATCCAAATACATCCAAACACAAATTCAATTCAAATCAAATCAAAATCAGTCAAAATCCAATCCCAATCAAATCTAAATCCAATCCAAATCCAATCTATATCCAATCCAAATCTAATCCAAACACAAATTCAATTAAAATTCTATTCGAATCTAATCAATTCAAATCAAAACCAATTTAAATCCAATCCAAATCCAATTCCAATCCAATCCGATTCCCATGCAATCCAATCCAAATCCAATTCTTAATTCAATCCAAATCTCGTCCAACTTCAAATTCAATTAATAATAAAATCCAAATCCAACTCGAATCAGTATATTGAATTAAATGTTTGTCATACTGATGAAATACGTCCAGTTTTGTCGAACTAACAAATTCATTTCATGGCACCAGTATGTGCAAAATATTAATATACTACACACAAGATTTTACTGTTGAATGGTAAAAACGCTCAATTTTTACAAATTTTGAAAGTAAACTTTAAAAAAAGTATTTTATTACTAATCATTATGAAATTTGAGTTTGCATTTCTTTGTGACTTGTTTTCTTAATTGGTTTCTCGTATTTAAGCACTTTTCTATTAAATCAAATTTTGGAAGAATCGTTTTTCACTAGTATTCACTCATATAGCTCATTTATTCCTATATATTTTTCCAATCCTTTTCCTTTATCACTCATTTTTTTTTTTTTTGTTACTGCAATTTGTTTCAGTCTACATTCCTCCCATTCCCATTTTCAGCTCTACATTCCTCCCATTCTTTTGTTTAATCCCACCTCTTTTTCTTGATTTTATATCATTCCTGCTTCGCTCATTCTTTAGCCAGATCTCTTGTTTTTTTTTGGCGTCGTATAATAACCGTTTTGATCATTTTTTTTTCTAGCCATATCTGTATATATTTTTTTTTTACTATTTTCTCATGTCCGACTCCTTTTATTTTTTTTAGCCACATTTATTTTTTTAGCTTCTTTAGTCTCCGTTATCCTCTTATTTTAGCCACATCTATTTTTTATAGCTTTTTTTCACCTTATTTTTCTTTAGCTACATCTATTTTTTTAGCTCCATATGCATTTTTTTTTCAGCCTAAAAAGTAAAATATGAATTGGGCTTAATGTGCAAATGATGTTTATTGCGTGGTGATATTCATCAGTGCTGTTTTCTTGATAATCATTAGTACTGATTTCTATAAATTAGAATATTAAATATTCTGAAACAATTATCATTATAGATAGACATGTATACTACACCACAGATTATATTGAAATTTTAGATCTAAAACTTCAAATCAAGATTTCTCGAGATTCCTCCTAGGGATTTTTTTAAAAATTGGTCCAGTGGTTGCAAAATAACCTCAGAAATCTAGCCCTGTGCTCAGAATTGATGGACATTTTTTTTTGCATAATAACGGTCTGTCGGGGCACCGTGCGTACGCTTACCCGTACGAACCCCCGTGGTAGTGAAAAAGTTGAACGTTTCTAACCGAAAATATTTTTTACAACTCGTACTGTTCCTAAAGGATCAACTAGCATAAATTTTGTCTTTATAAAATGCAAAATTTATTTTATAGGGCTATCAGATATCGACGATACATTTTTAAGAAGTTTTTTGAATCCCCACCATAGACTTTAATTTTTTTTGCTGTGTTTATTTCATGCGAACGTAACTAGGGAAAGTGTACCAGTTATGGCAATAGTGGTTCCCTATTTGGCCATATGTGTTTTCTCGAAAACTTTCACACTTTGAATATTTTTCAATGTTTTGACATCAAGATTCATGTGATATCAAACGACTAAAACACACAGAATGATTATAAATTTGAAAATAATCAATTGTCACTTATGGCGAAATAGGGAACCATTATGTCCATAACTGGTACACCTACCCTATTGATAACAATTTGGGATTAAAGCACAATTGTGGGATACCTTGGGCGTTAACGGGTTAAATACTGATATCGAGTTATGGAACCACAGTGAAAGTTGTTCTTCATGGCTACCACTATGATTCCTCAAACCGCAGTTTGACCATTTTTCTACCTTTATTAATGTATGTTAACACCTAATGGCTAGTTCATTATCTACAAAAACGCAGTTTAATCTGATTTTGTGTTCTACTACTCGACATCTCCGACAGCTCAATGGATCCTTCAATACTTTTTATTATTAGATCACTGAACTTTTTTTATTGAGCATCCCTAGCCTAGTATTCAATGTTAGTTTTCACTTTACACAGCCGCATCCTTTGGAAGTCGATGAGCCAATGAGCTTGTTCGAGTGCTCCTGAGAGGTAAAGTTTTTCCCATCAAATTGTATCATGCGTACCTGCTCAAATGGATTACGTAGCCAAAAGAACATTACCAACGTCAAATTCAAATGGAAAAAACAGTCAGCATAGGGTCAGAGATTACAAAACTGCGGGAAACGTGCCGAAAATTATTCAGAAATGATTTCTGCGTTTTGAGCGTTTCCGGTGATTCGTCCCGTCATCGGGAAAGGTCCACCGCTTTCAGGCAATTTTCTCGTGCGGAAAATTATTCACCTTTTGTCGTCATTCGTACGACTAGATTGGTTCTTCACTTTTGCAGCTGAAAACGATTTTGAATTGCTGTAGAATCAAATGATGAAACGATGAGCATTTAAAAAAAATCAAATATGACACAATGAGCAATACATATTTCTGTAGGATTGTGATAAAATCACCAGAATTGAAATTATCTTATATTGTTTGATATAAGATCACAAAGGGCATTACCTTATGTTTCGCATGTTTTGCTTAGTTTCATTTGGCTTTGTCTTTCGTGCAATTTAAAGCTATCGGTAATACAAAAGTGTATGAAGGCATTAGATTAAGTATGTATCTTCTCAAAAATTCACCTGATATAGCTTCAAAACAGCTTTTGAAAGATATTCTCATTCTAGACTTATATACAATTTCAGACTTAAGAGATAAAGATGGATAACAATCTCTGAGGTGTTTTAACGAAAAACCTCTATTTTTTCTGAACAGGTATCGAAGCCCATGCAAACATTTTCTTTAAGACAATGTTTGCATATCTCCCTCTAAATCCTTAAAGGATTTTTCCAAAAAGATCAAAGCCTTCCTTTGCATTATGGTAACGTCTCTGGGTATAAAGGAAAGCCATGCTTAAGGTATCCAGATTCTGTATGCGATTCCCGAACGGTCCAAAATCTATTCGTTATAGAAGTTTACTTGAATTTCGTGGACACAAAGTATTATCGACGATAATTCATCGAACCTGCCACCGCACATAACACTGAACCAGAATCAAACTTTCTTCTTGGAATAACTTCCGAACTTTTGCCATAGTAGACTTGCATTTGTTGAAAACATTTTTTAGGTATTTTCTCCAGGATTGCAGTAAGTATTTTTCTTAGAGTTCCATCAATGCAAGTTCTCAACAGATTCCGTCAAATATTTTCTCTTGAATTCCCTCAATAATTACACTCAGAATTTGTCTAAGGATTATTTCAACAATACTGACAATGTTTTTTACAGGAATCTTATTTCAATAATTTCTCCAAAAGTCCATCTAAATTTTGTTCTTTCGATATCGTGAGGATAATTCTTTACATATAACTCCTTGCATATTTTGCCATAAATGTTTCGCGCCTTCTTACTTACTAACTTACTAACATCTATTTTCTCAGGAGCATAATTTAGAAGATTCCTCCAGAATTTTATCCAGTGATTTCTACATAAATTTTCTTAAGAGTTCCTGGAAAATACATCCAGGAATTTCCCAGCGAAAATTCTTGTCAAATATGTGGATCTATCCCTAATCAGATTCCTTGACTAAAAAAACTGAATTAATTCGTGATCTGAACTCATGCATTACTCGAGAACAATCCTAGCAACGCTTGTCATCCATCATAAAAAGAAAATATAGACGTCGAATTACAACGGATTTCCGACGTGCAACTGTTGAAAGTTTCATCCTTAAACTGCTTCTAAGAAGGATCAAATAGTCCGCTTGAAAGAACTCCCATCGGTCTTCCACCTGTGGGTGGTCGTAGTACAGAGTATTTTCATGTTTCATTCGAATCAGAGATCGAGAACCTGAACGTATCCGGTTTTGTCGTAATTCTTGGAAATGATTATGCGTTTGTTACTTTCTGGACGAAATTGGTTGAATTTTCCCGGGGTTTTCCCATTTTTCGGTCGCGTGGGAAAGTTATCTAGTGCATGCTGGCCAGTGTCATGAGTTCTTTAAAGCTTAACTTCTTAGAAAACGGGTAAAAGCGAAACCCTGCAATAAACACAACCTGAATAAAATCAAGAACCGTATCAGATTTGTGCAATGATTCGTGAACAGCTTAAAGTTATTTGCTTTGCTGCGGATATTCTCTCTCCCAATTCTGTTTTACGCCCCACAAACAAACTTTTTGATTGGGGCCCAAATAGCCGTAGCGGTAAACACGCAGCTAGTCAGCTAGACCAAGCTGAGGGTCGTGGGTTCGAATCCCACAGGTCGACGATCGTTTCGTAATGGAATTTTTCTCAAACTCCCATGGCATAGAGTATCTTCGTGCTTGCCATACGAATGTAGAAAATGGTCAATTGGTCACGAAGGTAGTAACTGTGGAAGAGTTCGTAAGAACTCTTAGCTGAGAAACAAGCTCTGTTCCGGTTGGAACGCAACGCCAGAAAAGAAAAACAATAAAAACAAACTTTTGCGTTAATCGTTCTAGTAGATTACGGGTAGAGGGGGTCGGTTGTCTCGACCGGCAAATTCACAAGCTGTAAACCAGTGTTCACTTTTTTGCTTTGTTATTGTTGGTGATGGCGAAATTGGGAGGCACAACGATAATGATGTTTGGGAAATCCAAACAATCCATTGAAACGCAGGAGGCCATGGTTTTCCGTAGTCATCATCGTCGCCTTCTACGTTTTTTGGATCTTGGCGGGGGGCTTATTTCGACGTTTGGGATTGCTTTGATTGGACGCATCAGATCAGGTTCATAGAAAACGAGCTTTTGATGTTTTTCGGATGACACTGTCTGCATACGGTTCTATGACGTACACCTGAATGGCATAGATATACATTTGCGACACCGGCTTCAATTGTATGCCGGGACATATATTTTTTGGATGGGGAATTTTGCAAGTCACTGCTCTGTTATGCATTGAAAAGCCCAACGTTAATGGAAGTTTACCGCCGCAATGTCGTTTGATGTGAGGTGGTGTATGTATTGCAAAATGTTCTAGCTTTGAATTTGAATTGATTCATAGTATATCCAAGATAGGGCTCATTCTAATACAATAGTATACATCTCTGGAGTATATATAGCAGAAAATTTAAAAGTGGCTTTCAAAGCAATCTTTAGAAAGTTTGCAGAGACATATGTAAATTTGATTGCTGGAAAATGCTCCGTGGAATTTTTTGAAGAATATCTTGGAGGTTTTATGGAGATGTACCGTTTTGTCTCAAATTCCGAACACTCGGTTTTTTGTATGGCGACTTGGTTGAAATGTTTCGCTGAAATATGTCATCGAATTTCCAGGAAATGGCAGTCATTTGAAATTCAATGTTAATGTCTTTTGGTCTATTTTATAATTTGTGAGTTAAAATGATTCTTTAGTTCGAGATCAGTAGAACTAGCTCAGATAGATGTGCTTGAGAAATTGTCCATTTTAATACGTTTTATTCGTACTGTTCGGAATTTGAATCAAGGTGTTTGAATATGGGACAGAACGAACTCAGTGTTCGGCATTTGAATCAAAATCTTGTTACAGACTTTTACGTTTAAACAATATTAAAACAAATCAAATAAACATTATTATCGGATCATTCAACAGCAAACAGTTAAATTTTGCGGAGAAATTTAAATTTTAACAAATATCTGCCAATTTATGCCTATTAGGGGCACTTGAAGTCACTTAAGTGTTCGGGAATATAAGTCAAAACGGTGGAAAGTTGGTTTGCTCTACAAAGTTGTTCAATTTCACACAAATTTTGTAGAACATACCAACTTTCCATGACTTATCGTTTTCGAATTAAATCAAAAAGTGTCTTGGTTACTTACTTTTGTCTTTGAACAACCCTCTGAAACTCTGTGTAAAATGACTGCAATGTAATAATTCCCTTACAGGCAAAACTTCAAGTTATTTTGTAGTTCGTCATCCAAATTTCAGCCAATTCGGACTACCAGAAGCTGAGATACAGCACCCCAAACTTGGGCATTTTGTATTGAAAAAACAGCATTTGGTTACTAACTTATGTCACTGACTGTATATGACAAAATTCAGAAGAAAAGATTTGAGGATTCAAAGATATGAGTAAAACATTTCCAGACCTAACAAGATCTACAGTTCTCCTACTACTCTATCTACTACTCTCTGTTCGTCGATGTTTTGTATCTCGATATCGAGTGAGAGGGCAATAATTAAAGTTGGTTTTCATGGCTATCTCGATCGTCCCTTGGATCGCAATTGCTCTGGTTTTATGTTATACAACTCGATGCCTCCTTAACTCTATGATAGTTTAGAAATATTCTTGAAGAAATCTGCGAACATCCTCCGAGTATTTTCGTGTAAATTTTTGAGAAGAGTAATTGAAATCTCATGTTGCAATTTATGGAGAAAATTGTCCATGGTTTTTCAGGGACCAGATTTCTTGAATAAAATTTCGAACATTTCCGGGAAGGAACCTTCAAGAATTTTAAAAAAAAAAATCTATCAAGGACTTTCCAGGAATTTCCAGGAAAATTTCTTGAATAATCATCAATGGAAGCGATATTCCAAGGATTTCCGGACAAAACCTCCAAGAATATACAGGGTGTCCCGCAAATTATCCGACAGCAAAAATATTGGAAAGATGATCTCACATTGAAAACAATGAAAAATCAATGTCCATGTACCTTTTATAATACATCTATATGTTAACACAAATACAACTTTAAAAAATTTCGAAATGATTGCTTGTTACTGAGGTAGGCAAATTTAAATTTTTCGGAGACGTTTTTCCTGAGGGCCGCTAGTCATACTGGGGACTGTATTATCCCTAAAACCTAAAAGAGATCAATCCAAAATGTCCTATTGTTATTTGAAGTAATCTACAGGTTAATGGCTTCAAGTTAGACTGGAAATATAAAATTGTACGGTTTCAATTCCAGTGAGTTCTATGGACATTTTCTCTTCCGTCATAAAGCTCAGAAAACAGCTCCCTTTAAGACACCTTAATACATTTGGGTTGGTTTTGCAATCATTTGAAATCGGAAATGTGACAAACTTATTTCTTAAGAATATAATAAGCCAATGTTTTAAAACCATGCAAGAATATTGAATTTATTATGCTTGGTTGTATAGAGCCAGGTAGTCAAAGTTTGTACGGATAATTTGCGGGACACCCTGGTAAGAAATAAATACTCTTAAATAGGTGAACAAACCGTATTAGAATTTCCACATAAAATCTTCTAGGATTTCAAGATTATCCAGAGAAATCCTTCAAGCAAATTCTAGCATTTCTTCAAGTATTTTCCAATAAAGCTTTCAGAATCAACCAATAAATCCTTCAAGCATTTATCAATATTTTTTTCAAGGATTTCTGAAACAATCATATTACGGACGGAGGATTACGGATTACGGAGTCATATTATCGAAAAATTCTGTAAGGATTTCCGACAATTTTTTTGAGGAATTCCTTCACAAAATGTCAGAAAATCGTCCAAGAATTCTTCGAAGGAATTCTAAACGAATCTGGCGAAAGCTTTGAAGGACTTCTAAAGAAATCCTTGAAAAACTTCTTAGTAATCCTTGAATAATATCTGGAAAAATCCTCAAAGGATTTCTGGGAACATCCTCGAAGATTTCTGAGGAAATTCTCGAAGGATTCTAGAAAAATCTTACAAAGATTTCTGGAAAAAAATTCTCGAAGGATTTCTAAGCAAATTTTTTGCAGGAATCCAAGGGAAACCTTCGAAGGATTTTTAGGGAAATCCTCAAAGGATTTTTGTGGAAATCTCGAAAAATTTCTGTGATTATTCGAAGTATTTTCTGAATAAATTCTCAGAGGGAATTTTGGAGAATCCTCATAGATTCTTAAGAAAATCCTTGAAAGAATTCAGGGGAAATGCTCGAAGAATCCACTGGGGAAATTCTTGGGGGAATCCTTGAAGGATTTCTAGGGAAATTTTTGAAGGATTTGTAAGGGATTCTTGAAGAATTTCTAGTAAAAAACTTCGAAAGATTCCTAGAGAAATCCTCGAAGGATTTCAAAGGGAATCCTGAGGCATTCTGGCGATCCTGAAGCATTTGGGAAAATCCTCGAAGCATTTCTCAGGAAATCCTCGAAGTTTTCTTGAAGTAATCTTAGAAGGATTTCTTGTGAAAATATATCCCTATTGCCATCGATTAATTTTCATCAAAAGCATCAGCTGATGAAATAATTTAGAAAATTCATATGTGCCAAAGATTTGCAAGCATTTTCTTCAAAGATTCGTTAAAAAATCTACGGTATAATTGAGAAAATAAACTCAATGAAATGGATGGAATTTGAAATTTCAGCAGCAAAACTTTCAACAATTATCCACTAATTTGATTCAAATATTACATGTTGCTTCAACAATTCCAGCATAAATTACTTCCTTAACATGATTTTTTTTTCAGGAAATTCCTTAAAATCATTCATTTTACTACTCTCAGCAAATAAATTTTACGAATCTTAGCAAACGAACATAATGCTTGATAAGATCGCTTCTCATTAACTCTAATTTCTGGGTACAGGCGTCTGCGATAAAAAGCATTGAGAAAGTGCCATGATCCAAAATGACGTATAGTTTCATACGAATTTACTGTTAATATTCGATGGATATCTTTCAACTTCTATTTTAATATTCATACCTGACATTACATTTAAACTGCGATAACATTGATTTTAGCATAGTAATTTATAAGAATCCTTACACTTTTTTCAACTAGAATCTTGTCCACTACATAAGACGTCGTGTTGTAACCAAAATTGCCCTCTATATTCAGGAAATCCTAAAAATGAATCCACATCGAATGTTATCCTGTATTTGAAATGTACTTTCAATTATAGTCTTGCTTTAAAGTTGGACATTTGCAATCTAGAAACAGTACATACGTTGTAATGTAAACAACAAGTGTGCTTTCAAGATGGTGCATTAACCAGTACATGATGTCTTTACTTCTGGGTCAAAAGTTTAAACTGAAGAAGGCTCTCAGACATTGTTCACATCGTTCGTAATAGTTTAACATGCATTTTTTTTTTGTGTGTCACTTGACGGCTAAGACCGCTCACGGTCCATTCTGCCTTACATGCATTTGTTTGATACTTTAGGAGAATAAAAATGATAAAAAACATAAGCATTTCAAAAATTCTCGATTTTGGCAAACATCCCAATTTGGCAACATAAAAATCAGCCTTGTTGCCAAAATCAGTAAGACACTGTAATTAAAGTTGGTTTTCATGGCTATTCTTCGAGGTTTATGGACAAAAGTCGAAAGACAAAAAGGTGGAAAGACAATAGGTCGAAAACGATTTGCATGGTGGGAAATTTTTCCTTCTTTGAAAAAAGATTTTTGTTCTTCGACCTTTTGTCCTTTCGACCTTTTGTCTTTCGACCTTTTGTCATAGATTTCATCTCGATGACCCCTTGGATCGCAATTGCACTGGTTTTATGTTATACAACTCGATAACTCCTTAACTCGATGTACCCAGACAACCAAAATGTGCGTATTAACGAAATCACCTGGAGGCTCTATATGTGCAAAATTTCACTTATATAAGATGTTGCGAAACGGCCCTACGTTCAAAAGGGAGGCGATATGCGTGCATATATTATGTGATGAATAATAACATATAATGTGAGTGTATAAATTTCTACCGAACTAACCTGCAATATTATGCGACTTAACTTATGATAACAAATGATGATTTTGACAGTGCTACGGATTGATCCGACTTACTTTGTACGTGTGTACGGGACGAAACAAATGTAAACAAATGAACTCAGAAAAGAAGTGTTTTATGCAGGAAACTCATCAATCTGACGAGTTTATCCACTGTGTTTAGCGAGTTGATGTAATTAGTATGAATAAACGAGTTGTAACGTGAACTTTCATGCGATTTCTGGTTGTCTGGGTAAACTATTCTTGAAGAATCAGCGAAAATCCTTCGAGTTTTTCAGGTCAATTCTTAAGAAGTTAAATAGAAATTTATTAAAAATTGCGAAAATATCTCATGTTTGGCAATTATTGGACCAAATTTGACCATTGTTCTCAGAAAACCAGATTTCTTGAATAAAATTCCAAAACATTTCCAGGAGGATCCTTCATGAATTTTAGAAAAATCTATAAAGGATTTTCCAGAAAATTCTCAAGTTTTTGAAAAGTTCTTCAAAATTCTTGAAAAAATCTACAAAGGATTTATTAGGCGATACTCCAAGATTTCCGGTGCTTCAAGGAAAAAAATCCTCTTAAACAAACACCTTTAGAAACCGTCCTAGAAATTCACGCATAAAATCTTCAGGATTTTCAAAACTTTTACAAGGTTATCCGGAGAATCCTTCAAGGCATTCCGATGAAATTCTAAGATCTTCTGTTTTTTTTAAGTCTAATAAAAATTTTAATAATTTTTATCTCTTTCAACATTTATCAATAAGTTTTTCAAGAATTTCTCAGAAGAAGAGAATATTTTTTCAGAAATTCTGAAATCCAATCCGATGATATATCAAAAAGTTTCATAAGCACTTCCGAAAAAAAAATCTGAGGAATTCCTTCACAAAATGTCAAAAAATCGTTTGAGATTTAAGATAAATTCCTTCAAATCTACGTAGAAATTTTTTATGGATATCTAGGGAAAATTTCAACGGATTTTCCAGAAAAATGCACAGAATTTTGAGAAAATATGTGCTGCACGGATTTTAGACGAAAACCCTGCATGATTCAATGAGAAATCTTCTATGCATTCCGGAAGAAATACTTCAAATATTTGAAGAGCATTTTTCCCAGGATTTCGGATAAATCTTCGAAGATATCTAAAAAATAAAATCTCAATGAATTTTTTAGAATGAATCCCGAAGGCTTTCTGAGAAAAATGCTCCACATGAAATTTTCAAAGGCTTTTTCGGAAAAAAATGAAAGTTTAACGCTGGAAACCCTCGAAGTAGTTAATGAGGAAATCCTCGAGAGATTTGTAGAAAATCCTCGAAAGATTTCTAAGAAATCCATTGAAGGATTTCTAGGGAAAACATCGAAGGATTTCTAGGGACATCCTCGAATGATTTTTGAGAAATCCTCGATAGATTTCTTGGGATATATTCGGAAGAATTCTTGGGAAATCCTCAAGGATTTCTCTTGGAAATACTCGAAGAATTTCTTGGGAATCCCTGCAGGATTTCTAGAGAAATCCTTGAAGAATTCTTGAAGAGGTTCTGTATGGGAATCTTTGAAGAATTTCTAGGATACACCTCAAGATTCCTAGGAATCCTGAAGGATTTCTAGGAAAATCTTGAAGATTTCTAGGAAAAAATCCTCCGAGGATTTCTAAAGAAAACCTCGAAGGATTTCTAAGAAACCTCGAAGGATTCTTGAGTAATCTAAGAAGGATATCTTGGGAAATCTTCGAAGGATTCTAGGGAAAAACCTCGTAGGATTTCTAGGAAAATCCTGCAGAATTTATATGGAATTCCTCAAAAGATTTCTTAGGAAATTCTCGAAGGATTCTTGAGAAAACCTCGAAGGATTTCTTGGGAAATTCTCGAAAGATTTATACGGAAATCCTGAAGGATTCTAAGGAACTAGAAGGATTTTAGGGAAATCCTTGAAGAGATTTATAAGAAAATCCTCAAAGGATTCCTAGAAATATCCTTGGAAGGAATTTTTAGTAAACTCGAAGGATTTCGTAGAAAAAATTTCGAAAGATTTCTAGCGAAAACCTCAGAGGACTACTAGGGAAATCTCAAGGAATTTCTAGGGAAAACCTCGAAAATTTCTTATGAATCCTCGTAGATAATTCTTAAAAAATCCTCGAATTAATAAATTGGAAATCGTCAAAGAATTTTTGGAAAATCTTCGAAAGGGTTTTATGAGAAAAATCCTCATATAAATTTCTTGAAAAAATCGTCGAATGATTTCTAGAGGTAATCGTTACAGAATTTCTCGAAGGAAATCCTCGAAGGTATTTCTAGGGAAATCCTCGAAGGTTTTTGAGGGAAAAAAAACTCGAAGGATTTCTAAGGAATCTTCGAAGTATTTCGAGGGAAATCCTCGAAAAATTTCTAGCAAAAAAACCTCAGAAAATTTCTAGGGAAACCTCAAAAGAATTTTTCAAGAAAATTCTCGAAGGATTTTTAAGGAAATCCTCGAAGAACTTCTTAGGGATCTTCAAGAATTTTCTTGAGAAATCTTCGAAGAATTTCTTGGGAAATCTTTCGAAGGATTCTCTGCGTAACCTTCCAAGGATTTCTATGGAAATCTTCAAAAGGATTTCTAGAAAAATCTTCAAACAATTTCTATGAAAATCCTCGAAAGATTTCTTGAAAATACAGAAATATTTCTAAGGAATCTCGAAGAAGTTTCTTAAAGGAATCCTCGAAGGGTGTTTCTTTTTGAAATCCTTGATGAATTTCTTGGAAAATCCTCGAAGAATTTCTTGGGAAATTCTCGAAAGATTTCTACGGGAAATCCTCGAAGGATTCTAAAAGGAAAATACCTGAAAAGGAATTTTGTTTAGGGGGAAAAAAATTCCTCGGAAATTGGAATTTTTAATAGGGAAAGGGGTCCCTCGAAAGGGGATTTTTTTCCCTAGGGAAAAAAAATCCCCTTTTGAAAAAAAAAGGAAAAAAATTGTGGGGCCCCTTTTAAGCGGGAAAAAAAAAAAAAAAACTCGAAGAAAATGGAAGATTTCTCCTAATGCTTCCAAAACTCAACTAATAATATTCCCACATAAACGAAAAGCTCTTTATTTGAAACCTTCGAGATAGTCACTAAAAATTTCAGTGACGACTTCCTTCGGAAGGGAAGTAAAGCCGTTGGTCCCGAGATGAACTAGCCCAATAAAAATAGAAAAAAATATATATAAGTCCCTGACGATGATGGATTTAATCCCATGCTCATCAAAAATCTTCCAGAAAGTAGCTTATCATTCTTGGTTGATTTATTCAAAAAATGTTTTCAGCTGGCATATGTTCCTGAAAAATGTAAAAGATCCAAAATTAAAAAAAAAAACCCTAGTTTCAGTCTCGCTATGCCCAATGACCTTTATGCCAACCGAGTTTATTCCAAACGGCCTCATGTCGCATGACCTACCACCAAATTAACAACACTGGTGTGTATTTCGGTAACAATCGCCGATTGCTGCGATGACGGTGAAGCAGCAGCAGCAGGTGGTAGGACGCGAACCCAACCAACACCTCGCCACCAATGTGGATCGCATCGTAGTGGGCTCTTGCACTCGGCTGCTTCCGCTCGCTTCCGCGCCCTGATAAGCACTTCTCTTCTTTTTGCGACCCGGCAGAAGCACGCTTGTAGTGGTGATCGGTCGATTTCGGGAGTTCAGATCAATTTGCCGGCACTTCGCTGATGAAGATCTGCCTGGAAGGAGAAAAAAGAGAAAAATGGGAAATAAATTATCATTGAGGTTGATTCAATCGATTCATCACAAATCAATGCTCGCCCCGTAAAGTGATAAACATACAACTTTTTCTATTTTTGGGAGTGGAGTAAGGTGGCCCATTTTTATATGAAAAAATAAATAGATAAATAAATCGCAAAAATATCTCGAGGTTACTCCAGAATTTGCTTGGTTGCAATTGCATTTTTGAGTTTTACGCAGGAATTTTCTTCATTTTTGATTTGAAGATTCTTCAATCAATATAGGACAAACTGCAACAAACTTAGTCTCTTAGTTAAGATGTATGAATTTTCAGGTGATCCGAATGAATAAATTTAGGCCATGTTGCATACAATTTTTGTAGTGTGATCATTATGGGCCACCCAACTGCCGCGGAATGGTCACGACGCGTCAACAATAAGATCTTCAGATATGGTGGAATTGATGAGGAAAACAACAAATTGCTGGCACTGCGTCATAAAGGGGCCAAACCCCATTTGGGACGAGTGGGATTGCGAGGGGATTTCTATACCACGGCGCACATCGATCGACGCTGATTGGACCAGATGAATGGGAATTGGTTTTCAAATTGATAAGACAATTTGGGGAGGACAAACCGCGATGAAAGAAAAAGTGATGGTCATGGTTTTTGGGAACAAAGCGAAATTTATCAATCGTTTGTAGACGAACCGATATGCACTATATTATGAATTTGTCTACACGGAGACGGAATTTAACTCAATTTTGAGTTGTTTCAACGTAATCCGGTAGTTGAGCCTAATTACTCAACTTTGGCTAAATTTCCAAGGTTCCCACTAGGTAGATTGCCTTTAATACCTTTAGAAAAATATACTCAATTTTTGGTTTATTCAACGCATACAAAAAGTTGCATTTACCCAAATTTGGTTTATTGGGCCAAGGGCAGATACAGCTCTCTCTATTTTTGACAACATTCGTCAGAAAGAAAGATAATTCCGAGAAATTTTGGGTTGAAACTATAATCGATATACTCAATTTTGAGTAAAGTAAACTCAAAATTTAGGTGAAAAAATTTCTCCGTGTACATACTTTGTTGGAAATACATAAGTAAATGTTTACCGATTTTCAAACAAAATGGTGTTTGGAGGCTTCTATGTTCTAATGATCCAAATGTTTTATGCCATATATTCGATTGTATGTCTAATCTTTCTTTTTATTTGTAGCATTAACAACACCGAAGTTTTGATGTTAAATGTAGAATAATAATCGACTGTCATCATTTAACCTTTGCGTCCCAGATATATTTTCCAAAATTAAATTTTCTTGAGCTTTTGACTCTAATTTCCACAATTTTCAGCCGATTTCAATAAAATTTTGACACAACACCTTAACACCATCCAAGTTTCTCGGCCTGCACTAGAAATCCAAGTCGGGAGGACGATTCCGGATGTATACGGATATCTCGTGGGGTTTGTCCGAAGGTCATTTGAGACAGCTATCATCGTAGAGATATCCTTCTCCAGGGTTCGGAATCGACTTCAAAATACCCCGGAAGTACTTGTTATTGACCCTGTGTTGCAGGAAATTATTCGGTTCCATCCCATTACCCCGAACGCCATTACCCCGAACGCCACTACCCCGAACGCCACTACCCCGAATGGGTCACTACCCCGAAAGCCATTACCCCGAATGGGTCATTACCCCGAACGCCACAACCCCGAATGAGCCATTACCCCGAATAGTATGAGAAACAGTACAGTATCTTGTTTTGCGTGCAAAAATGCGTCTCTAATGAAGGCTGATAATTAATAGCACGTAAAATTCGTCGGTAAAATGTCCATCATATATTTTCCCTTCAGCTATTCTTTCGAAATATCTTGATGGTAACCATATTCGTCTCATTCTTTCTGAGATAGTGCCTGTTTATCAGCTCAGTGGGCACCTTCGCAATTCAAGGGTTCATTAACAAATTTCATTTCGCCAAAAATTGCCATTTTTAACATCTACCCACCCCCTCGTACTTTTTTTTTGTATGGAAATTCTACATATTGTGAATGGGCTGTAACATTTTGAGGACAACCACCCACAAACTCTTTTGCTCTCTTCAGCGATACGAAATTTGTGAATGGGCTTTAATAAAATAAGCCTTTCATTGACTAAAAAGAATTCGAATCCATAACCCTCAATATGATGTTGCTTGCGTAATCATCGGTATTTGGACTTATTGGTGGTGTTCATATTTCAATTTTGTTTTTGAACAAATATTTTTCTTTCTTATGAATATAGGTTGTGTCATAGCATCACGTTGTTACAATGATCATTCACGTCATAGCTGCAAACATTTCACCAGAAATTTGCCCTTCTTTTTTAAATAGGCTGTTCTTTCAAGTTTTTGTTGGATAAGCTAGTCACTAATATTTCCATTTAGAACAACTTTTTATAGAAAAATATATGTTGAAGGCATTCACTAAAGTGATTCCTGCTATAATTCTAATCGGAAATTTTCCCTATCTTTTATCTTCTTGTATTAAAACAGACAGGTCTCTTATGGATTTACTCACCACTTTTCTGCCATCATCATTTCTTCATTATCTTGAATCATAAAAATATATTTTTTTGTGGTTATCTCACAGAAATTCAAATTAATGATCCCACAAATCAACAAAAATTCTAACTGTAGCGTCAATCAGAGGCCGCCGAGTACAAGAGTACAATTGCGATAGCGGAACGGTCGTCTATTAGATTGGATTTAGGCGGGTTCCATAGAACAACACTTGCAGCGACTATCTCAGGGTGAACTTCCATTACCATCGTTTGCAAAACAAAATCTTTAAGAAGATCTTAATCTCAATGCCCGACACCTATAAAAATGAGTAAAGGAAGTGGCTACCGAGTTCCAATAAGAGACTTTACTACATCCTAATTTTTTGCATATTATAGCTATCTTTCTCATAATAAATTCACCCTTCTTTTAAAAATAGGCTGTTCTTAAGAGCACTGCAATGTGGCTGTGTGAATCTTCCCAAAATTAGAGGACAAAACTTAATGTGTAAAAATTATTTGCTGAACAACTAGCTGCTTTTTTATCTTCTAATATTTGAAAAATACATTTTTGAGCCAAACTCGTGAAATACTTAAAAGGAATCGTACAATTATCTCCCCACTCTCTAACTAGAATATGTCTCAAAATGTTATCCATTCGGGGTAATGGCGTTCGGGGTAGTGACCCATTCGGGGTAGTGGCGTTCGGGGTAATGACCCATTCGGGGTAATGGCTTTCGGGGTAATGGCGTTCGGGGTAGTGGCATTCGGGGTAGTGGCGTTCGGGGTAGTGTCATAGAATCAATTATTCAGTTTGTATTGTATTACACTCCCGACGACAAAACTTGAAGAATGATGTGTCACACAATCTAGATTGCAATCATCAGGTTGACGTCCATTTCTAGGTTTCATGATTCAGTTCTAGGATATTCCGGAAGTACTTGTAGATGATCTTATATTGCATATAGCTTCATAGCTGCTCAATATGGATTTTATTATACTTCCGTTGTGAAATTTTGAAGATTGATATGTCACATGACATGCCCCAAACCCTGTTCCAGAGAATCCAGCACCGGCCAGAAGAGTCTCAAATTCGTTAGATAGAGTCGGTACACACTGATGATTTATGAATCAGTTACAAACACTGTAGTTTTGTTTGATCCGTGCAAACTTTTTTTTTTTTTTTTTTTTTTTTTTTTTTTTTTTTTTTTTTTTTTTTTTTTTTTTTTTTTTTTTTTTTTTTAATTTCTTTATTAGTATCATTCTAAACATTACATTCATTTCTTATATCTAGGTGTTCTGTGTTATTAGACAACACTATCATCCTAATTTGGTAAAACAAATTTAAGATTTAATTAACATTTTGTTAACAACATATTACATTTCATTTGCCGTAGCAGTTCAGTTTTTTTTTTACAGCTGAGTTGATTTCACCTGCTTATAAGAGAAAAAAAAAACGTTTTTAATATACTTAACCTAACTTAACCTAAACATATAACGCATTAATCGTGGCAATAGAAGATTGTAACGATTTTTGCCTGAAATTATTAATGATTGTATTTGACATTTGTTCCAATGTTTCAACATTGGATATTCTATGTAACTCATTGGTACTATACCAGGGAGGAAGCCTCAGAATCATTTTCAAAATTTTATTTTGAATTCTCTGCAGAGCTTTCTTCCTGGTATTACAACAGCTAGTCCATATTGGTACAGCATACAACATGGCTGGCCTGAAAATTTGTTTGAATATCAACAGCTTGTTCTTAAGACAAAGTTTTGATTTTCTATTAATAAGGGGATAGAGACATTTTACATATTTATTACATTTGGCTTGAATGCCCTCAATGTGATTTTTGAAAGTTAAATTCTTATCTAGCATGAGCCCTAGATACTTAACTTCATCTGACCAATTTATTGGAACCCCTCTCATCGTGACAACGTGTCTACTTGAAGGTTTCAAATAAAGAGCTTTTGGTTTATGTGGGAATATTATTAGTTGAGTTTTGGAAGCATTAGGAGAAATCTTCCATTTTTGCAAGTATGAAGAAAAAATATCCAAACTTTTTTGCAATCGACTACAAATGACACGCAGGCTTCGTCCTTTGGCGGAGAGGCCTGTGTCATCCGCAAATAAAGATTTATGACATCCCTGAAGTAGCTCAGGTAAGTCAGATGTGAAAATATTGTATAATATTGGTCCCAAAATGCTGCCTTGAGGAACACCAGCTCTTACAGGAAGTCTTTCAGATCTGGAGTTCTGATAATTAACCTGAAGTGTACGATTTGACAGATAACTTTGAATTATTCTAACAATGTATGTTGGAAAATTAAAGTTTTTTAATTTTACAATCAAACCTTCATGCCAAACACTGTCGAATGCTTTTTCTATGTCTAGAAGAGCAAGACCAGTAGAATAGCCTTCAGATTTGTTGGAACGGATCAAATTTGTTACTCGTAAAAGTTGATGAGTGGTCGAATGTCCATGGCGGAATCCGAACTGTTCATTGGCAAAAATTGAATTTTCGTTGATGTGGGTCATCATTCTGTTCAAAATAACCTTTTCAAAAAGTTTACTGATGGAGGAAAGCAAACTGATTGGACGATAGCTAGAAGCTTCTGCAGGATTTTTGTCTGGTTTTAAAATTGGAACAACCTTAGCATTTTTCCATTTGTCAGGAAAATATGCTAATTGAAAACATTTGTTAAATATATCAACTAAAAATGATAAGCTACTTTCTGGAAGTTTCTTGATGAGGATGTAGAAAATTCCATCATCGCCAGGAGCTTTCATGTTTTTGAATTTTTTAATAATAGATCTCACTTCTTCCAAATCAGTCTCCCAGGCATTTTCGAAAACGTTCTCTTGATTGAGAATATTTTCGAACTCCTGAGTAACTTCATTTTCAATTGGACTAGTAAGTCCTAAATTAAAATTGTGCGCACTTTCAAACTGCATAGCAAGTTTTTGAGCTTTTTCGCAATTAGTTAGTAATAATTTGTTTTCCTCTTTCAATGCCGGTATTGGCTTCTGAGGTTTTTTCAAGATTTTAGATAATTTCCAAAAGGGCTTAGAGCCAGGGTCCAATTGCGAAATTTTATTTTCAAAATTTTTGTTTCTTAATTGAGCAAAACGTTTCTTGATTTCTTTCTGCAAATCCTGCCATATAATTTTCATTACAGGATCGCGAGTGCGTTGAAATTGCCTTCTCCTCACGTTTTTAAGACGGATCAAGAGTTTAAGATCATCGTCTATAATCACGGATTCAAATTTTACTTCACATTTTGGAATTGCAATGCTCCGGGCTTCAACAATAGAATTTGTTAAAGTTTCAAGAGCATTGTCAATATCAAGTTTAGTTTCTAAAGAAATGTTAACATCAAGATTAGAGTCAACATACGTTTTATATATACTCCAGTCGGCTCGTAAATAATTGAAAGTGGAGCTGATAGGATTTAGAATCGCTTCTTGGGATATTTGAAATGTAACAGGGACATGATCAGAATCAAAATCAGCATGAGTAATCAGTTGGCTACAAAGATGACTAGAGTCGGTTAAGACCAAATCAATCGTAGATGGATTTCTAGAAGAGGAAAAACATGTAGGGCTATCAGGGTATTGAATTGAGAAATATCCTGAAGAGCACTCATCAAATAAAATTCTGCCGTTGGAATTACTTTGAGAATTATTCCATGACCGATGTTTGGCATTAAAGTCACCAATGACAAAAATTTTTGACTTATTGCGAGTCAATTTACGCAAGTCAGTTTGGAGCAAATTAACTTGCTGCCCAGAGCATTGAAAAGGCAAATAGGCAGCTATGAAAGTATATTTACCAAACTGTGT
This sequence comes from Aedes aegypti, assembly GCF_002204515.2. NCBI lineage: Eukaryota > Metazoa > Arthropoda > Insecta > Diptera > Culicidae > Aedes > Aedes aegypti. The sequence goes on from NC_035109.1 coordinate 371,782,726, forward strand.
TTCAACAGAAACACCTAAAGTTTCAAAAACTTTAGTTTCAAATGATGAAAACAGTTGATGTTTTATACGCCTATGAATGATGATTGCAACTCCCCCACATGCCCCATCAAGTCGATCATTACGATAAACAAAAAAGTTAGGATCTCTTTTGAGTTTAGATCCAGGTTTTAAATACGTTTCGGTAATAACTGCTATATGCACGTTATTGATCGTAAGAAAATTAAACAGCTCGTCCTCTTTACCATTCAGAGAACGAGCATTCCAATTTAAAATATTTAAATTATTATTTGGATCCATTAGAAAAACGTAATCCAATAACAATTTGATTTGTAAATTTTACACCTACTTGGACTGCTTCAGTCATAGTGGTGGCTTTGAACATTGCATCAATCATTAGATTCAATTGTTCAGTTAGAAAATTAAAATCAAAGGCAGACATGTCATGTGATTTCCCATTGGAATTTCCGGTAGACGAAGAAGCGGAATTACCTGTGGCGGTAGGGTTTTTTCCATTTGATTTGAAACAAGTAGAATGGGTACCCATGGATCGAACAGGAGAGGAGTTCGAATTTCCTGCTACGATATCGGCAAAGGATTTACCGTGGGTAGATACATTCGAAATTGAAAGATTCGAACGGCTACCCGACGGATTAAAATTTGTTTGTGAATGAGCATGATTATGATCTTCCTGATGGGTATGATTCATGATCAAGCGATCGTTAACTGAAAAATGAGCATTGTTCGATACTCTACCAGGCAAATTCCGGAAACGACCGTTATCGTAACGGATATTATCTTTCATCTGCCTGGCACGAGCCTCAATGACCCTTTTGCGTGAAGGACAATTCCAAAAATTGGACTTATGGTTATCCCCGCAATTACAGCATATGAATTTGGTGGTATCTTCCTTCACAGGACAGTCGTCCTTAGCGTGAGAAGACCCTCCGCAAATCATGCATTTAGCATCCATGCGACAATTTTTTGTACCATGACCCCACTTTTGGCACCGACGGCACTGAGTGGGGTTCTGGTAATTTCCTCCAGGTTTCTGGAAATGTTCCCATGTCACACGGACATCAAACATAATTCTTGCTTTTTCTAAAGCTTAAATATTATTTAGTTCTTTTTTGTTGAAGTGAACTAAATAATATTCTTGAGAAAGCCCTTTCCGAACAATGCCAGATTGGGTTCTCTTTTTCATAATGATTACTTGGACTGGGGAAAATCCAAGTAAATCATTTATTCCATTTTTGATCTCTTCAGGTGATTTATAGTCACTTGAGAGACCTTTCAAGACAACTTTGAACAAACGTTCAGTTTTGTCGTCATAAGTAAAAAATTTGTGCTTCTTCTCTTCAAGATGTCTGAGAAGAAGTTCACGATCTTTAATAGTTTCCGGCAGAACGCGACAGTCTCCTTTCTTTGCGATTTGGAAGGAAACCTTGATTCCCCTAATGGAGTTCAAGATCTCCTGCCTAAATCCTCCAAATTCGGAACAACTGACCACGATAGGCGGCACTCTTTGCTTCCTCACTTGAATCAAAGAGTCTGGGCTAGAGGCTGCTTCGATTTGGTGTTCGGAAAATTTGTCTAGAGCATCGAACTGATTGCTCATTTCGATACAATTATTCATTTCACCCTTGGAAGAAACTTCGCATTCCGGGGAAGCGTCCTTTCTTCCATTCTTGCCACGTGTAGTGACAGTTTTAAAACCCACTTTTTTGGAAGGAAGTAGTGAATTCAGAGATTCACCCTTCCTTTTGTTAGTTGTTGATACCATGTTTAGTTAATAAACGAGAAAGACGTGACCTTCGAGAGGTTTTTTCCCTAGACGGTGTCCAAGAAGGATTACCACCGCTAGCTTTCGCCAACGGGTCCAACGAAAAATCGAAGGCACGGGTCCAAACAAGGATCGTAAAGGGATCAATAGTAGAAAAAATAGTACTGAAAAGTACTGTTTAAGTAGCACTGAAAAGTACCGTTTTTAATTTTAGCACTGAAAAGTACTGTTTGTGTAGCACTGAAAAGTACTGTTTTATTGCTTTAGGTAGTTTTTAAGAAAACTTCCAAGAGCAGAGAGAATTCGTGTACGCACAGCACGAAGGTACGATGCGCACTGATCCGTGCAAAATAATTATGGAAATGTCTCATCCATATAAATATGGAACCGATCGTCCAACAAGTTTTCCCCGCACAGGTTATAAAATTGGAATAGTATTGTGGTGTTGTATCAACATTTCATTGAAATCGGCTGAAAATTGTGGAAATTTGAGCCCAAAGATCACGAAATTTGGTTGTGAAAAATAGGTTAGGGACGCAAAGGCTAAACATTGGTTGTCCATTCCGAAACAACGTAGTTGGTTCCGCCAGGCCCCTTTCGGGACATTTACGTCCCATGTCCAAAACACACAGTGCAACATACCAATCTTCCTGTGTCATGTTGTCTTGAGTGGCCACATCAGCTCTCACCGAGTTTGTTCTTAATTTGGTGAGAAGTTCTTTCGAATTTAAAAAAATTTGAGACGTCGCAAGTTGTGAGAGTTCGTTTCATGTCAATTCTTTCTTAACCTTCCTACGGTGCACACTGTAGCCGTCACTGAAAAAACGTGATCGAAATTGTTTTGACCTTGAAAACATGATTTTAGTACTATAGTGTCTTCGGGAAAGTTTTTCCATAAAATAATCGCTATTTTATGAATGTGTCAATTTGGTGATTAATCCACCTAAAAGTGAGAACGAAATTTTATTTTTCGTATTTATGAATTTGAAAATAAACTTTATTCGGGAAAGTTGTAGGTAATATTAGAAGAAACAACTTCGCTGAAGACCGTATGCATATTTTTTGACTTTCATGTACATTTGTGGACTTTTTGGTGGAACACTCCTAGAAATCGCTTTTTTCATCATAACTTGGTTGGATGATTTTGTACAATTTTCAATTGTTCTATTGTTATTTGTTACTTGCAAAAACGCATAACTTTCTCCAAAAGAGCATATTTTTATATCTCATACTTTTCGAGTTATTGAAGGTTTTATATAAAATTTCGCACCTTTTTGACACTAAAAATCATTAGGTTGCGCACATTTCCGCAGTCTGAAACATGCTAATCCTATGGTTTGAAACTAATACTATGAAATGCAAAGAAAGCCACTTTTAGCCTGCTTTAGCCTGACGGTCAAAAGAAAGTCTGAAAAAATGTTTACTTACATGCAGATATAATTTACATATATTCACTACCCCCTATATTGGCTTAACTTGAATATCTGGCATCACTGTATCGAATTTTATGCAATCAAATCAACAATGACATCAATCAACAACAGACCGGAATAATCTGTTCAGACAGGTTTACCACAGAACAGACTAAATATCATACACTCTTTTCATCGTTCACTTTTCTAACGTTAGTTCCATATATGAAGTAGGTGGTCAATTGGGGATTCCGGCTCCGACTACGTTTGCTGAATACCGATTCAACGGTACTACATCGATCAGTAACGGTAGGGTTTATGGACAAAAGGTCGAAAGACAAAACGTCGAAAGGACAAAAGGTCGAAAGACAAAAAGTCGAAAGGACAAAAGGTCGAAAATGATTTGCTTGGTGGGAAATTTTTCCTTCTTTGAAAAAAGATTTTCGACCTTTTGTCCCTTCCTTTTTGTTCTTCGACCATTTGTCCTTTCGACCTTTTGTCTTTCGACCTTCTGTCCTTTCGGCCTTTTGTCTTTCGATTTTTTGTCATAGATTCTTGTGAAGAATGAAAAAAAAATACATTTGTTGAAATATTTTTGAATATTAGTAATAGTTATCGGAAATGTTTACCCTCGTGTCATGTGATTTGCCAACACCAGAACCGCTTGAATGATGGTACGATTGGCGAAGGTTATTTATCAGCATCATACAAAATAAAACAGCGGAATTACTGAAATCTTAGGATGATCATATTAAAGATCATGTAACAAAATTTGTTCATACATTTTTCTATGATAACATTTTGTTGAATTTGTTCATTTGTGGTGATCGAATCCATGTATAAAAGGGACCATTAATAAATTACAACCTGCTTACACTGCTTATCTACACTTACTTGTCCCATTTTCTATGTAAACCTTATGAGCTGCGAGCCAAATATGCGTAGAACGGCAGTACACGAAGGCGATTGTGGATTGTTTCTTCATAATTGTGTAAATATGTTTTAATGCGAGAAAATCGGTAAGTATGCATTTCAAACTGTTTAATTGCTTTTTGGTTTATATGAGTGACACCCAATATCAGCATCCGTACTAGCTTTGGCTGAGTTTAAATTGATATTTCGAATATTTAAGTTGTCATTACGATTAATCGATATTTTGAATCGATGTTTGGAGCATCTAGAATCGAATGAATTAATTTTCTTAATTCGAGTTTCTGATTCGATTCATTTTGTAGAAATCGATGAATATTTCTTAATGAATTGATGGGAGAGAAACCAAATTTTTAATTAGTGAATTTGTTGAATCGAATATGAAAACTGATTTTATTGAAAGATGTTGGTGTCGACTGCTAATTCATTTGATCCCATCCCAAACTTCATAAATTTCAATTCAAATATATAGATGCGAAGGATTCGATTAAATCAATGAATAGATTCGACAGTTCAAATGCGAATCGATTCAGTAACATCGATGCTATGGAGAAATTCGCTCAACGCTTTGTACACTGAATCCTTATACGAGGAAGTGAGGTAATTTCTTTCTTGGTCTCTATTGGACAGTTGACCGAAGAGGCTCAAGAGGATGTAACAAGGATATTAAGAATTGTAGGGAGGATCTCCAGAATTGATACTGACTAAGAATTACTACACTGTTTGTTGGCGACATCAAATCCTGTGATTACATCTATTAGAGCATTCCCGAGAAAAAAGTGTTTCCTTATCAGGATGGGAAAATCTTTTGGTTAAAAAAGATACCGAACAAACCAGTGATAGCGAAGCTAAAAATAATGATGATAATCTTAAACATTAATATTTACTAATTTATGGATTGCATATGAATTTTAAAGGAAAAAATAAATGTTTCATAGTTATATTATACATTCTAGTTTTTGCTACGAGCTCAGAAAAAATCTCAAGAAAGGACTGAGACTTCCTGCAGAAAAAATAGCAATAAGTGTTTTTCTGCAAAAAGTAAACGCTAACGTTGGAAAGGTGAACGACGAAAAGTGTGTTGGATATGTTGTATGTTTGTCTGTGATAAACTTGTTTGAACAGATTATTCCGACCTTTTGTTGATTGATGTCATTGTTGACTAATTAAACATTTTTTCAGACTTTCTTTTGACCGTCAGGCTAAAGCAGGCTAAAAGCGGCTTTCTCTGCATTTCATAGTATTAGTTTCAAACCATTGGATTAGCATGTTTCAGACTGCGGAAATGTGCGCGACCTAATGATTTTTAGTGTCAAAAAGGTGCAAAATTTTATATAAAACCTTCAATAACTCGAAAAGTATGAGAGATAAAAATATGCTCTTTTGGAGAAAGTTATGCGTTTTTGCAAGTAACAAATAACACTAGAACAATTTAAAATTGTACAAAATCATCCAACCAAGTTATGATGAAAAAAGTGATTTTTAGGGGCGTTCCACAAAAAAATCCACAAATGTACATGAAAATCAAAAAATATGCATACGGTGTCTTCAGCAAAGCTGTTTCTTCTAATAGTACCTACAACTTTCCCGAATAAAGTTTATTTTTAAATTCATAAATACGAAAAATAAAATTTCGTTCTCACTTTTAGGTGGATTAACCACCAAACTTACACTTTCATAAAATAGCGATTATTTTATGGAAAAACTTTCCCGAAGACACTATAGTACTAAAATCATGTTTTCAAGGTCAAAACAATTTCGATCACGTTTTTTCAGCGACGGCTACAGTGTGCGGTGTTCGGGTCAATATGACCCGAAACGCACTTTCGAAGCGCCACAACTGTTGCTTGTTACTTCCTATTGTTATGAAATTTGGCGACTTTAAATCTTTTGTGGGAAATAAGTGTTTCACGTTTGAAAAAAAAAAAATGTACGACAATTCTGAAGGGCTGGACAAAAAAGTTACGTTTAAGGTGTTCGGGTCATATTGACCTGGATTTTACATACGAATTTCGCAGCCGTTTTTTCGCCAAATTTAAATGATTTTGTACTCAAAATTATCGTCAAGGCTTATATTTTGTGAATCTGGCTAAAAATTCTTGGTTTGGTTAGACTTGGCCGCTCAGAACCGGTGCAAAAAGATCAAGGTTTGGCCATTTTTGCAAGAGTATTTGTAAGAGCGAAAGCCATTTGTTGTGAATTGTGAAACATAGTATTTTGTCTAAAATGCATTGAAAATGATGTCTTAGTTAGTTGTTCAGGGCACTACTGGTTACCAAATGGCCAAGGGGCCAATTCCGGAGGCCATTAAACGGTTCCCAGGGCATCCGGAGTAGTGGCCCATTTGTGTTTTCGGTGGAACCAAGCCGTGCGGCATATCAGTATTTGCAGAATTTTATAACAAATTGATCCAAGACGTTGCTATCTGAGTATGGCAACATGGTTGGTTGGTTTGACTTTATTAACGAGATTTTTAGCCCTGGGCTAGTTCTTCTCGGGACCAACGGCTTTACTTCCCTTCCGAAGGAAGTCGTCACTATAACTTTTTACGTCATAAGTGACTATGTCGGGAATGGGATTCGATCCCAGGTCCTCGGCGTGAGAGGCGAGTGTTCTAACCACTACACCAGGTCCGTCCCCTGGCAACATGGGTTCCCATGGCAGATTCTTGGGTTCCCTGGTGAGTCCTGGGAAAGTGGCCAATTTATTTAAACCATATCATGCGACCTATCAAAAAAAGCACATAGTTGAATACCTGAAAAGTTCGAAATAGAATCACAAGGGGTTATCCTTGTGATTACTTTGGACGGATTTCACGCCAACTCGACAAAGGAATTGGCAGCACCCCTTCAGAATTCAATGAAACTTTCTGGGTGTGAAGGCTATGTGAAACTAAGATACTTTACATACTTTGTTTTTTCAAAATCGATCTAGACTTACATTTGGAAAGGGTCAAAGTTTTTTTTTTTACTTTTTTTTATAAACCCGTATAACTCGAAAACGATAAGACCTACAAAAAAGTGTTGTGTGGGGGACTGTCGTGAAATTTCCTGACGTTTTAGAGAAAAATATTGAAAAAATAAAAACACATTTTCTACACTGAAAAAAAAAATATTCAAAACTTTAAAGTCGATTTAAAAAAACGGCCATTTCAGATTTTGATCATCCTTAAGCAAAAAGTTTCGTAATTAAATTTACTAAAAGTCGTCCATACATTGCAAATTGGGCATATTTTAGGGAAAAAAGTTTTTCTAACAACGAATTTTTCAAGTCCAAAACTGAATTTTTTTCAAAGATTTTGTTCTAAACCTTCAAATATGATCGTGTTTTCAAGTGATAAATGAGTTTGAATCAGAAATAAATTGTATTTTTTATTGAGAATAGTTAAAAAACGGAATTATGCAGTGATTATGTTTTTTAAATGAAGGCAATCTATGGATTTCGCCTCTGCCTATGAGAAAATCAACTCCGTTTAACAATCCGACGGATTTTTATGGTTCGAAAGATTGCAAACATTGAAAAGGAACAACCTGATCCATACCCCATTAAATTTTCTTCTAGAAAATACTACTAAACGTATCTGCGTTACAAGCCATATGAATAAGAAATAATGTTTGTATTGTTATCTACCAAAATGTCCGTTAACGACCTGAGTTACTCAACAATCACCGCGTGAGTGTATAGAAAGATAGGTTTAACTTAATTAACTTATAATTGTCATTCTACCTATGCATATAACTATTTAAGCTTGATGTTAATAAAACTCTTTTCATTTTATCTAAGTCATTTGTGAAAAGAAGTTAAAGATGGATCAACAAGATTTATCGCGCATTAAAATTTCGAGATGTTGCGCCGGTATAAACAATCCTAAGTGCAGGCGTAATAATAAATTGGAAAACGTTAGTTTTATTATAATATCAGAAGTGTTGACCCATGATAAAGTAGCAGTTCAGCTATTTATTTCAAAATTGATAAATTTTGTTAAACAAAAAATAAATTTCTCAAAAGTTATTTTTATGTCAGATGGAGCTGCAGCTCATTATAAAAATAAAAAAAAAATTGCCAGCTCATGTAATTTCAAGAAAATATATGGATTGGAAGCAGAATGGCACTTTTTTGCCACATCCCACGGCAAAGGCCCCTTGGACGCTATTGTGGCACTCTCAAGCGAATGGCAAAAAGAGCAAGTCTTGCAAAAGACTATGGAAACACAATTGCAACTCCGCGAGAACTATTCGACTGGGCAGTGAAACAAACTGATACATGTATCACCAAATTAAATTTCTGTTATATATCTAATGAACAGTATGTTTAAATGTCAGAGGAATTGATGGAATTGTTTGATAAGGTTAAAACTGTCCCTGGTACCCAAAAATATCATTGTTTACCAATTCAGAGGATGAACCAAAAATATTCAATTTATTCAGTAAAGCCCAAAAATAATGTAAATATTCATGTGCAGATACTACGTTTTAGGATATACAGCGATAATAAAAATAATGATGCATGATAAAAAAAACACGACTTTTTTTATAATCATAATATTGACCCTTTCCAGACACCTGTTAAGATTGGCTTTGACCAAATAAGAAATAAAACATTATTATGATATCTTTCCAACCATTAAAAACCCATCGGATTGTTAGACGGAGTTCATTTTCTCATAAGCGGTTTGGTGCGAGATCAATTGTATTTAATTAAAAAAAACTCTGTATAATTCCGTTTTATTTCTTTTAACTACTCCCAATAAAACAAATATAATCTATTTTGTGATTAAAACTCATTTATCACTTCAAAATATGAGCATACTAGACTATTTAAAACGAAACAAAAATATCAAAAAAAAAAATTTGGACAATAAAAATTCGTTGTTTGAAAAACTTTTTTCCCTAAAATATGCCCAATTTGCAATGTATGGACGACTTTCAGTAAATTTAATTACGAAACTTTTTGCTTAAGGATGATCAAAATCTGAAATGGCCGTTATTTTTAAATCGAGTTTAAAGTTTTGAATCATTGTTTTTTTGGTGTAGAACATGTTTTTTTATTTTTTCAATATATTTTTCTAAAACTTCAGAAAATTTCACGACAGTCCCCCATACAACACTTTTTGGTAGGTCTTACCGTTTTCGAGTTATACGGGTTTATAAAAAAAGTAAAAAAAACTTTGACCCTTTTCAAATGTTAGTCTAGATCGATTTTGAAAATACAAAATATGCAAAGTATCTTAGTTTCACATACTTTTGACATCCAGAAAGTTTCATTGAATGCTGAAGGGGTGCTGCCAATCGCATGTCGAGTTGGCGTGAAATCCGTCTTTGGAAGAATACCTTATGGATTTTTTACTGTATTACACAAAAAAATGAATGTTTTCTTTAGTGAAAATTGAAACTTACAAATATAACTGATGTGAAGCTCATGACAAACAAACAAAATCAGTACAAATCTATGCGGATCCATAGCCCGATCGGGGATATTTTATCGACTACTCAAAGCGTAAAGTGATATACAATTGTAAAACTGAGCCATCGGCAAAGAAAACACTTAGTTAAAAGTAGGAGCTGCAACGGTAGAGTAAGGTGGGGCAAAAGTTCGACCTTAGTGGTATAATCAAAGTTACCAGGAAAACAATAGCAGTTGAAACAAAACAAATACCATGCAGTGAACCTTCAACATATTGGCTATAATTTTGCTGAACAAACTTGTGTCAAAATATTTAACCATTTTTAGTTATAACAGTTTCAAAATTGATTGTCTTAAACGAACTTTTGCCCCACCGGTGGGGCAAGAGTTCGAATCTAGTGTGGGGCAAAAGTTCGCTGGCTAAAACACAAAATATCGATACTTTTATGACAGGCATACTTTATACCAGCTGTAATCTTGAGTTTGCCGAAAAATACACACTAAATTTTCATCAAAAAATTGCTCAAAATCGGGTTAAATGTAATACACTCAAAAATAGCAGTATTTCGCAAAACTTAGTGGAAATGTAAAATTTTGGAAACAGTTTTCGCATGATCAAGCAAATTTAGCTAAATTTGAAGATAATATGAGGATTTTAGGCAATTTGCAAATTTTTCCGTGAGTTTATACATGGGTCGAACTTTTGCCCCGCTGATTCGAACTTTTGCCCCACTATGGGCCAAAATTTGTTTCCAAGCATTTATGCAAAAACTAATACACCTCAAAGCCACCTTATGATAGGCCTAGAAACGCGCTTACATAAAATATTGAAAAATAATTTATCTTTCATTGGTTCCATGCAACGAAAGAGTTAGTTGTGTTTGATCCTTTGCTCGCGTCGCTTGCTCCTGCGGGGGCGGGTGATGTGAGCAGGATCAATCGTGTCGCGCGTTGCTCGCGTGGCATGATCTATTAGTGGCGCGGATCGCGAAGCAGGTTAGTTGTGTTTGATCCTTTGCTCGCGTCACTTGCTCCTGCGGGGGCGGGTGATGTGAGCAGGATCAATCGTGTCGCGCGTTGCTCGCGTGGCATGATCTATTAGTGTCGCGGATCGCGAAGCAGGTTAGTTGTGTTTGATCCTTTGCTCGCGTCACTTGCTCCTGCGGGGGCGGGTGATGTGAGCAGGATCAATCGTGTCGCGCGTCGCTCGCGTGGCAGGATTTATTAGTGGCGCGGATCGCGAAGCAGGTTAGTAGTGTTTGATCTTTTGCTCGCGTCACTTGCTCCTGCGGGGGCGGGTGATGTGAGCAGGATCAATCGTGTCGCGCGTCGCTCGCGTGGCATGATCTATTAGTGTCGCGGATCGCGAAGCAGGTTAGTTGTGTTTGATCCTTTGCTCGCGTCGCTTGCTCCTGCGGGGGCGGGTGATGTGAGCAGGATCAATCGTGTCGCGCGTTGCTCGCGTGGCATGATCTATTAGTGTCGCGGATCGCGAAGCAGGTTAGTTGTGTTTGATCCTTTGCTCGCGTCACTTGCTCCTGCGGGGGCGGGTGATGTGAGCAGGATCAATCGTGTCGCGCGTCGCTCGCGTGGCAGGATTTATTAGTGGCGCGGATCGCGAAGCAGGTTAGTAGTGTTTGATCTTTTGCTCGCGTCACTTGCTCCTGCGGGGGCGGGTGATGTGAGCAGGATCAATCGTGTCGCGCGTCGCTCGCGTGGCATGATCTATTAGTGTCGCGGATCGCGAAGCAGGTTAGTTGTGTTTGATCCTTTGCTCGCGTCGCTTGCTCCTGCGGGGGCGGGTGATGTGAGCAGGATCAATCGTGTCGCGCGTTGCTCGCGTGGCATGATCTATTAGTGTCGCGGATCGCGAAGCAGGTTAGTTGTGTTTGATCCTTTGCTCGCGTCACTTGCTCCTGCGGGGGCGGGTGATGTGAGCAGGATCAATCGTGTCGCGCGTTGCTCGCGTGGCATGATCTATTAGTGTCGCGGATCGCGAAGCAGGTTAGTTGTGTTTGATCCTTTGCTCGCGTCACTTGCTCCTGCGGGGGCGGGTGATGTGAGCAGGATCAATCGTGTCGCGCGTCGCTCGCGTGGCAGGATTTATTAGTGGCGCGGATCGCGAAGCAGGTTAGTAGTGTTTGATCTTTTGCTCGCGTCACTTGCTCCTGCGGGGGCGGGTGATGTGAGCAGGATCAATCGTGTCGCGCGTCGCTCGCGTGGCATGATCTATTAGTGTCGCGGATCGCGAAGCAGGTTAGTTGTGTTTGATCCTTTGCTCGCGTCACTTGCTCCTGCGGGGGCGGGTGATGTGAGCAGGATCAATCGTGTCGCGCGTTGCTCGCGTGGCATGATCTATTAGTGTCGCGGATCGCGAAGCAGGTTAGTTGTGTTTGATCCTTTGCTCGCGTCACTTGCTCCTGCGGGGGCGGGTGATGTGAGCAGGATCAATCGTGTCGCGCGTTGCTCGCGTGGCATGATCTATTAGTGTCGCGGATCGCGAAGCAGGTTAGTTGTGTTTGATCCTTTGCTCGCGTCACTTGCTCCTGCGGGGGCGGGTGATGTGAGCAGGATCAATCGTGTCGCGCGTCGCTCGCGTGGCAGGATTTATTAGTGGCGCGGATCGCGAAGCAGGTTAGTAGTGTTTGATCTTTTGCTCGCGTCACTTGCTCCTGCGGGGGCGGGTGATGTGAGCAGGATCAATCGTGTCGCGCGTCGCTCGCGTGGCATGATCTATTAGTGTCGCGGATCGCGAAGCAGGTTAGTTGTGTTTGATCCTTTGCTCGCGTCGCTTGCTCCTGCGGGGGCGGGTGATGTGAGCAGGATCAATCGTGTCGCGCGTTGCTCGCGTGGCATGATCTATTAGTGGCGCGGATCGCGAAGCAGGTTAGTTGTGTTTGATCCTTTGCTCGCGTCACTTGCTCCTGCGGGGGCGGGTGATGTGAGCAGGATCAATCGTGTCGCGCGTTGCTCGCGTGGCATGATCTATTAGTGTCGCGGATCGCGAAGCAGGTTAGTTGTGTTTGATCCTTTGCTCGCGTCACTTGCTCCTGCGGGGGCGGGTGATGTGAGCAGGATCAATCGTGTCGCGCGTCGCTCGCGTGGCAGGATTTATTAGTGGCGCGGATCGCGAAGCAGGTTAGTAGTGTTTGATCTTTTGCTCGCGTCACTTGCTCCTGCGGGGGCGGGTGATGTGAGCAGGATCAATCGTGTCGCGCGTCGCTCGCGTGGCATGATCTATTAGTGTCGCGGATCGCGAAGCAGGTTAGTTGTGTTTGATCCTTTGCTCGCGTCGCTTGCTCCTGCGGGGGCGGGTGATGTGAGCAGGATCAATCGTGTCGCGCGTTGCTCGCGTGGCATGATCTATTAGTGGCGCGGATCGCGAAGCAGGTTAGTTGTGTTTGATCCTTTGCTCGCGTCACTTGCTCCTGCGGGGGCGGGTGATGTGAGCAGGATCAATCGTGTCGCGCGTTGCTCGCGTGGCAGGATTTATTAGTGGCGCGGATCGCGAAGCAGGTTAGTAGTGTTTGATCTTTTGCTCGCGTCACTTGCTCCTGCGGGGGCGGGTGATGTGAGCAGGATCAATCGTGTCGCGCGTCGCTCGCGTGGCATGATCTATTAGTGTCGCGGATCGCGAAGCAGGTTAGTTGTGTTTGATCCTTTGCTCGCGTCGCTTGCTCCTGCGGGGGCGGGTGATGTGAGCAGGATCAATCGTGTCGCGCGTTGCTCGCGTGGCATGATCTATTAGTGGCGCGGATCGCGAAGCAGGTTAGTTGTGTTTGATCCTTTGCTCGCGTCACTTGCTCCTGCGGGGGCGGGTGATGTGAGCAGGATCAATCGTGTCGCGCGTTGCTCGCGTGGCAGGATTTATTAGTGGCGCGGATCGCGAAGCAGGTTAGTAGTGTTTGATCTTTTGCTCGCGTCACTTGCTCCTGCGGGGGCGGGTGATGTGAGCAGGATCAATCGTGTCGCGCGTCGCTCGCGTGGCATGATCTATTAGTGGCGCGGATCGCGAAGCAGGTTAGTTGTGTTTGATCCTTTGCTCGCGTCACTTGCTCCTGCGGGGGCGGGTGATGTGAGCAGGATCAATCGTGTCGCGCGTCGCTCGCGTGGCATGATTTATTAGTGGCGCGGTTCGCGAAGCAGGTTGGTAGTGTTCGATCCTTAGCTCGCGTCAAATAATTTATCATGGTCTAATCGCTTATCAAAGTGAATCCTGTGACCCAACGATCCTCCCCATTAACAAACATCCCTCCCAGTAACCTTTGTGGAGATGCAGAGGTAAACACGGTCTCCATATAGCAAAGGTTACCTACTAACATTCCTTACTCCAATCCCACCTGACTGCAAGGACGTGGCCGGCGCCGTTATTGACCCTGTATAAATAGAGGCACTGAATTATGCACACTGAAGAAGATTATGGCCTATCCCAGCCGAACTTCTAGTTGATTCTTTGTGCATTTTCACTGACTTCGGTCAATCACGGAATAGCAACCATTGATATGTGTAGTCAGTCTAAGCTAAGCTAAGCTAAGCATTGGTTCCATGCAACGAAAGTTTGATCAAAAATTACAATATTTACGTCGAAAAACAATAAATAGCCATAACTTTTCCAAATCTCAGTCGATTTTTATGATATTTGGAGTGAAAGTCTCTTACTTGAATAGCATTCGAACCTCCATGACATGTATAAGTTTTGTTTTCAATTGAACTAGAAATCTTAAAAGGAAACTCTTACCCCACTCGAACTTTTGCCCCACTTTACTCTAAGGTTTGAAAGAAACCTGAGGAAATTCTTGGAGGCTAACTCCTTGGAAGTGAACTTTTTGAACAAGAATAACACTGCCCATAAAAGCGAAACTGTTCCTTAAGGATTTTTTTTTTGCATATATAAATTAACATACTTTGTTTGAAAATGTTGTGAAAAAATATGAAGTTCGTGCAGTCTCATATTGAAAAATAAAAGCATAGAGTAAGGTGGGGCAAAAGTTCGACCTTAGTGGTATAATCATAGTTTCCAGGAAAATAATAGCAGACGAAACAAAACAAATACCACACAGCGAACCTTCAACATATTGGCTAAAACTTTGCAGAACAAACTTGTGTCAAAATATTTACCCATTTTTAGTTATAACAGTTTCAAAATTGATTATCTTAAACGAACTTTTGAACCACCGGTGGGGTAAAAGTTCGAATCTAGTGTGGGGCAAAAGTTCGTTGGCTAAAACACAAAATATCAATACTTTTATGCCAGGCATACTTTAAACCAGCCGTAAAATTATGTTTGCCGAAAAATACACACTAAATTTTCATCAAAAAATGCCCAAAAGAGGGTTAATTGTAATACTCCCAAAAAATAGCAGTTTTTCGCAAAACTAAGTGAAAATGTAAATTTTTGTGACATTTTTCGCACGATCAGGCGAATTTCGCTAAATTTGAAGATAATATGTAGATTTCAGGAAATTTGAAAAATTTTCCGTGGGTTTATACATGGGTCGAACTTTTGCCCCGCAGATTCGAACTTTTGCCCCGCTATGGGCCAAAAATTGATTCCAACTATTTATGGAAAAACTAATACACGTCAAAGCATCCTTATGATAGGCCTAGAAACGCCCTTACATAAAATATTGAAAAATATTCTATCTTCATTTGGTTCCATGCATCGAAAGTTTGACCAAATATTACAATATTTACGTTGAAAAACAACAAATTGCCATAACTTTTCCAAATCTCAATCGATTTTTATGATATTTGGAGTGGAAGTCTCTTACTTGAATAGCATTCGAACCACCATAACATTTCTAAGTTTTGATTTGATTTGAGCTAGAAATCTTAAAAAGAAACTCTTGCCCCACTCGAACTTTTGCCCCACTTTACTCTAACAGTCACTATATGAACTTTAGACTCAAATAGCAACTGCAAAACGTAAGTTATGTTAATATTTAAATTTTTGCTGATCAACAGAAGTAAAATGAGTTATCCGTGCGGTAATGCTAAATGATTATGGCCTACAGAAGTGTACTAAAAAAATATAAACATTTGTATGAGAAGGCAAACTTCAAACTTTGAGCGGTTTTTAAATGCCTGCTTTTTCTATATGGGGCAGTTATGCTTTAATGAGTAGGGCAGACAATACTAAAAGATTTCTGGGAACATCCAATGGAGCCTTCAGGAAAATATTTTTCCGGAAATGTATTGAATGATTTCAGAACCAATCTGAAAGATTACAGAGTAGATCTTAAAAATGTGTTAAATTTAGTCCTCTAGAAAATTATTCATAATTTTTGGAAGCAAAAACAGTAATAACAAAAATATTGTCTATAGTATTCCGTTGATTCGATACACTCGTTGTAAACAGACATTTATAATATAAGAAGAATAATTCAATTTTGACTTCACTTTTTGCCTCCAGGAAATAACTTACTGCAAAAACACAAAAAGTTACTAGCAAACACAACTGGCAGCGCAAAGTTTCCCACTGCAACACTGCAACAAACGTCCCTTTCCGGCAGCGGTAAATCATAGAGCAGTTTGCGCCATGTTTCCACGCCCGAACAGAAGACATCATCCCAATCGGAAAACCCATTTGAAGATGTTATTCCGCCCAGGAAATGGAACAAACTTTAGAGAGGAAACATGTATCTTGTTGGCATTTGGTAGGACCAACTTTTTTAGAGCGGTGGGTTGCAACTGGGAAGAACAGTCTTGTATCTTTTTTTTGCAGTAGGTACTCACAACATTCTTCGTTGCTTCTGTTCCGAAAGGCGACGAAGTTAATGGAAATGTCGGTCTCAGAGGATGTGTTAAACGCTTTCGTTTTGTTTGAGGAATATTCAAAACTGAACAAGAGTGGTTTTTGATAGAAGATTTTTATAGAATATCCAATGTTGAAACATTGGAACAAATGTCGTATAAAATTATTAATAATTTTAGACAAAAATTGTTACAATTGAAAGCGTTTTTTTTTTCTCGCATAAGCAGGTGAAATCAACTGTAAATATTCTGAACTGCTACGACAAAAGAAATGTAACATGTTGATAACAAAATGTTAACTTGAACAATTCCACCGAACATGACGAATTTTTTTTTTTAAATTTAATTTTTGTATTTTCTGAATCGCCTGAAAATTTACATACAGATTCTTTATGACCAAAAATGCCATTTTGCACCTTCAGACCGCCATTTTGAACTTCGCCTTATTTTTGAGAAGGGCGTATCGGAAAATGCATGGCAAATCTTTAAAAAACTGTAACTCGAAAACGGTTTGTCCGATCGATTTGAGATCTTCTACAAAGTTGTAGGAAAACAATAATTTTTTATGTGATTATTTGAAAGTAGAGAAAAATTGCGATCGAAAAGTACTTAAGTAATTTTTTTCTAGGTTGCATCAATTTAGAGATATACTCATATTATATAAAATTTTCAAATAAAAAAAGTAAAATAGGCCCTTTTCAAACATATTTCGTGTTTCTCCATTCCAGAAATATTTTATTTTGATTGAGTGAATCGTAGCTGAATTGCTTATTGTTTGATCAAAACCTATATACTTAAGTATTTAAAAAAGTATGCACGGTAAAAAAAATATAAACGAAATTTTCAAATGAAAATTTAAAGTTCATTGTTCTTAAAAACCGCAAAATTGATGTTTTTAATTTTTGGGTATGTTTTGCAGCATATTGTTTACAATTTCTTGCACAATGCTTCAAAATGGAAAATTTTTGGATAAAAAATAAATTATTACTAAAGCATCGTATTTCTTTTATTCATTTGCCATGTCCAAATGTATGGGTATGGGAAAAACGTGTTTGTTCATCATACCTACTAACACAGGCAAAAGTGATGAAAACCCTTGTGGAGCCTGTTTAGTAGAATGCCTGTAAATATACAAAAAGATGAGTAGTACTGTTCCTTTTAATTCAACTATTGTATCCTTTGACAGATACGCGTATTTCAACCTCAACTGTAAAGCCGTCTTCAGTGTTGTGTACTTGACTTGACTTGGTTTGTGTTATTGAAATCAAAATAAAATTTTCCGGAATGGAGAAACACGAAATATGTATGAAAAGGGCCTATTTTTCTTTTTTTATTTGAAAATTTTATATAAGTATGAGCAGTGAATGAAATTATCGCGGAAATGAGACGAAAATATGCATTTTTCAAGCAACCCGACAATTCGTTGCCGCCTTTATCGGGGAGAAACAGATTTCATGAACTGCTATAATTGTTGATCATTGTACTGACGAAAAGCCAAGATCGGTCCGATCATATGCACTGATCCAACTTTATCGGCTCTGAACTTATCGCGATAATTATCACAAGGTAAATTACAAAAATGTTTGCCACTGACGGGATTCGAACCCATGACCATGAGCAAAAACGTATGAGTAACCTAGAAACATTTGACTTAAGTACTCTTCCAATGCATTTTCTGTACTATCAAATAAACACATAAAAAAATATTGTTTTCCTTCATTTCGATTTTTTTCAAAATTTGTCTTTTTTGTCCATAATTCTTCCATTATGAAATATTGTGCAATAAATCACATAAGTTGTCCCCTAAAACATGTCCAAGAATAATAAAATCACAGATGCATTTTCATAGAAAATCGATTTTAATTTTTTTATTAAAAAAATCTGTCATTATTTTTTACCGTGCATATTTTTTTCCAAATAGTCCTAAACAATACCTACAACAACCGCAAAATATATCCAAAAATTAAAAGCATCAATGATGCGGTTTTTAAGAACTATTGGCTTCAAATTTTCATTTGAAAATATCGTTTATATTTTTTACCGTGCACTCTTTTTTCAATACTTAAGCATAAATGTTTTGATCAAACGATAAACGATTTAGCTTTGATTCGCTCAATCAAAATATTTTTTTCCGGAATGGAGAAACACAAAATATGCTTGAAAAGGGCCTATATTTTTTTATTTGAAAATTTTATATAAATATGAGTATATCTCGAAATTGATGCAACCTAGAAAAAAAATACTTAAGTACTTTTCGATCGCAATTTTTCTGTACTTTCAAATAATCACATAAAAAATTATTGTTTTCCTCTATTTCGATTTTTTTTAAATCTGTAATTTTTTAATAAATCATAACTTTTTTGTCCATAATTCTTCCATTTTGAAACATTGTGCAATCACATAAGTTGTCCCCTAAAACATATCCAAAAATTAATAAAATCGATACTGCGTTTCTGGAGAAAATCGATTTTAAAAATTTGTTTTTGAAATAAAAAATAATCTGTAACTTTTTTTTACCGTGCATATTTTTCTCCATATAGTCCTAAGCAATACCTACAACTTTGTAGAAGATCTCAAATCGATCAGACAAACCGTTTTCAAGATACAGTTTTTTAAAGATTTGCCATGCATTTTCCGATACGCCCTTCTCAAAAATAAGGCGAGGTTCAAAATGGCGGTCTGGAGGTGCATAATGGCATTTTTGGTCATAAAGAATCTGTATGCAAATTTTCAGGCGATTCAAAATATACAAAAATAATCGGGTTTGCGAAACGGCGTGGAACCGCTCATATCTAGGTTAAGTTGATTGAAAGCGTTTTTTTTTTCTCGCATAAGCAGGTGAAATCAACTGATAATATTCTGAACTGCTACGACAAAAGAAATGTAACATGTAGTTAACAAAATGTTTATTTAGTTCTACCAAATTTGGATGATAGTGTTGTCTAATATAGAACACCTATATAAAAAATGAATGTATGTAATGTTTGAATGATACTTATAAAAACATATTTAAAAAAACTTGTCATTGGGACAAAACGCGCATATCATCAATACATTCTGTTCTGAGCGTAATCTCATCAATTTCCCGACGTTTTCTACTAAAAGCCGTGGTGGTCCACAGACAGACTACCATCCAGAGTTGGGAATGGTACTATCAGTAGGCTTGAGTTTTTGCGAAAATCACGTGGCTCTTCTAATACAGTAGTTCAAAATTGTGAATCTCATCAAGTAGTTTATTTTGGGTGCATGAATTTTATAAATCAGTAGCAGTGTTGATAGACTCACACTCAAATCTCAATCAATACGCTTTCCCGTGAGAGCAAGCTCATTAGAGACCTGCTTCGCAAATCTCACGCTTGAGTTTTTGATGCAAAATCACTCAATCAACTCCAACTATCAAAAACTTGTGAAACCAAATGTTCTTGTTTACGTTAGAAAGGATTACTATAATTTTACCAGACTAACTAGAAATTATTGCCGTATGTGAGTAAATTGTGGAAATATGAGACAATGAGTCAAAAAGGTGAGCCAACTCATCCATGATTTTTTGACTGCTGAGTTGCGTGATTGACAACTAACGCATGGAAAATATCAAACGTGAGTTATGAGAAATTGAGTTTTTCGCAACACTGATCATATAATAGAAATAGAACATTTTTCAACAGTAGTTTTGGGTTGCTCTTAGCAACGGGTGTTTTCCTATTTTCAAGGCATTTTGCCTACAGCAGCAATAGGCGTGAGTTTCGCTGGTTCCGCTGACTGTGATTTGCTGCGCTTGCCTACTGTAGTGTAAATTTCAGAACTTTTCCCAACCCTGCTACCATTGTGTGTCGGTTAATTCCATCGCTTTTTCTGCAGAAACTTTTCCTCGTACGACGATCGATTCGACGAAGCAGTATCTACTCAAATTCATCAGCTTCTCAGGCCAGCCCACTGATTAAATTTTCCCAAAATCGTAGAACGCTTCGACCTCTGTTCTGTCGAACTTTCCCATCAAGGGGTGATAGGGGTTCAGTGCTTTGACATCCAGTAGAAGCCGACGATGACAACGAAGTTTTCCGCATTGAGCCCAGTAATGAAATATTCATTGGATTGTTATCGCTCCATCAATCACAGCAAGCTTCGGCTAAACCATCTCACCAGATTCGATTGGTATGAAGCCCGAATAGTAGGCGGTGCAGAAAGTTCTGTTCTCCTCGGATTAGGAAAACTTACCAACCCCGGCGAATGAATAAACCATTCTGTCGTTGAGTCTGTTTCCAAAATAGACGAGAAACTTTCGTGCCGGACGACCGTTTCGCTATTCCTGGGAACGAACAAAGTTCCAACTTCCGGAACTGCACTAATCACACGCTTCAATGAACTCGAACTGGTGTCCTGTTTTCGTCGTGTGTTGCAGAAAGTTGGAGTTCTGACTTGGATTAACCTGAATTCCTTCTATTTATGCAGGGGTTCGGACTTGCTGACGACGGACGGCAAGTTGAAAGGCATGCAACTGATCCATTTCCGCGCAACCTACTTCCTGGTCGGGGTTGTCTATTTATAGCCGCCCTGCGATGAGTTTCTTCAACTTTCGTCCTAAATATAGGCAAACGTGTGCCTGCTTAGCACGACGAAAGCTAAATCACTACTAGGAAAGGGGCAGCCAGACGGGGCGAAAAGGATTTCCTTTCATCGACTCAACTGATCCTTGAGCCGACGTCCTCCCCCTTTTGGCATTGGTAGGATGAAAAATGGAAGCTTTTTACACAATGCGAAAGGCAAGTGTTTTTCAATGGGGCGTTAACTGACGGCAACCACGAGTCAGGTTGTGCATGTACTGCTTGACATTCCATGCAATCGAAGCCATCCCGAGTAGGAACGAATAACTCGCGGCTATCTATTGGTATTATACCATAAATAAGTATATACTTTGAACTTTTCTATATGCCCAATGAAAGCTTCTCTTCGTTTAAACCGCATTTACAATCATCCAATGTGCTTTTTGTACGAATCTTAACCCGTATAGGCCTGAGTGAAAGTAAATCTTTATTTATTTCCAATGCCAATCATTTTAATTTCCATAAATCATTGAGGTCTGATATTCAACATTATAAATTAATAGTTTTGCATCGTTTAGAGTATACCAGATGCGGCCACTCGGATTTAATGCCCTGAAGAAAAGGCTCTAGATTTGTAAGGTACTAAACCGTTTCAAATCTCTAAAAGTATAGATCGAACATAATAGTTCACCAAAATGCTTGAAATAGATGTTAAGATACAAATTGTGCACTTTATCATAAATTTGAGGCATTGTGGGGACCCGAAAATGATCATTTGTAAAATCAATCAAATGCAGTTGACATAATTATTCAATTTAATCGATTACCAGAAGGTTTACGCTGATGCGTTTTGCTTAAAACCCCTTGATTTAGTGGCCACATTATAGCCGATTCTGGAAATTATCTGTGACTTGAAATTTGCCTACCTCCAGGGGCACAGAAGCACAGAACCCTTGTCACCCGACCTGATCCAGTGGTCCACCGAAATAACTCCGGACACATGAACATTCCTGAGACCCTTTGACCACTTTTAGAAACTAGATATGTGTACGAGTATACCGACAAAAAATAATTGAAGTCCATTAAGTATTCGCTGAGCGGTGAGAGTTTTAGTAATTTTTCTTGATTGTGCGATATTTGCTAGAAAACCATTCGCCAGAAAACTATTCGCCAGAATGACATCTGCTAGAAAACCATTCGCCAGAATGTATAATTTACCAGAAAACCATTTGCCAGAATGTACCATTCGCCAAAAAGTACCATTCCCCAGAATATTTTTTTTGTCGATTTTGAACAATTAATGAAGGGTGAAATATCTCGGAATCCAAAGATGGTCGTCACAATATTCGACTTGTGCCACTTCTCACATCTCCAAGACTACTAAATTTAACTAACAGTGCGGTTACAATATCGTTCTTCTCATTTTAAGCTTTCTGTTAGTGCACAGAGTGGAGACATTATTACACTGTTATTCTACATCTCTAGTGAGATTTTTGCCTATAAGATTTTGAGACAATATTCTAAGCTGTTTTTCCTAGTTTCAATTCTCGATGTTATGCATTGCCTTTTCTTTTACCACGAGCTGTTCTTTATCAGAATATTGTATTGTACCGAATTTTTCGTACAACTGCCAGATAATTTTTGCTCTTTAATGAGTAGTTTGTTGGGGTTGTGCTACTTTCAGCCGAATATCGATACCCCGAATGTCGTTTCCCCGAACACCAGTTCTGCAAATGCCAGTTCCCCGAATACCCCGTTTTCTCAAGTGGCATTTTTCCTCGAAAATGTTTTGGCACTCATAATTATAATGATTAATTGTATATTTAAGAATGATGAACGATTCATATCATATGTACCCTTCTTTTTTGATCAGCGGTTCTTTAAAGATTCTCAGAACACAACATTTTTCTTGTTTTCTTTATCTTTTTTTTTTCTAGTTCACCACTCTGTCTCTAAAGAATGTTTATCTATTTTAAATTGCATCTATTTTGAGGCCGTCCTTCAACCACAGGGTCGTTCAAGGGGGGTGGGGAGGTGAGTAGAAGGTGGTTGGTCCTATCCTAATACAGTAATGTCCCGATTTTGTCAGCCCTATGCTGCATTTAGGGTTGACAAAATCGGGAAAGAGCTAAAATCGGGATAAAATTTTTCGACTGGTTTTAAGTTAGATTTTTACTTAAGGACTTAGTTTTATGATTTCATTAATGTAAACATTATTTTTTTACTTCCATTTTTCTATGTACCGTAATCCAAGGTAACATTGATAAGTTTCTTAGATACAGTGGGATTCCGTTTTTGGCAACAAAGTCAAAATTTTCAGTTGCCAAAAACGGAACCGTGCCAAAATCGGGACCCTTATTTTAAATTTTAATTTTCAACTATTGGTTTTGAAACATCATTAGAATGTTACTACATCATCCTTGTGGAACCATATGGCATCAATACTTCAGAACGGTTCACTTCGAAGCAGTTTTCCGTAATATTGTACTATGCTATGAATGTATAGCGGCGTGATGTTAATTGTGACAAACGTTCTACATACTTACTTTTTATGCCTCAATGTCTTTAAGGATTTTCAGAAGCTTTATGTACACTATTTGTATGAGTGGACCATGTAATATAAATAATCGCAAAAGTGACCTTTATATAAGAACTGAGCATTTTCCTAAAACTGTGTAAGAATACGAAAAAAAAATACTGTTTTCATACAAAGACGTATTTACAAAACAAATGCGCTGGGTATTGCAAAACGGCATGAGTTTTTTTTATTTAATGAATATTGAAAATCAGTTTAACTTTAAGGCTTTAGCGTAAAATTTTTACAATATTCGGTAAGTTTAGAATACCCTCCTTTAATTTATGTGTCTGATAAAGTAAAGCATTTCATAATTAATGATTGACTGCAATCAAAAGGGCAAACATAAACAACTAATCAAAAAAAGTAATCTACAAGAAAACGCTAGGGCTCTGAAGCATTTTGTTAGGAATATTGCTGCGATATTTCCGAAAATTCTCAAGTCTTCAATAAAAATTTTCAAAAATTCATTATTCTTAGGCTACCACTAGCACTCCTCCAAGAATCCGTTAAAATTTCTGAGAAGTCCCTTATGAACTGAGAACTCCCTAAGGAATGTCCAGGGTTCAGTTAGGAAATTCATAGTCCCAGCTCGCAAGGAACATTTTAATTATATTGAGACCCGTATCTTTGATTAATCTTGTATAAAACACATCTCTTAACAAATCTAACGTCTTAAAGAATCTCCAACAAATAGGGAAAGATGCTCGCAGAAAGATTAATATACACATTAAAACCACAAACAAAATATTCTCAATCGTTTTTATCGCACGCTTCAATGATATTTTTGAGAATAAAGTTTAGTTTGGACTGTGTTTGCATTCGTTTTGGTGTCGGTATTGAATGGAACATTGGAATTCTTAAAAAATAATGTACAATGCAGTAAAATATATACTTTTTTATGGATTATATGTTGACACTTCTGCAATTCACTAGAATAACGCAATTTATTTAATGAAATTTCTCAAAAACTATGCCTAAGATATTAATCTCTAGTTGAGATGCTGGTGGAGATTAATGGCCTCATGAAATGCTGCGAATGCATGACCAATGACCATTCTGAAGTAAATTAGCACGTACGGGAGCTCTTAGTAGTTAATGATATTTGGAGGAATATCGACGAAAATAGAGCTCTAGAATGTAATCGGTGCGTATTTTACCTGCCATTCAGATAAATAAAGCAACAGACACGATAATATTTACAAAAAATTACAAATTTTTATGGTATTCAAAAATGTTGCAAAAACGGATTCATTTTGTTGCCAAAATCGGAGGGTGCCAAAAATGGAGCATGCCAAAAACGGAGCATGCCAAAAACGGAATCCCACTGTAATTATTAAGAATTTAAAATTTCAAAAATTCGACCTTTAGATAATTGTGTAGATGTGGCCAAGGTCATAATTGACTTTATGCATCGAATATTGCTAGTATTGATGTGTTTAGCGTTATTAAAATAAATATAAATTTTAGGCTGACAAAATCGGGTCAAGAAGGGTGCTAAAATCGGGGGTAGATAAAATCGGGGGCTGACAAAATCGGGTCATTACTGTAGCACGAGCCATACTAATTTCAGGTCATTCGGGAGAATGGATTGCGTGGAAAAGTGTCATTCGGGTACCTGGCGTTCGGGGAAATGATACTCGAGGGAACAACATTCGGGTAAAAATAGACCAAAAGGTTTTAGTGATAATGGTCGCCTAAATTTCAGTACATGACAAAGTATTCAAAAAAGAGTCATTGTCTATCGCTACTTGATATGGTTTGGGGCAAAAAAGAATTCTCCATTCTTCATATATAGGATGTTCTTATCAATTCTACAACTGTCTTATTTGTCTGAAAGCTTCTCAAAGTTGTTATAGTAAATGTAACTTTGATTTTCGAGTGGAGGCATTAATTACAATCAATCTTGTAAATATCCAACGAACTATCCCTTGAAAAATAACAAAACTTCCAAGAACAGCATATGATGAAAAGAAGGGAGAACGACTTGTGGTATATTTCAAACCATAATTCCCTGTAAAACTTAATAATATAAAAAAAAACATTTAATTGAAACTGAAAAAATCAGGAAGGAAATCGTATGGAATTCACTAATAATAAAAGTATAATCTCATGCTATAAAATCTGTATAACAATAGCTGCAACGTGTATTGAAATCTCGTAAATATTTAATGAATTAGTCTATAAGAAGCAAACAAAACTTTGAAGAACAGCTTATGCTGAAAAGAAGGGCGAATTTCTTGTTTAGTCTTCCAAACCATAATACCATTTTACAGGGAAAACATATATTTAAACAACAACCTTACTTTATTGCCAGTATCTTTCATACATAGTGGAGCAGCTTTTAATGAATGCAATTGTTATTCTATGGTACGTTTTCTTCTTTCTAGTTCCACGGTTTCTCAAGATTAAGTGCTGCCTCTTCAATTCATATTTATAAAGACTCAAATGTTGATGTTGATCGTTGAATGCACGAGAAATCTTAAACCGTAAGGAAGTCATGTGTACCTAGTCCATCAATTAGAATACTAGAACCACACTATCCATAATGGATATTCGAAGCTGGCTCACTGAGTAAACTGGAGATGGTGTCCAACAGATCCTGTACTTTTTTGAGTATATAAACAAAAATAATCTTCCGATTTTTTTTAACGCTGTGGCTCCTACAATTGCAAACTTGATTTACCTGAAAAAAAAATCTTGGGGATGGTCCATTCTGGGGAATGGTACTTTCTGGCAAATGGTTTTCTGGCGAATGGTCTTTCTGGCAAATGGTTTTCTGGCATATGGTACTTTCTGGCGGATGTCATTCTGGCGGATGTCATTCTGGCGAATAGTTTTCTGGCGAATAGTTTTCTGGCGAATGGTTTTCTGGCAAATATCGCACAATCATTTTTCTTTCACTCAGACCTATACGGGTTAAAAACTCTCATATCCAAACTCCCGGTATTTTCTTGTAGAAATGCAGATGACTCCTCGGCTTCCATAAAGCAAGTAACACGGCAAAATTTGCCTCCCATCCCCAAATTGACCTACATTCGGACGCAGCCGGCACCGGTATTGTTTGCTATAATAATGAGTTTGTTATAATAACCAGACACATTGAGGATGCTACTGATCCTCAGCAGCGTCTGTTGGTTCCCTGTGTAAGTACAGCTGTTCTTGCAATAAAGAAATAGCAACTGCGGGCTGTCAATCA
Source organism: Aedes aegypti (assembly GCF_002204515.2). Taxonomy (NCBI): domain Eukaryota; kingdom Metazoa; phylum Arthropoda; class Insecta; order Diptera; family Culicidae; genus Aedes; species Aedes aegypti. The sequence continues at coordinate 371,809,319 of NC_035109.1, forward strand.
GGCTCATGTTCATGCACTATGTCGACACTTCAAATTGATATTATTATTGTATTGAAAATACCTCATTGAAGTATTCAAAAGCTATTGAGGATTGCTCAAGACATTGAACTACTATTGAGAAAAATCACTCTAATATTAAATTTCATCATGTATTATTAAGGTATTGCAATATCCGATTAAATTATCAGCTTGGTGTTAGTTGAATATGAATGATTTGTATTTGAGACATTTCATCTCTTACTACTTCAAGTGATAAGTATTAAAGATTATCTGGTATGGAATACCCTGTTTGGTATTCTGCAGCAATTTTCTTTTGATCGGGATGCTATGAACCGGAATACGTGTGGTTACGGCGATGGACGTCACTTGACACCATCCAACTCGAAAGCATGAGTGCCTTGATGATAAAGATTAACTTTACTCTAATATTCTTCTTTGACAAAAGGATGTGATGCGAACATAATGATTTCTTCGCGGGGCCGCAGTCTTCGAAAACCAATTATTGAACTGATGAGTTTTGCTAACGGGAGCAAACTTATGAAACACTCAAAAGTGGTGTCAATCTTAAGCGTCTAAACATCGATATACTTACGGATACAACGTAACTCGTTTAGTCAATGTCATACTTTAACACACAAATTATGTGTCTCTAGTAGTTTTGAGGTTTGAGACAAAAACGTGTTCCGCTGTGTAAACTTAACCCGTTAACGCCCAGCGTCCTCAACTGAGGACAGTAATTTTCGCAAATAATTTCAAAATGACTCAAAATATAATGATGTTATGTTTGGAGGACTTGTGCACATATCTGATATCTTCCACTCAGTGGTAATTATATTTTGGAGTTCACTCACCAGATGGCGCCACAGCATGATCAAATGTACCTTACTTGTGCACGTCCAACCTCCTGAAAAAGTCGGAAATCCACAAAGCATATCTTTGTTCTCGAAGCGATTTTAAGAATTCTTTCAGCAATGGAACCAAGCATCATGCAAGGTCAACGTCAATTTTAATTGGTTCTAATAAATGCGTCTACCCGAAGTTATTTAGCAATAAACACTTTCTAGCATTTTTGAAAATACATTCAACATTGAAAAGAAGTTCAAAGCGATGACGTAGACATGAAAGTTTTTGTGGAAGTGCAGTGAAATCGTTTTAGCAGAAATAGATTTTTATGATTACGCTCAAAGTTTATTTTACTAATAAATAATAATAAATACTGTTTATTTGAAACTGTTTGCTTATAAAACAAAATTTAAACCGATGATATTTGATTTTATTGACATCAAATTGACTGAAGTAGTCCAGTGAACATTTTTAGGTAAAAATATAAATTATGGATAACACTCAAAATTTGTTTTACTCTGAAAACTACGAGACTCTTTAGGTTTCCGATCTGTTTGCATATAAATCAAAATTCATAACGATGATATCGAGCTTTTTCAGTATAAAGTTGCTTGTACATGTCCAACGAACATATTTGAGCAGACATAGTTATTTTGGATTACACATAAAACATTTTTTACCAAAAAATTACGAGAAAAATCTAAAAATCTTAAAATCAATATATAAAGCAATGACATATATTTTTTTGTCATGAACGTTCTTTCAGAACTTCAGTGACCATCTTTGGAAAGGAATAGTAAATTAAGAAAACACCAAAAATTTATTTTACCAAAAATAAACATTGAAAAAACTTATTTTGTATAACTGTATGCCAATAAATCGAGTTTCAAAGCAATGGCATGTAGTTCTTAGTGATAACTTTTATTGTACAAGCACAGTGATTATATTTGAGCAGAAAGAGAATTTTTACACTCGAACTTTTTTTTTTGCCTAAAAATGTGGGTTTCGTGTCCGAGCGGTTAGTGTCGTCAGGCAGTGAGCGCATCTTGTCATGGGGTGTGGGTTCGATTCCCGCTTCAGCCAATGATACTTTTCGTCAGAAATGTTTCGCGGCTGTGCTACTGGAGCATGCTTGTCCGTTATCTAGTGTTAAGTTACAGTTTGTGCAGCTAAATGACTGAAGACGGTGTCCGTGTCTTTTAAAACACAAGAAACCTAAGTTTTGAACTTATTAGCCTATAAATCGTAATTCGAAGTGATCTTTTTTTTGTGTTAATTTACTTATAGAAGTTTGGTTAACATGTTTGAGGTAAAATGAAAATTTCAGATTACACCAAAAATTTATTTTGCTAAAATAGATAGAAAACGCTCATTGTTTTATACAATTTGCTTGTAAATCTAAACTTAAAGCGATGACGTTCAAATCTTTTCGACAAAAAATTCATTCTAGAGCTCTAGCAAATATTTTTGTGCAGAAATAATTATTTTGGAAAACACTCAAAACTTTTTTTCTCCAAAACCAACTAAAAATTTTTTTTTCAACTGTTGGTCTGTAAATCAAAATTCATGGTAATTATAAGTATTTCTTCGACAATGCATTGATTGTTGAAGTCTAGTCAACGCGAGCAGGAATAAAGCTTTTTGTTTACACTTTTTTTACCTGAAGAGCTAAGGATTTTTTTTTTATTTCCGTACGGGTTTGGGCCGAAAGGTCTCAGATTTTCATGAAACTTTTTCCACAGGCAGGGCTCATCAATATATGAATAAAAAAAAATTGAGAAAAATTCAGGGTCGCCTATTTTCCCGGAAAACTCAGTTGGATTTTTTTTTTCTCCTGACATTACTTGCTTTGAAAAATCATAACTCAAGAACGAAGCATCATAGAAACAAAGTTTTTTTTATGAAAATGAAAGCAAATTTTCTCAAGAATAAAAATAAATTAACTGGAAAAAGTTTTCCACAAAATTTCCCACCGTTAAGAAAATTCGTAAAGAAAGCCGGAAAAACTATGCTCCAACTCGTGGAAAATTTTCAAAAAAATATTTTTGTGAAGGTAATTTTATAAATTTTTGAAATGGTATTTTTTTTCGTTTGAGTTATGGCCAATATTGTAAAAAAGTGCAAATGTGCCATTTTGAGCCTTTTCTTTGAAAAATCATAACTCAAGAAAGAAGCATCGTAGAATCAAAGTTTTTTTTTATGAAAATGAAAGCAAATTTTCTCAGGAATAAAAAAATATTAACTGGAAAAAGTTTTCCACCGTTGAGAAAATTCGTAAAGAAAAGCCGGAACAACTATGTTCCAATTAGTGGAAAACTTTCAAAAATATATTTTTGAGAAGGTAATTTCATAAGCTCTAATCGCTGAAATTTAAAAAATGGTATTTTTTTTTCGTTTTTGAGTTATGGACAATTTTGTAAAAAATGTGCAAATGTGCCATTTTGAGCCTTTCTATTCCTTAGAAAATTTGCTTTCATTTTCATAAAAAAAACTTTGTTTCTACGATGCTTCCTTCTTGAGTTATGATTTTTCAAAGAAAAGGCTCAAAATGGCACATTTGCACATTTTTTACAAAATTGGCCATAACTCAAAACGGAAAAAAAAAATACCATTTCAAAAATTTCAGCGATTAAAGCTTATGAAATTATCTTCTCAAAAATATTTTTTTGAAAATTTTCCACGAGTTGGAGCATAGTTTTTCCTTTTCTTTACGAATTTTCCCAACGGTGGAAAATTTTGTAGAAAACTTTTTCCAGTTAATATTTTTTATTATTCCTGAGAAAATTTGCTTTCATTTTCATTAAAAAAAAACTTGTTTCTACGATGCTTTGTTCTTGAGTTATGATTTTTTCAAAGTAAGTAGTGTCAGAGGAAAACAAAAATATTCCAACTGAGTTTTCCGGGAAAATAAGCGACCCTGATTTTTTCTCAATTTTTTTTTATTCATATGTTAAAAATAAATAAATAAATTTTTTTAGTCATATATTGATGAGCCCTGCCTGTGGAAAAAGTTTTATGAAAATCTGAGACCCTTCGGCCCACTTTGTACGGAAATAAAAAAAATCCCCACTAGTATAACAAATTTAAGTATAATAAAAACTTTCTATATCAAACCATACATTTTCAATGGACTTTTATTAGCTGATTGAAATAAAAAAATCTACAAGTTTTATCCATTGGATTGGATAACATCATCAGAAAAAACATCCAAGTGATGTATAGCTCATTCTAGTTCGACAATTACCATTTACAAACAACAACACAATCCATGACAAAAACATGAATATAATTACTTTATTCATCAAGAAATGATAGAAAACAGCTTTGAACTCTTTACGGATCGTTTATGGAGGGCGTTGAAGTCGAAAAAAAAGATTTAATTTTTGATATGCAGGCAAAAAGTTTATAAAGAAGTTTCGTAGTTTTTGAAATAAAATAAAAGCACTCGAAAATTTTATTTTCTAGACGATCATATTTACCAAACTTCTATAATAAAACTTATACAAAACAACAATCAGTCGACAAAACAAGATGTCATCGCATTCAATTTTTATTTATTGGCAAATAGTTTAAAAAAACGGGATTTTAGTAATTTTCTAAATTGAAATCAATTTAGAGTGTAATCAAAAAAATATATTTCTGCACAAATTTATTCAATAGACTTCCGCAGTCATCTTTCAGTCGAGAAATCTACCAGTTATTGCTTGGAATTTCGCTTTATAGGCAAACAGTGTTAAAAACAATTTTTTTTGTAGTTTTTCAATTAAGAGATATTTTAAGTGTAATAAAAATATTTATCTGCCCTGAAATGATTGCTGGGCTTCATAAATCAAATTCGTGTAGAAAAAACTACATGCCACCGGGTCAAATTTTGATTTATAGGAGAAAAGTTTAAAAAATATGGTTTTTCGAGGTTTCTTGAGAGAAATAAATTTTTAGTGCAATCAAAAATTTATATTTCAACCCAAACATGTGAATTGTTATTCAGAACATAGTTTTCATCAAGAAAACCATAATATATGACCTTCAATATTATTACATTGCTTAATTTGTGCCACAAACCGGTAACAAATTATAGTAGGAAGTATCTTTTGTTAGAAAAAAATTGGGTAAACTATCTTTTAAAATAAATTTCAAATGGGTTGTGATCTTGAATAGTGCATGATTCCTCTGTTCACGCACAACGCGAACAGTGTGCAACATTTCAACCCTGTTCAGTTCAGTCATCGTTTTCACCATCTTGTTGTTGATCCTGTCTATGTAATCCATTTCCCCCTATTCCCATTCATGTAAAACAACCACATAACTAACCTCGAGTCGCCGCGAGTATTTCGGCTACCACCACTAACAAACACCCTTTCCTACCTGAACCACACACACACACACACACACTACTCCACGCAACCCAACCGACTAGCTTGAGCTCTCCATCATCACACCACCCGGACCACCGATTGCAGCATCCAGTACATAAGACAGTGGAAATTTCCCACCGAAGCCATTTCACTGTGCATGCAATGAGTCCTTCTACCTGCAGCCTACTTAAGGAGCTTGCGTGCACAGATTCAGTTTCATTCAGTATTTAGCCGTTGTATGGCACGCGCAATAAACCGTCGTAGTTCGAAAATCGAAATCAAAAGTGTTTCCCTCACCGAAAGCAGCCCAACCTAGTAGTTCTTTTCAGGACTGTTGTTGCGAAATCATATTCACAGTCTGAGCTATCGACACCCCAGGCATTCCTTCAGGAGAAGGAATTGGCCGTTCATCCCTGGCATCCCGAAGAGGAATTGGCCACCGAAGCAGGGATCCTCCATCCGGAAGGATTGCCCTCATCAACTACTGTCCGTGATCGGACATTTTGGTCCTTCGAGCCGGATCTGAGTGATCCGCATCCAGCGTGTTGAACCCGCAACCGTGGCTTGGCAATCAACCGATTGCCCATCGTTCCCGTTGTTCCCGTCGATGCTCAGCAGAGTTGTTTGGAAAAATATTCCTTGCTGCTTCGATGAGGGAAATTGCCCTTAGTTGAGTGCGAAAGTAAGTCGCGAGTGAAAATCGTAAGTGCGAAAGTAAGTCGCGAGTGAGAAACATTTCGCGAAACGTGAGTGCAAAACAGAGTGAAAAACTGTTCCGAGAGTGCGTGGAATCATCGCCGCGGAAGTGAAAATCGATCAACCAGTGCGAAAAGTTACCACGTGTGCAATTCGTTGAACGTGTTCGAACACGTTAGTACCTGTCGTCGTGCGGAAGCGAAACGCACCATCGCCGTGTTCGATGCCGATCGAGCACACACCAACGAAAACCGACCAGAAGGAGAGGATGGCGGAGCTGAAATCGCTTGTTCACCTACGCGGACAGGTGAAAGCGAAAGTGACGCGCATCCGCAAATCCGTCGAAGAAGCATCCGGAGCAGGAGCAGTGCAGTTGGATTTGATCCAGCTGAAGCTATACCAGCGGAATTTGGAAACCCACTACAGGGAGTACTGTGAGTTGCATCGCCAAATTGTGACTCTGACGCCCGCCGAGAAGCTGATCGAGCAGGATGAAGCGTACATCGTGTTCGAAGCCCAGCACAACGAAACCTGCATGCTAGTCGAAACGCTAATCCAGTCTATGACCGACACCACCGACATGAGACTGCAACGAAGAAGCCAGCAAGAAGAAGCACCCCGCATCATCGTCCAGCAGCAACCGCTGAAAGCACCCATCCCCACGTTTGATGGGAAACCAGAGAACTGGCCACGCTTCAAGGCCATGTTTCTCGATGTGATGAGAACCTCCACCGATTTCGACGCCATCAAACTCTACCACCTTGATCGAGCTTTGATCGGCAGTGCAGCGGGAATCATCGATGGTTGCACCATGCAATCCAACAATTACGCCCACGCATGGAAGCTGCTGGAAGAACGATTCGAAGACAAGCGCCTCATCGTAGATACTCACATCTTGGGTATGCTACACCTGAAGAAGATGATCCGACCCAGTGCAAAGGAGCTCCGTGAACTGATCGACGATGTAACCCGGCACATCGACGGTCTGACCCTGATGGAGGAGCAAATGCTTGGAATGTCCGAGCGTTTCGTCGTGAACCTGGTTGCGACAGCGTTGGACAACCGAACCCGGATGGAGTGGGAATCCACGGTGCCCCACAGGCAAATACCCACCTACAACGAGACCATGGACTTCCTGAAGAAGCGTTGTTCAATCCTCGAGCGATGTGAGGACGCAATCGAGAAGCCCACCGTGAAGCCGATTCCAGCGAATAGTTCCAACCGACTGAAGACTTATGCTGTAACCGAGAGAGCAGAACCGACCTGCCAAGTGTGTGGCAGTGGAAGCCACCCGATCTTCAAGTGCGACGCCCTCCGCAAGATGTCCGTTCCAGAACGAGAAGCCAAGGTAAGAGAGCTCAAGTCTTGCTTTAACTGTTTGCGAACGGGTCATAGGAGTAGTGCGTGTAAATCCCTCTTTAACTGTTGGAAATGTGAAGGTCGACACCACACCATTCTCCACCCTAACGAATCTGATGTGTCTCCGCCCAAATCCAGATCCGATGATTCGGATTCCGAAATCAAATCCCATTTAATACAGTCCACTTCTGCCGTCTATCCCGCCAAGAAAGTCCACCTTATGTGCAACAGTCTCTTGATGACCGCAATGGTTCAAGTGTTCGATGCCAATGGTGAACTTCAACCTTGTCGAGTCTTCCTCGATAGTGGATCCCAAGCAAACATTGTTTCTCGTAAACTTGTCCAAACCCTGAAACTCCCTCGGCTCGCAACAAAGGTTGATATTGTTGGAGCCAACAATCAAAAATCATCCCTGTCAGAAGTAGCGAAGCTCAGAATTCAATCTCGTTATTCCGACTACAGTGCGCAGTTAGAGTGTCTTGTTGCTGATCAAGTCACTGGCCCAATACCGTCAGCTTCCATCGATATCAAATCATGGGACATTCCGCCCGGATTTGCCCTTGCCGATCCAAATTTCCACATTCCCGGTGAAATCGATCTCCTCATTGGCATTCAGCACTTCTTCAAGCTGATGATGCCAGGACAAATCAAACTCTCCGACGATCTTCCTATCCTCCAAGAAACCCGTCTTGGATGGGTGGTCGCTGGAGCTGTTAATTCTGCTCGTGCTAAGCCAGACAAATACACAGTTGGTGTACAGTCGTTAACCGGTCAAGTGAATCCCTCCTGTCAAAACCGTCCGCCCCGTCGTACAGTGTATAGTTCCACAGATGATTTCCCTATCGATTCGCCTGATTTTCCATCTTTCCCAAAACGATCAATCGCACGAAAAAGAAACCCTGTTTATCCGTTTGTTTCCCAAAACCTCGAAGATACGCAATACATGAAATAGATCCGTCAGTCCACAAACCCACAAAGTTGTCAGTTACCAATCCAAGTAAATGAGCACCTGAAATCCAAACAGTCACGGAATCCTCCAACCGCATGTGCTGAAAACCCGCTTTACGATCTTCTGCTAGAATCCCGACAGTCTTTAGTGAATTCTCGTTCTTCCCCTAGTAACTCAAACCGTACGTCTAGTTCGTCCACACTACTCGTTAACCAGAATCAAACCGTTACAACCAAACCCATCGTAATCAATCCAGGTCAACAACGTCCACTTTCCGTTAATACCGTTAATGTAAGTGATTCCGCTAATCTGTCAGATACCCAACCCGTAATGAATCCCAAAATCGCTGTAGAATCAATGCCCTCAAATCCACCGGTTTCACACTTTTCGCTGGCGGGAGAATGTTCACGCACAACGCGAACAGTGTGCAACATTTCAACCCTGTTCAGTTCAGTCATCGTTTTCACCATCTTGTTGTTGATCCTGTCTATGTAATCCATTTCCCCCTATTCCCATTCATGTAAAACAACCACATAACTAACCTCGAGTCGCCGCGAGTATTTCGGCTACCACCACTAACAAACACCCTTTCCTACCTGAACCACACACACACACACACACACTACTCCACGCAACCCAACCGACTAGCTTGAGCTCTCCATCATCACACCACCCGGACCACCGATTGCAGCATCCAGTACATAAGACAGTGGAAATTTCCCACCGAAGCCATTTCACTGTGCATGCAATGAGTCCTTCTACCTGCAGCCTACTTAAGGAGCTTGCGTGCACAGATTCAGTTTCATTCAGTATTTAGCCGTTGTATGGCACGCGCAATAAACCGTCGTAGTTCGAAAATCGAAATCAAAAGTGTTTCCCTCACCGAAAGCAGCCCAACCTAGTAGTTCTTTTCAGGACTGTTGTTGCGAAATCATATTCACAGTCTGAGCTATCGACACCCCAGGCATTCCTTCAGGAGAAGGAATTGGCCGTTCATCCCTGGCATCCCGAAGAGGAATTGGCCACCGAAGCAGGGATCCTCCATCCGGAAGGATTGCCCTCATCAACTACTGTCCGTGATCGGACATCCTCTGCTGCAAAAAATATTTAACATCGGTTAGAAAACGACGGAGATATGCATTGTAAAAGTTGGACTTTTAAATTTTTTGGGCACTTTGTTGTAAGCGTAAGTGTACGCTTACCCGTACGTACCCCCGTGGTAGTAAAATAGTTGAACGTTTCCAACCGAAAATATTTTTTACAACTCTTACTGTTCCTAAAGGATCAACTAGCATAAATTTTGTCTTTATAAAATGCAAAATTAATTTTATAGGGCTATCAGATATCGATACACTTTTAAGAAGTTTTTTTTGAATCCCCACCATAGACTTTAAATTTTTTTGTTGAAACTGTTTTTATTTTATGCGAACGTAACTATTGATAACAATTTTGGGATTAAAGCACAATTGTGGGATACCTTGGGCGTTAACGGGTTAAATACTGATATCGAGCTATGGAACCACAGTGAAAGTTGTTCTTCATGGCTACCACGATGGTTCCTCGAACCGCAGTTTGCCATTTTTCTACCTTTATTAATGTGTATGTTAACACTTAATGGCTAATTCATTACCTACACAAACGCTGTTTAATCTGATTTTGTGTTCTACTACTCGATATCTCCGACAGCTCAATGGATCCTTCTATACTTTTTATTTTTAGATCACCAAATTTTTTTTTATTGACCATCCCTAGCCTAGTATTCAATGTTAGTTTTCACTTTACACAGCCACGTTTCAGAAAAAAATCCGCATCCTTTGGAAGTCGATGTGCTAATGAGCTTGTTCGAGTGCTCCTGAGAGGTAAAGTTTTTCCCATCAAATTGTATCATGTCTACCTAAATGGATTACGTAGCCAAAAGAACATTACCAACGTCAAATTCAAATGGAAAAACAGTCAGCATAGGGTCAGAGATTACAAAACTGCGGAAACGTGCGGAAAATTATTCAGAAATGATTTCTGCGTTTTGAGCGTTTCCGGTGATTCGTCCAGTCATCGGGAAAGGTCCACCGCTTTCAGGCAATTTTCCCGTGCGGAAAATTATTCACCTTTTGTCGTCATTCGTACGACTAGATTGGTTCTTCACTTTTGCTGCTGAAAACGATTTTGAATTGCTGTAGAATTAAATGATGAAACGATGAGCATTGAAAAAAAATCAAATCTGACACAATGAGCAATATATATTTCTGTAGGATTGCGATAAAATCGCCTGAATTGAATTATCTTATATTGTTTGCTGTAGAAAATCAGGTTCTGATAAACATAAAAAAGATCACAAAGGGCATTAACTCATGTTTCGCATGTTTTGCTTAGTTTCATTTGGCATTGATCACTTCTTTCGTGCAATTTAAAGCTATCGGTAATACAAAAGTGTATGAAGGCATTAGATTAAGTCTGTATCTTCTCAAGGATTCACCTTATATAGCTTCAAAACAGCTTTTAAAAGATATTCTCATTCTAGATTTATAGACAATTTTAGACTTAAGAGATAAAGATGGATAGGAATCTTCCTTTACATTGTGGTAACGTCTCTGAGTATAAGGGAAAGCCTTGCTTAAGGTATCCAGATTCTGTATGCGATTCCCGAACGGTTCAAAATCTATTAGTTATAGAAGTTTACTTGAATTTCGTGGACACAAAGTATTATCGACGATAATTCATCGAACCTGCCACCGCTCATAACACTGAACCAGAACCAAACTTTCTTCTTGGAATAACTTCCGAACTTTTGCCATAGTAGACTAGCATTTGTTGAAAACATTTCTTAGGTATTTTCTCCCGGATTGCTGTAAGTATTTTTCTAAGAGTTTCATCAATGCACGTTCTCAACAGATTCCGTCAAATATTGTTTTCTGAATTCCCTCAATAATTACACTCAGAATTCCTCTAAGGATTATTTCAACAATACTGACAATGCTTTTCACAGGAATCATTTCAATCTTATTTCAAGAATTTCTCCAAAAATCCATCTAAATTTTGTTCTTCCGATATCGTGAGGATAATTCTTTACATATAACTCCTTGCATATTTTTGCCATAAATGTTTCGCGCCTCCTTACTTACTAACTTACTAACATCTATTTTGTCAGGAGCATAATTTAGAAGATTCCTCCAGAATTTTATCCAGTGATTTCTACATAAATTTTCTTAAGAGTTCCTGGAAAATACATCCAGGAATTTCTCCTACGAAAATTCTTGTCAAATATGTGGATCTATCCCTAATCAGATACCTTGACGAAAAAAAAACTGAATAAATTCGTGATCTGAACTCATGCATTACTCGAGAACAATCCTAGCAACGCTTGTCATCCATCATAAAAAGAAAATATAGACGTCGAATTACAACGGATTTCCGACGTGCAACTGTTGAAAGTTTCATCCTTAAACTGCTTCTAGGAAGGATCAAATAGTCCGCTTGAATAGATTCCCATCGGTCTTCCACCTGTGGGTGGTCGTAGTACAGAGTATTTTCATGTTTCATTCGAATCAGAGATCGAGAACCTGAACGTATCCGGTTTTGTCGTAATTCTTGGAAATGATTATGCGTTTGTTACTTTCTGGACGAAATTGGTTGAATTTTCCCGGGGTTTTCCCATTTTTCGGTCGCGTGGGAAAGTTATCTAGTGCATGCTGGCCAGTGTCATGAGTTCTTTAAAGCTTAACTTCTTAGAAAACGGGTAAAAGCGAAACCCTGCAATAAACACAACCTGAATAAAATCAAGAACCGTATCAGATTTGTGCAATGATTCGTGAACAGCTTAAAGTTATTTGCTTTGCTGCGGATATTCTCTCTCCCAATTCTGTTTTACGCCCCACAAACAAACTTTTTGATTGGGGCCCAAATAGCCGTAGCGGTAAACACGCAGCTAGTCAGCTAGACCAAGCTGAGGGTCGTGGGTTCGAATCCCACAGGTCGACGATCGTTTCGTAATGGAATTTTTCTCAAACTCCCATGGCATAGAGTATCTTCGTGCTTGCCATACGAATGTAGAAAATGGTCAATTGGTCACGAAGGTAGTAACTGTGGAAGAGTTCGTAAGAACTCTTAGCTGAGAAACAAGCTCTGTTCCGGTTAGAACGCAACGCCAGAGAAGAAAAACAATAAAAACAAACTTTTGCATTAATCGTTCTAGTAGATTGCGGGTAGAGGGGGTCGGTTGTCTCGACCGGAAAATTTACAAGCTGTAAATCAGTGTTCACTTTTTTGCTTTGTTATTGTTGCTGATGGCGAAATTGGGAGGCACAACGATAATGATGTTTGGGAAATCCAAACAATCCAATGAAACGCAGGAAGCCATGGTTTTCCGTAGTCATCATCGTTGCCTTCTACGTTTTTTTTTCGGATCGGGGCAGGGGGCGATTGCTTTGATTGGACGCATCAGATCAGGTTCATAGAAAACGAGCTTTTGATGTTTCCGGATGAAACTGTCTACATACGGTTCTATGACGTACACCTGAATGACATAGATATATGCGCGACACCGGCTTCAATTGTATGCCGGACATATATTTTTGGATGGGAAATTTTGCAAGTCACTGCTCTGTTATGCATTGAAATGCCCAACGTTAATGGAAGTTTACCGCGCAATATCGTTTGATGCGAGGTGGAAAATGGTGTATGTATTGCAAAATGTATTAGCTTTGAATTTGAATTGATTCATAGTATATCGAAGATAGGGCTCAGTCTAATACAATAGTATACATCTCTGGAGTACATAGCAGAAAATTTAAAAGTGGCTTTCAAAGCAATCTTTAGAAAGTTTGCAGAGACATATGTAAATTTGATTGCTGGAAAATGCTCCGTGGAATTTTTGAAGAATATCTTGGAGGTTTTATGGAGATGTACCGTTTTGTCTCAAATTCCGAACACTCGGTTTTTTGTATGGCGACTTGGTTGAAATGTTTCGCTGAAATATGTCATCGAATTTCCAGGAAATGGCAGTCATTTGAAATTCAATGTTAATGTCTTTTGGTCTATTTTATAATTTGTGAGTTAAAATGATTCTTTAGTTCGAGATCAGTAGAACTAGCTCAGATAGATGTGCTTGAGAAATTGTCCATTTTAATACGTTTTATTCGTACTGTTCGGAATTTGAATCAAGGTGTTTGGAATATGGGACAGAACGAACTCAGTGTTCGGCATTTGAATCAAAATCTTGTTACAGACTTTTACGTTTAAACAATATTAAAACAAATCAAATAAACATTATTATCGGATCATTCAACAGCAAACAGTTAAATTTTGCGGAGAAATTTAAATTTTAACAAATATCTGCCAATTTATGCCTATTAGGGGCACTTGAAGTCACTTAAGTGTTCGGAATATAAGTCAAAACGGTGGAAAGTTGGTTTGCTCTACAAAGTTGTTCAATTTCACACAAATTTGTAGAACATACCAACTTTCCATGACTTATCGTTTTCGAATTAAATCAAAAAGTGTCTTGGTTACTTACTTTTGTCTTTGAACAACCCTCTGAAACTCTGTGTAAAATGACTGCAATGTAATAATTCCCTTACAGGCAAAACTTCAAGTTATTTGTAGTTCGTCATCCAAATTTCAGCCAATTCGGACTACCAGAAGCTGAGATACAGCACCCCAAACTTGGGCATTTTGTATGAAAAAACAGCATTTGGTTACTAACTTATGTCACTGACTGTATATGACAAAATTCAGAAGAAAAGATTTGAGGATTCAAAGATATGAGTAAAACATTTCCAGACCTAACAAGATCTACAGTTCTCCTACTACTCTATCTACTACTCTCTGTTCGTCGATGTTTTGTATCTCGATATCGAGTGAGAGGGCAATAATTAAAGTTGGTTTTCATGGCTATCTCGATCGTCCCTTGGATCGCAATTGCTCTGGTTTTATGTTATACAACTCGATGCCTCCTTAACTCTATGATAGTTTAGAAGATATTCTTGAAGAATCTGCGAACATCCTCCGAGTATTTTCGTGTAAATTTTTGAGAAGAGTAATTGAAATCTCATGTTTGCAATTTATGGAGAAAATTGTCCATGGTTTTTCAGGGACCAGATTTCTTGAATAAAATTTCGAACATTTCCGGGAAGGAACCTTCAAGAATTAAAAAAAAAAATCTATCAAGGACTTCCAGGAATTTCCAGGAAAATTTCTTGAATAATCATCAATGGAAGCGATATTCCAAGGATTTCCGGACAAAACCTCCAAGAATATACAGGGTGTCCGCAAATTATCCGAACAGCAAAATATTGGAAAGATGATCTCACATTGAAAACAATGAAAAATCAATGTCCATGTACCTTTTATAATACATCTATATGTTAACACAAAATACAACTTTAAAAAATTTCGAAATGATTGCTTGTTACTGAGGTAGGCAAATTTAAATTTTTCGGAGACGTTTTTCCTGAGGGCCGCTAGTCATACTGGGGATGTATTATCCCTAAAACCTAAAAGAGATCAATCCAAATGTCCTATTGTTATTTGAAGTAATCTACAGGTTAATGGCTTCAAGTTAGACTGGAAATATAAAATTGTACGGTTCAATTCCAGTGAGTTCTATGGACATTTCTCTTCCGTCATAAAGCTCAGAAAACAGCTCCCTTTAAGACACCTTAATACATTTGGGTTGGTTTTGCAATCATTTGAAATCGGAAATGTGACAAACTTATTTCTTAAGAATATAATAAGCCAATGTTTAAAACCATGCAAGAATATTGAATTTATTATGCTTGGTTGTATAGAGCCAGGTAGTCAAAGTTTGTACGGATAATTTGCGGACACCCTGTAAGAAATAAATACTCTTAAATAGGTGAACAAACCGTATTAGAATTTCCACATAAAATCTTCTAGGATTTTCAAGATTATCCAGAGAAATCCTTCAAGCAAATTCTAGCATTTCTTCAAGTATTTTCCAATAAAGCTTTCAAGAATCAACCAATAAATCCTTCAAGCATTTATCAATATTTTTTCAAGGATTTCTGAAACAATCATATTACGGACGGAGGATTACGGATTACGGAGTCATATTATCGAAAAATTTCTTAAGGATTTCCGACGAAAATTTTTTTGAGGAATTCCTTCACAAAATGTCAGAAAAATCGTCCAAGAATTCTCGAAGGAATTCTAAACGAATCTGGCGAAAGCTTTGAAGGACTTCTAAAGAAATCCTTGAAAAACTTCTTAGTAATCCTTGAATAATATCTGGAAAAATCCTCAAAGGATTTCTGGGAACATCCTCGAAAGATTTCTGAGGAAATTCTCGAAGGATTTCTAGAAAAATCTTACAAAGATTTCTGGAAAAAAATTCTCGAAGGATTTCTAAGCAAATTTTTTGCAGGAATCCAAGGGAAACCTTCGAAGGATTTTTTAGGGAAATCCTCAAAGGATTTTTGTGGAAATCCTCGAAAAATTTCTGGTGATATATTCGAAGTATTTCTGAATAAATTCTCAGAGGAATTTTGGAGAAATCCTCATAGGATTCTAAGAAAATCCTTGAAAGAATTCAGGGGAAATGCTCGAAGAATCACTGGGGAAATTCTTGGGGAATCCTTGAAGGATTTCTAGGGAAATTTTTGAAGGATTTGTAAGGGAATTCTTGAAGAATTTCTAGTAAAAACTTCGAAAGATTCCTAGAGAAATCCTCGAAGGATTTCAAGGGAAATCCTCGAGGCATTTCTGGGGAAATCCTCGAAGCATTTCTGGGAAAATCCTCGAAGCATTTCTGAGGAAATCCTCGAAGGGTTTCTTGAGTAATCTTAGAAGGATTTCTTGTGAAAATGATATCCCTATTGCATCGATTATATTTTCATCAAAAGCATCAGCTGATGAAATAATTTAGAAAATTCATATGTGCCAAAGAGATTTTGCAAGCATTTTCTTCAAGAATTCGTAAAAAATCTAACGGTATAATTGAGAAAAATAAACTCAATGAAATGGATGGAATTTGAAATTTCAGCAGCAAAACTTTCAACAATTTTCACTAATATTTGATTCAAATATTACATGTTGCTTCAACAATTCCAGCATAAATTACTTCCTTAACATGATTTTTTTTTTCAGGAAATTCCTTAAAATCATTCATTTTACTACTCTCAGCAAATAATTTTACGAATCTTAGCAAACGAACATAATGCTTGATAAGATCTCGTCATTAACTCTATTTCTGGGTACAAGGCGGTCTCGATAAAAAGCATTGAGAAAGTGCCATGATCCAAAATGACGTATAGTTTCATACGAGATTTACTGTAAATATTCGATGGATATCTTTCAACTTCTATGTTAATATTCATACCTGACATTACATTTAAACTGCGATAACATTGATTTTAGCATAGTAATTTATAAGAACTTACACTTTTTTCAACTTAGAATCTTGTCCACTACATAAGACGTGTTGTAACCAAAATTGCCCTCTATATTCAGGAAATCCTAAAAATGAATCCACTCGAATGTATCCTGTATTTGAAATGTACTTTCAATATAGTCTTGCTTTAAAGTTGGACATTTGCAATCTAGAACAGTACTAATACGCTTGTAATGTAAACAACAAGTGTGCTTTTCAGATGGTGCATCTAACCAGTACATGATGTCTTTACTTCTGGGTCAAAAGTTAAACTGAAGAAGGCTCTCAGACATTGTTCACATCGTTCGTAATAGTTTACATGCATTTTTTTTTGTGGTGTCACTTGGACGGCTAAGACCGCTCACGGTCCATCTTGCCTTACATGCATTTGTTTGATACTTTTAGAGAATAAAATGATAAAAAACATAAGCATTTCAAAATTCTCGATTTTGGCAACATCCCCAATTTGGCAACATAAAAATCACGCCTTGTTGCCAAAATCAGTAAGACACTGTAATTAAAGTTGGTTTTCATGGCTATCTCGATGGGTTTATGGACAAAAGGTCGAAAGACAAAAGGTGGAAAGGACAATAGGTCGAAAACGATTTGCATGGTGGGAAATTTTTCCTTCTTTGAAAAAAGATTTTTGTTCTTCGACCTTTTGTCCTTTCGACCTTTTGTCTTTCGACCTTTTGTCATAGATTCATCTCGATGACCCCTTGGATCGCAATTGCACTGGTTTTATGTTATACAACTCGATAACTCCTTAACTCGATGGTACCCAGACAACCAAAATGTGCGTATAACGAAATCACCTGGAGGCTCTATATGTGCAAAATTTCACTTATAAGATGTTGCGAAACGGCCTACTACGTTCAAAAGTGGAGGCGATATGCGTGCATATATTATGTGATGAATAATAACATATAATGTGAGTGTATAAATATTCTACCGAACTAACCTGCAATATTATGCGACTTAACTTATGATAACAAATGATGATTTGACAGTTGCTACGGATTGATCCGACTTACTTTGTACGTGTGTACGGGACGAAACAAAATGTACAAATGAACTCAGAAAAGAAGTGTTTTATGCGAGGAAACTCATCAATCTGACGAGTTTATCCACTGTGTTTAGCGAGTTTGATGTAATTAGTATGAATAAACGAGTTGTAACGTGAACTTTCATGCGATTTCTGGTTGTCTGGGTAAACATATTCTTGAAGAATCAGCGAAAATCCTTCGAGTATTTTCAGGTCAATTCTTAAGAAGTTAAATAGAAATCTTATTAAAAATTGCGAAAATATCTCATGTTTGCAATTATTGGACAAATTTGACCATTGTTTCTCAGAAACCAGATTTCTTGAATAAAATTCCAAACATTTCCAGGAAGGATCCTTCATGAATTTTTAGAAAAATCTATAAAGGATTTCCAGAAAAATTCTCCAAGTTTTTGAAAAGTTCTTCAAAAATTCTTGAAAAATCTACAAAGGATTTATTAAGCGATACTCCAAGATTTCCGGGCTTCCAAGGAAAAAAATCCTCTTAAACAAACACCTTAGAAACCGTCCTAGAATTCACGCATAAAATCTTCTAGGATTTTCAAAACTTTTTACAAGGTTATCCGGAGAAATCCTTCAAGGATTCCCGATGAAATTCTAAGATCTTCTGTTTTTTTAAGTCTAATAAAAATTTTAATAATTTTTAATCTTTCAAGCATTTATCAATAAGTTTTTCAAGAATTTCTCAAGAAGAAGAGAATATTTTTTTCAAGAAATTCTGAAATCCAATCCGATGATATATCAAAAAGTTTCATAAGCACTTCCGAAAAAAAAAATCTGAGAATTCCTTCACAAAATGTCAAAAAAATCGTTTGAGAATTTAAGATAAATTCCTTCACAGATCTACGTAGAAATTTTTTATGGATATCTAGGGAAAATTTCAACGGATTTCCAGAAAAATGCACAGAATTTTGAGAAAATATGTGCTGCACGGATTTTAGACGAAACCCTGCATGGATTCAATGAGAAATCTTCTATGCATTTCCGGAGAAATACTTCAAATATTTGAAGAGCATTTTTCCCAGGATTTCGGATAAAATCTTCGAAGATAATCTAAAAAATAAAATCTCAATGAATTTTTTAGAATGAATCCCGAAGGCTTTCTGAGAAAAAATGCTCCACATGAAATTTTCAAAGGCTTTTTCGGAAAAAAATGAAAGTTTACGCTGGAAACCCTCGAAGTAGTTAATGAGAAATCCTCGAGAGATTTGTAGAAAAATCCTCGAAAGATTTCTAAAGAAATCCTTGAAGGATTTCTAGGGAAAACATCGAAGGATTTCTAGGGACATCCTCGAATGATTTTTTGAGAAATCCTCGATAGATTTCTTGGGATATATTCGAAGAATTTCTTGGGAAATCCTCCAAGGATTTTCTCTTGGGAAATACTCGAAGAATTTCTTGGGGAATCCCTGCAGGATTTCTAGAGAAATCCTTGAAGAATTCTTGAAGGGTTTGTAGGGGAATTCTTGAAGAATTTCTAGGATACACCTCTCAAGATTCCTAGAGAAATCCTCGAAGGATTTCTAGGAAAATCCTTGAAGCATTTCTAGGAAAATCCTCGAAGGATTTCTAAAGAAAACCTCGAAGGATTTCTAAAGAAAACCTCGAAGGATTTCTTGAGTAATCTAAGAAGGATATCTTGGGAAATCTTCGAAGGATTTCTAGGGAAAACCTCGTAGGATTTCTAGGAAAATCCTCGCAGAATTTATATGGAATTCCTCAAAAGATTTCTTAGGAAATTCTCGAAGGATTTCTTGAGAAAACCTCGAAGGATTTCTTGGGAAATTCTCGAAAGATTTATACGGAAATCCGTGAAGGATTTCTAAGGAAAACCTAGAAGGATTTGTAGGGAAATCCTTGAAGGATTTATAAGAAAATCCTCAAAGGATTCCTAGAAATATCCTTGAAGAATTTTTAGTAAACCTCGAAGGATTTCGTAGAAAAATTTCGAAAGATTTCTAGCGAAAACCTCAGAGGACTACTAGGGAAATCCTCAAGGAATTTCTAGGGAAAACCTCGAAAAATTTCTTATGAAATCCTCGTAGAAATTCTTAAAAAATCCTCGAATTAATAAATTGGAAATCGTCAAAGAATTTTTTGGAAAATCTTCGAAGGGTTTTATGAGAAATCCTCATAAAATTTCTTGAAAAATCGTCGAATGATTTCTAAGGTAATCGTTACAGAATATTCTCGAAGGAAATCCTCGAAGTATTTCTAGGGAAATCCTCGAAGGTTTTTGAGGAAAAAAAACTCGAAGGATTTCTAAGGAAATCTTCGAAGTATTTCGAGGGAAATCCTCGAAAAATTTCTAGAAAAAAACCTCAGAAAATTTCTAGGGAAACCCTCAAAGAATTTTTCAAGAAATTCTCGAAGGATTTTTAAGGAAATCCTCGAAGAACTTCTTAGGAAATTCTCGAAGAATTTCTTGAGAAATCTTCGAAGAATTTCTTGGGAAATCTTCGAAGGATTTCTCTGGTAACCTTCCAAGGATTTCTATGGAAATCTTCAAAGGATTTCTAGAAAAATCTTCAAACAATTTCTATGAAAATCCTCGAAAGATTTCTTGAAAAATACTAGAAATATTTCTAAGGGAATCCTCGAAGAATTTCTAAAGGAATCCTCGAAGGGTTTCTTTGGAAATCCTTGATGAATTTCTTGGAAAATCCTCGAAGAATTTCTTGGGAAATTCTCGAAAGATTTCTACGGAAATCCTCGAAGGATTTCTAAGGAAAACCTGAAAGGATTTGTAGGGAAATCCTCGAAGGATTTATAGGGAAGTCCTCGAAGGATTCCTAGAAAAATCCTTGAAGAATTTCTAGGAAAAAACTCGAAGGATTTGTAAGAAAAATCTCGAAGGATTTCTAGGCCAAACCTCGTAGGATTTCTAGGGAAAACCTCATAGGATTTGTAGGAAAATCCTCGAAGGATTTCTTTAAAATCCTCGAAGAATTTCTCTGGGAACCCTCGAAGAATTTCTTAGTAAATCTTCGAAGAATTTCTTCAGAAATCCTTGAAGAATTTCCTTAATCCTTTAAGGATATCTAGAAAAACCCTCGACTGATTACATAACAAATTACAAAACAAATCTTCTGAGGACTTCTGAGACAACTTCAAAGGATCTATAAGGAAATCCTCGAAAAACTTCTAGGGAAATCCTCAAAGGATTTCTAGGGAAATTTTCGAACGATTTTCAGGGAAACTATCGTATGATATATAAGGAAATTCTCGAAAGCGAGATCCGCGAAGGATTTTATAGGAAATCCCGGGAAATTCTGGGAATATCCTCAAAGGGTTTCTAAAACAAAACTTCAAAAGATTTCTGGGGAACTCCTCAAAGGATTTCTGAGGAAATTTTGGAAGGATTTCTGAGGAAATTTTAGAAGGATTTCTGAGAAAATCTTTAAAAGATTTCAAGGGAAATCCTTGAAGGATTTCAAGGAAAATCCTTGAAGAATTTCCTCGAAGGCTTTCTGGGGAAATCCTCTAAGATTTTTTGGGGATATTCTCAAAGGATTTCTGGGGAAATCCTCAAAGGATTTCTGGCGAAATACTCGAAAAATTTCTAAGAAAATCTTTGAAGGAATTTAAGGGAAGCCCTCGAAGTATTTCGGGGAATTCCTCGAAGATTTTCTGAAAAAATCCTCGAAGATTTTCTGAGAAAATCCTCAAAGGATTTCTAGAAATATCCCCGGAGGATTTCAACAGAAATCTTCTGATGATCTCAAGCAAAAACTTAAAAGGATCCATAAAGAAATCCTCGAAAAACTTATAGGGAAACACTCGAGTGATTTCTAGGAAAATCCTCAAAGGATTTCTTAGGAAATCTTCTAAGGATCTCTTGGGAAATCCTCGGAAGTTGTCTAGCAAAATCCTCGAATGATTTCTGGAGAAATCCTGGAAGAAATTCTAGGGAAATCCTCGAAGGATTTCAGGTGAAATCCTTGAAGGATGTCTGAATAAATCCTTGACGGACTTCTATAGAAATCCTAGAAGGATTTCAAGGGAAAAACTTGAAAAAATTCTGGGGAAATCCTCGAAGGATTTTTGGGGAAATTCAAAGGATTTCTGGGGAAAATTAGACGGATTTCTGGTGAAACCCTCAAAGGAGTATTTCTGGGGTAATCCTCGAAAGATTTGTAACAAAATCTTTGAAGGAATTTAGGGAAACTCCTCTAAATATTTCTGGGGAAATTTTCGGAGATTTTCTGAGAAAATCCTCGGAGGATTTCTAGAAAAATCCCCGAAGGATTTCAAAAGAAATCTTCTGATGATCTCAAGCGAAAACTTCAAGCGAAGGATTTCAAGGGAAATACTTGAAAAATTGTTTTACGCTCGTTTACATCAAAAATCATGAAAGATTTTCTCTGAAGTTCTTTAACAATGTTGTGGATTTAATTCAACAATTTCAAAAAAAAATTAGATATTCTAGGAGAACTAATAATAATAATATTGTCAGCTTCCAGGAATCAAAAAGCTTTAAACGAAAAAAACCTTCAAGTTTTCTGAGGATCGTTTTGAAGTTATAGAAGAATACTTTTCGGATATCACAAATCAAATTGATTTAATTTTAGTCCTACGAACGAAGTCAATGAAGGAGCCCAATCGGAAATTATTGATTCTCCAGAGAAAAAAAATGTGATTTAAATCCATATTCATTTTACAACATTAACATTATCTCGGAAATAAATTTCAAAAATAGCAACCTCTAACCATCTTCCAAGAATTGCAAACCTTGAAAATGAAGTGTAATCCGATTACCCCTAATAAAGCCAGGAGGAAGAGAAAAACTTCAATTTGCTTTCAAAACCGCCCACTACAGTTCTGAGAAATGATTCCATTCGTCTTCCCTTTCTCGATTTTCTCTGTTTCAGACAACTAGACGACGACGAGGGGGGCCTTCCTTAGCCGAGTGGTTATAGTCCGCGGCTACAAACCAAAGCCATTCCGAAGGTGTCTGGGTTCGATTCCCGGTCGGTCCAGGATCTTTTCGTAAACGAAATTTCCTTGGATTCCCTGGGTATAGAGTATCATCGTACCTGCCACACGATATACGAATGCGAAAATGGAAACTTTGGCAAAGAAAGCTCTCAGTTAATAACTGTGGAAGTTCTCATAAGAACACTAAGCTGAGAAGCAGGCTCTGTCCCAGTCAGGACGTTAAGACCAAGAAGAAGAAAAAGAAGACGACGACGAGGATGGTGGTACGGAAAATAGGTAGCAGCTAAAATCCATGCCGCCAACTTAGGCTAGAATCAATCAGATGAAGTGATGACCCGAGCATAAAAAAGATTGATATCCAAAAAAGTCTGGTTTTCAATGAAACGAAAAATGAAAAAGTATAGTAAATTGTACCAAAATAGATCATCGATGTTAATTTTTGATCAGTATTCAGAAGATTTGACCAAATCTAAGTAATGGCATCCATTTCTGGTCGGGTAATCACACTGGACTAGATCGCCTACTTGGATTAGCGCCAACTGATACAAACAACAAGTCTTACACAGAAATGCTGCTCACCATGGTCGTCCGTTTGAGTGATGATAAATATTCCACTCATGTTCCGATCCCCGGCTATTAACGTAAAACATGCGTACCTGACTGGGATACTCATTTGTTCAACTACTCCAACATCGAGGTGATTGAGGTATTCCCCAACAACGTGGGTCGACCGACTTCAAGCTATCGGATATCAGCACGGCTGGAAGAAAGTAAAAGTTTACCTCTTCTCTGAAACGGGTGCTTGCGGAAATGGGGTTCGGGGCCGATAGCGATGCAGATGATAGCCACTAAGCGACCGCGACCTGACTTCGCACTATGGGCAGTTTCCAAATAGTTGGGCGGTCACAATAAAAAGAAAACGGAAAACGGATAGCTTATTTATCTTGAAAACATCAACTTTAGCTTTATATTTATCTTACACTTACAAACTTAAATTCTACTCTGCCAATATAAATACTAAGGTCTCCGTCTTATATACCAAAAATAACATAATAGTAGGGTGTACAATGGAAGAACAAGAAAAACCAATCCGAACATTTTTTTTAATTTTTGGCCACCTGATCGCCCATGGTGCCTTCGGTGATGTATGGGCACCGATTTGGGTGATCTTTTCCCGCCTCCGCCCGAGTAAAAAAAACAACTCTCGGCCATAGTGGAGAAGCATGTTCTTGAATACTTAATGCACCTTGGTAAGCAGTGGTGTTGAGACGGTTTGGCGAGGTGCAAGGCGTTCATCGCTCGCTCCAGTTTTGGAGGTTAGGTAATGCGAGTCGAATAACCATCGTAATCTCTTTCCATCTGCAGTTTAATCTTCGACTGTTGTCATTGGACATTCCAAGGCTTACCCCGGATTGATTGGCATGCTTAGTCGGGTACGTGATGGAGTAGTGGGTGGGTTGGATTGATTGGCCTGCTTAGAGACCCGTCGACGATGATGTAATTGATGACAATCGATGCGAAGATAGGCCAAATTGAAATTCGAATCCGACGAATTTCCATTTGGATTATGGGCGAACACGCATCGCTATTTGCATTGATCCAGATAAATTTAAATGCGTTTAATTTAAAGTGCATTTCGTTATTGGAGTGGTGTCCAGTCGTGAGAATTTCCCGCAACATAAAACAACATTTGTTTCCGGTTTCGGTTTGTCCACTTTGTTTACTCTAGTCATACAACTCGGAATCTATCCGAACGGGAATGGGGCAAACAAAAATAAATTTTCCACAAATGTACGATTTTCCACACGCACGACCTCGGAGATTCGTAGATTGAGAGGAGGCGACGGTGGATGACTACGGTGCTACGTTAAGGTCGATCATTGGTGTTGCCGGATTTCTTGAAGGATTTCTGAAGAAATCTTAGTGGGATCCTTGTGGAAAAATTCCAGAGGAGGAATAATCTTGGAGGATTTTCAGAAAAATCTTTAGAGGAAATCCACATAAATCCTTGAAGGATTATTAGAGAAATCCTTGGAGGATTCCCGGGGATTTCCGGAAAAAAACCTTGAAGGATTTCCGAAGAGAAATCCTTGGAGGATTTCCGAAGAGAAATCATTGGAGGATTTCCGAAGAGAAATCCTTGGCAGATTTCCGAAGAGAAATCCTTGGAGGATTTCCGAAGAGAAATCCTTGGAGGTTTTCAGGAGAGAAATCCTTGGGAGGATTTCTGGAGAGAAATCCTTAGAGGGTTTTCCGAAAAAATCCTTAGAGGATTTCCGGAAAAATCCTTGGAGGATTTCCGGAGAAATCCTTGAAGGATTTCCAGAGAAATCCTTGAAGGATTTCCAGAGAAATCCTTGAAGGATTTCCAGAGAAATCCTTGAAGGATTTCCAGAGAAATCCTTGAAGGATTTCCAGAGAAATCCTTGAAGGATTTCCAGAGAAATCCTTGAAGGATTTCCAGAGAAATCCTTGAAGGATTTCCAGAGAAATCCTTGAAGGATTTCCAGAGAAATCCTTGAAGGATTTCCAGAGAAATCCTTGAAGGATTTCCAGAAAAATCCTTGAAGGATTTCCAGAGAAATCCTTGAAGGATTTCCAGAGAAATCCTTAAAGGATTTCCAGAGAAATACTTAAAGGATTTCCAGAGAAATCCTTAAAGGATTTCCAGAGAAATCCTTAAAGGATTTCCAGAGAAATCCTTAAAGGATTTCCAGAGAAATCCTTGGAGAATTTCAGGAAAAATCCTTGGAAGGTATCCGGAGAAATCTTTGAAAGGGTTTCCGAAGAAATCCTTGGAGGATTTCCGGAGAAATCCTTGGACGCTTTCCGGAGAAATCCTTGGAGGGTTTCCGGAGAAATCCATGGAGGATTTCCGGAGAAATCCATTAAGGGTTAAGATTTCCGGCGAAATCCTTGGAGGATTTTTGAAGAAATTCTTGGATTTCCGTAAAAAAATCTTGGAGGATTTCCGGAGAAATCTTTGGAGGATTTCCGGAGAAACTCTTGGAGGATTTCCAACGAAATTCTTGAAGTATTTCCGGGGAATTTCTTGGAAGATTTCCAGGGGAATCTTTGGAGGTTTTCAGGAGAAATCCTTGGAGGATTTCCGGATTAATCTTTGGAGGACTTCCAGAGAAATCCTTAAAAGATTTATGGAGAAATCCTTGAAGGATTTATGGAGAAATCCATGGAGAATTTCGGTAAATGTCCTTAGAGGATTTCCGAAAAAATCCTTAGAGGATTTCCGGAGAAATCCTTAGAGGATTTCCGGAGAAATCCTTGGAGGGTTTCCGGAGAAATCCTTGGAGGGTTTCCGGAGAAATCCTTGGAGGGTTTCCGGAGAAATCCTTGGAGGGTTTCCGGAGAAATCCTTGGAGGGTTTCCAGAGAAATCTTTGGAGGGTTTCCGGAGAAATCCGTGGAGGGTTTTCGGAGAAATCCTTGCAGGATTTTCGGAGAAATACTTGAAGGATTTCCGGAGAAATACTTGGAGAATTTCCAAAGAAAATCCTTGAAGGAATTCCGGAGAAATATTTGGTGGAATTCCGGAGTAATACTTGGAGGATTTCGGAGAAATCCTTAGAGGACTTCCGGAGAAATATTTGGTGGAATTCCGGCGTAATACTTGGAGGATTTCGGAGAAATCCTTGGAGGATTTCCGCCGAAATCCTTGGCGGATTTCCGCAGAAATCCTGGGCGGATTTCCAAAAAAAAATCCTTGGGGGATTTTCAGAAAAATCATTCCATTAATTTCACAGAGGATTTCATGAGAAATCATTAAAGGATTGGAAGAAAAAAAGTAAAATCCTTGGAGGATTTCCAGAGAAGATCTTTGGAGAATTTCCGTAGAAATCCTTGGATGATTTTCGGAGAAATCCTTGGAGGATTCCCGGGGATATCCTTGGAGGATTCCCGGGGAAATCCTTGAAGGATTCCCGGGGAAATCCTTGGAGGATTCCCGGGTAAATCCTTGTAGGTATCCAGGAAAATCCTTGGATGATTTGCGGAGGAATCCTTGGAGGGTTTCCGGAGAAATCCTTGGAGGATTTCCGGAGAAATCCTTGAAAAATTTCCGGAGAAATCCTTGGAGGATTTCCGGAAAAATCCTTGGAGGATTTCCGGAGAATTCCTTGGAGGATTTCCGGAGAAATCCTTGGAGGATTTCCGGAGAAATCTTTGGAGGATTTCCGGAGAAATCCTTGGAGGATTTCCGGAGAAATCCTTGGAGGATTTCCGGAGAAACCCTTGGAGGATTTCCGGAGAAATCCTTGGAGGATTTCCGGAGAAATCCTTGGAGGATTTCCGGAGAAATTCTTGGAGGATTTCCGGAGAAATCCTTGGAGGATTTCCGGAGAAATCCTTGGAGGATTTCCGGAGAAATCCTTGGAGGATTTCCGAAGAAATCCTTGGAGGATTTCCGGAGAAATCCTTGGAGGATTTCCGGAGAATTCCTTGGAAAATTTCCGGAGAAATTCTTGGAGGGTTTCCAGAGAATTCCTTGGAAGGTTTCCGTTGAAATCCTTGGAGGGTTTCCGGAGAAATCCTTGGAGGGTTTCAGGAGAAATCCTTGAAGGGTTTCCGGAGAAATCCTTGGAGGGTTTCCGGAGAAATCCCTGGAGGGTTTCCGGAGAAATCCATGAAGGGTTTCCGGAGAAATCCTTGGAGGATTTCCGGAGAAATCCTTGGAGGATTTCCGGAGAAATCCTTGGAGGATTTCCGAAGAAATCCTTGGAGGATTTCCGGAGAAATCCTTGAAGGATTTCCAGAGAATTCCTTGGAAAATTTCCGGAGAAATTCTTGGAGGGTTTCCAGAGAATTCCTTGGAAGGTTTCCGTTGAAATCCTTGGAGGGTTTCCGGAGAAATCCTTGGAGGGTTTCAGGAGAAATCCTTGAAGGGTTTCCGGAGAAATCCTTGGAGGGTTTCCGGAGAAATCCCTGGAGGGTTTCCGGAGAAATCCATGAAGGGTTTCCGGAGAAATCCTTGGAGGATTTCCGGAGAAATCCTTGGAGGATTTCCGGAGAAATCCTTGGAGGATTTCCGACGAAATCCTTGGAGGATTTCCAGAGAAATCCTTGAAGGATTTCCAGAGAATTCCTTGGAAAATTTCCGGAGAAATTCTTGGAGGGTTTCCAGAGAATTCCTTGGAAGGTTTCCGTTGAAATCCTTGGAGGGTTTCCGGAGAAATCCTTGGAGGGTTTCAGGAGAAATCCTTGAAGGGTTTCCGGAGAAATCCTTGGAGGGTTTCCGGAGAAATCCCTGGAGGGTTTCCGGAGAAATCCATGAAGGGTTTCCGGAGAAATCCTTGGAGGATTTCCGGAGAAATCCTTGGAGGATTTCCGGAGAAATCCTTGGAGGATTTCCGAAGAAATCCTTGGAGGATTTCCGGAGAAATCCTTGAAGGATTTCCAGAGAATTCCTTGGAAAATTTCCGGAGAAATTCTTGGAGGGTTTCCAGAGAATTCCTTGGAAGGTTTCCGTTGAAATCCTTGGAGGGTTTCCGGAGAAATCCTTGGAGGGTTTCAGGAGAAATCCTTGAAGGGTTTCCGGAGAAATCCTTGGAGGGTTTCCGGAGAAATCCCTGGAGGGTTTCCGGAGAAATCCATGAAGGGTTTCCGGAGAAATCCTTGGAGGGTTTCCGGAAATAAATCCTTACTAGATTTCCGGAGAAATCCTTGGAGAATTCCCGGAGAAATCCTTGAAGTATTTCCGGAGAAATCCTTGGAGGATTTCCGGAAAGTAATCCGTACAGGATTTCCGGAGAAATCCTTGGAAGATTTCCGGCGAAATTCTTGGAGGATTTTTGGAGAAATCCTTGGACGATTTCCGGAGAAATCCTTGGAGGATTTCCGGAGAAATCTTTGGAGGATTTCCAGAGAAATCTTTGGAGAATTTCCAGAGAAATCCTTGGAGGGTTTCCGGAGAAATCCTTGGAGGATTTCCGGAGAAATCCTTATAGGATTTATGGAGATATCCTTGGAGGATTTCGGTAAATATTCTTTGAGGATTTCCGAAAAAATCCTTGGAGGATTTCCGGAGAAATTCTTGGAGGATTTCCAGAGCAATCTTCGGAGGTTTTTTAGAACAATCTTCGGAGGATTTTCGGAGAAATCCTTGAAGGATTCCCGGAGAAATCCTTGAAGGATTTCCAGAGAAATCCTTGAAGGATTTCCAGAGAAATCCTTGAAGGATTTCCAGAGAAATCCTTGAAGGATTTCCGGAGAATTCCTTGAAAGATATCCGGAGAAATCCTTGAAGGATTTCCGGAGAAATCCTTGAAGGATTTCCAGAGAATTCCTTGGAGAATTTCCGGAGAAATTCTTGGAGGGTTTCCAGAGAATTCCTTGGAAGGTTTCCGTTGAAATCCTTGGAGGGTTTCCGGAGAAATCCTTGGAGAATTTCCGGAGAAATCCTTGGAGGGTTTCCGGAGAAATTCCTGGAGGGTTTCCGGAGAAATCCATGGAGGGTTTCCGGAGAAATCCTTGAAGGGTTTCCGGAAATAAATCCTTACTAGATTTCCGGAGAAATCCTTGGAGAATTCCCGGAGAAATCCCTGAAGTATTTCCGGAGAAATGCTTGGAGGATTTCCGGAAAGTAATCCGTACAGGATTTCCGGAGAAATCCTTGGAAGATTTCCGGCGAAATTCTTGGAGGATTTTTGGAGAAATCCTTGGAGGATTTCCGAAGACAGCCTTAAAGGATTTTCGGAGAAATCCTTGAAAGGTTCTTGGAGGATTTCCGCAAAATTCATTGGAGGATATTCGGAGAGATCCTTGGAGGATTTTCAAAGAAATCTATGGAGGACGAGCACAGGAACGTCAACGAGAGAATACGGAACTTCGTTAACGCGGTTTTATCAAATTAATTGATGTAATATTCTTAAGAGGTTTTCCGCAGAAATCCTTAGAGAATGTCCGGAAAAATCCTGAGAGGATTTCCACAGAGATTTTTGGAGGATTTCCACAATAAAAACTTGGAGAATTTCCTTAGAAATCCTTGGAGGGTTCCTTGATAATTTTTGACAGAAATCCCCAGAGATTTTTCACAGAAAACTTTAGAGGATTTTTAAAGAAATCACTAGAGGGTTCCGACAGACATCCCTTGAGGACAAACATCCTCAGAGGATTTACACTAATACACTTGGAAGTTTTGTGTTGAATTTTACGAGTCATTCAAGATACTTGGTGGAATTGATCAAATGCACTAGCAAAGTTTTTATCGGGGTCCTTTAAAAAGATTGTGGTGAAATTCTATTAGACCCTTCAGTTATTGGATCATTTCCTGGAAAAACCTTTATAAAAAATTCTTAAAAAAAAACAATCCTGGGAAACAAATAAAATTTCTAGGGCAATATCTTGAGGAACTCTTCACGAAGATTTTCTGCAAGAATTTTAAGAAAAAAAAATAAAAAAAAAACAAATTGGAAATTTTTTGGAGTAATTTCTGCATGGATTGCTGCATGTATGGTTGGAATGGTGCTTGGAAGCATCCGATAATTCAGAGATGGCTAATGTTTAGACTTTAGTGGTCTTCCTGGTTGAATCCTGGAAAAACGCCTAGAATGAGTCAAGACGAAATTAAAACGAAAACCTGGAAACATATCTCAAATCTTATTTCGATGGTTTCTTGCCCTGGATGCCTTGATGCCCTTGAAACTTCTGAAAGAATTTGTACGGAAGCTCTTGGCAATATATTGGAAGATTTTCTTAACGAACTCTGGACAGGTTCATCAGCATTAGCTTAAAGAGTTCTTGGAGTAGTTGCAGGTACGAAATCTGGAACATAGGAATGCCTTATTGAATTTTGTAAAGAAATCTTAATCTTAAATCCTTTGAAGAAAATCTTCGAAGAATTTCTGGATTAATTCCTTAAAAATTCCAAGAAGAAGGTTCTGAAGGAATACCAGAGAGAATTACTGTAAAGGGATCCTGTAGGTTTCTTTAAAGGAATTGTAAAAAAAAAACTGTTTCGGCCATGCCTAGAAATTCATTATTCTGTACATTGTTACGTAATAGTTTCTTACGCAACAAGTTGTTAAATGATGATTTTACAGCACGAGTTGTACATTTATCTAACGAGATTTGCTGAGTTGGAAACTTACATCGAGTGCTGTAAAAATCGAGATCCGCAACGAGTTGCATACAATTTTTTTTTGTAGTTTTGTAAAACCCACTTGAGGATAGCAGAAATCCTTTCGTTTTTTTTATTTCTGTTGAGTATGATTCGTTACGCAAATCAAAACAGTTGTATAATGAAACAGCGTTGTGTTATAAGTCATAAAGCCATTGCCATCAGTTGCGTAATGATTCATACCACACTGCATTATTTAGTACAGGGAAGTAGCCCGCTTCTTGACAGATTGGTGTGATGAAAAACAGCCAATTACGATGAGAATTGAAAAAAAACTACTCTAAACTCCAATCTACTGGCGACACTGCTAGCCAACCACTCTGGTTTTGCGTAGAATATCCGACGCCAATTTAAAACTTGTAACAATATTATTTGTTTATTTTGCTCTTAAATCGTGCCGGCCAGAAAACTTCCACTACGGCAAGCGAGCGGTTACCCGCCGACGAAGGTTGGTCAGTCCAACTATTTTTAGAACCATTTGTATCCGAATGGGAGAGCGTTTGTTGTTCTTTCCTAAAAAGCCGGCACGGTTAGGCTGATACAAATATTAATTTTCTTTTATGTCACCCCCCCCTTCGAAAATCCGAAAATTTTGAAGGGGAGAAAAAAAAAGATTCATCATTTTTTTGACATCAGTTAGGTTTTTTCAATTGACAAAGTAAAAAACAAGTAAAATAATGATCCAGAGGACGATTAAAAACAGTTTAACAACTATCATTAAAAATAAAAATTCGAAAAAAATAACTTTTTTTTATTTTTATTTTTTTGTTCCTTATTTATTTTTATCCCCCCCCTCGTACCTTCCAAGTGGTCTCGGACATAAAAGAAATTTAATATTTGTATCAGCCTTACTGAGATTGACGAACGCGAAGGTGTATTTTTTTCTCACGGGTTGCTACGTTCTTGGCCGTCTAACAAAATATGAAAAACGTGATGATCGGCTGCGACGTGATCACAGCACCCCAAAATCGGACTAATTAATTCGAACGTTATTAATTCCCGAAATAAACATGCCAAACTCAAATTGACATCGATTTATTTCGGTTGCATCCCCAATTAATCTAAATTTTCCAACCGACCCGACATACGATGAACCGACAGAGGTTGTGGTGGTGATTGATTGGACTTAATTTATTTCGAGGCAGGCCAAATTCATCCTGCTCATATTTAGTACAAGCACCTTCGTCAAACCCTCCTATGGAAACATTCTGACTCGTTAGTCGGTAAAAAGCGATTCAGGAGCGGTTGTCGTTTGGAAAATATCTGAGTATACGTTTCAACGTACCGGTTAACACACATTCTCCTATAATATGATATATGAAGGTTGCAGAAACCTTTAAGTATTAGGACTCTCCATGAACTCTCGCAAGATCTCCTCATGAATCTTCACACAATTCTCCAAAGATTTCTAACATAATCCTCCCAAAATGCATGTAAACTTCAATAAAACGATGAGTTCCTTCGCAAAAGACGCTACTTTTTGAGTTCATTTGTACATTTCTGTTTCGTCCCATATACTTGTACAAAGTAAGTCGCATCTATCCGTAGCAGCTGTCAAATCAACATTGCTATCATAAATTAAGTCCTATAAGTTACAGTTTATCACATAATGTAGGTACGTATATCGCCTCCACTACTGTACGTATAAGGACTTTTGATGTCATCTTATACTGGAAACTTTTCACATATATGTACATTCTGAATGTCTGTGCTGTTCTTGAATTATCCAAAGTTAAAATTCTTAAAAAAAAGTTTGCAAAGGTTTTTTACAGATATCTTAAAGTTTTTTTTTCTCTAGAACACTGCTAAGATTCCCAACAATGACTCTTATCGGCCGCGAAATTCCAATCTCTGATTGAATCGCCGCCAAATGGAAATTTTTCATTGATACAGTATTTATAACCGTCAGTGAACAAGTAGGGTAGGTGTACCAGTTATGGACATAGTGGTTCCCTTTTTCGCCATATGGAATTACTTGAATGTTTTCACATTTTGAAAGATTTTGTGTGTTCTAGTAGTAAGATTTAAGATAAATCTTGATGTTTAAACATTCAAAAAGATTTGAAATCTGAAAGTTATCGAAATTTCCCGTATGGCCAAATAGGGAACCACTATGGCCATAACTGGTACACTTTCCCTACTTCTCAGCCATAAATCAGAGAAAAAAAAATGCGCGAATTACAAAGCAAAGAACCGGAGATGTTTTCGGCCGCAATTAGAGCACAACGGTGAAAAGTCAACAATGAGCTGGTAGGAATGACTGCTTTCGTTTTTTTTTCTTCATAATTTTCGCCAATCACGACGACAATCCTCAGCGGCCCAATTATGGCACGACCGGCTTGGCTCATTGCTTGATTTACTGTCACCTTGGGTCTATTTTTCGCACACTTTTGTGACAGGCAAAAAAGGAAACATTCCATCCGCTGGGAAGCTTGTTACTTATAGGTATATGTCGTTAGGCAGTTTGGCTCATTAGTTGGAATTTTTGCGTTCGAGACCAAGTGAAGGGCCTTCAGGAAAGGGCTAACGATTTTCCTTTTCACACCTCTTCGGTAATTACACTAGATGTCAAATTACAAACTTTTGTAAGGATTTTACTTGAAATTGCCACAAAGTTACGCATCTTCATAGAAACTACATAAAGAACTTTTAAGAAATCCGTAACTAAAATTCTATACATTACGTAAGATTTTCGAAAAATTTTAATTTCATGAAAAGTTTAATATTTTCAATAAAATTTGTTTTAAATTTGCATTTTCAAGAAAATTTAACTTTTTTGTTCCTCAACAATTGATTAGATCTGCTCACCGAAATCAGTAACTCAAAATTTATATGCATATATTTTTTTCCGAAAAAAATGGTTTTCTCACAAAGTTTCATATTCGCAAAGAAATTTAATGTTTTGTCTTACAACTACAAATCGTAATTCACATTTAAAAATCTGAGCAAGGATTTTGTTGAAAACATTTTATTGTGCACTGCACGTTTGTATATCATTTAATGGTGTTTTGAGGAAAAAATCTTGTTTTATTCATGAAACTCCGTATTTTTATCTGCAGGTTTTATCTACTCCCTGACACACACTAATAACACTTGATGCTAAATTACAAACTTTTGTTAGGATTTTACTTAAAATTGTCGCAAAGTTACACATCTTCATGGAAACTACATAGAGAACTCCATAACTAAAATTTTATATATTACGTAATTTTTGGAAAAAAATTCAATATTTTCAATAAAATGTGTTTTAAATTCGCATTTCAGGAAAATTTAACTTTTTTGTTTCTCAACAATTGATTAGATCTGCTTACCGAAATCCATAACTCAAAATTTATATACATACCGTCAAACGGGGTAAATTGCAACAAGGGTGAAAATTGAGTTATATTTTTATAATTTATTCCGCCATTTATCGACCTCAGGTATACAACAGAAGATTTTGGCGAGGGTTTGGGTATTGTTTCTCTTTTGCTTGGTTTGCTAGAGGTGAAAATCGTATTAAACGTTGGATATCATGAAAATTATGCTGAAAAACGTTCCTCGTACAATACAAACGGTATAAATATGTCATTCGAGGCATTTTCTAACAGTTACAGTACTTAGTAGTGTACTAATTGACAATATAAAAGTTTTGATAATTTAATGCTTGAACACTATAAAAATTCAAAACTTTTTTGGCTACCCTTGAGGGGTAACTTGCAACAGCTATTTTGATCTCAATTTCTTACCGTTTATCATCAAAAACACATGAAAAGGCAAAATTGAACATTAATTTGTTCAGTAACATTAATTTTTTTGTACCGCAAATAATTCAATGTACGTTTGGCACTAAATAATGAAAAATTTACATGAATTTATTGAAAGTAATAAAAAAAATGAAATCTGTATAAAAATTAACTTACAGATCTGCCGTTGGGAACTTTCTGCATGAATTATGATAAAAGTTGTATTAGAACACCAACATAAACCATTTTAAAACATACATATCAATACGTGATACGTCGCTTTGATTTTAATTTGTATACAAAATAAGTTATGTGAGGCGTAACCTAAAGTACAATTGTATTTGTAGAAAAGTTGCTTTCAAATGGTTTCAATGGCTTCCCAATAACTGTCAAGACTTATGGTATGCTAGAATTTTCCCATGTGGACACCCTCTGCATTACCCATAAAATTTTCAATCAAATTGGTTTAATACTCATAATTCAATCAATAATAATTAGTTTTCTAAGAATACAGTAGCTGTTTCTGATACTTCTCATATTTTTACTGTAGAAAATTATTGAATGATCCATATAGCTTTGAAGTTGAAAATTGTTGCTAGTTACCCCATTTGACGGGTTTTTTTCCGAAAAAAAAAATGGTTTTCTCACAAAGTTTCATATTCGCAAAGAAATGTAATGTTTTGTCTGACAACTATAAATCGTAATTCACATTTAAAAATCTGAGCACGGATTTTGTTGAAAACATTTTATTGTGCACTGCAAATTTGTAAATCATTTAACGGTGTTTTGAGCAAAAATTGTTGTTTTATTCATAAAACTTCGTATTTTTTTTTAACTGCAGGTTTTATCTGCTCCCAGTTGGGACGTAACGCCAGAAAGAAGAAAGAAGAATCTGCTCCCTGACATTTCTAAACTTCACAATTCCCTTTCAATCGAATTTGATTATTCCAAAATGAGAAACATTCACAAAATGCCATATTTCAGTTTTTATATTTACAGCTTTTTTGCTCTTGAACTATACTGTAGTTCTGCCCTTCAAAATCAATTGAGTTAAGTAATTCCTCGATATTTTTTCTCTATAACTTATGTAATATTTCGTGCACTTCCACTTGATTTCTTCCGGAAAAATGGGAGATGTTTCAAATGAACAAGGTGGAAGACTTAACCAAAAATTTTGAAGAGTTAGAGGAGTGAACGCAAACGTTTGATCATTTCCATAGCAATTTTCAAACCAATTTCAAAAGGCGTTTGTACGTCATTTTTTGTCAAAATCATTCCAAACTTTGGGAGGATGCCATTCATCGTATTTTACATCGTTCAAATATAGGAGAGCTAAAATATCAAATTGTTCATCAGGTCATTAAATTAAATTAACTAAAGTTTAAGAGCAAAATTGAGCAGAGAATTATTAATAAAAATATAAGTTGTCGTAAAAACTATATTGGTATGTGCTGTGCACCAGTTATGGACATAGTGGTTTCCTATTCCGCCATACGTGATAACTTGAATCTCTTCTCATTTTGAAAAGTTTTGTGTGTTTCAGCAGTAAGGGTTAGTACTTTTTTATATATTATGATTAATCGTTTTCGGCTAACCAGCCGAGTGGGAGTTTTAGCAACTACCGAGAAACAAAACATTTCATATAGGTAAAGTAAGTTTATCAGTTATGGCTTACATGGTTCTCTATTTAGACATATATTAATTTAAGAAATTTTTTACATTTTGAATATTTTTGAATGTTTAAACATCAATATATGTTTGATATCGAACAACTTAAAAAAACAACATAATAAAAAATTTAGAAACAATTGAATAGTTACGTATGGCAAAACAGGGAACCATTATATCCATAACTAGTGCACCTACCCTATTTAGCAATTGGATTATATGGACAAATTTGTCACTTTAATTTGTCTTTTCAATCCAATTGCAAAGTATATAACA
Organism: Aedes aegypti; assembly: GCF_002204515.2. Taxonomy (NCBI): domain Eukaryota; kingdom Metazoa; phylum Arthropoda; class Insecta; order Diptera; family Culicidae; genus Aedes; species Aedes aegypti. The sequence continues at coordinate 371,845,704 of NC_035109.1, forward strand.
AATTCCATCCAGAATGAGTCGAAAAAAATAAAAATCGTGCTCGATAGTCTTCGATTTGGATTAAATTTTGCACATGTTTTTGGTATGGTAGAATAAGTGTTTTCCATAGAAAAATTGATCATTTTGACTCAAGTGTAGCTTTTGAAAATGGCCTAAAAATTTTTGCATGCAACTTATTTGAAAAATTCTAACTCCGAAACTGTTGATTTTAGAGAAAAATGTTCAATGAAGAAGTTGTAGTGAACCGTTTGGACTATAAGAAAAAAATATACCCTGAAAACATATTTCATTCATATTCATAGAAAAATCAAAAATAACACATAAATTTTATCTTACACAAAAACCCCATTTTTTATATTTTTAAATTTTCACCATATAATCTTGATAGCAAACAGATGTTTGAGACAAAGTTTTATGATGGAGAAATTTTTAATAAAAAAGTTTTTCCTAAAACAACTTTTGGTCGATTTCCAAATTTTTAATTTTTTGTCAAAATAAATACGTTCTGATGATACAGTAAGCATCTTGAAATGATTCTAAGCCATAATGATTATATGAATAATTTCTCTAGAAGTAGCTGTTTTCGAATTATATCAAGTTTAATGCAAAAAATATTGTTTAAATATTAGAATAGGCCATTTTCATTAGTTATTCGTGATTCTCCATCAAGGAAAATAAGTAAGTGGAAATAAATATGGTCTTTACTCTCGAAAACGTATTATTATTAATGGAGAAACGCGAATAAATAATGAAAATGGCCTATTTTAATATTCAAACTATGTTTTTTGCATTAAACTCGATATAATTCAAAAATGGCTACTTCTAGAGAAATTATTCATATAATCATTATGACTTAGAATCATTTCAAGATGCTTACTGTATCATCAGAACGTATTTATTTTGACAAAAAATCAAAAATTTGGAAATCGACCAAAAGTTGTTTTTAGAAAATCTTTTTTTTTTTCTCTACAATCAACAGTTTCGGAGTTAGAACTTTTCAAATAAGTTGCATGCAAAAATTTATAGGCCATTTTCAAAAGCTACACTTGAGTCAAAATGATTTCAAGATGCTTACTTTATCATCAGAACGTATTTATTTTGACAAAAAATCAGAATTTTGAAAATCGACCAAAAGTTGTTCTTAGAAAATCTTTTTTATTAAAAATTTCTCCATCATAAAACTTTGTCCCAAACATCTGTATGCTTTCAAGATTATACGGTGAAAATTTAAAAATATTAAAAATGGGGTTTTTGTGTAATTTAAAATTTATGTTTTATTTTTGATTTTTTTTATGAAAATAAATAAAATATTTTTTCAGTGCAAATTTTTTTCATATAGGGAAAGTGTACCAGTTATGGCCATAGTGGTTCCCTATTTGTCCATATGTGAAATTTTGATAACTTTCACATTTTAAATCTTTTTGAATGTTCTAACATCAAGATCTATCTTAAATCTAACTTCTACAATACACAAAAATGTTCACAATTTGCAGGCATGAAAGTAATCACGTATTGCGAAATAGGGAACCATTATGTCCATAACTGGTACACCTACCCTAGTATAAACGGTTCACTACAACTTCTTCATTGAACATGTTTCTCTAAAATCAACAATTTCGGAGTTAGAATTTTTCAAATAAGTTGCATGCAAAAAATCATAGGCCATTTGCAAAAGTTACACTTGAGTCAAAATGATCAATTTTTCTATGGAATTCACTTATTCTACCATACCAAAAACATGTGCAAAATTTAATCCAAATCGAAGATGGTCGAGTTCTGTGACTGACCGATTTGACATGGAATCAGTCATATGTAATGTTTAGTTCATCGGTAGTAATGTATAGGATATAAATCTTGATGTTAAAACAATCAAACAAATTAAAAATGTGAAAGTTATAGATATTTCACATATGGCCAAATAGGGAACCACTATGGTCATAACTGGTACACTTTTCCTATTTAAACAAAATAAGAAAACGTGATTACCAAAATCCATACAAATATGTCGAAGGGAAAGACTGTTTATTAGAAAGCGGCTTATTTTATGAAAGTTCTCAAAACCAAAAATTTTTGTGCTCTTCTAAATCCAAATCACATAAAAAATCCTCACAATTTGAGCCAAAAATATTAAGATTAAGAGGTGGCGCGAACGATTTAAGGTGAATGTTCAAGTTAAAATATATGACTTTCAGTGAACTCTTCATAAATTTGTTAAATTTCAACCAATTTGGAAGATTTATGCATCATTCTCTTCCAAATTAAATTCATGAAAAGTTTTTCAAACATCGAATCTGTCCTCAATCAAAACTAGTCTTAGTTAAAAGTAGTCATCTCAAAAAATTTCCTCATTTTCTAAAAAAAAAATCATATTTGTTTGACCATAACTCCAAAAATACTCAACCGATTCCAAATCTTTTTACGTTTTAAGGTGAATTTAGTTATCTATGTTTTTCGTACACAACACATTTATCAAAAACTGCCCAAAATCATGATTTTTAACAAAAAAAAAATGTCTTCAAATGTGTGCCACTCCCAACTAACATTCACTCATTTAACAAACACCATTATAGCAGTTTTATCCAGCATCATGTTTTATAACATTTTAATAATTTCCATGGCCAACCTTTGTTAAAGCATTGTTCACACAAATTTGGAGAAACTTAAAGCAAAAAAAAATATTTTTCTAGGCACTTTATAAATGTAGTGTGCACTATTATTATGATAGTAAATCAATCTTATTTAAAAATCGCCTGTATACTGGATTCGAACTCGAGACCTTCCAATCGTCAGCGGTATGCCTTGCCATCTGCGCCATCCTAGAATTGATGATTATACCGTCCAGTGCAAAATATAAACTTCTATTGATATTGACCATGTTCGAGCTTCTATTCGACAACTTCTCATCAACACATGGTACGCTAATCTACAACTGAACAAGCATATTATTCAGCTGCTGTTTAGTGCTGATCCAAGCTGAGTTCAGTCGGCTATTTTTAGCGCACAGTGAGAAAATTTATGTCGATGTTGGTCAGAATAATGTTTATTTACACAAAGTAAAAACAGTCTGAAATGATTAATGCAATTTCATAATAAGTTTTAGTTTGTTCAAAACTGATTAATTAATTTAAATAATTTTATAAATTATAGTTTGATTATTTTTTATTTGTATTTTTCATAAACCTATTACATATGCATTGAGTAAAAGTTCTCTGTATGAATATATTTGAATCATTTGAAGGGTTAGTCCTCAGAACCCACCTGAATAGAAAAATATTCGAATATCTTGATGCGATTTTTATTTTCGGAAATGGCCAAGTAAATCATTTTTCTTAGAGCGCAGTATTTATTCAGTTGTGAAGAAATGTCATTTCAAATGTAGCTGGCTATAGATATTTATTTAATCAATTCTGTCAAAGAAATTTCCATTTTTCTTGTACGGAAAAACATCCCGAGCAGGCGAAAAAAGCTTAGCAATAGAAAATATAATATGGATAGCTAAAAGTGATATTAACTTGATAGATATATGATATAAAATATCTGGAAATGATATCTAAAATAAACTGCTAGAACAAAATTGGCATGTCATATTTAGATTCTGCAAGATTTTACCAATAGCTGCGAGCTATTCATTAGGTCTGCGTACATCAAATTTTTCATAGGTTTAGAAGTTCCAGGAACAAAATTTTGATATTGTCTTCAGATATTTTATCTCTTATGTCAATCAAGTCAATATCACGCTTTGTTTATCAGTACTTTGCTCCTACTCGGAATACTTAGCTTAAATGTTTATTTTCGTTTTTCACAATAATTCTGCATTTCTGGAGACTGACCATGTTTATTTTCTGAACAGCTATTTCAAATGTTTTAAGAAAGCATAATTTATGAGCTTTAAAATGCATCCGGAACTCAACACGAATTTCGGATATTTTGTCCATTTTATGAAATTTAGCTATAGTGTGATCGCTTTTACAAGGCTTATTTATTGCTGAACAATGTTTGTTAATCGTCATTTTGGCCTCTATTGGATCAACTGTTCTTATAATATACTGAAGCTGAATTAGGATTTTATAAGATACTTATTCAGCTCTTATTCATGCTTATGTTAAACATGTGGGAATAGCTGAAGTGCAACGCAAGTAAAACGTTAGTTCGTCTTCTGAATATCCTTTTATACATATACATTTGTTTAGTGGAATATTGGCTTTTTAATTGGGGGAAACATGTCTTGTTCAGCTCATTTGTAGAACAATCTTGACTAGTCGAATGAGAATCTTTGGAAACGTTTAATAAGTGGCGATTCAACTTTTGTTCATTCTAATGCATATCGTTGAACATTGATCTTAGTTTGTGTTAAAAAAGCACCTTCTCAGCTCTTTATAGAGCAAATTTTTTATTCAGCTGCCATTACCATTATTGAACAATAATTAAACATGCATGCTTGTTTGTGGCTCTGAATTGTTAGTTGGGCTATTAGCGTTTGTATGCTGTGATCAAGGGAAATTTTTTTTAACAATCCAAAAAAAAACATAAAAACATAAGAAATCGGTCGATTATTCATGAATTTTTGGTCAAACGAAAATATTTGTTTCAGTAAAATGGAATGGAACCGTTTGAGAAAACTACTTTCAACAAAAACTTAATTAGGACAGTTTTTATGTTTCACAAACTTTTCATAAACTTAATTCTGAAGAGAATTATGCTAAAAGCTTTGTTAGAAAATAACAAAGCTGGAACAATTTCACTGAAGGTCATATTCATAACTTAAAAAAGGTGCAGGTCTCTAAATCTTAATCTTTTTGGCTCAAACTTTGAAGTTTCTCTTTCTATGTGATATGAATTCAGAAGAGCACACGTACATCAAAATAATGTGTATCTGACAACCATTTGAAGAGTTTAAAATTAAAACATATGTAAGAAAAAAACATTATTTTTTTCAATTCATTGAATGTTAACCTACTTCGAATATCATAGATTTGAGCAATTAATTTTACGATTTTTTACAGTACAGAATTTTTTTACAGACAAAGTTTTCGATACATATCGTTCTGACATTTTGGATGCATGCATTCGAATCAATTGAGTAAAGAAATAGCCATATAAGTTAAAATTCACATCAATAAAGCCCAAAACATTCGAATAGTATAACATACTTTGTAAACAAATATCGGAAAATTTGACTAGCAAAATCAGGTGAAAACGATGAAACCATAATTTGTCGATGAAAAAATCTTTTCAACGTTATATTTCTTCAAAACAACTGATTTTTGTTGGGATTTTGTTTTTTTTTTAATTTTTGGCGTTCTCATTAGAGATGGACTAAACGGCTCTTTTAGTGAACGAATCCGATCCGAATCACTCACTTTGGTGAATCGTATCATTTGAATGGTTCAGTGGCTCACCGGCTCGTAAAGGAAGAGCAAACTGAACCGAGCGAACGGATCCAACGAGTCATTAGTTTCTTTTGCTTCCTCATTCTTCGCACATTCTGCTCCAGAAAATCACGATTGGATAGAACACGAACACGATATTCGGCCGATTTACCCCACCCGAACCAAACGAGAGATGCTAAACTATGAGCTTTGCCGTCCGGGTGAGCCTTTTCTCTCTTTGAATTTCTTTTACCAGGAATACAAGTAGGCGGGGCAAATTTGGTTGTCTATGCTGAGAGCACGGGGAGGCAGAAAAACGTGCTTGCATGTGTGACGTGGCGCGCAGAACAAGGCACGTGCCAAGCCGAGATACGAACGGAAGAGGATAGGAGAAAAAAAAACAGTTCATTCTTTTTACGGGCCACTTTTTACCTGGTCTGTTGAGTGACTGCTGAACAAATGAATCGACTCTCGCCAATGAAAAAGTCACTGATCACTCTTTCAATTGAGTGATTCGATTCTTTAGAACGGCTACGATTCGCTTTGCCTATCTCTGGTTTTCATAATCGACAAACATTTTTTAGTCAAATTTTTTGAAACTTATACAGCAGATTATTCAACAGTAAATAACATTTAACAAATCACCAGTTGAATAGCAGGCTCTGTTCTAGTTGGGACGTAACGCCAGAAGAAATTGATAAGAATGATGTGGTGACGCAAGGTTATGTTCATTCATAAAATCCTTACTAAGATTTTGAAGGTCAGAAGTAATTTCGATATTTAGAGAACAGAAATTCAAAATTCTTTGAAAATATGGGACTTTGTGAAAAATCAAACTTGTTTTGAAACGCTTACGTGATATAAATATATCGAATGAATCATTCTAAGCATGGATCTCTATAAGCAGAGGTTATCAATTGTTGTGGTACAAAAACGTGAAATTTCTATTAGAATATGAAAATATCTAAACAAACGCAAATTTTTCACAAAAGCTGTAACGAAAATTATTGAAACAGAGTCAGCGGGCAAACACGTATTGAATCCTTCCTAAGATTTTAAAAAGCATAAATAAATTTGATACTTGAAGAACAAAAATTTGAATATCTTTGAAGATATGGCCCATAGTGATAAAATCGCACTTTTCTCGGGAAAAATGCGTGATACAAATTTCCGAAATAGGGTGACCAGAAAAATCGCGATTTTTCAAAATTTTTATTTAAAAAAAATTATAACTTTTGAACCGTTCGACCGATTTTCAATCTTTTTGGACGATATGAAGGCAAAAGATTTTGACTTTTCAGGAAAAATATAAAATTTCACAAAAAATGTGTTTTTTACTTGAAAAAACTCAATAGTTTCCGTTTTTTCGTGTTTTGAAGGCCTCAGGACCAAAGGGGCTATCGCTGTTCTCATTTTTTCTTGAAAATTCAGCGAATTTTCAGCGATGTATGTTTTTTAGTTTTTGAGATATATTTTTTTGAAAATAAAAAATCAGTCATTTTTCATCGGCACACACTGTAGGTCTCAGCGCATTAGATTTGTAATGTTCAAAAAAATTATAACTTTTGAACAGCTTAACCGATTTCCAATCTTTTTGTATGGAATGAGAGCTTAAAATTTCAACTATTCAGACACAATTGAAAAATCTGATAAAAATATGTTTAAACGTGAAAAAATATAAAAATTTCTAGTTTTTTGAAAACAGAAAAAAAAAATTCAAAGTTTTCTATTTTTTCTGAAAAGTTTAGACCTTCAGCTTTCATTCCATAAAAAAAATATTGGAAATCGGTTGAGCTGTTCAAAAGTTATGATTTTTTTTAAACATTACAAATCTAATGCGCTGAGACCTACAGTGTATGCCGATGAAAAATGACTGATTTTTTATTTTCAAAAAAATATATCTCAAAAACTAAAAAACATACATCGCTGAAAATTTGACAGTTTACGTAAAATTTTCTGAACTTTTAAGAAAAAATGAGAGCATCAATAGCCCCATGGTCCCAAGGCCTTCAAAACACAAAAAACGGAAACTATTGAGTTTTTTCAAGTAAAAACACAATTTTTGTGAAATTTTATATTTTTCCCGAAAAGTCAAAATTTTTAGCCTTCATTTCGTCCAAAAAGATTGAAAATCGTTCAAACGGTTCAAAAGTTATAATTTTTTTAGAAATAAAAATTTTGCAAAATCGCGATTTTTCTGGTCACCTTATTTCGGAAATGGTCACCCTAATCAAAAAATCCAAAAATACGTGTATCCTTATTTCGGATAAGGAACAAAATAGCAAATTTGCACGGAATTCGGAGACCCACTAGATCGGTTTTTCATGGAATGGCTGTTTGAAGATATGGCCCAAAGTGATAAAATCACACTTTTCTCGGGAAACTTGCGTGATATAAATATTCCGAAGGTTTGAATGATCTAATTGAAGCCTATGCAAAGCATCGATCTCAATTAGCAGAAGTAATTAATTTTTGTGGTACAAAAGGGCAAAATGTCTGCATTTAAATTGTGTAAATTTGTAAATACGCATTTATTTTTCTGATTCTGTTCTGAAAATGCTGCAAACAAAATCAAAGTCAGCGTCCCAAAATCAATTAAATCCATTGCAAATGGTAAAAATTTGCAGCCTAGTGTTGCCTAGTGTTACCTTTTAAAGGCCTTCGAACGGCCAACTACGATATCGAGTGACACGGCACAAGTATCAATTTTCCCTTCTTGCATTACAGTCATAGCCTCGCCTACTGGATGATTGGTCTTTTGGTCCACTCATCAGTTGATTGAGCGTATTCATCTTTCACACTCTCACTCGCGCTTTCCGATTGCGATTATGGATAGTCACCGGCAGATATATCGTTTTAGATTCCGTGTGTAAAGACCAGTAGTACGTATGAGTAACGTAGTTAACCCTTGTGGAGACAGATTTATTTTTTGTTAACCACAAACTTTTTTGTTTACCAAATTTTTTTTTCAAGTTCTTGAAAACTCTTTTTTTTTATAATCTGTACGTGCCAATTTCTATCATTGGTCAACTGATTTCGGAGATATGCTCATGACATGATATGACATAACTCACGTAAATATGTCAGGCTATAGTATGTTTGTCAAATTCTGTTTTAGAAACCATACTGTGATGAGAGTACGTTGTTGAAAAATGAAGTGTATTTGTGCAATCGGTTTTGAATAATGACCCTTTATGTTTCTGATAACACTTAGGCCGTGTAAAGATGATCTTTCAACTCAACCGATTTGTATATTTCTTTAGAAAACTTATTTACATCTGACGTTGTACAACTTATATATTTTTATTTTCTAATGAATGAACTAAACCAAAATGGCGGTCAAAGAAATTTTATATGGAAAATGTCGAAGAAGCATCGGAATGTCGAAAAAAATTATCACGAATTCGTGATAAAAAATGAAGCTGCCGTTAGAGGGGTTAATGACTAAATTGGCTCTGCTGTGCGGTCCGAAGATGCGCGCCCCATAATTGTGATGTGTGTGAACGCTACTTAAGTCCACGACTAGCCGGATAGTGGCAACGGCTAGCAGCTCATTGAAAATTCTCGGAAAATTTAGAGTCAGCGCAAGAGAGCGAAGCCGCCGAAGCCGAGGAGACGTTTAACGATTTTACGCACAACAAAACGGCGCTGATTGCTTCGTTTGGTGAAAAATAAGTGCGAGTAACGAACTTGGTGGAAAGCGAAAGTGTTGATTTGGGAAAAGGTTTTTTTCAGATTTAAATGGTCTTCGATCATCGACCGATATAATTTTCACTTCTCATCACGGGATCTTTATTTCCGAAGTGGATTGCTATCGGAATGGAGTCGGGTCTGTGGCTTTTTTCTTCTGAAAAAAAAGAACATGAACATTCTTCCATTCCAGTCTGACGAAAAATCTCAAGAATGACCAGTTTCTCGAGAAAGAATCCCAGTAAGCCACGTAACGTCACCGAAATGACACGACGACAGTGCTTTGAAATTGCGGGCGTTTAGTCGGAGTTCAGTTGCCATGTCGCCATGGAAACCGCTGTTGGAGGATAAAATGACATGTGGTTTACTGTGTTTTTCGTTCTCAGAAGTATAGACGAAAATGACAACGACGACAGGCGACAATTTGTTTGCATTCGCGTGATGCGGTGCCGACGCAAAGGAGTGGGGAAATTGGTGTCAAAATAATTTTAATGAGTTTTTATGGGCAGTTAGATTTTTAGGGTGAAATACGAGGAAAATGAACAGCCATGAATTGCTCGGATGGTTTAGAAATTCCAAGCATTGTGTAGCTTATCGTGAAGTTTTAAAATCAGTGGTAAATATGATAATCAAGAAAATCAATCTACATAAAGTACCTGTTGCATTTGAAATGGAAACCCACGATTTTTACCTGAAATGAAACAAAAAAGAAGATGTTAAATAAGTATTTCAAATACTTCATAACTGAGCGTGCGATGGATTGATTTCTTTATAAGACTAAACAGTAAAAAAGCTCATTGTTGACAATGACAATGATAATGATAATCATTGGAAGTTATGTTGAACAAAGTTGTTATAATATGTAATGTCATTTATATGATACTAGTGGTCCCAGCAAACTTCGTCTTGCCATCAAGTAGGCTGTTGAAAACCGCTATGAATAGTCCTATACAAAATGACAGTTCGGTTCACTTTCATTTTTTCGACTTTCCCGGTGAATATCCTGGAACTTTTGTACACACAAACACTTCGGAACCCTTGACGAACAAAACGGAGAAAGAATCATCCAAATCCGCTGACACGTTTGTAAGTCATTTCGTGACATACAAGCATCATTCCATTTTTATTTATACAGATAGATGCCCAAATTAAGTATTTGTCTGTCAAATTAAATCTTCATTGTTATTTGTAGTTATGTACATAAGATCCCACCTTGTCATTCAAATGCCTAGAAACAACGTCAAGTAAACTCTCCTGTGAAAATAATTTTTTAATCTATTTTATTATTAGTATCATTACAACATTAGATTCATTCCATATATCTAGGTGTTCATTAAATAACACTATTATCCTGATTTGGTAAAACTAAATTAGGCTTTTATTAACATTTTGTTAACAACATATTACATTTCATTTGCCGTAGCAGTTGACTATTGTAATTATTTGTGTCGGTATATTCTATAACTCGATAATTCTATAAGTCGATGGTCTCTTGAATATCGAGTTATGGAGAGTCGACTGTATTTTCAATATATTTTCATAAAAAATTCAAAAATAAAACTTAAATTATAAATTACACAAAACACCATTTTTAATGTTTTTTTTTTAATTTTCACCATAGAATCTTGAGAGTAAACAGATGTTTGGTACAAAGTTTCATGATGGAGCAATTCTCGCTGAAACCAGGCCGTCATCGGCACCCATCGTTAGAATTCCAATTTTATGTCACTGATCTCTAGTTCTCGATAAAACTTAAGGGTGGTCCTTTTTGTTTTCTCAAATTGGTGGACCCCTCGTACGCCAGCTAGCTGAACAGTTTGCGAAAAAGCCCATTTTTAGATAAATCTTGGGTATTTCTTCACGTGATATGTCTTATATTTCGCTTGGAACACATAGCAAACTTAGTGGCATCGTATAGAGAAAGGATATAGCTTTCATTTAAACTTGAAAAAATTTTGGCGGCCATTTTGAATTTGGCCGCCATTTTGAATTTTGTTATAAAAATCGATTTTTCTCCATTAGCGCATCGCTAGTTTTGAATTCTGAGATCACCATCAAAAAGCTGAGGAAAAAATGCGTAAGATAGGCTACAGAAACTAGGTGAGCAATGGTACTTACTTACTTACTTATTTGGCTTTACATCAATTATCTTGATAAAGCCTCGCCAACAATATTTCGCCAATTCCCTCGGTTCATGGCCGTTTCTCTCCATCCTCGACTGTGACCCACGCTCTCCAGGTCCTAGTGTACCTGGTCAATCCACCTAGCTCGCTGCGCCCCACGCCTTCTTGTTCCGACCGGATTCGTGGCGAACACCATCTTTACAGGGTTGTTGTCCGGCATTCTTGCAACATGCCCTGCCCAGCGTATCCTTCCAGCTTTAGCTACCTTCACGATACTGGGTTCGCCGTAGAGTTGAGCGAGCTCGTGGTTCATCCTTCGCCGCCACACGCCGTTCTCCTGCACGCCGCCGAAGATCGTCTTTAGCACTCGGCGTTCGAAAACCCCAAGAGCTTGCAAGTCCTCCTCGAGCATAGTCCACGCCTCATGCCCATAGAGGACTATCGGTCTTATGAGCGTTTTGTACATCGTGCATTTGGTGCGGGGGTGAATCTTTCTTGACCGCAGTTTCTTCTGGAGCCCATAGTAGGCACGACTTCCGCTGATGATGCGCCTTCGTATTTTCCGACTAACATTGTTGTCAGCCGTCAACAAGGATCCGAGGTAGACGAACTCGTCCACCACCTCGAAGGTATCCCCGTCTATCGTAACACTGCTTCCTAGGCGGGCCCTGTCGCGCTCAGTTCCGCCAACCAGCATGTACTTTGTTTTTGACGCATTCACCATTAGCCCGACTCTTGTTGCTTCGCGTTTCAGGCGGGTGAACAAATCTGCCACCGTTTCAAATTTTCTCCCAATAATATCCATGTCGTCCGCGAAGCAAACAAATTGTCCGGATCTCGTGAAAATCGTGCCTCGACTGTTAAGTCCGGCTCTCCGCATGACACCTTCAAGCGCAATATTGAACAACAGGCACGAAAGTCCGTCGCCCTGTCGTAGTCCCCGCCGAGACTCGAACGGACTGGAGTGTTCGCCAGAGATCTTCACGCAGTTTTGCACACCGTCCATCGTTGCTCTGATCAATCTTGTGAGCTTCCCGGGAAAGCTGTTCTGAGCTGCTGAGCTGAGCAATGGTATTTACCCTATCAAATGAACGATTTTCTAAATCATGTTATACGATTTTAACGTATATGGCGAGTGCAATCAATACAAACATCATTTTTTGTACAACAAAGAAACAAGTTTTCAACCTTTGGTGTTTTATTCGAGTCGAGTAAAGAATAAGAATATTATTTTAAGTGAAAAATCTGGCAGCCATCTTGGATTTTGACGCCATCTTGATTTTAGATAGTAGAATTAATTTTTCACCTTGATAGCACTCAGCATGTCAAATTTAGAGGCTATCAATAAAAAAAGGTTACGTATACTCTTCTTCTTATTATTCTTCATATTACTGACGTTACGTCCCTACTGAAACCGAGACTGATACTCAGCTTTATTAGTTATAAATCCAGGTTATTAAACATGAATTTTCTTTTTAAATGCGATTGCTGACAACAGAATAATTCTTCGACATATCTTTGAATTCAGTAATAATGAATAAATAAATTCAATAAATAAAAACCGTCAAAAAACATTGATTGTATTAAATTTTACCCTATGCAATGTTGTTCATTGTATGAAGTTTATAGATTGCGTGTCGGGACATTAGTAAGCCTTGTGGTAATATCTGTAACTCTAACGTAAAACATTGACAAAAGTGCATTAATTTATAATGAAAGTCTTAAATTTTGAAGCAAAAAACATCCTTGATTTTCTAAGTCATAAAGTATCGTTTTTAGTACCGCCCAACATACATGTGAAAAATAGCGAAATTGAATGGTGAGAAGCAGGTTTTGTTCTAATTTGGACGTAATGCCAAAAGGCAGGTCAATAATTTCGAGGTAAGAAAAACTGGCGGCCATCTTGGCTTTCGACGCCATCTTGGTTTTAGGCAGTTGCATGATTTTTTACCATCTCAGTGCTCATCATGTTGAATTATAAGGCCTCCGTTAAAAAAAAACAATCAGATTCTATCTTGCTTATCTTATCTCAGCTGTTCAACTGGTTGTTCATTTGTATCAATGGTTTTAGACCAAATATATGAAAGAAATAATGATATTTTATAACTCGAAGATATGCAGGAGAATCATTCAGGTAGCAAATAAGTGTTAAAAAAATCCTTTTTGATAATTTGTTTTTAAAACTAGTTAAGCTGAAGGTCTGGTTCTGTTCCAGTAAGGACGTAACGTGAGGAAAAAGAAGAACAAGAAGAAGAATAAGTGTAACGGTAGCATTGAAATTCAACATGTTGAGTGCTAACAAGGTGAAAACTCATTCTACTACTTAAAACCAAGATGGCGTCAAAATCCAAGATGGCCGCCAGATTTTTTCACTCAAATTAATACTCCTATTCTTCATCTGTCTCAAATAATACACCAACGATTGAAAATTTGTTTCTTTGTTGTACAAAAAATTATGTTTGCATTGATTGCACTCGCCATATTCGTCAAAATAGTAGAACATGATTTAGAAAATCGTTCATATCATAAGGTAAATGCCTTTGCTCACCTAGTTTTTGTAGCCTATCTTGCGCAATTTTTCCTCAGCTTTCTGATGGTGATCTCAGAATTCAAAACTAGCGGTGCGCTAATGGTGAAAAATCGATTTTTCTAACAAAATTCAAGATGGCGGCCAAATTCAAAATGGCCGCCAAATTTTTTTCAAGTTTAAATGAAAGCTATATCCTTTCTCTATACGATGCCACTAAGTTTGCTACGTGTTCCAAGCGAAATATGAGACATATCCCGTGAAGAAATACCCAAGATTTATCTTAAAATGGGCTTTTTCGCAAACTGTTCAGCTAGCTGGCGTACGAGGGGTCCACCAATTTGAGAAAACAGAAAGGACCACCCTTAAGTTTTATCGAAAACTAGCGATCAGTGACATAAAATTGGAATTCTAACGATGGGTGCCGATGGCGGCCTGGTTTCAGCGAGAATTGCTCATGGAGAAATTTTCAATAGAAAAGTTTTTCTAAGAACAACTTTTGGTCGATTTTAAAAATTTTGTTGTTTTGTCAAAATAAATACGTTCTGATGATAGTAAAAGAATTTTGAAATGATTCTGAACCATAATGATTATACGAATAATTTCTCTAGAAGTAGTCATTTTCGAATTATATCAAGTTTAATGCAAGAAGTATTATTTAAATATTTAAATAGGCCATTTTAATTAGTTATTCGCTATTCTCCATCAATAATGGGTCACCGCACAAAGATGGAACTCCAGAATGAGTCGAAAAAAATCAAAATCCTGCTCGATAGTCTTCGATTTGAATTAAACTTTGCACATGTTTTTGGTATGGTAGAATAAGCGTTTTTTCGGGGACGGACCTGGTGTAGTGGTTAGAACACTCGCCTCTCACGCCGAGGACCTGGGATCGAATCCCATCCCCGACATAGTCACTTATGACGTAAAAAGTTATAATGACGACTTCCTTCGGAAGGGAAGTAAAGCCGTTGGTCCCGAGATGAACTAGCCTAGGGCTAAAAATCTCGTTAATAAAGTCAAACCAACCAACCAATAAGCGTTTTCCATAGAAAAATCGATCATTTTGACTCAAGTGTAACTTTTGAAAATGGCCTATAAATTTTTGCATGCAACTTATTTGAAAAATTCTAACTCCAAAACTGTTGATTTTAGAGAAAAATGTTTTATGAAGAAGTTGTAGTGAACCGTTTGGACTATAAGAAAAAAATATACGCTGAAAAAATATTTTATTTATTTTCATAAAAAAATCAAAAATAAAACTTTAAAATTTTAAATTACACAAAAACCCAATTTTTAATGTTTTTTTAATTTTCACCATAGAATCTTGATAGTTGAAAGATGTTGAGGACAAAGTTTCATAATGGAGAAATTTTTAGTAAAAAAGTTTTTCTAAGAACAACTTTTGGTCGATTTTCAAAATTTTGATTTTTTGTCAAAATAAATACGTTTTGATGATACAGTAAGCATCTTTAAATGATTCTAAGCCATGATGATTATATGAATTAATTCTCTAGAAGTAGTAATATTCGAATTACATCGAGTTTAATGCAAAAAATATTGTTTAAATATTAAAGTAGGCCATTTTCATAAGTTACTCGCGTTTCTCCATTAATAATAATGCGTTTTCGAGAGTAAAGACCATATTCAATTCCACTTACTTATTTTCCTTGATGGAAAATCACAAATAACTAATGAAAATGGCCTATCTTAATATTTAAACAATGTTTTTTGCATTAAACTCGATATAATTCGAATATGGCTACTTCCAGAGAATTTATCCATATGATCATTATGGCTAAGAATCATTTCATGATGTTTACTGTATCATCAGAACGTATTTATTTTGACAAAAAATCAAAACTTTGAAAATCGACCAAAAGTTGTTCTTAGAAAAACTTTTTTATTAAAAATTTCTCCATCATGAAACTTTGTCCTAAACATCTTTTTACTATCAAGATTCTTTGGTAAAAATCTAAAAAAAAATCAAAATGGGGTTTTTGTGTAATTTAAAATTTAAGTTTTATTTTAGATTTTTCTATGAAAATAAATAAAATATTTTTTCAGTGAATATTTTTTTCTTATAGTCCAAACGGTTCACAACAACTTCTTCATAGAACAATTTTCTCTACAATCAACAGTTTCGGAGTTAGAATTTTTAAAATAAGTTGCATGCAATAATTTATAGGCCATTTTCAAAAGGTTACACTTGAGTCAAAATTATCAATTTTTCTATGGAAAATACTTATTCTGCCATACCAAAAATATGTGCAAAATTTAATCCAAATCGAAGATGGTCGAGTTCAGTGACTGACCGATTTGACATGGAATCCGTCCCTCTCTCTTTCACTCTTACAAAACATTTGTAAACAACAAGGCCAGTAAACGTCAAAATCCCATACAAAATCAAAACAGTGCAGAGCCCCATAATACGTTTTTGAGAGTAAAGATCTTATTTCTTTCCACCTACTTGTTTTTCTTAATAGAGAATAACGAATAACAAATGAAAATGGCCTATTTTAATATTTAAATAATATTTTTTGCATTACACTTAATATAATTCAAAAATTGCTACCTCAACAGAAATTATTCATATAATCATTATGGTTCAGAATAATTTTAAGGTTCTTATTGTATCACCAAAACGTATTAATTTTGACAAAAAAAAATCAAAATTTTGAAAATCGGCCAAAAGTTGTTCCTAGAAAAACTTTTTCAAAAAAAATTTCTCCATCATGAAACTTCATCTCAAACATCTGTTTACTATCAAGATTCAATGATGATAATTTGAAAAATATTTAAAATGGGTTTTTATGTAATTTAAAATTTAAGTTTTATTTTTGATTTTTTTTTATGAAAATTAATTAAATATTTTCTCCGTGTATATTTTTTTCTTATAGTCCAAAGGGTTCACTATAACTTTTCCATAGGACATTTTTCACCAAAATCTACAGTTTCTTCAAATAATTCGCATGCAAAAAATTATAGGCCATTTTCTAAAGTTATTCTTGGACCAAAATAACAAATGTTTTCTATGGAAAACACTTATTCTAGCATACCAAAATATTTGCAAAATTTAATCCAAATCGAAGACTATCGAGCACGATTTTTATTTTTTTTTCTGACTACTTCTGGATGGAATTCATCAGTTCAGAGTTGTTACTGGTGAGTTGATTTCACCTGTTTATAAAAGAGAAGAAAAAACGCTTCTAATTAACTTCACCTAGCTTTACCTAAATATATAGAAAATTGCAACAATTTTTGTCTAAAATTATTGTTGCGACGTCGCTTGAACACGCCTAATCGTGAGCATAGGTGAAACATGCCAGCTTGCGAACAGCTGTAGTGGTAGTTGTAAACATATATAGTTGTGTCAATCTATGCGGAATGGACCTATGCACGAGTTCACTTATTTGACGTTTGAGCGGTGCCGAATTCACTCGTTTCCATGGTCACGTAAATAACACGACACCGCTCAAACGTCAGATAGTGAACTCATGCATCGGTCCATAGAGTAGAGATAAACAAAAAACATAATTGCCGTTAACTAGCAAATCGAGTGATCAAATCGTTGTTGATCGTGTTTATTGGTTTTGTACACTAAATCATTATCACCAGAAGAAACTGAAATAGTTCCGAAGTATCGTAATATAACCTCAAACTATGGTGCCGAAGATCAAAAGTTATACGTGATAATAAAAGTTCCTAGCGTTCGTTGGATTCTGCATAAAGTAAACTAGGGTAGCCGGTGCAATATTCAACCCAAGAAAAACGGAATACAAATACTCAGAAGTGAGGGAAAGGAAACCATTTTCTTTTTGAGCGTTGCCGAAAACCGATCGGCTGCTACAAAAATTGTGAGTTTCCCTCTGGAACAATTATAAATTATCTTAATCGGAACTTGTTCCAATGTTTCAACATTGGATAATCTATGTTACTCACGAGTACAGTAATGTCCCGATTTTGTCAGCCCCATGCTGTATTTTGGGTTGAAAAATTCGGAAAGAAATTCCGACTGATTTCATGTTTTATTTTAATTTTAAGACTTAGTTTTATGATCTTGTTTATATAACCAATACAGTAGGGACCCGATCTTGTCAGCCCCGCGATGAATTTTAGGCTGACAAAATCGAGTCATATTTTTTGTTTCTGTTTTTTTTTCAAATTTTGACGTGGTAATATTTGCTTATGAACCACGTTTACATTGGCGTAGGAACAGGGGGGGGGGGGGGGCAGGGGGGCCTGGCCCCCTCCAGCATCATCTAGGCCCCCCCCAGAATTTTTGATGATAATAAAAAAAATTGATTCACATTGTTTTGCTCAACATGAAGCAAAATTTTCTGAATCAATGTACATCACCCTTGTTACTGTCAAAAATCTCTTTAGTAGTTATGTTATTTTATGTCTTACAACTATATTGAGAAAACCTCGCTTATCTCACACAGCATCAGCGTGGCGGATCTGACTTCGGTAAATTTGCTAAAAATACCGTGCTACAAAAAGCGTCAATATCCTGGAAATTTGGTTAGCAAAATAAGTTTTTTTTTCTGAATAATCCAAATAATACTCGTTCAATATAAAACAGTATATTCACTGCATTCTGATTTGACTGCCGGTGATGATGACTTCCCTTATGAGAGTTCCCAAAGTCCGAAAAAATAGCTAAAGGAAATTCTCCAACAATACACATTGGGAATGTTTGTCGAAAAATAAGGCTCAACTTTCAAGGAATTTCGGCATGGCCAAGTTTTCTTCAAATGAATGATAGAAATTTATTCTGATGTGAAAAAATGTAACAAAATCGACCGTAGTGTTTTGGTATTGCTAAAACTATATTTTTCCAAGTAATTTTTCTGTTTTCGTATTGCTAAAACTATGTTTTTCCAAGTAGTCTTATTATTTCAAAAATTATTTGACTAATTTCCTACAAATTAGAAGCAATTTTTTTGTAAAAACTTTTCGATATTCTTCATTGAATTTAAATATAGTATTCCTCAATGAATATTTCAGAATTTTTGCAAATATCTTGAATATCAGCCAAATAATATTATAGGACTTGTTCACACTTTCAAAATGAATTTCTCCTGATGTATACTTAAAAAATTCAATCAATTTTTCCTCGCATTTTTTCCAAAAAATCATTGATTCTGTCAAATACTGAGATATTTCGCTGAATGTTCTATTTGAAATTCTTTTGCGGATTTCTTTAAATATGTTTCCCGAAATTTTTATTTCAAATTCTTCCGCGAAGTTCATCAAAAGACACAAATTGCGTCAAAAATTCTTCTTTATTGTTTTCTAGAAATTTTCCTTCAACCCGGGGTGATCGAGAATTGGAAAAAAAAAGTTTTTGAAATGTCTTTTGCATTCGAATCTTCAGAGCAAATTTATTGAAGCCCACCAACAAATTAGCATAGCGGTAAAGCAATATGTAGAGAAACATGTAGCAAAATAACTGAGAAGGGAGAATAGATTTATTAAGATATCCATATAGAAATTTGTATTGACCTTCCTTAAAAAAAGTTATTTAGAAATAATTTTACCAACTAATAGCAGAATGTATATTCTTGGTTTGAATTTTTGTGCGATACTAGGGCGGAATTTCTAGAGCCTTTTTGGCAATATTCTAGAGAATCAAAAGTCAAGGCAGAATAGATTCAAAGAATAATTTCTAAGGAAGATTCTAAAGTAACTTTTATGAAATTTGTTTTATTTGTAAATTCATTAGAGATGTTTTAACTATCCTGTAATTTATCTCTAGAGAAAAGATTACAAATAAACTAATTTTTCGTTGTACCACTGCTCATTGCTGTATTATTGTACCTGTTTCAACATTTTGTTGTTTCTTCTTCCTTCGCATGACGCTTTGAGGAACTTCATGGAAAAATTTTTCCATACTCCAAAAAGCAAAATTTTCAAGAATATTTAAAAAGGTAAATTATAGGAGTTTTGAATTTTTTTTAAATTCTTATACGTATGGTACGTATTCTGAAAGTCAATCAGGAATTCCTCAACAGATTTTCAAAGTAATGCAAAAGTTTCCTCTAAGATTCAAATTCATTAAAATCTTACATTACGAATTCGACCACAATACATCTTCGGTGATGTTCTTAAAAATACCGGCAATATTTTCGCGTTAAACTTCTACAGTACTACAAAAAATCGATGTAGACCTTTAAAAAAAAGGTTTGTTTGGGATTTTTAACGATAGGAAAAATGGGTTTTACATCAATATGTTTACCATAGTATCATGAAACTTCGGAGTTGATACTAAATATTTTCTAAGATTATAGTTACAAACACATTCAGTAAAAATTCCATCCATTTTAACACCAATCATTATAATACAATAGACGAAGAAAAAAGAACAATATTTTTTGTAATAAATCCTACAAGGACCACTTGGGCTTTTCTTTGAGGTAAATTGTCGACTAGCCTCAGAAATAATAGAATATTGAATTTTACGAAAGATATTTACGAAAAATGCCAACAAAGTTCTTTCAAACCTTTTTTGTATGTCTTTCTTTAAACATCTTGTATGGAGTGATTCGTAGATGAATTTGTAAAGCAATCCCTAAAAAATATTGAGATATTCCTGGAGTAGTTTTTGAACCAAAAATGGAGAGTGGATAAGTTTAAAATATTTATTTGTGGAAAATCAAGAGAATACCATTCGAAAAAAAAATGGAGTTATTTCTTGAACCTAAAAGAAAACTTGATGGAGCTTCTGACGAATTTTTTGAAAAGTTCAAGAATGAACAGCAAAATCTTAGTAAATCTGATGAACTTCAAAAAATCCCATGAGAATCGTTATTCGGGTTTGAAGAAAAAATCTGTGGGAAATTCTTAGATGAAACTCTGGTAAATTTTTTGGAAGAATCTTAGGGAAACATTAATATTATACTCTAAGAAATCCCTAAACAAAGTACTCGGGAAATCCTTGAGAATATTCGCGGAAGCGTTTTCAGGGCTGGTAGCAGTCAGACAGCAAAATAATAGTGACTTTAGTAACCAAAATTATCAAAAAAGTGACCAAAAAGTGAAATCTACAAGTATTAGTCATAATAATGTCTAGAAATGAAAATACGTTCTATGTGTATATTAACCAATCCTAGGCCATTTTAGAATGAAGAGAACTGCAGTAGTTTCAAATCTTTCTTAACAGTTATCTGTCCGAGATAAGACTTGATTGTCATGAATGGTCTAAAACATAGCGCATTTGGGATTTAACTTATTATTTTTTACGAGACGAGAACATTAGCTTAATATATGTAACTATGTTATATTTCTGATTTCAGCCGAAAAAAAAATCAAATAATGAACTCTGGTAAACAAAATTGTGATCGATTTTTTGCAATACTCCTATTTATGAGGAACTTACTGACAAAATTCATTCAAGATTTTGAAATAGAGATGTAAAACGAATTACTTGAGGCATTTCTTACAAAATCTGTGGAATAAATCGATGGAAAATATTTGGGTGACGACAAAATTGTGGCGAAAATCGTGAATGAATTTCAGAACATTTTGAAAAAAAAATCCTGACAGAATTCAAAGTTTAAAATCAAACGAATAGAAACTCATGCTAAATTTTTTTAAAATCAACCATTTAAGGTGAAGATGAATCGAAGCCAAGCCTCAAATTTTCAAGAGCACAAATCTGGAGAACTGAATACCCGCTTGAGCTGAAAACTTAATCGATTGGTCACCACCAGCTAGTGACCAATCGATTAAGTTTTCAGCTCAAACGGATGTTTGGTTTTTCAGATTTGTGCTCCTGAAAATTCGAGGTTTGGCTTCGATTCATCTTCACCTTAATCTAAATAATTCATAACTTCGGAACACAATTGTTTATTGATGAACTCCAGACAAACCAAATCAGATGAATGTCGTGCATTAGAATATGATTCCACGCGTACTTCAAAAAATCATATTTCAACTGAATATTTCAATAAATTGAAAATAATCATATCTCTCAGGGGCGACTCGAAACCTCACGTTTTATCTGATCTACGAACCAAAGACGTGTAAAAAAACAGTCTCAAAGGTTAATCGATGGAAAATGTACTGTTTATTTGTTGGAACTTCTAATGTAATTTCTGAAATGATTTCAATCAAAATTAGTACTTGCTTTTGAAGTCGTGGACGAAAGTCTCTTGTTATTCCTAGCTGTCTCTGGCTTATCTTCCGGAGGTGTTTTGATGATGTTCTTTCAGAGAGCTGGTTTAAGATTTCTTCTTTAGCCGTTGTTTACTCTGATCAGATATTAGTCCTTATTTTTAGCAAAATTTAAAATATTTAGGACAAAAAATTCATCCTAAAGTTTTTAAAGCTGCTTTTAAAATTTTGCCAGAATCTTCACCAAGAACTTCTTAAATTTTCGGATAGAAATGTTTACGGAATCTGAGTTCTTCCAAAAAGTTAGCCGGTAGGGCGGAGATGAACCAGGCTCGGGCTGAATTTCCCCATAATATGGAGTCAATAATAATATAGTTAGCCGGGAGTCCCTATTTTTCTTTTTCTTAAGTCAAGAAACCTGACCCTTTGATTTCAAAATCACACTATACTTATGTATGTAATAACATTTTTTTTCTGTTTGTGTTTGAAAAGCTAACCCAGCCTTGAACTTCATTATCATCAGATCACGAAAAAAGTGACTTAAGTGACCATTTTCCTGAAAAAAGTGACTTTAGTGACTTTTTGTTGGAAATAGTGATTTTTAGTAACCAGCTCAAAAAAGTGACCAAGTCACTAAAAAGTGACTTGCTACCAGCCCTCCGTTTTCGAAAGAAAAGTTGAACGTATTTCACATATAATTCTTTTGGAATATTACAAGGAATTCTTAGAGTAACACCTGGAAGAAACATTTGATTTTTTTCAGGAAATATAATATATAATTTTTGTTGCGTTTTGTTTTTCAAACAATCCTGTAGAGAAACTCTAGGATGAACTTCATAAGCAAAGTTAAAAAAAAATGAAATCTCTGAAGAATTCTTGGAATCTTGAAGACATTTTTGGTGAGACTCCTTGAATTTGTTGTACTAATTGTTGGAAAAATCCTCAGTAATTCCTGAAAATTCTACACAAATTATTAATGAACAACTGGAGGATGCTTTTAACTAACAATTGGAATTTATATGTAAAAATACTAAGAGGACGTTCCAGGAGAAATGATTAAAAGAATTTCTAATGCATTCTCTGGCGGAATTCTCCTAAAAAAAAAATTAAGCAATTTGATAGAGACTCTTCGAGAAATTTTCAGATGAGATCAGAAAGTCTGGTAAAGGTTTTCCATGTGAATACCAGGACGAACTCAGTGAAAACTGGTAAAGGAAATCTTGGAGAAAGCACTAAAAACCACAAAAATAATTCAAAAATACTCAAAGAAATCTCTTCAAAGCAGATAGCTGAAAAGTTCGTGAAAGAATTACAAAGGACATTCCTTGAGTTTTTTTTTTTGATAGAATTAGGAAGAATTTTGGACTGGATAACAAACAAATTGAAATTTACGAATATCACTGATGTAGCGCGAAATGAGACAAAATTGTTGTTGCGACCGAAATTACTTCTGTTAAACAAGTATTTGCTAGGCCCCCCCTAAGCCCCCTCCAGAAAAAAATCCTAGCTACGCCAATGCACCTTTACAACCTACATAGTCTTTGAAGGGGACGAGGGACATGGGCGTAGCCAGGTTTTTTCTTTATCAGGGTGGAAAAGAGCGGTCCTCACGATTTCGTTCTCAAATTTCGCGCCGTAACGATCTTTATACATTGCCTTTGTACCTTTTTCCATGAACTATAAAATTAATCTGAATCCTAGTTCTATATGATCGTTGAATTATATAAGAATTTTTCTTAGGACACCGAAATTCCTAACAATAATCATATGAAAATTCTTTTAAATTCGTTTTCTAGAAATTCCTTCAAAATGGCATTAGTAATTGCCTCGACGCTCATCTTGGAACTCTTTTAAGTATATTTCATAGAATGTTACAACTGGAGATTTCTGTTTAAATTTCCCTAAAAAATATTTTCAAATTTATCCAGAAGTATTTTTATGATTTTTATAGAATTATTTCAGAAATTTACAGACATTTCATCAAGAGTTTTATCTGGGATTGTTGTTAGAAAACATTTACAGTATGAAAACCAAGAAGTAATATTTTTAGAAACTTTCTTTAATTTCCGTTTTATTTTGTGTTCATTCGATGATGTCGTGAATAAATATCTGATACTATTCTTATGCCTATGGGATGATTAAGTGCTTGAAAAAGATCTTCGGTGAAATTCCTGATCAAATTATTGAAAAATCTCGTGAGATGATTCCTATAAGAATCCTTCAATAATGTTAGCAATTTTGCAAAAAAAAATATAAGTGAAATTAGAGGAATTTCTGAAGGAATCTTTGAAAGGAATTTTTTAACTGTTGTTTCAGTTTGAGAGGAATTTTGAAACTGTTGAATGATTGTTTATGAGTCCTAGGACTAACTCCCTTAAGAATACTCTAAGAAAATTTCAACAAAATTTAATTTTTCCAAGAGCTTATGGAGTTATTCAAGGCAGAATCCCAATAAAACATTAGGAGCAACTTTTGAAGGAATATTTGGAGATATTATTGAAGACAACTCCAAAAAAATGTAACAAGAAGTTGAAGTAATTGAAGTTCCTTAATGAATTCCGGGTGTAATTCTGGACAAGTTGAAATGGGAACGCATGAAGAAATTTAATCTTGAACGAATACTTTGAAGGAGGAATTCATGGATAAACCTATACACCTAGTTTAATTAGTTTAATTTTAATATAAAAGTTTAAAATTCTTCTGGGATTCTTATTTTTGAAATCAGATTAGTTGGATGTTTACAATTTTATTGCGATTTCATCGAAGTTCATTCAGAAACTCTCGCTTTAAATATCAGAAGAAACCAAAGACATTCGATCCGGATATTTTTCGCACCATCGTTAAATGGTTCAAATGCAAGTCACACCGTTAAGTGTAAACCAAATCGGAACCACCAAAGCAAAACGCTTCGATTTTCCCATCCTGAAATTCCTCGATTCGTATGCAAGCAGCATACATTGTTTGCCGATCAAACAGCCATCGAAACACGTGTTTGTCGAAGCGTGTCCCCCCTATAACCCCTCTTCCTAGAATGCAGAAAGCCAACCATGAATGGCGGCAGAAGTTGCGAAAAAAATAAAATAAAATAAAACACCACCAACAAAGCAGACCAAGAAAATCCAAACAACTTTGTTCGAGAGCAAAATGCCAGAAAGACGAGCGCGGGAGGAAAGATACTTTGATACTGACACACTTCTGCACAGAAAGCTCGAAATGCAATAAATATCGATCTTATCGCCCTCTCGAACCCATTCGAGCGTTTTGCTGCATCGTCGATTGTCACCCTCAGCTACCCAGGTGGAAACGGGGACCGACCGGCTTTCCTTTCGCCAGACGGCAAAAGAACATCGACATCGATAGAAAACGCATTTTCCCGACAGTGTATAACAACCTGTGCGGGAATTTTGCAGACAGCACTGTGCACAATGTTTCAAATCATCATTTTTTTTTTGTAATATCTCATCGTAATAGGCCGTTTTTTATCACGCGAATCTGTTATGAAACGGACTACTTTCCTTCATTGAATTCTGCAGTATTGGAAGAGTTATTACGCAACTATCTTGAGGTGCGTAAAGAGTAATTATGCAACACTTTTTTTCATTACGTAACTCTTTTGAGTTGCGTAATGGATCATTACACAACAATACTCAGAAATTGTGGAATAATAGTGAACGCATTTGGATATGATTTCTGAAACCCTCAAGTGGCCTTTAGCCAAATTTCAAACAAGGTTGTATGCAACTCGTTGCAAAATTCGATTTTTACCGCACGCGTCGTAGTTATCCAACTCGACAAGTCGCTTCAAATAAATGTATGACTTGAGCTGTAAAAATAATCATTCTCCAACTTGTTACGTGAGCTACTCTGCCTTGTTCATTTTAGACATATGATATTTTCACAGAAATTGTTCGAAATTGAGTTTGGCGTCTATTTATGGAACAAATTAAATATAACAGTGTGTGGTTTTTTGATAACGTTGTGCGAGTTCGAAAAGATATTCGTGTTCAGTTGAGGATGGATTGCCAACTGGTGAGCTCGTTTCATGCTTATGACAACACATTTTTATCATAGCATTACTGAAAATTACCTTCGAATAGTTCGACATTATGAATGTCGACGTACTTTTTCAAAACCTGCCAATATTTTTTCACCAAGAGACGAAAATGCCAAACTAGTTTTAAGAAAGAGTCGTTTTCTCCTTATCCACGGATAGCATCACCGACCAAAGGTGACTCCCAGATCTTTTTCCTCCCTCGCTAATCAACACCCTTTCCGTGGTGATTGTGGAGATGCAGAGGTATTCTCGATCTCTAGAAGCAACAGTCATTACATTACTAACATTCCTTCCCCATCCCAACTGACTGTAAAGACTTGTTCCGAAAAATCTTTTTTCCACCAAAATTGTCCGTTCAGACCATTGTGCAAGTGTTTAAGTACTGCCCCGCTATGCGGAGACCATAAATTGTTGGAAGTAGGTTACACAATGTTTATTTACTACCAACAGCGCCGAGTAAAGTCGAAACTCAAGCCAAAGCTACCAATGCAATGGGAGGCTTCTGGCGAAATCTACGATCTGTTCGCGGATGTTTATCAGCCAACAGTGCAGGCTGGGTTTACTTTCGCGCCCAACTTCACTGCAAACCATCTGGCAATGGAATTCACACTTTTGTGTTGGGAAGACTAGTCAAGCAAATCAATCAACGAAAGTCATGAATTCGGTTTTTACTAAGTTATCGAGCGCCGATGCTCTAATTAGTCGAAATTGCCTTCGCCAGAAATGTGGTTGCTTGGATAATAGCTTCACTTGCTGACAGGTGGCGAATCTAACTACTTACCCATAAAACTATCGACTCCTAATGCTCATGAATTCAAGCCGATTGCCTCGATGCAGTTAAATACAGTACACGTTCGATTTTGACAACGTTCCGAACACCCTCAATGTTCGAAAGATAGTTGAAACCTAAACATTTTCATGAATGTTTCCGCTGTATTTTCTCGAGTTCCAAAAGACTCTTCTGATCGTTCCAGATCTGGATGGTTGCATCGCTGGTCCAGTTTTCAATTGAAAATGAATTGTTCCCATCTGATTGAAAATGGAGCCGGTGGTTGATGGTCGAAGGTACGTTCTTGGGAGCAAAGAGTAATTAAACAATCCGGAGATGATGTAATTTCCTGAATAAGCAATCTTGTGCTGCTTGAAGATGATGGACAGTGAAATTTCGAATCAAAACGATGTGCCGGGAAATGGAAAACACGATGGGATGTTTCTGTGTGAAAGGTGCGAAATTCTATGTGAAAAATGTAGCACATTGACAGTAGTTGGATTTTGAATAATATTACCAGAAACCAAACATGAAAAAGAACACGCTTACAACATCTAATAAGATGAAGATACCCGACTAAGGATACATAACAAAATTATATCAGCATATGTTATTATGTTATAAGTTTTTTTCGAACATAGGTTGTTACAAACTTGATGCAGGATGTTGTTAAAATAACTAAAATTATAACAAAAAGTGTATGAATAGTAACATAAACATAACAAAATATGTTTTAATTCTATCAAAAACATATCAAACCAAGTTATAATGTTTGATGCAAAGTATCAAAATTATAATACTGTTCGATATACGATAATATTGTATATTATTGAAATGCATAACTATCTATTTATTTTGTAATAAAGTTGTTAATATGAATAAAAAAAATATCTTAAAGGGAAATAAAACACATTATGTTATATTTCTGTTTTATTATGTTCTATGGAGAATGGAGCCTAACAAAATTATATCATAATATGATACGCATATCATATTCTGATAAAATTTTATTATATTTTTGTTACAAGCCTCTAGTCGGGTATTGATTTATAGCACGGGTAACTGGACACAGTATCAGACAGAAAAATACATCAAAGTTTTTTGTCCCTAACGACCACGACTAAAATTGAAATAAAACGATTGATAGATGACATAGATGTAAAATTGATCATATTGTACTAAAATTTATGACAATCATTATGGGACATCATGTCAATATCTGTTGACAGAGTTTAGGATTTGCATTAGAATCCTTTCGGAAAATTTAATAATAATTTTCTGCAGTGGCAACTATATTCGATTTTGAAATTGAATCGAAATCGAATCGAAATCGAATCGAAATCGAATCGAAATCGAATCATCGAATCGAAATCGAATCGAAATCGAATCGAAATCGAATCGAAATCGAATCGAAATCGAATCGAAATCAATCGAAATCGAATCGAAATCGAATCGAAATCGAATCGAAATCGAATCGAAATCGAAATCGAATCGAAATCGAATCGAAATCGAATCGAAATCGAATCGAAATCGAATCGAAATCGAATCGAAATCGAATCGAAATCGAATCGAAATCGAATCGAAATCGAATCGAAATCGAATCGAAATCGAATCGAAATCGAATCGAAATCGAATCGAAATCGAATCGAAATCGAATCGAAATCGAATCGAAATCGAATCGAAATCGAATCGAAATCGAATCGAATCGAATCGAAATCGAATCGAAATCGAATCGAAATCGAATCGAAATCGAATCGAAATCGAATCGAAATCGAATCGAAATCGAATCGAAATCGAATCGAAATCGAATCGAAATCGAATCGAAATCGAATCGAAATCGAATCGAAATCGAATCGAAATCGAATCGAAATCGAATCGAAATCGAATCGAAATCGAATCGAAATCGAATCGAAATCGAATCGAAATCGAATCGAAATCGAATCGAAATCGAATCGAAATCGAATCGAAATCGAATCGAAATCGAATCGAAATCGAATCGAAATCGAATCGAAATCGAATCGAAATCGAATCGAAATCGAATCGAAATCGAATCGAAATCGAATCGAAATCGAATCGAAATCGAATCGAAATCGAATCGAAATCGAATCGAAATCGAATCGAAATCGAATCGAAATCGAATCGAAATCGAATCGAAATCGAATCGAAATCGAATCGAAATCGAATCGAAATCGAATCGAAATCGAATCGAAATCGAATCGAAATCGAATCGAAATCGAATCGAAATCGAATCGAAATCGAATCGAAATCGAATCGAAATCGAATCGAATCGAATCGAATCGAAATCGAATCGAAATCGAATCGAAATCGAATCGAAATCGAATCGAAATCGAATCGAAATCGAATCGAAATCGAATCGAAATCGAATCGAAATCGAATCGAAATCGAATCGAAATCGAATCGAAATCGAATCGAAATCGAATCGAAATCGAATCGAAATCGAATCGAAATCGAATCGAAATCGAATCGAAATCGAATCGAAATCGAATCGAAATCGAATCGAAATCGAATCGAAATCGAATCGAAATCGAATCGAAATCGAATCGAAATCGAATCGAAATCGAATCGAAATCGAATCGAAATCGAATCGAAATCGAATCGAAATCGAATCGAAATCGAATCGAAATCGAATCGAAATCGAATCGAAATCGAATCGAATCGAATCGAATCGAAATCGAATCGAAATCGAATCGAAATCGAATCGAAATCGAATCGAAATCGAATCGAAATCGAATCGAAATCGAATCGAAATCGAATCGAAATCGAATCGAAATCGAATCGAAATCGAATCGAAATCGAATCGAAATCGAATCGAAATCGAATCGAAATCGAATCGAAATCGAATCGAAATCGAATCGAAATCGAATCGAAATCGAATCGAAATCGAATCGAAATCGAATCGAAATCGAATCGAAATCGAATCGAAATCGAATCGAAATCGAATCGAAATCGAATCGAAATCGAATCGAAATCGAATCGAAATCGAATCGAAATCGAATCGAAATCGAATCGAAATCGAATCGAAATCGAATCGAAATCGAATCGAAATCGAATCGAAATCGAATCGAAATCGAATCGAAATCGAATCGAAATCGAATCGAAATCGAATCGAAATCGAATCGAAATCGAATCGAAATCGAATCGAAATCGAATCGAAATCGAATCGAAATCGAATCGAAATCGAATCGAAATCGAATCGAAATCGAATCGAAATCGAATCGAAATCGAATCGAATCGAAATCGAATCGAAATCGAATCGAAATCGAATCGAAATCGAATCGAAATCGAATCGAAATCGAATCGAAATCGAATCGAAATCGAATCGAATCGAAATCGAATCGAAATCGAATCGAAATCGAATCGAAATCGAATCGAAATCGAATCGAAATCGAATCGAAATCGAATCGAAATCGAATCGAAATCGAATCGAAATCGAATCGAAATCGAATCGAAATCGAATCGAAATCGAATCGAAATCGAATCGAAATCGAATCGAAATCGAATCGAAATCGAATCGAAATCGAATCGAAATCGAATCGAAATCGAATCGAAATCGAATCGAAATCGAATCGAAATCGAATCGAAATCGAATCGAAATCGAATCGAAATCGAATCGAAATCGAATCGAAATCGAATCGAAATCGAATCGAAATCGAATCGAAATCGAATCGAAATCGAATCGAAATCGAATCGAAATCGAATCGAAATCGAATCGAAATCGAATCGAAATCGAATCGAAATCGAATCGAAATCGAATCGAATCGAATCGAAATCGAATCGAAATCGAATCGAAATCGAATCGAAATCGAATCGAAATCGAATCGAAATCGAATCGAAATCGAATCGAAATCGAATCGAATCGAAATCGAATCGAAATCGAATCGAAATCGAATCGAAATCGAATCGAAATCGAATCGAAATCGAATCGAAATCGAATCGAAATCGAATCGAAATCGAATCGAAATCGAATCGAAATCGAATCGAAATCGAATCGAAATCGAATCGAAATCGAATCGAAATCGAATCGAAATCGAATCGAAATCGAATCGAAATCGAATCGAAATCGAATCGAAATCGAATCGAAATCGAATCGAAATCGAATCGAAATCGAATCGAAATCGAATCGAAATCGAATCGAAATCGAATCGAAATCGAATCGAAATCGAATCGAAATCGAATCGAAATCGAATCGAAATCGAATCGAAATCGAATCGAAATCGAATCGAAATCGAATCGAAATCGAATCGAAATCGAATCGAAATCGAATCGAAATCGAATCGAAATCGAATCGAAATCGAATCGAAATCGAATCGAAATCGAATCGAAATCGAATCGAAATCGAATCGAAATCGAATCGAAATCGAATCGAAATCGAATCGAAATCGAATCGAAATCGAATCGAAATCGAATCGAAATCGAATCGAAATCG
Source organism: Aedes aegypti (assembly GCF_002204515.2). Lineage (NCBI taxonomy): Eukaryota > Metazoa > Arthropoda > Insecta > Diptera > Culicidae > Aedes > Aedes aegypti. The sequence continues at coordinate 371,876,801 of NC_035109.1, forward strand.
AATCGAAATCGAATCGAAATCGAATCGAAATCGAATCGAAATCGAATCGAAATCGAATCGAAATCGAATCGAAATCGAATCGAAATCGAATCGAAATCGAATCGAAATCGAATCGAAATCGAATCGAAATCGAATCGAAATCGAATCGAAATCGAATCGAAATCGAATCGAAATCGAATCGAAATCGAATCGAAATCGAATCGAAATCGAATCGAAATCGAATCGAAATCGAATCGAAATCGAATCGAAATCGAATCGAAATCGAATCGAAATCGAAATCGAAATCGAAATCGAATCGAAATCGAAATCGAAATCGAAATCGAAATCGAATCGAAATCGAAATCGAAATCGAATCGAAATCGAATCGAAATCGAATCGAAATCGAATCGAAATCGAATCGAAATCGAATCGAAATCGAATCGAAATCGAATCGAAATCGAATCGAAATCGAATCGAAAATCGAAATCGAATCGAAATCGAAATCGAATCGAAATCGAAATCGAATCGAAATCGAATCGAAATTGAATCGAAATTGAATCGATTGACAACGACTCAGCAATTAATCACGGCTGAACCATAATGTTGGATATTCTCGACTGCACTTCTGAAATCGGGTCATTACTACTGTAGTTTCAAGTGCTTCACACGATTGAAAACAGCTGGTTACAGTCGGATGACAAACATTCTCCCTGTCTCTTTTCCACGAATTGTATTAGAATCGATTCGAACAAGTGTGAGGTGGTTACAGGTCAAATGGAGCTCTCTGGAGCTGCGTTTGTCTCTTGACCAGCTTCCAGCGATGGCCATATTTCAATCAGATCGATTCTGAACGATTGCTGTCGCGTGCTGATGGTCCCATTTGTGTCCTTGATGATACGGTTCGGATTGTGATGCGCTGTGAATCCTCCATCATGTCGACATACAGACAGTAGGACAGAACCATTCTCGGTGGGTTTTTGTTTGTGGAAATGTCGAATTGATTTATAGGTGTCATTTGAATAAATCGATATGGTGTAATGTTAGCAGCTGCTTGTTTGGTTCGATTGATGAGTGAAATGCGTGTCGTTGGAGTTATTATGGCCAAGATATGAATTGATTATTGTTGCTCAGAAATTCTTAGAAGAAGAATAGAAATAGAAGGTTTGGGACAAATTGTTGAAATACAAACGTTCTTCTTCTTTCTGGCGTTACGTCCCCACTGGGACAAAGCCTGCTTCTCAGCTTAGTGTTCTTATGAGCACTTCCACAGTTATTAACTGAGAGCTTACTATGCCAATTACCATTTTTGCATGTGTATATCGTGTGGCAGGTACGAAGATACTCTATGCCCTGGGAAGTCGAGAAAATTTCCAACCCGAAAAGATCCTCGACCTGTGGGATTCGAACCCACGACCCTCAGCTTGGTCTTGTTGAATAGCTGCGCGTTTACCGCTACGGTTATCTGGGCCCCAAAACGTTGAAAGCTCTCAATTAGAATAAAAGAGTACTTTGAAATTACTTATGAAATCTTGAAAAGAGTGTAGATTCATCGACATTACTATCGTTTGTTTTAAAGTGATATAAATTTTCTTTAGAGAATCCTCCAATCAATTCTCATTATTCCTATGAACGGCCTCTCATTCAGTACTAAACAAACAGATAATTTATATAAATTCGAATAGCAAAGCCATTCTATTTCAGAATTACAACCCTACGTTAATAGTAAAACTCATTCATTCCCCGGAGTCCCACCGGGGAGCGCATCTCGATAGTCCGTAAATTGATATTCACAAATCGTGCCCGGGAAAGCCTCTGAATGGAGCAATATTGACGAATGGGGCTTGTTTCCATCATCGAATTACTGACCGCATATTTGCGCTCTGAATCGGGAGAGGTGGCGTGGGGTTTCCTCGCGTTCAACGTCATTCACAGTCATTGCATTGGTTGGTAGTCGTTATCGCAGCACATCGACTGGCAGTTACGGCAGTTTGTGCGTGCCAGTTGGCAATTACACATCAATAATGGGGTGATAAAGGGATACGTCGATTCGAGTTGGAATGGAATGTTTGTTTTCGGCATTTTGTACGGTCCTATGGGTCCGACAGGAGGTCAAGATAGAGTTCATCGGAGCAGTTAGTAAAATACTATTAATATTGAATAAGTTAAATAAAAAGTCAAATAATGATAACAATATTCTATTCTAATAATAAAAATAAACAAACAACTAAATAATACATAAACCAACAGTAAATAAACTAATGATAGATAATAGTAAACTGAAAAACAAAAATAAAGAAGAAGCAAAAATGAATACAGAAGTAGAGTAAAAAAATAAAGAACAAAAAACATAAAATTTTAAATTGTACTCAAAAAATCAATTAAATTATACAACATTGCACATTGAAATGTTAAACAAGATACATATATAAGACCAACATTCGGGAAACCTTAGAGTAAACATCATTGTAAGAAAAGTAGAACAAACCTTCAAGCTGTGAATTAATTTCAAAAATTCATTGCAACAGCATCTTAAAGCAATAATTTCTCGGGTTTAAAGAGCATTCTCCAAAACTTGCGCAATATCATTGACGATCCTTTTTTTAATCACGGTTGAGGAATAAATTTTTCAATTATTGCTGGTCATATTGTGCGACGATGCAAATATGCTACTTTTCGTTCTTCGTTCGTATGGAAATAGCAAAAGTTTTTTTATAAGAGTAGCATTCAGATGGGGAAAGAGTGTGATTTTTGCAGTTTTGATTCAATTTTAGGCTTCTCTTTGGATGCAGTAGATGGAGAATGAATATAATTTATGGTGCGGTCGAAATATTCACTTGTATTGCAAACAAGGCATTCGATATCGATTCGATTTAATTTCGATTTCGATTTCGATTCGATTTCGATTCGATTTCGATTCGATTTTCGATTCGATTTCGATTCGATTTCGATTCGATTCGATTTCGATTCGATTTCGATTCGATTTCGATTCGATTTCGATTCGATTTCGATTCGATTTCGATTCGATTTCGATTCGATTTCGATTCGATTTCGATTCGATTTCGATTCGATTTCGATTCGATTTCGATTCGATTTCGATTCGATTTCGATTCGATTTCGATTCGATTTCGATTCGATTTCGATTCGATTTCGATTCGATTTCGATTCGATTTCGATTCGATTTCGATTCGATTTCGATTCGATTTCGATTCGATTTCGATTCGATTTCGATTCGATTTCGATTCGATTTCGATTCGATTTCGATTCGATTTCGATTCGATTTCGATTCGATTTCGATTCGATTTCGATTCGATTTCGATTCGATTTCGATTCGATTTCGATTCGATTTCGATTCGATTTCGATTCGATTTCGATTCGATTTCGATTCGATTTCGATTCGATTTCGATTCGATTTCGATTCGATTTCGATTCGATTTCGATTCGATTTCGATTCGATTTCGATTCGATTTCGATTCGATTTCGATTCGATTTCGATTCGATTTCGATTCGATTTCGATTCGATTTCGATTCGATTTCGATTCGATTTCGATTCGATTTCGATTCGATTTCGATTCGATTCGATTTCGATTCGATTTCGATTCGATTTCGATTCGATTTCGATTCGATTTCGATTCGATTTCGATTCGATTTCGATTCGATTTCGATTCGATTTCGATTCGATTTCGATTCGATTTCGATTCGATTTCGATTCGATTTCGATTCGATTTCGATTCGATTTCGATTCGATTTCGATTCGATTTCGATTCGATTTCGATTCGATTTCGATTCGATTTCGATTCGATTTCGATTCGATTTCGATTCGATTTCGATTCGATTTCGATTCGATTTCGATTCGATTTCGATTCGATTTCGATTCGATTTCGATTCGATTTCGATTCGATTTCGATTCGATTTCGATTCGATTTCGATTCGATTTCGATTCGATTTCGATTCGATTTCGATTCGATTTCGATTCGATTTCGATTCGATTTCGATTCGATTTCGATTCGATTTCGATTCGATTTCGATTCGATTTCGATTCGATTTCGATTCGATTTCGATTCGATTTCGATTCGATTTCGATTCGATTTCGATTCGATTTCGATTCGATTTCGATTCGATTTCGATTCGATTTCGATTCGATTTCGATTCGATTTCGATTCGATTTCGATTCGATTTCGATTCGATTTCGATTCGATTTCGATTCGATTTCGATTCGATTTCGATTCGATTTCGATTCGATTTCGATTCGATTTCGATTCGATTTCGATTCGATTTCGATTCGATTTCGATTCGATTTCGATTCGATTTCGATTCGATTTCGATTCGATTTCGATTCGATTTCGATTCGATTTCGATTCGATTTCGATTCGATTTCGATTCGATTTCGATTCGATTTCGATTCGATTTCGATTCGATTTCGATTCGATTTCGATTCGATTTCGATTCGATTCGATTTCGATTCGATTTCGATTCGATTTCGATTCGATTTCGATTCGATTTCGATTCGATTTCGATTCGATTCGATTTCGATTCGATTTCGATTCGATTTCGATTCGATTTCGATTCGATTTCGATTCGATTTCGATTCGATTTCGATTCGATTTCGATTCGATTTCGATTCGATTTCGATTCGATTTCGATTCGATTTCGATTCGATTTCGATTCGATTTCGATTCGATTTCGATTCGATTTCGATTCGATTTCGATTCGATTTCGATTCGATTTCGATTCGATTTCGATTCGATTTCGATTCGATTTCGATTCGATTTCGATTCGATTTCGATTCGATTTCGATTCGATTTCGATTCGATTTCGATTCGATTTCGATTCGATTTCGATTCGATTTCGATTCGATTTCGATTCGATTTCGATTCGATTTCGATTCGATTTCGATTCGATTTCGATTCGATTTCGATTCGATTTCGATTCGATTTCGATTCGATTTCGATTCGATTTCGATTCGATTTCGATTCGATTTCGATTCGATTTCGATTCGATTTCGATTCGATTTCGATTCGATTTCGATTCGATTTCGATTCGATTTCGATTCGATTTCGATTCGATTTCGATTCGATTTCGATTCGATTTCGATTCGATTTCGATTCGATTTCGATTCGATTTCGATTCGATTTCGATTCGATTTCGATTCGATTTCGATTCGATTTCGATTCGATTTCGATTCGATTTCGATTCGATTTCGATTCGATTTCGATTCGATTTCGATTCGATTTCGATTCGATTTCGATTCGATTTCGATTCGATTTCGATTCGATTTCGATTCGATTTCGATTCGATTTCGATTCGATTTCGATTCGATTTCGATTCGATTTCGATTCGATTCGATTTCGATTCGATTTCGATTCGATTTCGATTCGATTTCGATTCGATTTCGATTCGATTTCGATTCGATTTCGATTCGATTTCGATTCGATTTCGATTCGATTTCGATTCGATTTCGATTCGATTTCGATTCGATTTCGATTCGATTTCGATTCGATTTCGATTCGATTTCGATTCGATTTCGATTCGATTTCGATTCGATTTCGATTCGATTTCGATTCGATTTCGATTCGATTTCGATTCGATTTCGATTCGATTTCGATTCGATTTCGATTCGATTTCGATTCGATTTCGATTCGATTTCGATTCGATTTCGATTCGATTTCGATTCGATTTCGATTCGATTTCGATTCGATTTCGATTCGATTTCGATTCGATTTCGATTCGATTTCGATTCGATTTCGATTCGATTTCGATTCGATTTCGATTCGATTTCGATTCGATTTCGATTCGATTTCGATTCGATTTCGATTCGATTTCGATTCGATTTCGATTCGATTTCGATTCGATTTCGATTCGATTTCGATTCGATTTCGATTCGATTTCGATTCGATTTCGATTCGATTTCGATTCGATTTCGATTCGATTTCGATTCGATTTCGATTCGATTTCGATTCGATCGATTCGATTTCGATTCGATTTCGATTCGATTTCGATTCGATTTCGATTCGATTTCGATTCGATTTCGATTCGATTTCGATTCGATTTCGATTCGATTTCGATTCGATTTCGATTCGATTTCGATTCGATTTCGATTCGATTTCGATTCGATTTCGATTCGATTTCGATTCGATTTCGATTCGATTTCGATTCGATTTCGATTCGATTTCGATTCGATTTCGATTCGATTTCGATTCGATTTCGATTCGATTTCGATTCGATTTCGATTCGATTTCGATTCGATTTCGATTCGATTTCGATTCGATTTCGATTCGATTTCGATTCGATTTCGATTCGATTTCGATTCGATTTCGATTCGATTTCGATTCGATTTCGATTCGATTTCGATTCGATTTCGATTCGATTTCGATTCGATTTCGATTCGATTTCGATTCGATTTCGATTCGATTTCGATTTGATTTCGATTTGATTTCGATTCGATTTCGATTCGATTTCGATTCGATTTCGATTCGATTTCGAATCCTTCCAAGTTTCTGAGAGGAATGTTTCCAGGATTCTGAGAAGAATCCTTCCAAAATCCTTAGTGGAATGCTTACAGGATTCTGAGAGGAATCCTTCCACTATTCTGAGAGGAATCCTCCCACGATTCTGAGAGGAATCCTTCCAGGATTCTGAAAGGAATCCTTCCAGGATTCTGAGAGAAATCCCTCCAGGATTCTGAGAGGAATTATTCCAGAATTCTGAGAGGAATGCTTCCAGAATTCTGAGAGGAATCCTTCCAGGATTCTGAGAGGAATTCCTTCACGATGCTGAACGGAATGCAACCATAATTCTAAGAGAAATACTTCCAGGTTTCTGAAAAGAATCCTTACGGATTCTGAAAAAAATCCTTCCAAAATTCAGAGAAATCCTTGCAGGATTTTGAAAAAAAATCCTTACAGGATTCTGAGATAAATCCATCCAGAATTCTGAGAGGAATCCTTACAGGATTCTGAGAGAAATTTTTACAGGATTCTGAGAGGAATCCTTCCAGGATTCTGAGAGGAATCCTTCCAGGATTCTGAGAGGAATGCTTCCAGGATTCTGAGAGGAATGCTTCCAGGATTCTGAGAGGAATCCTTCCAGGATTCTGAGAAGAATCCTTCCACGATTTTGAGAGGAATACTTCCACGATTCTGAGAGGAATTCCTCCACGATGCTGAACGGAATGCAACCATAATTCTGAGAGAAATCCTTACAGGATTCTGACAGGAATCCTTCCAGGTTTCTGAAAAGAATCCTTTCAGGATTCAGCAATTCTTCCTTGAGAAAAATCCTTCCAGAATTCTGAGAGGAATCCTTCCGAGATTTTGAGAAATTTTTTTCCAGGATTCTGAGAAAAATCCTTCCAGAATTCTGAGAGGAATCCTTCTACGATTATGAGAGGAATCCCTCCACGATGCTGAACGGAAGCCAGCCAGAATTCAGATTGGAATCCATCCAGGATTCTGAGGAGAAATCCCTATTATAAGAGGAACCCTTTCAGATGGAAACTTATTTAGGATTTGTCTAGAACTCTGTCGTTGTTTTTACGGTTCAATAATAAATCTTAGTTGTATATGACAACTCCAATGTTGTGAAGGAGGCAATAAAAGATACGAGCCAATTTACGATACGCTATCGTATCGTTTGTAAATAAAAGTTTGCTTCTGCTCGAGTTGTAATCGCGAAAGCTCAAAACAAATTTCCGATAACCATCAGAGTTGCATGATTGATGATGTTACCAGCTATCCACCTCCTTCATCCATTCTTCTTCGCTAACCAATCATAATCGCATTCGCATCAGCAACGCAAAACACACAAACTCGAGAAAGAAAGTGGGGCTACGTGCTTTTCCAGCATTGCCCCAAATAAAATACCCATTCATGGCGAGCCCCTAAAGGTATGCTTCCACCGTGCTGTGGCGCCTAAATTCCGCGCGCCAAGCTTTCGCCCCGAAGCTCGTCGTCTCGCACCGGACTGATAAGCAACTCGAAACAACACGACGATACTGAATGGTTATCGCTTGCCGTTTGCCGTCTGTTTACAACCATCATGAATCAATCATTCCAATTCGTAGGCTTCAACTGCGAGTCGCGCGTCCCGATTAGCTGACAGTAGCAGAATTATAACTTGATGAGTTATTATGCTACGATTTTCTTTATTACAACGAGTATTATACATTAGATGAAGGCAGTATTGTAAAAAACTCAAATTATCATAACTCACGATTGAAATTTTTCATGAGACTCACGCAACTCAGCAGTCAAAAAATCTTGAATGAGTTGGCTCATCTGTTTGACTCATTGTGTCATATTTCCACAGTTTACTCACACAAAGCAATGATCTCTTGTTAGCATGGTAGAATTATAGTAATCCTTTCTAACGTGAACAACAACATTTGGTTTTTACGTTCTCAAGCCATTTCGTGACATACAAACACCATTCTCTTTGATAGATATCTCATTAAGATCATTTATGAAAAAAAATTGATATTGCACAAAAATCGGGACCCCATTAGACGCGAAACACGTGAGCACGTGTTAATTGGGTTTGTAAATATGTTGGCTAGAGCGGGCAACCAAGCGGGAGCGCTCCGACCGTCTGTCGGATCGAATTCACGTACCCAAATTTCCGTCACGTGCGAATTAACATGTGGCCATTGTTGTTCGATTGACCGAAAGCCTCGGTTCAAACCGTCAGCAGAGGCGAAAGACGCGCGAAACTGGGCCATTAGTTTGATGATGATGATGCTGCTGTTAATGAAGTAATTTTCGCCGAAATGATGGCCCACCGGAAGAGCTTAGGTATTGAGCGATTAAAATAAGTGTTTATTGCGTGTTGAAGCGTTTTGGAACTCGTCCGCTTGTATAACATTAAAAACAATTGAATAAGCATAAGGCTTGTTAGAAATTATTGAATTGTTTAAATTTAAAAATTCCACAACGAGAAAGTTCAATTCTCGTGAATAATAAACTTTGTCGATTTGGTTTTGTGCAACAGTAGAAGGTGTACTAATCAGATGACGTGAGTTCGAATCCCGAACCAGAAGCTTTTTTTAACTCATTTCTCCTGCAAATCAAAGACCCTCTGGCGCCACCTGACTGAATGAGTCCTCTTTTCAATTTCATCCCCTAACCTTGAATTTTATCGCCCATTAAATCCTCGGTAGTAAAATTTAAGGCACCCCCTCTTAAATTCACACCCACACGGGTTCGAGGTTTAATGGCTCCAACGATGCCGGGGCATTGTTTCAAATTATGAAAGCGTGCGACCAAGTGCAAGACAGGTCCTTCGTCTTCTTCGCCACCATCCTCCACCACCACTCAGTAGCAGTAGGAGAGTGACTGACTTTTCATTCGAGCGGGAGCGCGTAACAAAGTTAAAAAGGTAATTAATTTAGTGCGCTCAACTTAATGAATGTGAAGGCGTGGATGTGTGTTGGTGTTGGTCATGGAGGACCTCCTCGTACTCCTCCTTCTCCGCGTAGCTCCGTTGGGGAAAATAAAAATTGTGGATTTTTTCCTCTTCGTTGGATCCTTCACGAATCCGTTTGGTGTGAGGCGAGGTATGTAACTGAGACAATGTCACTTGTTCACGGACCGGTAAGCATGACACATTGTAAGCTGTAATTATGATTGAAGGCGCTGTGTGTCGTGCTCTGTAAGTTCAGCTCACAAGAAGGATTACAGCTTCAGGGGAATTCAGGGTAAAATGGGATTTTGGAGAATTTGCTTGAAAACGATTCAATAACATACACAATCTAAATCATCAGGATTACGCGAAGAATTTTTACAGACTCGTTTTATTATTCTGTGGAGAATTCTCTCAGGATTCTGAAGAAAATCCTCCCACGATTCGGAAGCGAATACTCTCAGAATTCTGAGGAGAAACCTCTTAGGAATTTGGGGAGAACCCTCTCAGGATTCTGAGCAAAATTTTCTCAGGGTTCTGAAGATCATTCTCTCAGGATTCTGAGGAGACTCTTCTGAGGATTCTGACAAGAATCCCCTTCGCATTCTGAGAAGAATCCTCTCAGGATTCTGAGAAGAATCGTCTCAGGATTCTGAGAAGAATCCTCTCAGGATTCTGAGAAGATTCCTCTCAGGATTCTGAGAAGAATCCTCTCAGGATTCTGAGAAGAATCCTCTCAGGATTCTGAGAAGAATCCTCTCAGGATTCTGAGAAGAATCCTCTCAGGATTCTGAGAAGAATCCTCTCAGGATTCTGAGCCGAGTTCTCTCAGGATTCTGAGAAGAATCCTCTCAGGATTCTGAGCCGAGTTTTCTCAGGATTCTGAGGAGAATCCTCTCAGGATTCTGAGGAGAATCTTCTCAGGATTCTGACGAGAATCCTCTCAGGATTCTGAGGAGAATCCTCTCAGGATTCTGAGGAGAATCCTCTCAGGATTCTGAGGAGAATCCTCTCAGGATTCTGAGGAGAATCCTCTCAGGATTCTGAGGAGAATCCTCTCAGGATTCTGAGGAGAATCCTCTCAGGATTCTGAGGAGAATCCTCTCAGGATTCTGAGCAGAATCCTCTCAGGATTCTGAGCATAATCCTCTCAGGGTTCTGAGCAGAATCCTTTCAGGATTCAGAGCAGAATCCTCTCAGGATTCTGAGCATAATCCTCTCAGGAAACTGAGCAGAATCCTCTCAGGATTCTGAGCAGAATCCTCTCAAGATTCTGAGCAGAATCCTCTCAGGAATCCTCTCGGGATTCTGAGGAGAATCCTCTCAGGATTCTGAGCAGAATCCTCCCAGGATTTTGAGTAGAATCCTCTCAGGATTCTGAGAAAAATCCTCTCAGGATTCTGAGCAAAATCCTCTCAGGATTCTAGGCAGAATTCTCTCAGGATTCTGAGCAGAATTCTCTCAGGATTCTGAGCAGAATTCTCTCAGGATTCTGAGCAAAATTTTCTCAGGTTTCTGAGCAAAATCCTCTCCGAATTCTAGGAGAAAACTTTCAGGATTCTGAGAAGAATCCTCTCAGGATTCTGAGAAGAATTCTCTCAGGATTCTGAGAAGAATCCTCTCAGGATTCTGAGAAGAATCCTTTCAGGATTCTGAGAAGAATCCTCTCAGGATTCTGAGAAGATTCCTCTCAGGATTCTGAGAAGAATCCTCTCAGGATTCTGAGAAGAATCCTCTCAGGATTCTGAGAAGAATCCTCTCAGGATTCTGAGAAGAATCCTCTCAGGATTCTGAGAAGAATCCTCTCAGGATTCTGAGAAGAATCCTCTCAGGATTCTGAGAAGAATACTCTCAGGATTCTGAGAAGAATACTCTCAGGATTCTGAGAAGAATCCTCTCAGGATTCTGAGAAGAATCCTCTCAGGATTCTGAGAAGAATCCTCTCAGGATTCTGAGAAGAATCCTCTCAGGATTCTGAGAAGAATCCTCTCAGGATTCTGAGAAGAATCCTCTCAGGATTCTGAGAAGAATCCTCTCAGGATTCTGAGAAGAATCCTCTCAGGATTCTGAGAAGAATCCTCTCAGGATTCTGAGAAGAATCCTCTCAGGATTCTGAGAAGAATCCTCTCAGGATTCTGAGAAGAATCCTCTCAGGATTCTGAGAAGAATCCTCTCATGATTCTGAGGAGAATTCTCTCATGATTCTGGGCATAATCTTTTCAGGATTCTGAACAGAACCTTTAGACGATTCTGCGAGGAATCCTTTCATGATCCTGAGAGAAATTCTCCCAGGATTCTGAGAGGATTCTTTCCAGTATTCTGAACGGTATCCTTGCAGGATTCTGAACGGAATTCTTCCTGGATCCTGAACGAAATCCTTCCAGGATTCTGAACGGAATGTTTCAGGGTTCTGTACGGAATCATGCCAGGATTCGGAATCCTATTAGTATTCTAAATGGAAGCCTTTCAGGAGTCTGAAACCAAATTCTTCTAAGGGAATCATTCCTGGATAAAAGTCGATATCATTTCCAATTTAATACTAAATTAAACAGATTATCAGCTCAGACTTCAAAGCATGCCAGTTTATATGTTTAAGAAATCGTGCAAAAAAAAATCTTACAAGTTATAGTGCAACTTTGAAGAGATTATTTTGCTGTTCTGAGCTTCCTATAATCCGCTTATAACGGAATAACAAGATGAGTTTGTTCATAAATTGCACTGAATATGTATCAGCACGTACCACCGATTTTATATGAGAGAAAATTCACTCTCAACAAACGCCGTATCGTCTGTCGGTTGACGGTTTCGTGCAGGTGAACACCATGTCCCAAGCATACCACCGTCTCCGTCGTCACACATGCTTCCTGAATCTGATAGAAGAACGGCAACCATGGGAGGATTTTCCAGATTGGGAACAAAAGAGTACTCGACGAAAACGAGCTTGATTATGATGTGAATTACGTAATAATCAACTCGGTCTATGTTCAGTCATGGTGCATCACGAGAAATGGATCACTGTTGATATGTGGGTGCTTTCCCATAGAGTGGTGGCAGCTTACCAGGTTTTGAGCATGGATGCATAAGATGATCTGAATTTTTGCGTTACCTGTCAGGAGAGAAGAGAAATAAATAAATCATAAGAATGGTTTGGAGGCGGCTTGCAGTAGAAACAAAACGAACGAAATTATAATGTTGATACCGTTTTATATGAGATTATCATACAAATAATTTATCATGTCGAACAAGATATTAGATTCAATTGTTTGGAAAATAAGCTTTTGATTAAATTTATCAGAGGCACAGCGACCATGCTATCTTTTGGGATACTCCACTTTTGTGGTTGAAATGTATGTTACCTAATACGTAGGCCACAATTATAATTTGTTCGTAATCAGTTTGGGTTAAGTGTCCGGAAAAACAGCTTTCGACCAAGTTCGTTAGAATAACAGAAAACTTGTACACTCACGCACCCAAATCTTCAAGAAGAGGAGAATCCATGAGAACTTACTTCTCTGTTTCTGCAGAAGATAAGTTGTTTGTGGATGGTAGAATTGCCTCAAACTTATTTCTTTTTATTGCTGCTTCTTTTTCTGTTGAAAGCGTGTCCCGTCGTTGGCCGTTCAACGATGAGAAAAGACACGGCTTTTTATAAGCATCATTACCATAATTATTATTACGAGACGGAAACAGACCAGCTGTGCACATTGGATTTTAGGTTTTGTATTATACGTTGTTTTTATCAATGATGATAGTAGAGTAGAAAAAGTTACGAGAGAATGGTTGGTAACTGTTTAAATCGTTTTCATGATACAAAGGAAAAGGTATAAATCTATTTGAAAAAAATCATTTATTTCACATTTTTGTCACGGTCGCCATGTATTCACCGCGGTCGTCATTTAGCTTGATTATATTTTTATGAAAACCTTGACGTTTTGTCCTATATCAATCTTGAAAATCAACCGAGGGTAGCAGAAAAGTATTGCAGTGTAATGATCTTAAAAATTCTTCACTTAATGTATCATTTTATGCATAATTCCCATCAATACATAATCATTGATTCTTCTACAAGTGGTTTCCTTGTTTTGGTTTCGAAACAATAAAACTAAAAAAACGATAGATTTCAAAGCATTTTTCACTTCAAAAAGGCAATTATCTGTTTGTTTTAAATGTATAAACTGAAAAACTAACATTCTGTTATGTAGAATGTTTATCAAATGATATGAAAGTGCAATCATCAAAGTCATATATGATAAAATATTCTACTAGATCTTAAGGAAAAATAAAACTTTCCCTTAAAATGGGATTCAGATTTTTAGACTTTATCGAGATACCCAGAAAATTTTTCTGAAAGGTTGTTTTGTATTTTTTTTCCTAGATAGGGGAATCTTGGGGAAATTAGGGCGACTGATCGTCTTGAAAATAGGAACATTAGAGATATTTTGTCTGAAAAAATAATCAAAGAGAAATCATAAACGAATAATGTATACAGAAAAAAACTAACAAGAACCACGATATTAGAGTTTGATTCCTTATTTGAGCAATACTGAAGAATATTTTTAAAACAATATTTTTGATACCTCCTGACATTACGACACTTCTGCTCGTTTTACTGTAGATTTCTTCCACATATTACTCCGAAGATCTTGTCAGCAGTTTGTTTTGTACTTTTCACAAATTTTCTAATTCTTCCAAGATACTTTTAGATACCTTAGATACCTTCAAGAAATCAATCTGGATTTTTTTCTGAAGATGACCGCAGAAATTACTTCGGAATACATCAGGAATCCCTCCCAAGTTCGTTTGACATTTTTCAAGGGAGTCCTACGTTCTATAGAAGTTTATCCACTGATTTCTCTATGATTTCCTCCAACGTTTGAAGCATCTTGAAATAACCATATTCCTTTAAGAATTAATCCATTTGATTTTTTTTTTATTTTCCAAGGCAATTCATACAGGAATTTCTCCAGGGAAATGCCAAGAAAATTTTTCATTTATTTTTTGAAGAATATTTAGAAAACAGGAATTTCTAAAGAAATTCTAATTCTCATCATAGAACAGATGAGACTTGCGTGAGTTTTAAGTATGTTTTGATGAATTTAAATGAACATCTATGGAAGAACACCTTGACCCTTCACAAAATTCTTCATACGGTTTTCATGAAAAAAGCTAAGAAAAATTTTTTTTTTTTGATTTCTGAATAATGTCCTACAAGACTCCTCCTTGTATAAATTCAGACAGAATCCCTGAAGAAATTTATGATCATAGCAATGACTGTAATAATTGCTGTAATATTTTGATGAAATGCTGGAGTAATGCCGAGAGAAATTTATTGAGGAATATCTGGTTGAATTCTTTAAGCAATACTTGTAAAAAAAATACAATATTTTTTATCGAATTATGCCTGGAATATTTTCGGAGCAATTCATGGGAGTAATTGTGGATGAATTTGCAAAAGAATGCCTGAAATAAATGAAAAAATCGGTGAACGCATCATTGTAGGGTTTCTTTGAAAAAAATGAAAACGATTTTCAAAAACTTTGGAATAAAACCATGTGAAAGAACTCGTATAGAATCTGTGAGAAATATCCTAAAAGAACAAATGAAAAATCAGTGGAAAATTTCTGGAGGAAATCTTGGTATAATTAAAATTAAAGTAATTCCTGTGAAAATTACTGTAGGTAGTATTCTGTATTTGTGAAACTCTGTTGAATTGCTTCTCTTCTAAGCATTCCTTGAAAAATCTCTGGTGCATCCCTAGAAATGTTTCTAAAGTATTCCAGAAGGACTCTGGACAAATCACTAGAATTTCTGAAGCATATTTCGGAATTTAGAAAAAATTCATTAAGAGCTTGAGAAATAGTCGCGTGATAGACTCTGAAGCTTTCTTTGGAACCTCTAGAATTTTGTACCAGTAATCACTGCAAGCATATTAAAGCAAATAAGTGACTTAAGAGACCATTTTCACTAAAATAGAGACTTTACAGACCACAATTAAAAATAAAGACTTTTTTAAATAGTGACCATGACTCTAAAAAGAGAACTGCTGACATGAGAAAAGTACTATTTTTCGTACCGTAATGTAATTTTTGCTTTTTCCCTACAAAGTTTATTATGCTAGTAGAAAACGCCAAATAATATTTTGGTAAAAAACAATGGAATGTACTCAACTAAGTTGTATACGCTAATGAATGACACCCAGATGGAACTGGAAATTGTACTTGCCTATTATATTCGTACAAAATCAACCCTTTCAGAGCCCCTCCTGGCTACACCACTGGCCCATCACCCGAAAGGCTTTGGGGTTTTTCATATTTCGACATGTAGAATCTAACAAAAATAGTCCGGTTGAAAACCCCGTGTAACACCATCGTGACCTTCCCTTGTAAGTATATGTGTCAAGCCCATGGGAAGATATTTCAATAAATTATTATGTTTGATCTCTACTGTTAGTGAAATAAAACGGTTTAGTAACCACCAAATCTATAGCCGGGTCTTTTGGGCATAAAGCCCGAGTGGCCACATCCAGCGCATTCCAAACGGTGCTCACCTCTTCATTTATAATGTTGAATATCAGCTCTTACTTAATGATTTATGCATATTGAAATTATTTCCATTGCAAATAAATAAAGACAACTTGGCGTGTCCCAAAAACTAGCTCTTTTTTAACTGACCTGACCCAGTGACCCACCAAAATATCTCCGTCCACAGGATCATTCCCGAGATCCATTGGCCACTTTTAGGAACTAGATATGTGGGCCAGTATACTGACAAAAAAATATTCAAATCTGTTAAGTATTCGCTGAGCGGTGGGGGTTTTAGTATTTTTGCTTTCACTCAGGCCTATACGGGTTAAGCTTAAACCTTAGGCCATGACACGCATATTAGGTAAGTTTTATACGGCTTTTGAAACTATTTTGTGTTTTTGAAAACTGTTTGTAAAATTGTGTTATTGTATAACCTACAAATGCCTGGGTCTAATTTAACGTGTAATACAAAAAATGTACATTTTATATTTTTCTACAATCAAACTATTACAGAAGATGAGCCTGGTGGAATTGGAATAATTTCAAATTATTTTTTTTCCGTTAGTTGCACGAAAAATAAAACATGTTCGAGAAAAAAAATGAAATATTTATATTTTCAAAAGTACTGCATATTTTTGCCTAAAATCGGTATCCAGAGGAGGCTTCAGAAAAAAATGGAAAAGGTAAGGGATGTTCAAAAATAAAAATTAGAAAAAATCAAAATTTATAAATTTGCGAATGAAAATATATCATTGCCCAAAACGTGTTGAGATCGATTTTAGATAACGAAAAATGGTACTTAGCACGAAAATAAAAAATTGGGTATCAGAGGGTAAAGTTCTGCTTCCTTGTCTAAACATGCTTTATGCTGGACAAATAAAAAACTCAACTCTTAAAAGACTGAACATCGCAAGTAGCGTTTTGATTGCGGCGCAGCCGAAAATTTATTTTAATTCAGAAGATTTTACGACACAAAGAACATAATCTACCATGTATCAGTGGCGATTCCCTAACCTCAAATCTACCTGTTCTACGAATAGAAATTCTTGAATTTCTGCAACAAATTTGCATCTATCGAGAAGAGATCTGTTAGAAAGGACGATTCCAATAATTTACTGTTTGCTTTATAGTCTAATTCTGCCGAATTAACCAATTTTAGATTCGTAGAACAGGTAAGGGCCCAGATAGCCGTAGCGGTAAACGCGCAGCTATTTAGCAAGACCAAGCTGAGGGTCGTGGGTTCGAATCCCACCGGTCGAGGATCTCTTCGGGCTGGAAATTTTCTCGACTTCCCAGGGCATAGATTATCTTCGTACCTGCCACACGATATACACATGCAAAAATGGTCATTGGCATAGTAAGCTCTTAGTTAATAACTGTGGAAGTGCTCATAAGAGCACTAAGCTGAGAAGCAGGCTCTGTCCCAGTGGGGACGTAACGCCAGAATGAAGAAGAAGAACAGGTTAAAAGTGAGGTTACGAGTCGCCTCTGCCATGTACACTTATTACCGATAATTTCCCTAGTGGTGGTCAAATTCTCTAAGAATTCCAGGTTTAATCGAATACCCTGATAATTCCCGTTTTTTCAGGTAGGAGACACCCTGAAAACTGTCCCCAGGTTTGGAGCTTGTTTAGATGGGTTCATCATGCTAAGGTTTTTACGTCGGTCAACATCCTTCGCAAAAAAAACCGCGTTTATTAAAAAAAGACGTAAATCGCGATATTTCAAAACACGGCGTAAAAAAAACTTCGAGATTTTTGAAGATTCATGATCATACAAATAATTATGGAGAGCATTGTTTTGTATGGAAAAATGTTGTTGACTCAGATTTTTTTAATTGATGCATGCATGCATGATTTGGCGCTACCGCGTAAGACGGATTTCACGCCAACTCCTCGACAAAGAGATTAACAACACCCCTACAGAATTCAATGAAACTTTTTGGGTGTGAAGACTATGTGAAACTAAGATACTTTACATACTTTGTTTTTTTTTCAAAATCGATCTAGACTAACATTCGGAAAGGGTCAAAGATTTTTTTTTACTTTTTTATAAACCCGTATAATTCGAAAGAGGTAAGAGCTACAAAAAAGTATTGTATGTGGGACTGTCGTGAAATTTCCTGAAGTTTTAGAAAAAAATATTGAAAAAATGAAAAAATACACTGAAAAAACAATGATTCAAAATTATAAAATCGATTAAAAAACGGCCATTTCAGATTTTGATCGTTCTTAGGCAAAAAGTTTCACAATTTTAGCGACTTTTAGCATAGCACGTATGTTTTCGATCATTGTTGGTGACAAGTTTCGTAACTGGCTACGCCTGCACTTATGATTGTTTATACCGGCGCAACATCTCGAAATTTTAATGCGCGTTAAATCTTGTTGATCCAGCCTTATTTCCTTTTTACAAATGACTTAGATAAAATGAAAAGAGTTTTATTGACATCAAGCTTAAATAGTTATCTGCATAGGTAGAACGACAATTGTAAGTTTAATACCTATCTTTCTATGGTTGAGTAACTTAGGTCGTTGACGGACATTTTAGGTAGATAACAATACAAACATATTCATTATTTCTTATTCATGTGGCGTGTAACGCAGGTACGTTTAGTAAAATTTTTTCTAGAAGAGAATTTAATGGGGTATGGATAAGGTTGTTACTTTTCAATGTTTGCAATACTGTTGTGATATCTTTCAAATCATAAAAATCCGTCGGATTACACTGCGGAACACGTTTTTGTCTCCAGCACCAAAATACCGCTATTCACTTAATTAAGGGTTGCTGAATCCATTGCCGTTTTCAGAAATATCATAGCACGTCTAGTTTTTGGGATATTGACTGTTGAAAATGCAAAAAATGACTATTTCAGCCAACTTGCATGCAAGTTTGCCAGCTTGTAAGGTAATATATTGGCTTAATTTGACACAGAATTTAATCTTTATGTGTATAACAATACTTATCATCAAAGTTTGTATTACTTTCGATACGGAAAAGTTATTTTTTGATGGTTTAGAGAATTGTTGTATTTTGCCATATAGAAGAAACGAAGAATTTTATATGGAGACTGCAAGCATGTTGAAAAAATCGGTTTAATCGAAATTTAATCGCGCAATTTCAATCAAATTATGTCTGAAATGAAAGTTCAAGTTCTATTTTGCATGTTTGGTGGATTAGATTACAAAAAAGTATGATAAATTGTACTTAAAATTTCATGTAAACATTAATAAAACCAGTGTTTTATACAACTTTGGCGACCTGTAGCTAAAAATTGTGACGTGCTGGAACATTTCTGAGAATGGCCCCAGATTCAGCAACCCCAAATCTACTAGAGACACATAATTTGATCCTTGAGACACGCAAAAATGTCATTTTTGTTACGCTGTATTATTAGACGGAGTTGATTTTTTCATAGGCAGAGGCGAAGTTCATTGATTGCCTTCATTTAAAAAAACATTATCACTGTATAATTCCGTTTTTTAACTATTCTCAATAAAAAATACAATCTATTTTCTGATTCAAACTCATTTATCACTTGAAAACACGATCATATTTGACGGTTTAGACCAAATTCTTAAAAAAAAATTCAGTTTTGGACTTAAAAAAATCGATGTTAGAATAAATATTTTCCCTTAAATTTGCCCAATTTGCGATGTATGGACGACTTTTAGTAAATTTAATTACGAAACTTTTTGCTTAAGGATGATCAAAATTTGAAATGGCCGTTTTTTAAATCGACTTTAAAGTTTTGAATCATTTTTTTTTTCAGTGTAGAAAATGTTTTTTTATGTTTTCAATATTTTTTTCTAAAACTTCAGGAAATTTCACGACAATACCCCATACAACACTTTTTTGCAGGTCTTACCGTTTTCGAGTTATACGGGTTTATAAAAAAGTAAAGAAAAATTTTGACCCTTCCAAATGTTGGTCTAGATCGATTTTGAAAAAAAAAAACAAAATATGCAAAGTATCTTAGTTTCACATACTTTTGACATCCAGAAAGTTTCATTAAGTTCTGAAGGGGTGCTGCCAATCGCGTGTCGAGTTGGCGTGAAATCCGTCGTAAAAAACTCCAGTTCCACACTGGGGCTGAATCGAAAAAACGCGGAAAATAAAATTTTGTTTGATTTTCCAAAGAACATTTCCAAAAAACAGAGATATTGCGAATAGGCCATTCTTGTCATCGGGCAATTTCGGGCAGCTGTTTTCGTCGCCATCCACTTACGAAAGGTCAGAGCATTATTGTCTTTTATTTTCTAGGATATGATATTCGATATATTTTTTCTAAGCGATCTGGAAGTATGCTAAGCTTATAAAAAGTTTCAAAATTATTATAGCAGTTTTCCAATGCAAACAAAAGTTCATAATAATAATTAATATCTTTGCGGTTTACTGGTCGTTACATTTACTTAAATATTTATTACATACATTGATTATGTATTTTCTATTCGCAAAAATGCCATAAGCGCCAGATTCATTATGTCAAACAATATCGTTCGATTCGATATATAGGTAGCTATATGATTTCTTCTGAAAAGTTGATCGTTATTTTATCCTGAAAATAATTACTAAAGATGTCAAATTTGCGAAGCCTACTACTTTTGACAAACAGACAAAATTTTAAGAAATTTTGTACAAAATATTTATTGTTTTGCTTGTAATTTTTCAGTTTTAATTCCATATATCACCTAGGCCTATGACATTTCTTGGCATGAAATAGAGCTGTTTGTTTGTTTGATTATTTTACGAAAGTTTCAATAAAAAAAAAACAGGTGTATAGGCTATTCTTGCGACTTATCCATTTTTGCCAAGGGCATAATGTTTAATATATTTTTTTCAATGCTATCTGGAATATAGTACTCAAAACAATTTTATCAGTTTTTCAAAAATAGTGGGCTTTGGAAATTTTACATCTTTAGCAATTAATGTCATAAAATAACGATCAAACTTGCCGAAGAAATCATATACATACCTAAATTGTCATTCGACCGAAATGGTTTGATATGAGTCTGGCGCTTAGGTCATTTTTGCGAATAGAGCAATGTAAAGGCAATGTATATAACACATATTTGAGTAAATTTAGCTACCAGTGAACCGCAAGAATGTTAATTATTATTTTGAACTTTTGTTTTCATTCGAAAACTGCTTCATTGTGATGTAAAATAATTTTTAAACTTTTTATAAGCTTAGCATACTTTCAGATCGCATAGAAAAAATATATCGAATATCATATCCTAGAAATTAAAAGACAATAATGCTCTGACCTTTCGTAAGTAGATGACGATGAAAACAACTGCCCGAACTTGCCCGATCGCAAGAATGGCCTATACGCAATATCCCTGTTTTTGGAAATATTCTTTGAAAAATCGAACAAAATTTTATTTTTAACATCCAATTTTTCCAGACCTACTTTATGCCAATAAATGACATAGTCATAGGCGATATATGGAATTTTAATTGAAAAAATACATGCAAAACTCAAATATTACGTTTTTGAGCACCATTTTCTCAAAAATTGTCTATATTTTAAAACTAGTAGGCCTTGGAAATTTGACGTCTTCAGCAATAATTTTCAGCATAAAACAATGGACAACTTTGCCGAAGAAACCATACACCTAAAATATCATTTGGCCAAAATGGCATATGAGCCATTTATGCGAATAATACAAAAATATATGACTTTATGTCAAAAAATCGGTCTCATTGAAAGGACCATTTTCGCTGAAGACACCAAACGTCTATCTCTTCATTCCGAAGAACTACAGGTTGTTTCGGCGTTTTTTCGATTCTGCCCCAGTGTGCGTTCGTAAAAATCTCCACGATCTTTTCAAAGCTGTAACAGAAGATGAGAAACAGACTCTCACGATACTCTGCGAATCATGATTGTTACAGATTGTTGCGATAAGTGAGAAATACTCTCAATTGCTCCAAAAAACGATCCTTGGACTGGAGAAGTTAAGCACACAGAATTTCTTTGCACGTTCAGATACACATAGGAATCTTCACAGAAGCTTCTTTGTGACTATGCTGGTTTTTGAAAAAGTTTACAAATAATCGCAAATTTCAGAATTTATGAAAATTTATGAAAACTAATAATTTATATCGACCGCAACTCGATTCTCTATAACTCGATGGGTCCCTTCATATTTCTATACATCGTGCACTCCATAAGTCGAAATTTCTATAACTCGAGACTTCCACTAGCACTAGACGATGTCACATAGGAGGTGACTTTTTCTTCATAACGCGATATATATTTGAAAATCTTTCTTATTCGGGGAAGCTTGGACTAATTCTTGTTTGGAGGTGAATAAATAGATAAAGCATAAGCATAAGCATAGATGACCGTACAATTCGTAGTTGCTACTCCGTGATTGACCAGAACAATCGAAGTTGCACAGGGAATTAATGAATGGGGCTTGGGATTAGCTTACCACTCTTCAATGTGCACAAATCGAGAGCTCAAATTTTAAAAGTCAATAACGGCGCCAGCCACGTCCTTACGGTCATCGGGGAAGGGAAGGAATGTTAGTGTGACTACCGTTGTTACTAGAGACCGAGATCACCTCTGCATCTCCACGGTTGTCATGGAAAGGATATTGGGTTAGTGGGTAAGGTATAGATCTGGGAGTCACCAATGGTAGGTGATGCGATCCATGATATAATTACGCCTAACCGAATTCGCGAAATAATTCGATAATCGCATTGTACGCCGGACAAGTGTTCATCGCTCGCCCTCGCAAGGGCAAGCGATGCGATCAATAGATCCAACACAACTAACGGATCACGCCACTTTTCACTTCACCCGACCGACGCGCGACATGTTTGATCCTGCCCTCATCACCCGCCCCCG
This sequence comes from Aedes aegypti, assembly GCF_002204515.2. Classification (NCBI taxonomy): domain Eukaryota; kingdom Metazoa; phylum Arthropoda; class Insecta; order Diptera; family Culicidae; genus Aedes; species Aedes aegypti. Next base: position 371,899,550 of record NC_035109.1, read on the forward strand.
CAGGAGCAAGCGTCAAGGTCGAAGGATCAAACACAACTCTGTTTGGAGGTGAATAAATAGATAAAAGTTAATAACACGAATATAGAAAAAATATTGTTAGTGAAAAAAAACGTGATTTTTTTAGCATTTTGAAAAAAAAAATATTGCTTTCTTACAAAAGTGATCATATATGTATTGGAAATTCAGGAATTTGTTCCTTCGATTCGAGAATTTTTTTGTGTCGTTATATTCTATAACACGATAATCCTATGTCGATGGTCCCTTGAATATCGAGTTATGAAGAGTCGACTGTATATAAACTTTTCAAAAAATATCAAATAATTACAACATCATTGCTCTGCATATGAGATAACCAAGATAGGACAAATTTGCGTTGAAAAAAAAAGAAATGATTTTTTTCCACAAATTGAAAAGTAATAACAATTTGACCAAAGTTTTTTTTTTTTATTTATTAACGAGATTTTTAGCCCTGGGCTAGTTCATCTCGGGACCAACGGCTTTACTTCCCTTCCGAAGGAAGTCGTTACTGAAATTTTTAGTGACTATGTCGGGGATGGGATCTAACCACTACACCAGGTCCGTCCCCCTTGACCAAAGTTAATTTTTGATAAAAAAAATATTGGAGCACTTTTTTGTAGTTCTACGAATATTAAATAAACCGTTTGGAATTTCCAGTCAGTATCATCAATTTGGCCAAACCATCAATACTCGTGGAAATTTGAAATATATTTTTTTTACATTTGTTGGTATATCTACCCAAGTAACAGAGACATGTTACAATTGTTACATATGTATACCACTTGAAAAAATAACATAACAAATTTGCGTAAAACAAAACTCATTGCCAAAAAAGAGCTAAGAACGGTTCTTCCTAGGATATCAAAATGGTATTCTGATTGAAAATAAAAATTTGGGTGTACATACGAAGGTTAATACACATGTATGTTTGTATCCTTCGGGAAGTAATTTGAGCACTAATCAACAGGTGACTGCATCCGGAAGGATATTCATGCCTGATTAGCTTGATGTCATTCCTGGGTGGCACCTGTAGCCGAGGAAGTTGATATAAACCATATCACGATTGTGTAGATTGGAATGTAGCACACGTTTTATATTTATGAGCCTTATCCTTCTATCTCACCATCCTATCGCAAGCCGGTGCAACTTATATCTCGGAAATTTATCACTGCTGACATCGGAGTGTATCAAATTAGTTTCATTATGCGAAACAGATCCCGAATTAGCTCGTTTGCAATCCCACGGCGTCGTATGAAATTGCTCATCACAATCTGATCTGATATGCCGTCCGATTATCGTGATGCAGGGAATCAGAGTTTAATTGAATTTCGATAATATGCTTTATGACTTTCGGAAGCGGGGGTTTTAATCGCACTCCGAAAATCTGACAACTCTGCATCTTGTTGATCACATTTAATTATTCTTCTTCTTGGTATTACGTCCCCACCTGGCATTGTGCCTGCTTCTCAGCAGTTTTTATGAACACTTCCACAGTTATTAACTGAAAGCTTTATTTGACGAAATCGTCATTTTCTCATTCGTATAACGTGAGGCAAGCCACATCATACTCTATGCTCGAGGAAGTCAAGAAGATTTCCCTTACGAAAATATCCTGGACCGACCGGGAATTGAACCCAGGCACCTTCAGCATAGCTTTGCTTTGTAGCCGTGGACGTTACCACTAGGATAAAGAAGGCCCCTAAATTCGATTACTACCGGAATTAATCCGTAATGCGTATTCGATCGAAATGGGATGGATTCAACAAAATAAAAAATGGTAACCTGGCACCCGATCCGATCGATTTAAGCGCATTAAAATGGGGCTCGTCCTAAAAGCTATTTGAGTGCCGCGGTTTTCAGACCTCTCTCTCTAATTGCTTTGCAGTGCAATAAGGGGTGCACATTTTTTCCATCGCAATTACGTTGCCCTGAGGAGGCAACAAACTTTTTTTCGTTATTCCAAAAACAAACAAACCAACCAGCTCCATCCGAACAAGTAGAGGACTGTGTTATGAGCTCACTGTCTGGAGCCAAAGAGGTGCAGCCAAGCATCAAAACAGGTGGAAAATTGGGTGAAAGCATCTCACGACCAAGTCCGCTATTTTGTTATTTTTTTTTCGCTTTGTTTTGTGATGAGATATTCGCGTTTGGGCATCTTCCATGCAGCTTTAAGGTTATGTAACGCACCCAAGATAGGCCTCGATTATTATCGTTGTTGTTGTATGTTGTTCGCTAAAACTTTTTCTCAGCGTTTTTTTCGTGTAGAAAAGCTCACACGGTCTGTTACATCTGAACCTTATGAACGACCGAAAATCACTGGCAATTGAGGGTTTATGAAGCATCAAGTTGTGTTAATTACTTTCAACGACACAGTTGTTTTTTGCGTCAATGGCTTGGCCCTGCATACCCAATTTATTCGACATTTTGTCTTCCAAATCAGTGTCCAAGGAATTTTCGGAAACTTTCTCTTGAATAAAAATGCTTTCGAAATCCTGAGTAACTTGATTTTTAATTGGACTGGTGAGTCCTAAATTAAAATTGTGCGCGTTTTCAAACTGCAAGACAAGGTTTTGAGCTTTTTCGCAATTAGATAGTAATAATTTGTTTGCCTTTTTCAATACCAGAATTGGCTTCTTCAATTCTTCAGATAATTTCCAAAAAGGCTTAGTGCCAGGATCCAAGTGAGAAATTTTTCAATATCAAATTTTGTTTGTTATTAGCTCTACTGAGTGACATGAGCATGAGACGAAGAATTCGAAAGGAAGCAACGGATTAGGAAGACACAAACTAAAAAAAACAATGAAGACAAATGATAGAATGTAAGACCTTCTACAGGTATAACAGAAGCTGTATTCATCCAAACGATAACTCAATATCACGATTGCTATTATTTTTATGTCCACAATTAGAACAGTTTTTTATCGCAAACAAAGTGATTTATCTAATTAACTAACAACATTTATTTTTCAACACCATTCCTTGCTCACAGTCAGTCAGTCCTCCCATTAAGGTGAGCAAAACAATCGCCAATTACCATTCCGGTCCGCTGGTCAACCGGTCAAGTCCGCCTTCGACCAGTCAGAGCCATTCGACGCCCAAATAAAGCCAAAATCATCGAAATCCTTACACGTCCACCAACCACCACCAACAAAGTCTTAACTATTTATTGACGGCTTCTGTCTGCTCTGGTTTCGTTTCATCATCTTCCTCCATCGTCTTCCTCCGCGCTCCCAGATCGTCTTCGCCTTGGCTCTGATCGATAGATGGTAACTGACCTTCCGTCACAAAAAGCCAAGCTCACAGTGGTTCTGATTTGGAAAATCATTGCAAAACATTAAATTTACAATATTTAGCCATGAAAAGTATTTTGGAACATGCTTTAAGGTTGAAGATACCTTATTTTCTTCCTAAGGGTTTTGCCAGCTTTTTGAAAAAACTGAACCTCTGTGACGGCGGACGGCGTCATCTCGCTAATTGTGATAGTAGTGACAACGGTCTGTTACTATTTTGTCAAGCGTTAAGAACATTCTGCTCAAGGGCACTCACTATAGTCGGTACCGACCTACCCAAAACCATTAGAGATACCCTTCGGATGCGAGCAGAAACCCAAAAAGTGGAAAAGAGTAAAAAACCAGTCCAAATGTCGAAAGAAGTGGAGAATAGGTGTTTACCGACTACTGCTAGGAATTCGGTGGCGGGAAACGAAGCGATGCAATGACCAATTTGCGTGTTTCGATACCATTCCGAATGGTGGCGTCCGACGGTTTTGGGAGCTGCCGTTCGATTTACTGTTTCCGTGCCAGAGAAAAGTTTTGAGAAGATATCCGTTTTTACTTTCAAAGAAATCCTAGGTAGATTTCAGTAGAAATCCTATGAGAATTTCCGGAAAAATCTGTAAAGGATTTCCGGAGACATCCTTGAAGGGTTTCCGGAGAAATCATTGGAGGATTTCCGGAGAAATTCTTTGAGAATTGCCGGACCTTGGAGGATTTCTGGAGAAATCCCAAAAGGATTTCCAGAGAAATCTTGTTAAGATTTTCGAAGACAAGAAATCCTAAGAGGATTTCCGTAGAATTCCTAGGTGAAATTCCGGAGAAATCCTAGCAAAATAGCCGGAGAAATGCTAGCAAGATTCCCTTAGAAACCATGGGAGAATTTCCAAAGCAATCCTAGTGGGATTTCCGAAAAAAAAATTTGGGGATTTCCGGAGAAATCTTTGACAGATTTCTGGAGAAATCCTTGGAGGATTTCCAGGGAAATTTTTTCAGGATTTCCGAAGAAATCCTTGGAGGATTTCCGGAGAAGTCCTAGGAGAATTTCCGAAGAATTCCTTGGAGGATTTTTGCAGAAATCCCTGGAGGATTTCCGAAGAAAATTTCAGGAGAAATCCTTGGAAAATTTCTGGAGAAATGTTTTGAGGATTTCCGGAGAATTCCTTGGAAGATTTTCGGAGAAATCCTCGGAAGATATCCGGAGAAAACATTTGAGGATTTTTGCAGAAAGAATTTCCGAAGAATTCCTTGTAGGATTTTCGGAAAAATCTTTGGAAATTTTCCGAAGAAATCCTTGGAGGATTTCCGTAGAAATCCTTGAAAGATTTTCGGAGAAATCCTTGGAGAATTACCAGTGAAATCCTTGGAGAATTTCCGAAGAAATCCTTAAAAGATTTATGCAGAAAAGCTCGGAGAATTTCCGAAGAAATCATCGGAGGATTTTCGGAGAAATCCTTGGAGGATTTCGGAAAAAATCCTCGGAGAATTTCCGAAGAATTCCTTGAATGATTTTCGGAGAAATCTTTGGAAATTTTCGGGTGAAAGATTTTCGGAGAAAGCCTTGGAGGTTTTCCGAAGAACTCCTTGGTAGATTTTCGGAGAAATCCTTGGAGAATTTCCAGAGAAATTCTTGGAGGATTGCTGCAGAAACGCTTTGAGGATTTTCGGAGAATTCCTTGGAAGATTTTCAGAGAAATCCTAGGAGGATTTCCGAAAAAAATCCTTAAAGGATTTATGCAGAAATGCTTGGAGGATTTCCAGAGAAATCCTCGGAGGATTTCCGGAGAAATCATCGGAGACTTTCCGGAGAAATCCTTGGAATTTCCGGAGAAATCCTCGAAAGATTTCCGGAGAAATCCTCGGAAGATTTTCGGAGAAATCCTCGGAGGATTTCCGCAGAAATCCTCGGAAGATTTCAGGAGAAACCTTTGGAGGATTTCCGGAGAAATCTAATCCTCCTAAGATTTCTCCGAAAATCCTCCAAAGGCGAAAACCTTGAAAAATTTCCGGTCAAATCCAAGGATGAATTCCGGAGAATTCCTTGAAGAATTTTTGTAGAAATCCTTGGAGAACTTCCGAAGAAATCTTTGGAGGAATTTTGCAGAAATCCTTGGAAGATTTGCGGAGAAATGCTTTGAGGATTTTTGGAGAAATCTTTGAAAAATTTCCCGGTGAAATCATTGAAGGATTTCCGGAGAAATTCTCAGAGGATTTCCGGAGAAAACTTGTTAGGAGGATTTCCGTAGAAATCCTGGGTTAAATTCTGGAAAAATTCTCAGAGGATTTCCGGAGAAAACTTGTTGGGAGGATTTCCGTAGAAATCCTGGGTAAAATTCCGGAAAAATTCTAGGAAGATATCCGGAGAAATGCTAACAAGATTTCCGTAGAAAGTTTGGGAGAATTTCCAAAGCAATCCTAGTGAGATTTCCGGAAAATTTCCGGTCAAATCCTAGAAGGATTTCCAGAGAAATCCTTGGAGAATGTTTGGAGAAATCCTTGGAGAATTTCCGGAGAAATCCTTGAAGGATTTCCGAAGAATTCCTTGGAGGATTTTCGGAGAAATCTTTGGAGGAATTCCGGAGAAATTCTAGGAGGTTTTCAGAAGAAATCCTTGGAGGATTTCCGGAGAAATCCTGGAGGATTTTTGAAGAAATCTTCGGAGAAAGCTCTGGAAGATTTTTGGAGAAAACCTTGAAGAATTTCCAGTGAAATTCTAGGAGGATTTCCGAAGAAATCTTTGGAGGATTTTTGAAGAAATCCTTGGAAGATTTTCGGAGAAATGCTTTGAGGATTTCCGGAGAAATACTTTGAGGATTTCCGGAGAATTCCTTAGAAGATTTTCGGAGAAATCCTTGAAGAATTTCCGTCGTAATCCTAGGAGGATTTCCGGAGAAATCCTCGGAAGATTTCCGGAGAAATCCGCGGAGGATTTCCGCAGAAATCCTCGGAGGATTTAAGGAGAAACCTTTGGAGGATTTCCGGAAAAATCTTAGAAGGATTTTCGGCGAAAGCCTTGGAAAATTTCCGGTCAAATCCAAGGATGAATTCCGGAGAATTCCTTGGAGAATTTTTGGAAAAATCCTTGGAGAATTTCCGGAGAAATACTCGAAGGATTTCCGAAGAATTCTTTGGAGGATTTTCGGAGAAATCATCGGAGACTTTCCGGAGAAATCCTTGGAATTTCCGGAGAAATCCTCGAAAGATTTCCGGAGAAATCCTCGGAAGATTTTCGGAGAAATCCTCGGAGGATTTCCGCAGAAATCCTCGGAAGATTTCAGGAGAAACCTTTGGAGGATTTCCGGAGAAATCTAATCCTCCTAAGATTTCTCCGAAAATCCTCCAAAGGCGAAAACCTTGAAAAATTTCCGGTCAAATCCAAGGATGAATTCCGGAGAATTCCTTGAAGAATTTTTGTAGAAATCCTTGGAGAACTTCCGAAGAAATCTTTGGAGGAATTTTGCAGAAATCCTTGGAAGATTTGCGGAGAAATGCTTTGAGGATTTTTGGAGAAATCTTTGAAAAATTTCCCGGTGAAATCATTGAAGGATTTCCGGAGAAATTCTCAGAGGATTTCCGGAGAAAACTTGTTAGGAGGATTTCCGTAGAAATCCTGGGTTAAATTCTGGAAAAATTCTCAGAGGATTTCCGGAGAAAACTTGTTGGGAGGATTTCCGTAGAAATCCTGGGTAAAATTCCGGAAAAATTCTAGGAAGATATCCGGAGAAATGCTAACAAGATTTCCGTAGAAAGTTTGGGAGAATTTCCAAAGCAATCCTAGTGAGATTTCCGGAAAATTTCCGGTCAAATCCTAGAAGGATTTCCAGAGAAATCCTTGGAGAATGTTTGGAGAAATCCTTGGAGAATTTCCGGAGAAATCCTTGAAGGATTTCCGAAGAATTCCTTGGAGGATTTTCGGAGAAATCTTTGGAGGAATTCCGGAGAAATTCTAGGAGGTTTTCAGAAGAAATCCTTGGAGGATTTCCGGAGAAATCCTGGAGGATTTTTGAAGAAATCTTCGGAGAAAGCTCTGGAAGATTTTTGGAGAAAACCTTGAAGAATTTCCAGTGAAATTCTAGGAGGATTTCCGAAGAAATCTTTGGAGGATTTTTGGAGAAATCCTTGGAAGATTTTCGGAGAAATGCTTTGAGGATTTCCGGAGAAATCTTTGAAAAATTTCCCGGTGAAATCATTGAAGGTTTTCCGGAGAAATTCTCAGAGGATTTCCGGAGAAAACTTGTTAGGAGGATTTCCGTAGAAATCCTGGGTTAAATTCTGGAAAAATTCTCAGAGGATTTCCGGAGAAAACTTGTTAGGAGGATTTCCGTAGAAATCCTGGGTAAAATTCCGGAAAAATTCTAGGAAGATATCCGGAGAAATGCTAACAAGATTTCCGTAGAAAGTTTGGGAGAATTTCCAAAGCAATCCTAGTGAGATTTCCGGAAAATTTCCGGTCAAATCCTAGAAGGATTTCCAGAAAAATCCTTGGAGAATGTTTGGAGAAATCCTTGGAGAATTTCCGGAGAAATCCTTGGAGGATTTTCGGAGAAATCTTTGGAGGAATTCCGGAGAAATTCTAGGAGGTTCTCAGAAGAAATCCTTGGAGGATTTCCGGAGAAATCCTGGAGGATTTTTGAAGAAATCTTCGGAGAAAGCTCTGGAAGATTTTTGGAGAAAACCTTGAAGAATTTCCAGTGAAATTCTAGGAGGATTTCCGAAGAAATCTTTGGAGGATTTTTGGAGAAATCCTTGGAAGATTTTCGGAGAAATGCTTTGAGGATTTCCGGAGAAATACTTTGAGGATTTCCGGAGAATTCCTTAGAAGATTTTCGGAGAAATCCTTGAAGAATTTCCGTCGTAATCCTAGGAGGATTTCCGGAGAAATCCGCGGAGGATTTCCGCAGAAATCCTCGGAGGATTTAAGGAGAAACCTTTGGAGGATTTCCGGAAAAATCTTAGGAGGATTTTCGGCGAAAGCCTTGGAAAATTTCCGGTCAAATCCAAGGATGAATTCCGGAGAATTCCTTGGAGAATTTTTGGAAAAATCCTTGGAGAATTTCCGGAGAAATACTCGAAGGATTTCCGAAGAATTCTTTGGAGGATTTTCGGAGAAATCTTTAGAAATTTTCCGGCGAAATCCTAGGGCCATTTTCGGAGAAATCTTTGGAGGATTTCCGGAGAAATTCTTAGAGGTTTTCTCAAGAAATCCTTGGAGGACTTCCGAAGAAATCTTTGGAGGATTTTTGTAGAAATCCTTGGAAGATTTGCGGAGAAATGCTTTGAGGATTTCCGGAAAAATGCTTTGAGGATTTCCGGAGAAATCCTCGGAGGATTGCCGGAGAATTCCTTGAAAGATTTTCGGAGAAATCCTTGGAGAATTTCCGTCGAAATCCAAGGAGGATTTCCAGAGAAATCTTAGAAGCATTTTTGGAGATATCCTTGGAGGCATTTCCGGAGAAATCCTTGGAGAAGTTCCGGTGAAATCTTCGGAGGATTGAGGAGAAATTCTTGGAGGATTTCTGGAAAAATCCTTTGAGAATTTTCGGAGTATTGCTGGGAGGATTTTCGGAGAAATCTCTGGAAATTTTCCGGTGAAATCATTGAAGGATTTCCGGAGACATTCTCAGAGGATTTCCGGAGAAAATTTGTTAGGAGGATTTCCGTAGAAATCCTGGGTAAAATTCCGGAAAAATTCTAGGAAGATATCAGGAGAAATGCTAACAAGATTTCCGTAAAAAGTCTGGGAGAATTTCCAAAGCAATCCTAGTGAGATTTCCGGAAAATTTCCGGTCAAATCCTAGGAGGATTTCCGGAGAAATCCTTGGAGATTTTTTGGAGAAATCCTTGGAGAATTTCCGGAGAAATCCTTGAAGGATTTCCGAAGAATTCCTTGGAGGATTTTCGGAGAAATCTTTGGAGGGTTTCCGGTTAAATTCTAGGAGGTTTTCAGAAGAAATCCTTGGAGGATTTCGGAGAAATCCTGGAGGATTTTTGAAGAAATCTTCGAAGAAAGCTCTGGAAGATTTTTGGAGAAAACCTTGAAGAATTTCCAGTGAAATTCTAGGAGGATTTCCGAAGAAATCTTTGGAGGATTTTTGGAGAAATCCTTGGAAGATTTTCGGAGAAATGCTTTGAGGATTTCCGGAGAAATGCTTTGAGGATATCCGGAGAATTCCTTAGAAGATTTTCGGAGAAATCCTTGGAGAATTTCCGTCGAAATCCTAGGAGTATTTCCGGAGAAATCTTTGAAGGATTTTTGGATAAATCTTTGGAGGATTTTTGGAGAAAACCTCGGAGGATTTCCGGAGAATTCCTTGGAAGATTTTCGGAGAAATCCTTGGAGAATTTCCGGAGAAATCCTTGGAGAATTTCCGTTGAAATCTTCGGAGGATTTTCGGAGAAATCCTTGGAGGATTTCTGGAAAAATCCTTTGAAAATTTTCGGAGTATTGCTAGGAGGATTTTCAGAGAAATCTTTGGAAATTTTCCGATGAAATCCTTGGAGGATTTCCGGATAAATTCTCGGAGGATTTCCGGAGAAAACTTGTTAGAAATCCTGGGTAAAATTCCGTAGAAATTCTAGGAAGATATTCGGAGAAATGCTAACAATATTTCCGTACAAAGTCTGGGAGAATTTCCAAAGCAATCCTAGTGAGATTTCCGGAAAAATCCTTGAGCATTTCCGGAGAAATCTTTGAAGGATTTCTGGAGCGAACCTTGGAGGATTTCCAGAGAAATCTTTTGATGATTTCCAGAGAAATCTTTGGAGGATTTCCAGAGAAATCCTCGGAGAATTTAAAGAAAATTTTTTGGAGGATTTGCGGAGAAATCCTCGGATAATTTCCGGAGAAATCCTCAGAGGATTTTCGCAGAAATCCTCGGATGATTTCCGGAGGAACCCTTGGAGAATTTCCGGAGAAATCTTTGGAGGATTTTTGGAGAAAGCCTTGGAAAATTTCCGGTCAAATCCTAGGAGGATTTCCGGAAAAATCGTTGGAGAATTTTCAGAGAAATCTTTGGAAAATTTCCGGAGAAATCCTCGAAGGATTTCTGAAGAATTCCTTGGAGGATTTTCAGAGAAATCTTCAGAAATTTTCCGGTGAAACCCTAGGAGTATTTCCGGAGAAATTCTTGGAGGATTTCCGGAGAAATGTTTTTCGGAGAACTCCTTGAAGAATTTCTGTGAAATCTTAGGAGGATTTCCGGAGAAATCCATGGAAGATTTCCTGAGTGAAATCCTCGGTGGATTTCTGGAGAATTCCGTGGAGGATTTTCGGAGAAATACTTGGAAAGTTTTCGTTGAAATCCTAGAAGGATTTCCGGAGAAATCCTTGGAGGATTTTTGGAGAAATCCTTGGAGGAGTTTCGGAGAAATCCTTGGAGGATTTCCGGAGAAACCCTTGTAGGATTTCTGGAGAAATTCCAGGAGGTTTTCAGAAGAAATCCTTGGACGATTTTCGGAGAACTCCTTGAACGATTTTCGAAGAAATCCTCGGAGGATTTCCGGAGAATGCATTGGAAAGTTTTCGGAGAAACCTTTGGAGTATTTCCGGTGAAATCTTTTGAGGATTTCTTGACAAATCCTTGAAGAATTTCCGGAGAAATCCTAGGAGGATGTCCGGAGAAATCCTAAGAGGATATCTGAAGAAATCCTTGGAAGATTTTTGGAGAAAACCTTGGAGGATTACCGGTGAAATCCTGGGAGTCCAGAGAAATCTTTGGAGGATTTTTGAAGAAATCCTTGGAGGATTATAGGAGAAATCCTTGGAGGATTTCCGGAGAAATTCTAGGAGGTTTTCAGAAAAAATCCTTGGAGTATTTCCGGTGAAATCTTTGGAGGACTTCTTGACAAATCCTTGGAGGATTTCCGGAGAAATCCTAGGATGATGTCCGGTGAAATCCAAGGAAGATTTCCGGAGAAATCTTTCGAGAATTTTTGGAACAATCCTTGGAAGATTTCCGGAGATATCCTAGGAGGATTTCCGGAGAAATGCTTTGAGAATTTCCGGAGAATTCCTTGGAAGATTTTTGGAGGAAACCTTGGAGGATTTCCGGTGAAATCCTGGGAGTCCAGAGAAATCCTTGGAAGATTTTTGGAGAAAACCTTGGAGGATTACCGGTGAAATCCTGGGAGTCCAGAGAAATCTTTGGAGGATTTTTGGAGAAATCCTTGGAGGATTATCGGAGAAATCCTTGGAGGATTATCGGAGAAATCTTTGGAGGATTTCCTGAGAAATCCTTGGAGGATTTCCGGAGAAATTCTAGGAGTTTTTCCGGTGAAATCCTTGGAGGATTTCCGGAGAATGAAGATTGAAGATTGAAGATTTAAGAAGATTTAAGATTGAAGATTTAAGATTGAAGATTTAAGATTAAAATTTCAAGTAAAACCATCCAAACCTGTCTAAAAGTGAATCGATCCACATTTTTTAAGAACGAACTCGAAATTTGTCTTCAATCCAAGCTCCACAGTTCAAGGAGGTCCACCGCCCAGGAGTTGTGCAACGAAATGTAGCTTACATAATGTGTTGAGCTTGGACCTTTAAATGATGAGCCGTTTTTTCACTCGACCAGCTGGACATTACGTGGCAGAGGATTTTAACGAGCTTCGGATGGAGAAAATATTTGCGCAGCAGGACACAATCTCTGCTTTTTCGGTTTTTCGTTATGCCAATGCTTGTCCAATCCCTCGTCGTTATTATTGGATTAAAGGGCTGCGGTTCTGCCATCCCCAGTGCCCAGTCAGTGTGAAATCGACATTCTACGAACAGTGAGTGGGACACAATTGACTGCGAAAATTTGCGATCAATCCCCCGCGGTGGCCTTCGGCTCAATCTTCAGCAAAAGTAACCCACGAAATTGCTCTATTAGCTTCGTCGTCATAGCGTGAAATTTCCGCTTGGCCATTGCAAACTCGAACGAACGAAAGCCCGCCGCCTCATCAAATCTCGATCCGGAAACCGTGCACAAACCACACGTGAGTGGGCTCTGCTCTGCTCAATGGCTCCCTCGAAACCAGAAACTAGTTCGCAAATAGAGGAATAGGAACTGGGTACAGCCGCATCAACTTCATCATCGTGCGACCGGTTAAATGGTACCGTTTGATTGTTATTACCATAGACTGCTCAAGGTGCTCTCCAGATCGTTATTATAAAAAAAATCCATCAAATCAGGGAGAAATTTTCGGACCCATTTAGAAGTTATGCCCTATTGATGGTAAAGGTCCACAAATTCAAACGATATCAGAGATTTCAAATGGAAATATACTATCAAAACATGATACAAAGTTGTTTTTTTAGTTATTTGTAACTTATGAGCTGAGTTTTGATCGAGAAGATCGACAAATCATGAGTAACGCCCTTTATGATGCATCAACAACAAAATCATACAAAATCTTGTATAGTTCATTATGTTCAAATGTAGTAAATAACAAATTGCAATTGCATGCCACAAAAGTTTTTGCCAATCAACTCATTTTTTATAGGCTCAAGAACAATAAAACATTACGGAGCCAATTTGATTATGTCATTCAATTGGTTCTAGTAGCACAATATTCTGGATAGTTTGGTGATCCCTCTTACTTATGTTTCAATATGCTTTACCTGCAATTCATAACTACATGTAAAACAAATCTTAAGTATACCTTGTAGAATAATGTCGGATTTTTAGTAAAACTTCATCAAAATACCATTTAGAAACTTAAAAACATTGAATCATCATGGTAAATGGAGAACCTTTTTGAATATCAATGATTTTCTTTGAATGTGTGGATTTATAATATCTACCATCGAAAGGGCGTAACTTCAAAACGGGCTTTACGATTTCTTTTAAATGTTGTTGTTCTGAGGAGCGCCATGTCTACTGGAGGCTATAGGCACGATACTCACATGAAGAGCCCACCGACGGACACGGACCGGTATTCGAAACTCACTGAATCATGCTCGATTTTCCCCTGGTTTTCGCTTCGGATCGCTTTTCCTCGAAGCGCAACGCCCCCTAGCGTCGTCCGGCGACAGATTTTCCTCACTCATTCATCCACTCATATGTTTGTGCAGATTTCTGTCGGTTGCGTTCCGTTGCGGTTGCGGCCTTCTTTCGCATGACTAAGCACAGCAGCGTGTGCCTTCTTCTACTACCCTACTGTTCATCACAATCTATCGAGGTTTTATGCTCTGATATTCACCGACTAACCGACCGACCAACGGCGATGACGGCGGCGATGTCTATGAGCAGGGATCTGAGAAGCCTGCCCAGCACAGCTTACCAACCCGTAGGTGGTATTTTATTGAAGGCTTGAGGCGTTTTTTGCGTTTCACTTTCGGGGTCTGCATACCGGGCCTCGAAGGTGAGAATTTGGGATTTATTGTGGGCTGTGATTTACGCGGGGTTGCGTAAAACTGAAATTTCTTCACGGGGGATTTCCAGCGATTTTCTGTGTGGTATTGATTTCATTGCTATGTTGCTAGCATTACTTATTTATTCAATATTTTGAATAGAATATCTCAAGTTCTTCAATCTCTCTTCATTTTGTTTCAATTCTTTTGAACTTATTGTTTTCAATGAACATCTTGTTATTCGTTATGATTTTTTATACTTTTTTATTTTGTGTAAATAATTAAATATTTGTTATTTAATTTTTAATAGATAATAAATTAGATTAGTGTTCATATATTGCAGTAAAGAAAGCAATTGGACGGAATTGTTGCGTACATGAACAGCATTATCATCAACGATTGCAGATGCAAACATTCGTGGACAATCCTTTGTTTATCAACATTTCACATATGAAGTACATGGCTGCAGGTAGAGACATAGTCAAGCCGAAAAAAATAGATTTAAATTGTATTTGATGAGCGGTTTACGATACCCAAAAGCCTGCAGTGTAATTCACGGAGTTTGAGAAAAACTTAACACAGGATTTTCAATATATTTAACCATGGATCATGGTCTTAAAATAAGCAAGATTTTGTTGGACTGAATATTGAAGAATTGAGATTGAAGATTGAGGATTGAACATTGAAAATTATGCATTGGAAATTGCTGATTGAACAGTCAGATATTCAAAGATTTAGAGATTCAGAGCTTCAGAGATTCAGAACTTCAGCGATTTAAAGATCCCACGTTTCAGAAATTGAGAGATTTTGAGATTCAGAGAATCAGACATTCAGAGATTCAAAGATTCAAAGATTCAGGATTTCAGAGATTCAGAGATTCAAAAAATCAGATAATCAGATAATCAGAGAATCAGATAATCAGATAATCAGATAATCAGAGAATCAGAGAATCAGAGAATCAGAGAATCAGAGAATCAGAGAATCAGAGAATCAGAGAATCAGAGAATCAGAGAATCAGGGAATCAGAGAATCGGAGAATCAGAGAATCAGAGAATCAGAGAATCAGAGAATCAGAGAATCAGAGAATCAGAGAATCAGAGAATCAGAGAATCAGAGAATCAGAGAATCAGAGAATCAGAGAATCAGAAAATCAGAGAATCAGAGAATCAGAGAATCAGAGAAACAGAGAGTCAGAGATTCAGATATTTAGAAATTCAGCGATTCAGAGTTTCAGAAATTCAGAGGTTCAGAGAATCAGAAATTTAGAGATTCAAAGAATTAGAGAATCCGAAATTCAGAGATTTAGAGCTTCAGGGATTCGGTCATTCAGAGATTCACATAATCATAGATTCTGAGAATCAGATAATCAGATAATCAGAGAATCAGAGAATCAGGGAATCAGAGAATCAGAGAATCAGAGAATCAGAGAATCAGAGAATCAGAGAATCAGAGAATCAGAGAATCAGATAATCATAGAATCAGAGAATCAGAGAATCAGAGAATCAGAGAATCAGAGAATCAGAGAATCAGAGAATCAGGGAATCAGAGAATCAGAGAATCAGAGAATCAGAGAATCAGAGAATCAGAGAATTAGAGAATCAGAGAATCAGAGAAAGAGAGAATCAGATATTCAGATATTTAGAAATTCAGCGATTCAGAGATTCAGAAATTCAGAGGTTCAGAGAATCCGAAATTCAGAGAATCAGAGATTCAAAGAATCAGATAATCCGAAATTCAGAGATTCAGAGAATCAGAGAATCAGAGAATCAGAGAATCAGAGAATCAGAGAATCAGAGAATCAGAGAATCAGAGAATCAGAGAATCAGAGAATCAGAGAATCAGAGAATCAGAGAATCAGAGAATCAGAGAATCAGAGAATCAGATAATCAGAGAATCAGAGAATCAGAGAATCAGAGAATCAGAGAATCAGAGAATCAGAGAATCAGAGATTCAGAGAATCAGAGAATCAGAGAATCAGAGAATCAGAGAATCAGAGAATCAGAGAATCAGAGAATCAGAGAATCAGAGAATCAGAGAATCAGAGAATCAGAGAATCAGAGAATCAGAGAATCAGAGAATCAGAGAATCAGAGAATCAGAGAATCAGAGAATCAGAGAATCAGAGAATCAGAGAATCAGAGAATCAGATAATCAGAGAATCAGAGAATCAGAGAATCAGAGAATCAGAGAATCAGAGAATCAGAGAATCAGAGAATCAGAGAATCAGAGAATCAGAGAATCAGAGAATCAGAGAATCAGAGAATCAGAGAATCAGAGAATCAGAGAATCACAGATTCAGAAAATCACAGATTCAGAAAATCACAGATTCAGAAAATCAGAGAATCAGAGAATCAGAGAATCAGAGAATCAGAGAATCAGAGAATCAGAGAATCAGAGAATCGGAGAATCAGAGAATCGGAGAATCAGAGAATCAGAGAATCAGAGAATCAGAGAATCAGAGAATCGGAGAATCAGAGAATCAGAGAATCAGAGAATCAGAGAATCAGAGAATCAGAGAATCAAAGAATCATAGAGATTCATAGATTCAGAGATTCCAAGATTCAGAGATTCAGAGATTCAGGCATACAGATTCAGAGGTTCAGAGATTCAGACATTCAGAGTTTCAGAGTTTCAGAATTTCAAACATTTAGAGATTCAGAGATCCAGAGATCTAGAGATTCAGAGAATCAAGGATTCAGAGGTTTAGACATTCAGAGATTCAGAGATCCAGAGATCCAGAGATTCAGATAATCAGAGATCCAGAGATCCAGAGATTCAGAGAATCAGAGATTCCAAGATTCCAAGATTCCGAGACTCCGAGATTCCAAGATTCCGAGATTCAAAGATTCAGAAATACAGATTCAGAGGTTCTGAGATTCAAAGATTCAAAGATTCAGAGATTCAGAGATTCCAAAATTCCGAGATTCAGAAATTCGGGCATACAGATTCAGAGGTTCAGAAATTCAGGAATTAAAAGATTCAGAGATTCAGATATTCAGTGATTCAGAGATTCAGAGTTTCTAACATTCAGATATTCAGAGATCCAGAGATCCAGAGGTTCAGAGAATCAGGGATTCAAAGATTCAGACATTCAGATTCAGAGATTCTGAGATCCAGCGATTCAGAGTTTCAGAGTTTCAAAGATTCAGAGATTCTGAGATTCTGAGATACGGAGATCCTGACATTCAGAGATTTAGACCTTCAGAGCTTAAGAGATTCAGAGATTTTGAAATTCAGATATTCAGAGATTGAAGAATGAAGATCGCAGATTGAAGATTGAAGATTGCAGATTGGACATTCCAGATTGGAGATTGAATATCGAAGATTCAAGATTGAAGATTGAAGATTGGAGATTGAAGATTGGAGATTGAAGATTGGAGATTGAAGATTGGAGATTGAAGATTGGAGATTGAAGATTAAAGATCAAAGATTGAAGATTCTGAGATTGAAAATTAAAGATTGAAGAATGAAGATTGAAAATTAAAGATTGAAGATTGCAGATTGAAGATTGAAGATTGAAGATTGAAGATTAAAGATTGACGTTTGAAAATTCAAAATCGTTTGAAACTTAAACACTTTCATTACTAGAAAAAGCTTACACGTGTCATCCAACCAATTAAAAAATTAATTATTCCTCACAATAGAAGCGCCAACTGGCAGTTCCAATCTCCCCACGAATGTCCACCCCGATCCCAGAGCAAACAGAACGAATCCGACACCGCTCAATTCGATTTAATGAGCACCCGTCCGAACCTCGTCGTTGCCGCCCTCAATTTTCTGGCACGGCCTCTGAATCGGAATCGGAACACTGCAAAATTTAATTGCACTCTCATTGTAGGAATTAACTTAAAACCTGCCCAAATCCGTCCTACTGTGTGGCACATGGCGGCCGCCGATGTCTGGAAATTAACGGCAGCGCAGTTGGCCTGGAAATTATCGGACGTTTGGTTATGCTACTACGATTGAAGCGCTAATTACCATTTTGGTTCGGAGTGAGACTCCGTCGAGTTGATTTTGGACCACAGCACGAGATGAGGGATTCCACCTCTTTCTTTCTGTCTCGCTGTAGGAACCGTTATTACGAAACCCAAGTCAAGTGCTTGCAGTAGTTGCTGAAGGTATTTTTTGCTCTATCTTTTCCTCGTATTGCCTTTCTTTACCGTTCGTCGGGAAGATTGTGTGTTTATTTTTATTTATCTACTCTACGGGCTTAATTATATCTGCATTTATTTTTGAACGCGATTTTTTTGTTTCGTTAGTAGGGTCCGGTTAGTCCGTTGGGAGCGCAGATGTTATCTTCTAGCAGCGGTTGCGATTGTTGTACACATCCAAAAGTCAGGCCTCTAATGCAGGGCTGGTAGCGCCTAAGTGTCTAGCAAATATGAGCTTTGGAGACCTCGTGCCAGAAAAAAAATTGAACTGGTACCAAAATGGGATCAAATAGGAATTAAAGAATACTTCTCAATAGCAATAAGGATTCCTCAGAAAATCCGACCAGGCATCTCCCATCGGCAAGTATCGCCCTTACTAATATTACTCTATATTTTTTCATAATTTTCTCCATAATTGTCAACAGTATGCAATTCAGGAATTCGCTCAAAGTTCTCTTCAGATATTACTACGAAGGTTTCCTCACGACTTCCCATAAAATTCCTCCAAAAGTTTCGTTCAGAATGCCTTCAAATAATAAAATGTTAAATAATACCAAGAATTTTTACGAAAGTCCCCAGCCCACCTGATTGGTTTCATTATTTTATGTCTAAGTTAGTTTAAGAGTAGGTAGTTTGTGGGCTTTGAATTCTCTTGATGCCTCTGTGAAGTGAACAACCGAATCAAGATCAATCGAATCCGGTTCACGTTGTGCGAGTGCGTAAAAGACAGTCGTGTTCAGTTGAAGATGGATTGCCAACTGGTGAGCTCGTTTCATGCTTATAATAGCACATTTTTATGGTGAGAAGATTACGTTTAAGTAATTTTCAAGCAAGCTTCGTCATTACAAGTGTCGATATAAACCCTTTTTCCTGTTGCATACATTTTCATAACACACATACTTAGTCATTACTTACAATTACCGTTGAATAGTTCAACATCGTAAATATCGATGTACTTTTGAAATCTTCTAACAATACAATAAAAAATGCAAATCTAACTCTACCTAAGAGCTGGATCGTTCGTCCTTATTATTCCATGGATCGCATCACCGACCAAGGGTGACTCCCAGATTTTTTTCCTCCCTCACTAATCAACACCCTTCCCAAGGCGATTGTGAAGATGCAGAGGTATTCTCGGTCTCTAGAAGCAACAATCAATACACACTAACATTCCTTCTCCATTCCAACTGACTGTAAGGACTTGGCCGGTGCCGTTATTGATCAATAATATGAGAGCTGCTAAAAAGTGCCCTTCGAGAGTAAGCGGAAAGTCCCATCCCGTATTCATTTGGATCGAAGTACAATTCTTACCAGTTCCGATCAATCACGTAGTAGCAACCATTTACATGTACAGTCAGTGTATGCTATTTTTTGTTAGTTCAAGTAAGTTCTGTAATACAGAGCTGGTAGCAACTAAGTGTCTGGAAAAGAGAAACTTTAGAGACCGAAAGAGATAAATATATAAATAAATTTGAAACCATGGCATTCAAACTTAAAGATAGCAGGAACCTATGTTTTTATAATGACTTCTCTTAAATCCGACCAGTCATTTACCGAAGAAGGCACCAGGCATTTTCTAAAAAAATATCCGGGGATTCCAGGCGACATTCCATTAGGCCATGTATCACTGTTCTTAGTCTTTACTTATGGTTTGTTTTAGGTATCACTCCAAATCTTTCACAGTTTCTAACCAATTCTTCCAGGGTTATGTTCAGTATGCCCAACTAACCAAATAGCACTATAATGAGCCCTGCGTGCTAATATAGTGCTATTATACAGCCGACAGATACTCGTATCTACTCCTCTAGTGGATACGAGTAACTGACACTGAAGAAGACTGCAAGCGGTAGTCGAAATACGCGTATCTGTTAAAGATAAGCAACTAGGGCTGAATTGAAAGGTACAAGGACTCCAATCTACTTCTTTGTTTCTCTATTAATATTCTGCTCAGAGGATTTGATAGCATTTAAGAGAGTTAGAATTCATTCTGAAATTTCTGAATTTCTCCAAAGAATTCATCTCGTATTTTTGTAAGGAATTCCTCAGTCATCAAGTTATTCTTTCAGTCATTATGTTATGAGTTTTTCTAGGATTTCCTCGCGTATTTTCGTTCAGAATTTTTTCAAGAACTTAATAATTAGTGTTATTAAGGATGTCTGTTGAATTACATCGGGGGATGCAAGGATCTCTTGAGATTTTGAAAGAATTTAATTAGCGAATGTTCAAGGAGACAATCAGAGGAATTCCTGGAAAAAATGCAGAAGTAAACCCTAAAGTAATCTCTGATGAACATGTGCAGAAAAGGACCATATAGGAAATCCAGTATAATTTCTATGATTAATTTCTACGAAATTAATGGAAACAATATCAAGCGAAACCCTAAATACCTCGGGTAGAACCCAAAGAAAAAACTGCAAATGAATAAATGGAAGAATTAATGGGAAAATTCTGTACTCTTCCCTGGTGCAAACCCTAATTGAGTATCAATGAAGAATTTACTCGAAAAACGTTTGGATGAGACTGAATGATTTATACCTGTAAATGGTAGAGAAGTCTTTACATGAAATTTCTGGAGGTATTTAATGAGAAACCCTTTGAGGGTATTTTCAAAAAACCTTCAGAACTTTCTCCAGGAATCCCTGGAAAACCTTCTGGAGAAATGTAATTTCTTCCTTATCACAGTCGGAAAACAGCTACACTTTCTGCAAAGCAGCAAACTCTTGGAGGAATTCTTGAAGTGTTCCTTGTAGGAACTTTCGAGATATCTCTTACAGTAACATTCCGAAAAATCTGTGGAAGAATTACTTGGCGAATCTCTTGAGAAAATCCTGGGAACAAATTCCTGTAGAAACGAAAAGATGTATCAGAGTTGGACACAAGGATTGAAATGAGGAAGTAGGGAAAGTGTACCAGTTATGGCCATAGTGGTTCCCTATTTGGCCATATGTGAAATTTTGGTAATTTTCACATTTTAAATCTTTTTGAATGTTTTAACATCAAGATCTATCTTAAATCTAACTACTACAATACATAAAAAAAATCAAAATTTGAAGACATGAAAGTAATCACGTATGGCGAAATAGGGAACCATTATGTCCATAACTGGTACACCTACCATAACGTGTTTTTTTTTTTGTAATATTATTTTAAACATTCATAATTTTCGAATATGAGCTTATGTCGACACTCATAGTGACGAATTCTTAATAGTTTGTTGAAAAAAAAAAAAAAAAAAAAACAAAAAAACAAAAAAACACATAAACGTAACATTTCTCTACCGTTGTGGCAAAAAAATATTTATTGTCATTCATATTTCCCACATTTGGAATAAAAGCATGAAACGAGCTCACCAATTGACTTTCTATCTTTGACCAACCATCCACAAACCCGTTTCAGCTTCGCTTAACAAATACAGACTTATAAAGAGACTGAATGATTTATCCCTGTATAAAATACCGGAGAAGTCTCTAGAGGGAATTCCTGGGGAAATTTCATGAGAGACCCTTTGAAGGTGGTTCTAGAAAACCAGAAAGACATTTTTTTTAGGAATCCCTGGACGATCTTCTGGATCCGTTCAATAAGTTCTGCAGAAATAGCTGGAAGAGTCAGCAGAGGAATTCTTGTAGTAAATTTCTGGGAAGACTAAAAGAAGTACTTCAAACGCCATGCAATAAACATGTTTATGTACCAGGAATAATAATCGTAGGAATCTTTGGAAGATCTTTTAGAGTAACATTTCGAAAAATCTGTGGAAGCATTACTGGACAAAGCTCTTGAGGAAATCCTGGGAATCATTCCTGTAGAAACAACAGGTGATGTAAGAATGAAGGATTTCCAAAGAAAAATAATAGTTTATGTCGACAATCACAGTGACAAACTCTTGATAGTTTGTTGAAAACACACATAAACGTAACGTTTCTATCGTTGTGACGATGAAAATGTGTAGTGTTATTCCCCATATTTAAAATAGAAGCATGAAACAAGCTCACCAATTGATCCACCATCTTTGACTAAGCAGCAATATACCCCTTTCAGCTTTTTGCTTTTTTTTCGCTTAGCGAATACAGACTTATAAAAAATCACTTCTGGAAAGCTAGAAAAAAGGTCATTTATTCAACTTCTCCAGAAAAAATGCATATATAACTATTAAGAAATTTTTGACGGAATCACTGAAGAACCTCGGGCGAAATCCTTGGAGAAACTTGTGTACAAAATAATTGGAAGAATTACAGGAAAATGGCTGTAGCACTTTGCATGAGTGCATGGAAAATGTATTTGAGAAATTATTCGAGAAATCTTTGCGAGAAACTGCATGAGTAATCCCTGCATTCCTGGAGAAACTTTATGACGAAGAATTTCCAATATATTTCGAAAAATAATCCCAAGAAGAATCTTTTCTTAAAGAAATTGCTATGAAAATGGCCAGCAGAATTGAAAATGTTGGCGTGTGGTACAGAGAAAAAAGGGGGAAACAACTCTGTACCACTCTACTTTTATTTGGCTTAGGCCACAAGTCCGATGTCCCCCTTGGAGGCTGAAGGCTTGTTGATGCCTCTACGCCATTTTATCACCTCAGGCTTTATTCGCTCTGGCTGATCTTCGGGCGTACCGGTTGGATGCTGAGGTCGCTCTTGCGATTCCGGTTGAGGGGTGACTTTCGGTACGCAAGCGCTCCGACGAATCAGAGCCGGCGATTCGTCGTGAACGATACTACTCGGTGCAGTTCCCGACGGTGAAGCTAGCCTACTCCGATCGAGAGTTACCCGACGAAGGAAGATAGACCCAAAATCGGTAACATTACGCGTTGTTCTTATTCTGTTGTTGGCCGATAGAGTGCCGAAGTTGGCCCAGCAATTCCGGTTGGAGGATGGCTTCCGGTTCACTGGCGCTCCGACGACTCAAGCCGGTGACTCACTACGGACTACTCAGATTGATCCCCGACGGTGGATCGAGCCTACTTCGACGAAGATTTCCCGACGGTGGATGATCTTCCGACCCGATGCTATCCGGGCAGATGCCGAGGTCGGTCCTGCGACTTCGGTGGAAGGAAACTTCCGGTTCACAGACGCCCCGACGACCATTTGCCGGTGCTGTTTCGCGATCTACTCAGCTAGTCCCCGTCGCAGGATCTAGCCTATTCCGATCGCGGCCCGGCACCCTCTGGACTTCTCGCCATTTCTGTTGCAGCGACGACTTCCGAGCATTTCGTTCCGCCTTTCCGTGTATCTTGGGCAGTCTCCTCGATGTTTGGGTAGTCTGGGCAATTTGGTGACTCTACATAACAGAATCTATGGAGATACTTTCTGATACATTCATGACCTGATAGAAACTGTGTCAGGTAGAAGTTCACCTCTCCATGCTGCATATTCATCCACATCGACAGGTTTGGGTTAAGCCGGTGGGTCCATCTTCCTTTTTCCGCAATTCAGCTGATCGTCAACACGCGCTTCGGTGCAATCACATACCTTCCGACGATGACCTGCTGAACCGCCTTGCTGCTGAACCGACTTCTGCTGAACCGCCTTGCAGTTGCTGACTAGCATAACCTCTGTTTTATGGTGAGTCACCTTTCTGGTTAGCCGCAGTATCAAGACTCCGTCGTACATCCCGTCCCATAGAGTTAGACCAAGAATGGAACCTTGAGGGACGCCTGCTGCCGCTTGCGTTGACTTCTGCCCTTTTTTTTCGTACACCAAGATTCTGTTCTGGAAGTTGCTCTTCGAAGGATCTTGCACAGATAGTCGGGAACCTGCATTCTGTGCAGTGTTGCCTTGATGGGCTCCCAGCTGGCGCTGTTGAATGAGTTTTTCACATCTATCGTGACCACAGCGCAGTATCGATCTCCTCTTCGTTTCTGCTTCGACGCCTGCTCCTACGTAGGTTCGATAGGGGCAGTATCACATAACATAAGTGGAACTCGAGCTCAAAAAGTGGCACCCACTTTAATATTTGCATGCTGGTATAAGGACATCGGAATGTCAAAAGTGTTATACCACCAATACATCAATCGACATTGCACATTGGGCCAGACCGCAAAATTAGGAGAAAAAAAATTTGATTATGAGGATGATTTTTTAAAACAAAACTGTCTTCGGCAAAAATGTTACATATGATGAGGACTACATTTTGACATTCAGTGACATTAGGGTGGTCCAACAAAACACGGAAATATTTTTTCCAACTTTTATGCATTTCAAGCTAGTGCTTTAAACTGTTCTATAAAGTTGTTCTCTGTTAAATTTTGAACAACTTTGCCCAAGACGCCATCCTTGTAAGTCTACTATGGCCCTTGCTATTGTGCTTTCAATGTTTCAGGGTAAGGTTTTCCATGAAAAATTTATATTTTTCCCATAACTTTTTTACTTCAAATTCTATCAAAATTACGTCTTCTACAAAGTTTTAGAACTATTCTATTCATTTTTTTATGAAATATGATCAGTTTTATTTAAAAAAAATCATATTTTTCAAACGTCAATATCAACAATAACGGGGATCCAATTTGCACAGGATCTGAAAGGTATAACTTAGAGGTTCAAATGGTATATTGTATTACTGGAGCAAATTGGAGGATTTACCGTATAATTTTGATGAGAAAATGAACATATAATTCGATAAACGCATTGTACGCCGACCAAGTGTTCATCACTCGCCCACGCAAGAGCAAGCGACACGATCAATAGATCAAACACTTTTAACAATCCGCGACGCTTTTTCATTTCACTACTCGACCGACGCGCGATATGTTTGATCCTGCCTTCATCGCCCGCCCCCGAAGGGACAAGCGTCAAGATCGAAGGATCAAATAGATCACGACACTTTTGACCTTTTTTAAGGCGCGACATGTTTAATCCTGTCCCCATCGTCGCCCCCGCAGGGACAAGCGCCAAGGACGAAGGATCAAACAGAATTCAATTTTGATGAGAAAACGAACATATTTTACAGAAAGTTC
Organism: Aedes aegypti; assembly: GCF_002204515.2. Classification (NCBI taxonomy): domain Eukaryota; kingdom Metazoa; phylum Arthropoda; class Insecta; order Diptera; family Culicidae; genus Aedes; species Aedes aegypti. The sequence goes on from NC_035109.1 coordinate 371,924,266, forward strand.
ATGATTTTAGCTGAAATATTGTTGAGTGCTGACAAAAACAAAGTCAAAACCATCGGAAATCTGCTAAATCGAATATATGTGTTTATATTTTTCTTTTATAAATACATGTTTATATTTTTCTTTTATAAATACTTATAAATTTATAAATACGAAATAATCAGAGTACATATCTATGACATAACGACATACTATGAAATGGCATTTACAAGCATTTACGCATGTTGTTCAATGAAGCTGAACGTTTGTTCTCTGTAATGTAAACTGATCCAAGCTCAAGCACATGCTTATCAATTGCAAAGTAATTTTTTATACAAAACCAAAAAGCATTGCAATTTCACAGTCTTTTTTTAATAAATTTGATTACTTTCAACCATACACAGCCTATTCATTGGAAATGTACAACGAATCAAAACGTTTTCATTAATGATTAAAAGAGAGGGAGTATATTCCGAACATACGGATTTTGTATGGCGTGGTGGTTGAAATATTTCACTGATATATGTCATCCAATTCCCAGGAAGTGGAAGTCAATTGCAACTCAAATTTATTGTGTTTGAACCTATGTTATTATTATTTATCTTCATTAGGGAGATTTTCAGCCCTTGGCTGGTTCATCTCCGGAACCTATGTTATACCCTGGGAGTAGTAATGACTTTCTAGCTGGATGCCAGATAAACCAGCTTAAATTAATTTGTATGCTAAATTATTTATATGAATAAGATTTATTCGTGCTGTTCGGAATATGCGGCAGAATAATCACAGTGATTGACAATGGAAACAAAATATTATTCAATACTTTTAAGAAAAACTTACAATAAAAGGAGATAAATTAATATTTTTTTCGCCAATTCAGGCGGATTTTTGCCTAATAGTTGCATTTCAAGTCAGCCTAAGCCGCAAGTGTTCGGAATGTGAATCTAAACATTATATAAATATGTATAATATGCTAAAAAATATTCAGTTTAAAAGTTTTCAACCAAATTATGTTTAGAATTTTACAGTAATGTTCAACACGCAGAGAATTGACAGCTATTTAAAATAATAAATATTGTTGTTGTTTTCAATAAGTGTTTTCGATTTGTTGTAATAAAAAACATTGTTGAAACAACAATGAATTTTATCAGAACAATTCAGCTTTTTACGCTAGCTATAAAACAACGGGGGTGATTTGACTTTGACATTTCTTGGCTATCAATTTTATAGTTTAGTCTTAGTAGGCGATAATTGAAGATTGTTGATTGAAATGTCGATAGTTTTCACTGGATTTGTTTTGCTGCTGCGGTTTTTCTGTGCATATTGCAATGCCTACTCCATTTCACACAAAACTTTATTGAATGAAAATGGTCATAACTCATAAACGAATGAATATAATCACTTAATTATTTCACCAAAATACGCGTTTCAACTAGTTCTAAATCTTTGTAGAGGACGTATTTTTGATAGAATTTAAAATAAAAAAGATATGGGCAAAATATCAATTTTTCATGGACTACCCTACCCTGCATCACTGAAAACTCCATAGGAAGCTTTCAGTAGGGAGGCTACAGTAGACTTACAAAATTAGCGTCTTGGGCAAAGTTGTTCAAAATTAAACAAAGATCAACTTTATAGAAGCGTTAAATTGCATAAAAGTTGTAAAAATATTTCCGTATTTCGTTGGACCACCCTAATGTCACTTAATGTCAAAATGTAGTCCTCATCATATGTAACATTTTTGCTTAAGTGTTCTAAAATATCATCTTCATAATCAATTTTTTTTTCATCGAATTTTGCGGTCTGGCCCAATGTGGCATTGTATTGAAATGAACCAAAGATAACATATATCCAGAGTGGCAACGAATGGAATGAAAATAACTATTTATGGTACAACTTTAGAATGAGATTTACACCACTCGTATTCGAGATAATTTAGTCAATGTATTAGATATCTATGTTGTTATGCTAGAATTATATTCTTTAGGTGAATGAATGGAAGGATTTTCGAAAGCAAAAGCTTTTTCACGTTATGAAACAGGAAGTTTTTTGATAGGAAATAATATTTTCGAAACGATCACATTCTGTGGTTATGAAACATGAATATTGAATAGTATGGCAGAAAAAATTACATTTTATGAAAAAATAAATATGTTTTATCTTCAGACATTGCTTTCCAACGTTGTCGACCGTTTCCCGATCTTAATGTCTGTAATCTTCGCAGCAACTGGTCTACTGATCGAATCATATGTTTTTTGTTTACTCTTGGTAATGACAGTTCGATGTCTTCTATACTAGATATACCACTTGCCAGCAGCTGGAAGTGGGTACAACTTTTCAACTCGCTTTCCCTTCGGAGTTCCACATATGTTATGTGGCAGTATGGTCCACCTAAGCAAAAGTTCTTCAAAAGTATAGAAACACAATGCAATTCAATCGATCGATAAGCTTCATTTGTAGTTTGAAGTACCTCCTCTCATACCACAGTTGTATTTTGGTAAAAAGATTACTTAGATTTTTGGTTGGTAACACAAACTGCACGGCCACGAAGCCCACAGATACTTGCATTAACCTTAGTAAGGACCTTGGGTCTTTTTCGACCCATTTCAAAATTCAAATCAATGTAACTTTAGATTGAAATAACCTAGCAATTTGAAACTTTCTGACAATTATTTTTTTGTGGGAAATTTTGTTTTTGCGGAAACAAGAGTTTTGAATGACCCCTAGGGGAGCTTCCATAAAAAAAAGTTACAAGTGACTTAGGGTCGTTTTCGACCCGAAAATTCAAACAGCTCGCAAAAATCAGTGTGTTGACCGAATTTAGTTCTGTTGGGCTTAAATGAAGAGCACAAATGTCTAGTTTCAGAAACCCACCCGAAGATCCGGATTTGGTCACTGTGGCCACCGGGAACCTGCTACATATAAAAAAAGTTCTGGAAAATTCAATGAAATTACTCAGGTTTGAATCCCAAGACCAAATAAATTGTCTCCAGTTCTTTACGATTTTTTTATGTTTGGATGTATTTTGCCGAAAGAATGAATGAATGGTTATTCTGGTCCTTTTGGACAACCGGAATGGCCACCGGGAAACTCGTAATATGGGACCACAAAATTTTAGCACCAAAAGTATGCATGCGACGGCTTAATCTTCATGATTTTGCATCCCTGTGACACTTTTAGTTCAATTATTGATGAATGACCACTTTGGTTCTTTTGGCCCATCGAAATAACCCAGGAATGGCCACCGGAAATACCCATATTGTGGGACATTTCAGTTTTTGTACCAAAACTAGGCATGCGACGGCTTAATTTGCATGATTTTGAATACCTGTAACTCTTCTAGTTCAATTATTGATGAATGATCACTCCGGTTCATTGTTACCACGAAATAACACAAGAATGGCCAGCGGAGATAACCGTGTTGTGCGATATTTAGGCTTTTGTACCAAAACTAGGCATGCGACGGCTCAATCTTCATGATTTTGAATACCTGTGACTTTTCTATTTCAATTATTGATGAATGATCACTTTGGTTCTTCTGGACCACCGAAATAACCCAGGAGTGACCACCGGGAATACCCATATTGTGGGACATTTCAGTTTTTGTACCAAAATTAGCCATACGACAGGCTCAATTTGCATGATTTTGAATACCTGTGACTCTTCTAGTTCAATTATTGATGAATGAGCACTGGCTCTTCGGGACCACCTAAATTATTCAGGAATGGCCAATGGAGATACCCGTATTGTGGGACATTTCAGTTTATATACCAAAACCAGGCAGGGTTCATTCTTCGTGATTTTGAATCCTTGTGACATTTCTAGTTCAATTTTAGATGAATGACCACTTTGGTTCTTTTGACCCATCGAAATAACCCAGGAATGGCCACCGGGAATACCCATATTGTGGGACATTTCAGTTTTTGTACCAAAATTAGCCATACGACAGGCTCAATTTGCATGATTTTGAATACCTGTGACTCTTCTAGTTCAATTATTGATGAATGATCACTCCGGTTCATTGTTACCACGAAATAACACAAGAATGGCCAGCGGAGATAACCGTGTTGTGCGATATTTAGGCTTTTGTACCAAAACTAGGCATGCGACGGCTCAATCTTCATGATTTTGAATACCTGTGACTTTTCTATTTCAATTATTGATGAATGATCACTTTGGTTCTTCTGGACCACCGAAATAACCCAGGAGTGACCACTGGAGATACCCGTATTGTGGGATATTTAATTATTTGTGCCAAAAATAGGCATGCGACGGCTAATTCTTTATGATTTTGAATACCTGTGACTTTTCTTATTCAATTATAGCTGAATGAGCACTGGCTCTTCGGGACCACCTAAATTATTCAGGAATGGCCAATGGAGATACCCGTATTGTGGGACATTTCAGTTTATATACCAAAACCAGGCAGGGTTCATTCTTCGTGATTTTGAATCCTTGTGACATTTCTAGTTCAATTTTAGATGAATGACCACTTTGGTTCTTTTGACCCATCGAAATAACCCAGGAATGGCCACCGGGAATACCCATATTGTGGGACATTTCAGTTTTTGTACCAAAATTAGCCATACGACAGGCTCAATTTGCATGATTTTGAATACCTGTGACTCTTCTAGTTCAATTATTGATGAATGATCACTCCGGCTCATTGTTACCACGAAATAACACAGGAATGGCCAGTGGAGATAATTATGTTGTGCGATATTTAGGCTTTTGTACCAAAACTAGGCATGCGACGGCTCAATCTTCATGATTTTGAATACCGTCGTTGGGGGTGACAATGGGTCAAAAAGGGATATGTGCGATTTATTATTTGAATAACTATCGCAATTTAACACCAATAAACTTCAAATTTGGTGTGTATGTACTTTGATGGTACATTAACAACTGTTCAAAAAATTAAAGACAAATATTTATTCACAGCGGCACCACAAGTGAATGAAAAATGTCCCAATCTCACCCCATAGAGGGGGTGACATTGGGTCACTATAATTGAAATAACTTGTTTTTGATAATATGATTTCAAAACCACTCACAACTGAAAAATATTGACAAAAAACGATGCAAACAAGACAAAAAGATATCTAAGATGTTTCACAAGTATGATAAACCCACTTAAAAGAAAGATTATACTGAAAATTGAAGAGCTATGATAAAAAATATGTTAACCCAACATTTATCGTCAAGTTAACATAAATTTTCCCTCAAATTGTCTTCAAAGTCTCATCCCCATTGCTATAAAGCCTATTCAGTTTCCCCAAAGGTGTACTGAAACAGTGATTAGTTTAAACCTTCGCAAATAGTTGAATTTCGGTGCGACATTCCACGATTAATACATTTCAGGCAGAAGTTGACGTCATAATCCCACTATTTCAGCGATCCAACTAATTTGTCCTTCCGTGAGATGTTTCTTTAATATGAAAACACTGATAAATAATCAAATTTAGAAAAAAAACACCCTTTTGATAAAAATTTACGATGTTGCTGCGCACGAAACACAGTTGCTGGTTTGAGAAGTTGTCAAAATGCGTTGTATTGTTATTCAATGCGCGGGATACTCAAGTAGACTTGTTTGATGTTTCAGAGATGCTGTATTTAGAAAGAATAAACACATCTTAATGAAAAAGAGAACTACCGGCACCGTAAAATGTCAAAAAAGTAGACTTGGAGTTTCATTTACTATCGTTCTTGCTTGACCCAATCTCACCCCCATTTTCAATGTTTTAGACATCGTACCGAAAAAAATGATTTTTTTTGTGGGAAAATCAAACAGATTCCGGAAAATACCTGTGATGTGTAATGAAAAGACTTTCAACATTCTACTAATACAACGATAGAGGCTAGAGTACATGGGTGATACTTTGTACAGGAGAAATTTAATGTTGTAAATTTTATCTAGTTTCAACATGCAAGTTTATTGATGTAGTACACAAAAACTACTATTTCTAAAAATGTATATTGTTATAAATTGTGTGTAATAATATTTTCCCTAACATATGAATTTTAAATTTTAGTAATATCAGCGTTATTAGCTGAAATATTTCACAAAACATATTTTTCCGTTTTGACCCAATCTCACCCCCTAGACCCATTGTCACCCCCATCGATGGTACCTATGACTTTTCTATTTCAATTATTGATGAATGACCACTTTGGTTCATTCATCAATAACCCTTCAGTCGTCGCGCAGTTTGCCACCGTCAGAACCACCACGCTGATGCCGTGTAGGATAAGCGAGGTTTTTTCTCCACTGTTGTACAAAATACAACAGCGCGACGACTGAAGTGATAATTGAACTAGAAGTTTCACAGTGATGCAAAATCATGAAGATTGAGCCGTAGCAAGGCTAGTTTTGGTACAAAAACTGATATGTCCCACAATACGGGTATTTCCGGTGGCCATTCCTGAGTTATTTCGGTGGGCTAGGAGAACCAAAGTGGTCATTCATCAATAATTGAACTAGCAGAGTCACAGGGATGCAAAAACATGATGATTGAGCCGTCGCATGCCTACTTTTGGTGCTAAAACTTTGTGGTCCCATATTACGGGGTTCCCGGTGGCCATTCCGGTGCTCCAAAAGGACCAGAATAACCAATCATTCATTCTTTCGGCAAAATACATCCAAACATAAAAAATCGTAAAGAATTGCACAATTCATTTGGTTTTGGGATTCAAACCTGAGTAATTTCATCGAATTGTCCAGATTGGCCACCTTCCGGGACTCCAGGAACCGGTTCCGCATTGACCTTACTGGACCGAATTTTTCAGGGAATGTGCGTCGGCAATTGGATCCTTATTACAGAAAAAATTATGCCAAAATATCCATCAACCGAATAGCACCGATGTGAATTACATATACAGAATTACGATAAAAGCTTACTTTTCTGATGTTCCGGGTTTCCGGAACCGGGTATGAATAACTAAGCGATTTGATAATCTCTATTCACAGTCCACGTGAATACCTGTTCAACAATATGAGGACGGTTCAGATTACTTATTTAGCTACGAAACTACAGGTCGCCAAAGTAAGGGTCTCTGAAGGGACTTTTTCCATATGTAGCAGGTTCCCGGTGGCCACAGTGACCAAATCCGGATCTCCGGAAGGGTTTCTGAAACTAGACATGTGTGCCCTTCATTTAAGCCCAACAGAACTAAATTCGGTCAACTCACTGATTTTTGCGAGCTGTTTGAATTTTCGGGTCGAAAACGACCCTAAGTCACAATTTGTAACTTTTTGTTAGGGACTAAGGAAGGTTAAAACAGTAGCCAAGTTTCTAAAAAGAGACCTCCTACCAGCCCTGCCAGCTAACTCTTCCTATTCTTTTCAGCCCCGATGGTCTCAAGAAACAGACTTTCCTTCACGCTCTTGGACTTCATTTCGCATTGTTTTAGACCGTAAGCCGAGTGTCTTGAATCCATTCGGGCGTTGCCAAATGGGTCTTTCTCCAGTGGGTCTCTCTCTTTTTCGCACCACCACCACGAGTGACTTGCCTTGAACGGTTAATACAGTATAATAAATTGGCTTCTGTGGGAAAATGGGTGACAAATTTGGAGCTTTGTTTTCGGTCTTCTTCTCAGTCCTATCCATAGCCGAGGCAAGTAGTGCTTTGGTGCCTCACTAATGGTGGTGGAATTGCGCCGATGTCTAGCATTAGCTCCGACAAGAGACCCATCATTATGGAATTACCGTTAATGAGTAGATGTTGGGTGCGAGATAATGGGGCGTTTTGGGGGAGCAGCAGAAGAAAAAAGTTCGGTCGGAAGTGTTTGTTTTCCGACTTAATACACTTATTTTGGAGGTTTTGAGTGGAAGAAATTGGTTGGATAACCGAAACTGACAACGGCGAGATGCGTTCCAGTTTGCGTCAAATGATTGCGTAGAGGTTGCATTGAATCATCGAAAAATAATAATGGAACGAGCTCACCACGTCTTAGTCTAATTTGTCAACTGAATAACGATTTTAGTTAACAGCTTGAATCATTCCCAATTGGAAGTTTGTAGAGTCATATTGACTGGTCGTGGTCTGCTAAAGACTGGTGATCTATTTGAGAATCTCATATTACAGTATGGCCCATAAAAAAATGCGAAAATCGTCATATCGTGTTTTATGGTAATTTTTACATAGTTAATGAAACATAAATATTATTCATTACTTGTATTGTTTAATCTATTTAGACTCAGTTTTTCGCTTTGGACATGATTTTTATCTGTTACTTTCACCTTACCAGAGAGGAATTGGAAGCATACCTTCAAATTTTATCATGCGGACGTCGAGTTCAATATCTGTGTGATGAAAGCTTCTAAAACATCAACTATGGCGTGAGATTCTTCACAGGCCTTGTCTCCAGCATACGCCCGTATCAAATGATAGAACCGGTTCATATCTGGGTAATTGGAGACTTAAATATATTTTCGAAAAAAACGGCTCATTTTGGAGAGCTTTGATTGAACCTTCATATAAGTATGATAAGCGGCTCCGTTTTGCTCAAAATCTATGAGCTAGTATTGAAATAAGTTGTCTCTAAACGAAGGAACAAATTTTATCCTCAAAAATCTGTTATAGGCCTCCGCATTTATTTTTTATTCAACTTTAACAAAAAATAAAGGCATATCAAACCTATAAGACGCAAATGCCCTCAAAACTATGACCCTGGCAAAATATTTTATTGTGATCATGAAGAACACGTTCTCTAAGAACTCCTCCATCCTCTGATACCAAACAAACTAGAATTTTCAACAATAAAGTGTGATTTTTGAAGGTGGAAAGTTTATCACCGGAGTATACGACAATCAGACGCTGTTTCTAGCTTTGAGCGGAAAAATCCTTTGAACTAATTTGCTTTATTACATTATTTAGAACAGTAAGAAAAATATGACAAAAATTGTCCTGGATAGCGAAGTTGTGTCAGATTATACTACATTAATCAGAAATTACATTCACTATCAAAATCAATGAAAATAACGCCTGTGGATGCTATATTCACGTTCAAATAATTTTCTATTTTTTTATGGGCCATACTGTATACGACTATTGGAGAATATAATAAATACTAGATTTATAAAGGAACTGGAATGGAATGCTTTGTGATTTTTTGGAACATGGCTAGCCACGTTGGGTGAGCTATTAAGGATAAGGGATTGATTTATAAAAAAGATAGAATAGCTTCATCCAAACTTCAGTTACTAATTTCGGTGATTTAATTATAGAATCTCCTTGATGTCTCAAGAGCTTATCGCGTCCAGCACTCCAAACCAGACTGCGTCAGATTGAGTAAAACATAAGTTCTTCTCGTATTCATCCACTTCATGAGTGGAACTCAAAGATAACAGGATTACCTTTTCCCACAGGCCCTCAATTGTCATGTGACAGTGTGGATGTGTGCATGTGTGGTCGTAACTATCAACTGACCATATGATAGCTGTCCGCTATCTAACCAAGCATAGCAAGACAGGCGAATCCGCAAATGAATTCCCAATCCAATTCGGATCGATGTTGAACTTTGTCAGCAAAGGACTCGAGAGTGAATCAATTCGAATCACGTGCGACCTATCCTTTCACGGTCGAGTGGTCACGAGTGGGATGTGCCCCGGGGAATCAATTTCCTCCCGATTGCAATGCGCTGATTGTTGGTCGCAATGATTTGCACCATTTGATTATAGGGTACTTAGAGGCGGAAATTTGAATTGTCGATTGAGAGGGCTTGAAACAGATGAACATGAATTGAAGAGAGATGAAACTAAAAAAGCATAACCTTTCATGGAAAAAATGAAAATAAGGCATATAAAAGTAAAAAGAAATTAGCAAATTGAAAACAAATTTGAAAAATTCAAACGACATTAAATAAAAAAAGGTAAACGAGGAAAAACAAAATTAAACGTATAAGACTACGAATTAAACCGAAACGAATGTAACATATAAGCTTCCAAAAGCTTAAACAACAGAAACAATTGAATAATAAAAATCATGATATTGGTGAACAAAACTTGTTTCAGATCAATTTCAAAACATTAAAAGACACCATTTATATTACTTAATGAATAAAACTAACAACTTACATAAGAAGCCATTCAATAGCAGCATGCATACCTACAATGGAAGAGAGAAAAAATGCTATTATTATCATTCAAAATCAATAAATTTCAGCATCTAACAGTCATCTGATTGGCTGATTTGGCGATACTAGCTATTGATAAAGTAATCCGCTAGGTAATTTAATTAAGGAAGAAGGACAAATAATGAGTGTAATTATGAGATAATCCATGTGGTCAGGTGGGATTCGATCCCACGACTCGTGTATGCTAGACGAGCGCTTTACCACCTAAGCTACCGGGCATCCGCTCTGCGCGAGTGTGTATACATGGGGAGGATGGATTTTTGGGTAAATCCGCTGTTTGGATTGGAACTTTTAGTGAGCGGCCTTGTAGTTTAGTTGGTAAAGCACTCGTCTAGCATACAAGAGTCGTTGGTTCAAATCCCATATGTGCACGTGGATGTTTTTTTTTATTTTCCATAATTTCGCTCATTTTTTGTTCATCTTTGTCAACGCAAAGGGATACTGAAGAAGCAACCACGGCCGATCCATCATCTGCTTCGTTTTTCAATTACGTAAAATTAACATCGTGTTGATGGTTGAGAGATTTGTGTGCCTTATTTGCAAGAGCTTATTCTTCTAAGTCAAAAGATGAGCCAGCCTCAGTCTGTATGTCTCTCTAAATGAAGTCGTCTATCTTATCTTAGAAGACCTATAGAAAGCAACAAAGGTCAAACGTAATTCCCAGATATAAATCCATATCCAGAGAAACATCCTTCAGATTCACAAAGCTTGATTGACACCTTTCAGTTCCGGTCCTCCCACACATACGCCGGACATACCCATGGCCAAACAAGCGACTCTATTAAATCACTCTGGTCCGGATATCTTCCTTTATTTATCCATTTCCCCCCTTTGCTGCAAAATGCAATCCCAGTCAGTCTCCGAACCGGAGACTGCATCGGGGACACTCCGGACGCCATAAACCAGATGAAGCTGCCAAGATCGATTTATTTACACTTTCAATTACGGCCAATTTATCGCCCCCGCTGTCTCCCCCCTTTTCACCTATACCCTATAGTTAGTTACTCGATTCGTGTGCAAGTGGCCCCCCTCGTAGTAAAGCAGCGCAGTGACAACTGACACACAAATACATTCCGTCCTATCAACCAAACAGCGCTTCACCACCACGTCCGATTCGCTGCGATCCTCGCCCTGACCGTCGCACAGTGGTTCGATCTAGAGCAATTGTTGGCCAAAACCTCAAACTTGCATTCATATGATAAATATATAAATAAAAATGGAGTGGTGTTTGTATGTCACGAAATGACTTGAGAACGGGACAACCGATTCACACAATTCTTTCACTGTTATTTTCTTGAAGGGTTCCGACGTGTTCGTATGACGAAAAAGTTTGGGAAAGTTTTTGGAAAATTTGGTAAAACAGGAGAGTACTAATATGTCATTTTATATGGGAGGTTTCATGACATTTTTCAACAGCCTACTTGATGGCAAGACGAAGTTTGCCGGGACCACTAGTGATAAATATTATTGTATTTTGCATAACTCATATATTTGATTTTTTTTAATATTTAAGCATTGAATTTAAGCATTGAAGCATGGAATTGAAAACAAACAATGTGTTCATGCTTTAGACCAATAATTAAGATATTAGACCGATGATTAAGATAATCAATATGATTCTACCAGAGCCGTACTGATTAACGGGTTCCTATGAATAATTGAGTGATAATTGATTAAATTCAGTTTTACAACAATTAATGATTATGAACAATGTTTTTTTTTTTTCAAACCATGATTATTGAGCATGATTAATGATTAAACTTCAATTGTATGTGATAAATGGTTATGAAAAATGATTGAATTCAGTATGATGTTTGATATCAGGTATAAATTTGATCAAAATTTTCAATTTCACAATAATATTTTTCAGTCGTCTACAAAACAATCCGTTATTTTTCCAGGATGAAACACAAAATTCTTGTAGAATTTTTTACAATTAGTCAAGTTTGTAGGAATTTTCTTATGAAATCTCTGAGAAAAATATTTTTTTAAATAAAGATTTAAATGAATTTCCGAACTTCCTTGATTTTTTAAAGATTCAAAATTTCAGTAAATCAAAAAAGTTATTATTTTACCAGGGAGGCCAGATACCGATAAATTTCCATGAGTCGACATTCAAGGAACCATAAAGTCTTGGGAATATTGTGTTGGGATCAGCAAATAGCAATATACGAATTCCATGTCAAATCGGTCAGTCACAGAACTCGACAATCTTCGATTTGCAGTAAATTTTGCACATGTTTTTAGTATGATACAATAAGTGTTTTTCATAGAAAAATCGATCATTTTGACTCGAGAATAACTTTTGAAAAATTCTTACTTCGGAAATGTTGAGAAAAATGTTCTATGAAGAAGTTGTAGTGAACCGTTAGGCCTACAAGAAAAAAATCAACACAAAAAAATATTTTATTTATTTTCACGAAAAATTCCAAAATAAAACTTAAATTTTAAATTACACAAAAATTTCATTTTTAATTTTTACCTTAGAATCTTGATAGTAAACAGATGTTTGGGACAAAGTTTCATAATGGAGAAATTTTTAATAAAAAAGTTTTTCTAAGGACAACTTCTGGTCGATTTTCAAAATTTTGTTTTTTTGTCAAAATAAAAATGTTCTGGTGATACAATAAGAATCTTGAAATGATTCTAAGCCCTAATGATTATATGAATAATTTCTCTACAAGTAGCCATTTTCAAATTATATCGAGTTTAGAGCAAAAAATATTATTTAAATATTTAAATAGGTCATTTTCATTAGTTATTCGCGATTTAATATTGATATATTTAGAAAATGGCTACTTCTAGAGGAATTATTCATATAATCATTATGGTTCAGAATAATTTCAAGATTCTTATTGTATCATCAGAACTTTTTTGTTTTGACAAAAAATCAAAATTTTGAAAAACTTTTTTATTGAAAATGTCTTTATCATTAAACTTTGTTCCAAACGTCCGTTTACTACCAAGATTCTATGGTGAAAATTTAAATATATTTAAAATAGGATTTTTGTGTAATTTAAAATTTAGGTTTTATTTTTTATTTTAAATATTTTTTCAGTGTATATTTTTTCTTGTACTCCAAACAGTTAACTACAACTTCTTCATATATTTTTTTTTATCTAGAATCAACAGTTAAGGAGTTAGAATTTTTCAAATAAGTTGCATGCAAGAATTTATAGGCCATTTTCAAAAGTTATTCTTGAGTCAAAATGATCTATTTTTCTATGGAAAACACTTATTCTACCATACCAAAAACATGTGCAAAATTTAATCCAAATCGAAGACTATCGAGCACGATTTTTATTTTATTTTATTTTTTTGACTCATTCTGAATGGAATTCGTCAATACTAAAAAAAATTTGCCTTCGAATCACAAACGCAATATACAATTGCCTAACAATGTGCAAACCAGAGCGTTAATGATTAAACATAAATTGAAAATTGTGAGAAATTTGATATAACGAAGTTCAAAATATTTTTATACGGGTTTTATCGTTAATCATGAGTAATATTTATTATTATCTAGTATTCACACTTGCTTTTAATAACAAAAAAAGCTAAATTACATATACCTTTACACATTTGAATCTGGTCGCATCACTGGTTTATAGTGAATCGTAGACCATTACCCTTCTCATCATCCAACTCCTTGACACCTATGAGGGCGTCGGTGAGTCCATGGCTTCTCTTATCATTATCCTTCCCTTTTATCGTAACGGAGAAAATGTCCATGACCTACATAGTACAGTGGGATTTTGATTTTGGCATGCTCCATTTAAAATTTGATATTTTCCATTTTCGGTAGTTGATAAAAACTTTTGTCTATAAGCGTCTTTGCATGGGTATGCAAACAAATAAGCCTTATTAAAACGAATTCGACTGATAATTCTTTTACTTTAAGAGATAGAGAGGTGCGATGTTGAGCAAAAACACGCGTTTTAAGATGTTTAACAACTTTGCAGAAGACATGAAAAATGCTGAATATCGCACCTCTCTATCTCTTAAAGTAAAACAATTATCAGTCGAATTCGTTTTAATAAGGCTTATTTGTTTGGTAGTAAAAATCCATGCAAAGACGCTTATAGACAAAAGTTTTTATCAACTACCGAAAGGGGAGATGTGGTACTTTCATGATTTGTAAGAGTTGTCTGCGCCATTTTGCGCCGAAGCCAGTTATAGAGGCCTAAACTACCCCTTAAAAAAAGAGTAATTCATGACTAACTTTGTTATTTCAAAAGATAGGGTGATGATATGTCCAGCAAAAACACGGGTTTTTTCATGACAAACAACTTTGTAGAAAACACAAAAAATGTTAAAAATCTTGGAAAAAAGTTATGATAAAAAATATGATTTTTAGGGGCCATTCACATACAACGGCATATATCTCAAAAAGTATAAGAGATAGAAAAATCGTGTCTTCGACAAAGTTGTTTCAAATTGTCAATTCTACAACTTTGCCAAAAACACCATATGTTTATCTAAATATTTTGAAAAAATAGTTTTTCTATCTCACTGCTAGGTGGATTGATCACAAAATTTTTTTCGTCAAAAGTTGCGCTTTAATATTCCAAGAAACTTCTCCGAACAAAAATGACCCATGACTTTGAAATGCTCTCAAAAATCATTTTTTTAACCGTTTTTCGTTCTTTTAGCTTTATATGAAAGATATGAAATTCTAGAATGGAACCCTGGAAGTTGTTAGTTAGTTAGAAGGGGATCAGCTTCACGCTCACCGCGTTTCAGAGCTCAATTTTCGTCGATATGCACCCAAATGGCTCCAAACTAATGGCTAATTTAATTCTAGGTGTTTATTGTTCGCAACGTTTCATGAAGTCATCTCTATGAGTATCTCAACTAAACTTCCAACACATTTTCTCAGGCATTCACGCTGCGTGACCAGCCCACATGAGTCTGCCGGTAGTTGATACACTCAATAAAAATCATATCTCTTCAGATATGGGACAGCTCGCTCGAACAACGCATTATTAACACACAATAGCAACAAAAAGTTTATGACTCACATGGAGTTTCAATCATAAATGTCGTCTCGCCTCTTCAACTCACAGTTCTTTTATTGTTGAATTGCATTCATTGCCTATGTTAAAGCAAACCGCAATAATAGACTTGAGAATTTTCAGCAATTACACTGCGATATCTTGGAATTTCATGCGAGATCCTGCGAATTTCTTTTGAATTCTAATGGTTGATCTATGACATATAAGCACAACTTCTAAAACGCAATCAATACTCATTTTAAATCGAAATGATAAAAAGCAAATTTGTGTATTGTTCAAAATTACGGGCAGCAATTATGGATCTTGCATGCACTGCACCACTGTTCTAGACCATTTAGTAATTAGGAATTTTTCATACATACTTCTATGGAAAATCCAATTGAAGGCTTAGTCAATATTCTGTTCCTAAAATACCATGATCATAATAAATGTATGTGTACAGCTATTGATTTTAGCTGTTTCTGTAAGGCCTTTTGACTGTATTCAATCATTTGATATCAAATGCCTTATTACGTAAGAAACATAATTTTGAAGAGCAACTACCACCAAGTGACCAATCGATAAAGTTTTTAGCGTAAACGGAAATCTGGTTCTACAGTTTTGTGCTCTTGAGGTGTAGTTTCAATTGAACTTCACCTTAACCCTTTGGGGCCGGCGCGGTCATATATGACCGCAGTACAAAAAAGGCTGTCCCAAATATACTCTTTTATCAGAGAAAAATATGAAGTATATGCCTTTATGACCTAATTGACAACCTAGAACATCCTGAACATCCTGAAGTTTGGAAAATTGAACTATAAGTACATACGAAGCGTGAAATGCTGTTTGTGAACATAAATGATGTTCAGGCTAGATAATACTGAATTACTCTTTTAACGAAAACACTATTTCACTTGCTTTGCTATGTCCTGGGATGTTCTAGGACGTCCAAACTGTCCTGAAGCACACTCTTTGAAATCTACAACCGTAACAGTAATTGTTTGGGCTAAAAACAATAACATTACAAATTCAAATAGAATCTACCAACCTCTGAGAATCTCAAGAGCTATTTCAAGGAACGTTTGGGTTATTCCAGGCCCTCCAAATTACCCTGGAAATCTGAATTTCATGTCTACATTTATTCCAGTAGTATTTCTTGCTAAACTGGGTGAAGTTATATAATCTACCATGTTCACTGAACTTTCGCACGTATCAATAGGATGTTTTAAAGAACGTTTGGAGTATTCCGGGCCCTCCAAATTACCCTGGAGTTCAGAACTTCAGGTCTACACTTATTCCAGTATTTTTTCTTGCTAAACTGAGTAAAGATATATAACTTACCAAGTTTACTGAACCTTGTCACGGATCAATAGGCTAATTCAAGGAACGTTTGGGGTATTCTAGGCCCTCCAAATTACCCTAGTGTTCGTAACTTCAGGTTTACATTTGTTTCAGTAATTTATCTCACTAAACTGAGTGAAGTTATATAATCTAACATGCTCACTAAACCATCTCATGTATCAATAAGCTCTTTCAAGAACGTTTGGGATATTCCAGGCCCTCCAAATATTCCTGGAGTTCAGAACTTCAAATCTGCACTTGTTCAAGTAATTTATCTCGCTAAACTGAGTGAAGTTATAAAATCTAACATGTTCACTGAATTTTCTCACGGATCAATTAGCTGTTTCAAGGAAAGTTTGGGGTATTCCGAGCCACCAAGATTACCCCGGAGTTCAGAAATTCAGATCTACAATTGTTCTAGTAATTTTTCTTACTAAACGATGAAGTTATTCGATGTTCACTGAGCTTTCTCACGAATCAAAAAGATATTTCAAGGAACGTTTGGAGTATTCCAGGCCCTCCAAATTACCCTGGAGTTCAGAACTACAGGTCTTCCCTTGTTCCAGTAATTTTTCTTTCTAAACTGAGTGAAGTTATATAATCTACTATGTTGACTGAACCTTCTCATGGATCAATATGCTGTTTCAAGGAACGATTGAAGTATTTCAGATCCTTCAAAATTTCCCCAGGACTTCAGAACTTCAGGTCTACTATTTTTCCAGTAATATTTCCTTCTAAGCTGAGTGAAGTTATATAATCTACCATGTTCACTGAACCGTCTCACAGACCAATTGGCTATTTCAAGGAACGTTGGTGATATTCCAGGCCCTCCAATTCACCCTGGAGTTCAGAACTTCAGGTCTACCCTTGTTCCAGTAACTTTTCTCGCTAAAATGATCAAAGTTTTCCCTTCGGGGCCGGCACGGTCATTTATGAGTGCAGTCGGAAAATGGCTGTATATAAAGAACCAATGAATAAAATTTACTGTCTTCGGAAAAGTCCTTACAAATATACTTCCCTGTCAGGGAAAAATTTTGGGTGTATGCCTTAATGTCCTACTTGGCAACCTAGAACATCCTGAACATGCAGAAGTCTGACAAATAGATTAATTAGTATAAAAGTAGCTTAAAATGCCTTTTGTAAATACAATTGATGTTCGTACTTGGTAATACATACCTATTATGTCAAGAAAAACGCTGCTTCACATGCCTTTTCATGTCATGGCAAAGAGATTACCAAGTGCTTAACTGACAATAAGGCAATCCATGAGACAGCTGTGATCAGCTAAATTTTTTTGTTTACCATGAATTTTTGACAATCATCGCTTGGGGAACAAAGGAGATTGGTAAGCACTGATGACGCTTAACAAAATTTCGGTAAGTTTAGTGTTCACTGTGCTTGCACTTTGAGCTGTCAACCCAATCGCGAAGTGTCCTCATGGATAGTCTTATAGTCCACACTGCCATCTGTTGCAAGAACCGCGCGAAGCACTGTCTGCCATGATGGATTTTTAGTTGACGTTTGCCTAACACGCACACTACTACACGAATTGCCTGTAAGTTTTGTTCGCATCATTCAGCAACGTGTACACTATCAAAAGTCAAAGCGGTCGAACACTAGCGCCTCTGGTGGAACGATCGCGTCGGTCAAATGAAATTCAAATTTATCGTTAAACGCATGTACCATGAGCTTCTCAAGAGTGTTACGTCTGTTTGTCTGTGACAGTACAGTAGTGACGCCTCTACACGGATAGACGATTGCAAAAAAAGAAGTAGAGCTCGAGATTTGTATGACGATTACCGGATCTTTTCGTAAAGGAAAGAGTCTTGACTTCCTTGGGCGCAGAGTATGGGCGCATGCCTGCCATACGATATATCCATGCAAAAAGGTCATTAGCTGAGAAAGATCTCAGGTAATAAATGTGGAAGTGCTGAACTAACACTAAGTTGAGAAGCCAGCTTCCTCCCAGTGGGAACGATATGCCAAGAAAAAAGAAGAAGATTCGTCGACAAACACATACAGTCGCCTCTCCACATCTCGATATCGAAGGGACCATCGAGATAGGGAGAGATCGAGACATAGAACAAATTTTTAACGAATACTAGATTGAAAATCACTCCGTTGCCAGGAAAATCAACAACAAACAGATGTCATTTCGTCTTCGCAAATTGTTTTGAATCTCTAAAATCTAGTCTAGTAACCTTTGATAATGGGCATATCGACATACGGAGAGAAAATTGGGAACGAAAATCACATCGAGATAGGGAGATATCGAGATAAGGAGGATATCGAGATATGGAGAGTGAAAATGTATGCAGGGTGAAGGGACCGAAAAAATCATCGACATAGGGAGAGATATCGAGATGTAGAACATCGAGATGTGGAGAGTCGACTGTATATCCAAAACGTGTTTCTACTCGTCTACGCATTTAGACTCTACTGACGTTTTCACAAATTGTTCTCAAACAAAAGGTGAAAAGCAGGGGGGTTGAAAATAGTATATTTTTACGTGACATAATTTATGGATGCTTCCCAATAGATGTCGCTAATTATGACTGGAAACTTTGTCGAATACACTATGTTTCGGAAGTGCTTCGTTTCGTGGTTATTAATTTATTACCACTAAATCCTGACTCTCATCGCGTTGTAGATCTTATGTACTGAACATCCCGACAAGTTAGATAATCTAGAACATTCGAAATGATCTGATAATATTTGCTGAACACTCAGAAGGTTCAGAATATACGGTAGATTACAGTTCATCACCTTGTATGATGAACAAGGTTGTTATTACAAGCATAAACTTCAAGTTATGAACTCAAGAGCAGTTTGGAAGACCTAGCACCTCACAAAAAAATATTTGTCAACATTTCTTGTAATGTTTAGCATTTTGAGCACCAAAACTATTGAAAGGCGTTAAAAAACTGTATAATAGTTCTTGGAAAAAATCAGGCCCCAAAGGGTTAAATAAGTTTTGTAACGTCTTAAACTATTTGTTTGTAAAAACATTGCTAGTGAGCTTCTGATTTCTTACACTATTTTGAGTTATTGTCTAATGAAAAGAGCCACCAATATTTCACATTTTTCCTTAACTTTCTAAAAATTTTTGAATATATTACCTTCTTTTTTGGCAAACTTCTGATCAAAATTTAGTATGTATTTTATTGCAAACATCGTTTTTAGTTGACAATTGTAGGATTAGAACTAAATTATGTTAAAAGACAACTGCTATTGAGATTTCCAAACAGTAAAATAAAACTAAATGGAAGACAAAATAAGGTAATATGATAAAATAAAGTACTTAGGAGTATGTCTCACGACACATTAGCAATCTGACAAATTCACACTCAAATCTCAATCAATCAGCTCTCCCGCGAGAGCAAACTCATTAGAGATCTGCTACGAAAATTTCATGCTTGAGTTTTTTGTGCAAAATCACGCAAGCCGTCAAAAATGATTTAGTCATAATGCCCATCAAAAACTCGTGAAAATCGAATGCTTTTGACTACGTTAAAAAGGACTACTAATATTCTACCAGACTAACAAGAAGTGAGTAAACTGTAGATATACGAGACAATGAGTTAAACAGATTAGCCAACTTATACGTGATTTTTGGACTGCTGAGTTGCGTGATTGACAACTCACGCACGAAAAATTTCAATCGGGTGTTGTGAGAATTTGAGTTTCTCACAACACTTTACATTAGATAGAAAATCAACCAATAGATTGAAATGTCTAAATGAATATACAGTATTGGACAAAATCCCTACAAAATGATCAACTTTAAGGCAATATATCTGAGTAATTTATTGACCGTATTAAATGAAATTTTCAAAGTTCTTTAAAAAAACATGAATTTTAACATATATTTTTCTGTGAAAATTTTATTCGAATCGGTGCATAAAACACTGAGATCTAGCTTACCAATAGGGCTAAGAAAAGCAACATCAATAAACAACAAATTTAATACATAATTTATTAAATCATTTAGAGATAATTCGGCTATGACACTTAAAATGCTTCATTTCAAATTATAAAAGTATACCCTTTTTAAGAGATAATTTTAAAGATGTGTACGGCTAGTAAAAGGTATTCTTGGCACGAAAATATCGACATTTTGTATTTCAGTCAGTGAAGTTTCACTCCACATTAGATTCGAACTCTTGCTCCAACGGTGGGGATCTTTTTATACTCCACTTGACATCTCTTATTTTAAGCGTAGGAATGTTCTAATCTAACCGCGGGCACTAACAGGCTACTACAGTCTTAAGGTACAGTATTCCGGGGGCAAACTGATCACTATTTCCCACCTTTTTGTTATTCAAACATTGTCAAACTAATTTCGACAAAATCAGTACTGTAAGTTAATGCAATCGCTATTAAGTTAAAAAACAATGAACATTTCATAATAGTTATTTATGCAACAAGTTGAAAAATGATGATTTTTTTCGCAAGAGTCGTACATTTATCCAACGAGGGTTGCCGAGTTGGATAAATACGACGAATGCCGAAAAAATCCAGATTTGCAACGAGTTGTATTCAACATTTATTGCAATTACGAAAATGCCGTTACAGTTGATTTATTTCTTGAAGAATAAACATATTTCAAGAAAATCTACATCGGTATCCATGAGTAGTAACACGCCTAATTTCACAATCAGGTAGGCTGTGGGATGACTGTCACAAATTTTCACACTTCTATTGCTCATTCATTTTTCAAATGCAACTCAATTCGGTTCATGAAACGAATGTAGAATCAGAACCTAGTTGGCTAAGTTATTAAGAAATTCAGGACAATTGAATAAATGCCATATGGATGTACTCCGACGTCATTTTGATAACTCCAAAAACAGTACTGAAAAGTGCTACTTTTCGATACTGATATTAGTGCTGTAGCACTTTTCAGCACTGTTTCTTTCAGAAGGAAAAGTAGGCCGTTATGTTGCCAATTCTCTTAATAAAAAGTAGGCTGATGCGCAACGAAATTGCTAAAAATAAACTAGTTTTGACTCAAAATTTGCATCCAACTGTGGCTTAGCGCCAGCGGATTGTTTAGTACCGACATTTTAAACAGTATTGCTTACACCTTCAAAAACTGAATATTTCTATGCAATGCAATGAGTGGAAAATGAAATAGTTCAAAATCATGATAAGACATCTATAAACTAGAAACATAGAATGTCTGTGATGCCTACAAAACGTTATACATCCTAAAAAGAAAATGCTAATTAATACCGACCTGATAAAATGAGGTAACCCAGTGATCAATTTGCCCTCGGTTTACGGAACTTTTATAACAAAAATAATGTTTTTTTAGATTTTCAGCAGTCACCAAAAATTACAAACCGTTTAAATTTATAAATCCTCATTAAACTTTATCATCACAAACCAGATAGCAAATATAATGCAATGGTAGATTTTCTTGAACATTGCTCAAATTTTGATCAGAAAAAAATGTTAAACGTGATGGTTATTTTCCTCTTAACGGTTTGAGCACTTTTTAAATTCACAAATTTTCGGTTGTATCTTCTTCTTGGTATTTCGTCCGCACTGGGACAGAGTCTGCTACTTAGCTTAGTGTTTAATGAGCACTTCCACAGTTATTTACTGAGAGCTTTCTTTGCCTAAATTGCCATTTTTGCATTCGTATATCGTGTCGCAGGTACGAAAAATATTAACTATCAGAGAAAACTTATTTTATTTTTGAAATTACGACCGCTTTCGAACCACTGTGCACGCCGGTCGCCGCCGTCATTGCCCGTCATCGTCGTTGGTTAGAAGATTCAAGTGATCCCATTTAGCACTCTTTTTTTCTCCACCGCCACTTTTAGCCGCTGAGTGGATGCATCTTTTCTCCGTAGTCGTCGTCGTCGTCGGTCGTGGCTTGACACGGTCACCCGATCCCCTTCCACCTCTCTCATCCCCTCCCCCTCCTTGTGGTGATGATGGATGTGACGTCAACGGCTTGGGAGACAGACGACGACGCTTCGCGGAGAAGTCAAGGGAAGGTAATAGAAAAAAAACTGCTCTGAATGTTGACCGAAAGTCGAAAGCAATTTGGATTTAGATTTGGACGGAGACTGTTTTTTTTTTGTTTCGTCGAAACGAGGGAAAGATTTAGGCGCCCTTGAGTGGTGCCCTGAGTGGATGACGGGAATCAAAGCAAAGAAAACTACAAGATGGATGTGAACGATTAACTTCCATCTAGATTTATGGGATTTGGGGGTAACAAATTGATTACGTTTCAAATAGCTCTAAAACAAAATACAATTTTAAAGATGAGCTTTGGAATGTTTGCATAGAAAAGGCATTTCTTCCATGTTTGGTAGTCATTGGAACGTATTTAAAATCTGGTATCCTCTTAGGAAGAAGTTTTTAAGCTTCTTTGGACGAAGCTTCTATGTTAATTTAGAAGAAGCTTTCAAGCTTCTTTGGAAGAAGCTTCCAAGCTCCTTTGGAAGAAGCTTCCAAGCTTCTTTGGAAGAAGCTTCCAAGCTCTTTTGGAAAAAGCTTCCAAGCTTCTTTGGGAAGAAGCTTCCAAGCTCCTTTGGAAGATGTAAGCTTCTAAGCTTCATTGGAAGAAACTTCCAAGCTTCTTTGGAAGAAGCTTCCAAACTTCTTTAGACGAAGCTTACAAGCTTTTATGGAAGAAGTTTCCAAGCTTCTTTGGAAGAAGCTTTTAAGCTCCTTTGGAAGATGGAAGCTTCTAAGCTTCATTGGAAGAAACTTCCAAGCTTCTTTGGAAGAAGCTTCCAAACTTCTTTAAACGAAGCTTACAAGCTTTTATGGAAGAAGCTTCCAAGCTTCTTAGGAAGAAGCTTCCAAGATTCTTTGGAAAAGGCTTCCAAGCTTCTTTGGAAAATGCTTCCAAGCTTGTTTCGAAGAAGCTTCCAAGCTACTTTTGAAAAAGCTTCCATGTCGATTTGGAAGAAGCTTCCTGGTGTCTTTGGAAGGGGCTTCCAAGCTTCTTTGGGAGAAGCTTCCAAGCTCCTTTGGAAGAAGCTTCCAAGCTCCTTTGGAAGAAGCTTCCAAGCTCCTTTGGAAGAAGCTTCCAAGCTCCTTTGGAAGAAGCTTCCAAGCTCCTTTGGAAGAAGCTTCCAAGCTCCTTTGGAAGAAGCTTCCAAGCTCCTTTGGAAGAAGCTTCCAAGCTCCTTTGGAAGAAGCTTCCAAGCTCCTTTGGAAGAAGCTTCCAAGCTCCTTTGGAAGAAGCTTCCAAGCTCCTTTGGAAGAAGCTTCCAAGCTTCATTGGGAAGAAGCTTCCAAGCTTCATTGGGAAGAAGCTTTCAAGCTTCATTGGAATAAACTTCCAAGCTTCATTGGAAGAAACTTCCAAGCTTCTTTGGAAGAAGCTTCCAAGCTTCTTTAGACTAGACTTTCTTCTTTGCTTCCAAGCTTTTATGGAAGAAGCTTTCAAGCTTCTTTGGAAGAAGCTCCCAAGATTCTTTGGAAAAGGCTTCCAAGCTTCTTTGGAAAAAGCTTCCAAGCTTGTTTCGAAGAAGCTTCCAAGCTACTTTTGAAAAATCTTCCATGTTTATTTGGAAGAAGCTTCCAGGTGTCTTTGGAAGGGGCTTCCAAGCTTCTTTGGAAAAACCTTCCAAGCTTCTTTGGGAGAACCTTTCAAGCTTCTTTGGGAGAAGCTTCCAAGCTCCTTTGGAGAAGCTTCCAAGCTTCATTGGGAAGAAACTTCCAAGCTTCTTTGGAAAGAAGCTTCCAAGCTAAGTTGAGAAGAAGCTCCCAAGCTTCTTTGGAAGAAGCCCTCAAGCTCCTTTTGAAGCAGCTTCTAAGCTTCTTTGGAAAAAGCTTCCAAGTTTCTCTGGAAAAAAGCTTCCAAACTTCTCTGGGAAAAAGCTTCCAAGCTTCTCTGGAAGAAGCTTCCAAGCTTCTTTGGGAGAACCTTCCAAGCTTCTTTGGGAGAAGCTTCCAAGCTTCTTAGGAAAAAGCTTCCAAGCTTCTTAGGAAAAAGCTTCCAAGCTTCTTAGGAAAAAGCTTCCAAGCTTCTTAGGACAAAGCATCCAATCTTCTTTGGAAGAAGCTTAGATTTGTTTTTCGAAGAAGCTTCCAAGCGTCTTTGGGCAGATGCTCTCAAGCTTCTTTAGGAAAAAAAAAACTTCCAAGCTTCTATGGTAAGAAGCTTCGAAGCTTCTTTAGAATTTATTTGCATAATGTTTCCATCAAAACCTCACTCAAGTTTAAAACGAATGTTAAAATTTCGAAAAATCGGAAATCCGAAGTGACTCGTATGCCACTGTCCGCTCTTCTATGCTTACATAATTGACAATCCCTTCATGTAAGGAATAAGCTCTCTTCGCATCACAAATGATTAAAAAAATCCAATCACAATTCCTTTCAATCCTTACTATACATAAACGAGCACTGACAAAACCGGATTGATTTCAATGCGGATTGAAATTGGGCGTGAATCCGAAGCCTTATTACGCGTCCTCCTAATGCTTTCCAACCCCACTCGAGCCTAATCCCATCGAGTCAATAAAAGACCGATATAAACAGCTTAAAGTTGGCTTCCATCCTCGCGATTGTTAGCGAGCATTGTCAGCAGAACCTCTGACAAGCAGGTAGAATGGAAGCCTACGCAAAGAACCGCTCCATTTCGTCACGCAGCGCGAAGTTCGATACTCACTTGCAATTTGTTGACGGCACACACGTCTGTGAGATGCAGAAACTCGTGAAATATCGAGAGCGTTCTTGTGAAAATTGCAAAATTGTTGTATGTTAAAAAAAAAGAAATTTTGTAAACTCAATCTACAAATGACGACCTAAAATGCTTAAAATACAGAAGAAATTTGAAGAAGACGTCAGCAACAGTATTAAGAATTTCAGTGTATACCCTTCTAACTAACAATAATAATTCAAGAAATTAGAAAAAAAAACAAAGTTCTTATGCCTTCTTGATAAACTTAATAAAAAATTGGCGTTAAAATAGCCTTAGCAGTAGACGCACAGCTATTCAGCAAGACCAAGCTGAGGGTCGTGGGTTCAAATCCCACCAGTCAAGGATATTTTCGTAAAGAAAATTTTCTCGACTTCCCAGGGCATATAGTATCTTCTTGCTTACCACACGATAAAAAAATGCAAAAATGGTCAATAGGCAAAGTGGAAGTTCTCAGTTCAGTAGAGACGTAACACCGGAACAGAAGAAGATTGTTTTCTTCTAGAATTCCTCAAACGTCCCGAAGAATCGTACAATTAATTTTGAAAGCAACTGTGGCGTCAGACAAACAAAACCAAAAAACAAAATGCCAAACCGAGTAATTCAAGCTCCTTTCAACCAGAAGCAGCTTTTAGGAGGAAATCTTACATCACCATCGTCACCATCACGGTTGTAGTTGCCTTCGTCATCGGTATCGATATCGCTCACTGAGGGACTGTCGCGATTAAACACTCTGCCAGCACGTGAAATTCGATAGCACGATGACGATTGGCGAATATCGATACGTCCTATGTACTTAGCTATAGAAGGTTTTGATTGATTCTGTTTGAGGTAGGTGAGAATGGTTGTCGTTTCGTGTCATATTGGTAGCCTGTGCTAGTGATAAAAAATTGCTGCTTGGTACTTAGAGACGTGCTCTACCTGCGATAACTGAGAAGATGCGGAGATGAGAATCTATATCCTAGAATCTAGAATATAGATTCTAGTTTATTTCTATGACACATGAAATGATTCCTAGATACTCATAAACAACTTCAAATTCTTATACAAACCGTAGGAGTTATTTTTCAATAAAAATATCACCATTTATTAGCATTTTTGAAAAATTTTATGAAGAAATTTATTCCGATGCAAATAAAATCGTTTTTGCATTTCATGAATTTTCATCAACGTAAATTCGTCAACTTTTTCCTCTCACGCAAGGTCGTAAATGTACCGGGCATTGTCGGTATTGGGTATTGTACGCTGAACTCGTTCGTCATCTCTCATAGCCTGGTGATAATCGCCCTGCTTAATTGAGTTTACCGTAATTTCTTTATTTTTTCCGCATCAATGACGATGGGTGGAAGTGATGATGGCAAAGGCTATCGTCAACGTTTTATATCATCGGCGTCGAGAGAGAGAGAGAGAAAGTGATGGGCGACTAACTAATGGTTGTTGTTAAATGTGAGGTGTCACCTGCACATTCGAACGGTCGGGGTAAAACAGCGAGTGGCTGTACAGTTTTAATTATCGTGATGAAGGGCTTATAAGTGGTTGGAAAGTTGTCAGTCTCAGAGCTATATTGGGGACATGGTATACCAAAGCTTGTTGAACATAATCCAGGACCTGACCTTTAGGAGGATTCGATTATGATAAAGACATTAGTATTTTTAGACTAGCGTAATATAATACCCTTTATAACGAACAAACTTTTCGGATTTCATTGGCGTAGCTAGGATTTTTTTTCTGGAGGGGGCCTGGGGGGGGTGTTAGCTGGAAAATACTTGTTTTACAGAAGTACTGTCGGTCGCAATAATCAAAATTTTTACAAATTTCGTTGTTTAAACAGATTTGTAGGGGATATCGGGGTAGAACCACCACCCTAAGCTTATTGACAAAATTTGCATTCTTTCGCTTGTTAAACTAACCTAAAATTGTTGTTGAATCACATATTGGTTATAAATCTATCAATCTTTGAGATCGCTGGTTATATAGTGATTTAAATAAAATTGATATTTCATCATTTCTAGGTAAAACAATTGAGAGTTATCCTGTTGGGGTAAAACCGACTCATGCACTTTGAGTAAAATTTATACGTTGAATTTGTTATCATTGATACCAAAGTTTTATTCATGCTGAGATGATCATTCAATTACTTTCAGAGCAACACTGCTTTTTGCTGTAGAACATAGTAGCCTGGATTACTTTGATCTATTCTACCCGCCAGGAGTACCACTGTTGCCTGCCGAGCAGTTGGTTAAGCATGCCAAATGCAAATCCACTTTATAATTATGAATAGCAATTTATCCTGACGTCCAATCTAGATGTGGTCTTCGGCAAAGTTGTAGCTGAAAGGATTTCACATGAGTAGAGTTTGTTCACTTTTCCATAAAATATTATGACGACGAGATAGAGGACTGAACACGAAAGGTTGGCAATTTCCATAGTAATCTCCATATAAATTTCAAATGGCGTGTGCACAATCAAATTTCTTCCGAATCACTTCAAACTTTTTTCAAACTATTTACCATAATTAAAATCGTTTAAGCATAGGGGAAATTTCAAAATTTGCATCACTCTATTGTTCATTTTGTCATTTCAAGCTATTGCTTATTTTATCGGATATTTCCAGTGATCCAGTTTCTAGAATTGTCTGTAGAGTAAGGTGGGGCAAAAGTTCGACCTTAGTGGTATAATCAAAGTTTCCAGGAAAACAATAGCAGTTAAAACAAAACAAATACCATACAGTGAACCTTCAACATATTGGCTATAATTTTGCTGAACAAACTTGTGTCAAAATATTTACCCATTTTTAGTTATGACAGTTTCAAAATTGATTGTCTTATTAGAACTTTTGCCCCACCGGTGGGGCAAGAGTTCGAATCTAGTGTGGGGCAAAAGTTCGCTGGCTAAAACACAAAATATCGATCCTTATATGACAGACATACTTTACACCAGCCGTAAACTTAAGTTTGACGAAAAATACACACTAAATTTTCATCAAAAAATTGCCCAAAACCGGGTTAATTGTAATATACTCAAAAATAGCAGTTTTTCGCAAAACTAAGTGGAAATGTAAAATTTTGGTGGCAGTTTTCACACGATCAGACAAATTTAACTAAATTTGAAGATAATATGTTGATTTTAGACAATTTGCAAATTTTACCGTGATTTTATACATGGGTCGAACTTTTGCCCCGCTGATTCGAACTTTTGCCCCACTATGGGCCAAAAATTGTTTTCAAGCATTTATGCAAAAACTAATACACCTCAAAGCAACCTTATGATAGGCCTAGAAACGCCCTTACATAAAATATTGTCAAAGATTTTATCTTCAATTGGTTCCATGCATCGAAAATTTGACCAAAAATTACAATATTCATGTCGAAAAACTACAAATAGCCATAACTTTTCCAAATCTCAATCAATTTTTATGATATTTGGATTGAAAGTCTCTTACTTGAATAGCATTCAAACCACCATGACATTTATAAGATTTTTTTTGAATTGGGGTAGAAATATTAAAAAGAAACTCTTACCCCACTCGAACTTTTGCCCCACTTTACTCTAATATCAGATTTTCCAGATAGAATTCATCAAACAATGATTGTTTGTCTCAGAAATGTGGCATCCGTCCGATAAACTGATTTTATATCGTCCTCGATCTTACCCTCTACCTTCACTAAATTGTACCGGAAACCTTTCGACATACCTGTCTTCGAGATACGAGACGGGACCAAACAAGGTCTACAAATCAAATTGACAAATCTAATCTCTCATCAATCGACACAGCCCCATTTGACCAGATATCAGACATTGTCACGAGATTCAGCGTCAAATGGGCCCTACTTATCTCGTGGAATAATAATTGATTGCAAGGCTGTATTTGTAGGCTTATTCATTAGGTATAAATTACAATTGAGTGCTACATTATGACACGGATAGACAATCAATTGAATTTTTTGTGAAGAACATTATTTTTATGAATTGATTCAATTTCACAGAATGACACTAGAAGAAGCCTTCCAAGTTTTTTTTTTCTAAAAAAAGCCATACCAGCTTCTCTAGGAGAAACCTTCCAAGCTTATCTGAAAGACACCTTCCAAGCTTCTCTGGAAGAAGCCTTCGAACCTTCTCTGGAAGGAGCTTTCGAAGCTTCCCTGGAAGAAGCTTTCGAAGCTTCTCTGGAAGAAGCCATCCAAGCTTTTATGGAAGAAGCCTTCTAAGTTTCTTTGGAAGAAGCCTTCCAAACTTCTCTGGAAGAAGCCTTCCAACCTTCTCTGGAAGAATCCTTCCAAGCTTCCTGGAAGAATCCTTCCAAACTTTTCTGAAAGAAGCCTTCCAAGCTTCTCTGAAAGAAACCTTCCAAGCTGCTCTGAAAGAAGCCTTCCAAGCTTCTCTGAAAGAAGCCTTCCAAGCTTCTCTCGGAGAAGCCTTTCAGCTTCTCTAGAAGAAGCCTTCCAAGCTTCCTGAGAGGAGCGTTCCAAGTTTCACAGGAAGAAGCCTTCCAAGCTTCTCTGGAAGAATCTTTCCAAGCTTCTCTGGAAGAAGCCTTCCAAGCTTCTCTGGAAGAAGCCTTCCAAGTTTCTCTGGAGAAAGCCTTCCAAGCTTCTCTGGAAGAAGCCTTCCAAGCTTCTCTGAAAGAAGCCTTCCAAGATTCTCTCGGAGAAGCCTTTCAGCTTCTCTAGAAGAAGCCTTCCAAGCTTCCTGAGAGGAGCGTTCCAAGTTTCACAGGAAGAAGCCTTCCAAGCTTCTCTGGAAGAATCTTTCCAAGCTTCTCTGGAAGAAGCCTTCCAAGCTTCTCTGGAAGAAGCCTTCCAAGTTTCTCTGGAAGAAGCCTTCCAAACTTCTCTGGAAGAAGCCTTCCAAGCTTCTCTGGAAGATTCCTTCCAAGCTTCTCTGGAAGATTCCTTCCAAGCTTCTCTGGAAGAATCTTTCCAAGCTTCTCTGAAAGAAGCCTTCCAAGCTTCTCTGGAAGAAACCTTCAAAGCTTCTCTAGAAGAAGCCTTCCAAGCTTCTCTGGAAGAAGCCTTCCAAGCTTCTCTGAAAGAAGCCTTCCAAGCTTCTCTCGGAGAAGCCTTTCAGCTGCTCTAGAAGAAGCCTTCCAAGCTTCCTGAGAGGAGCGTTCCAAGTTTCACAGGAAGAAGCCTTCCAAGCTTCTCTGGAAGAATCTTTCCAAGCTTCTCTGGAAGAAGCCTTCCAAGCTTCTCTGGAAGAAGCCTTCCAAGTTTCTCTGGAAGAAGCCTTCCAAGCTTCTCTAGAAGAAGCCTTCCAACCTTCTCTGGAAGAAGCCTTCCAAACTTCTCTGGAAGAAGTCTTCCAAGCTTCTCTGGAAGAAGCCTTCCAAGCTTCTCTTGAAGAAACCTTCCAAGCTTCTCTGAAAGAAGCCTTCCAAACTCCTCTGGAAGAAGCCTTCCAAGTTTCTCTGGAAGAAGCCTTCCAAGCTTCTCTTGAAGAAACCTTCCAAGCTTCTCTGAAAGAAGCCTTCCAAACTTCTCTGGAAGAAACCTTCCAAGCTTCTCTGGAAGAAGCCTTCCAAGCTTCTCTGGAAGAAGCCTTCCGAGTTTCACAGGAAGAAGCCTTCCAAACTTCTCTGGAAGAAGGCTTCCAAGCTTCTCTGGAAGAATCCTTCCAAGCTTCTCTGGAAGAAGCCTTCCAAGCCTCTCTAGAAGAAGCCTTCCAAGCTTATCTGAAAGACACCTTCCAAGCTTCTCTGGAAGAAGCCTTCGAACCTTCTCTGGAAGGAGCTTTCGAAGCTTCCCTGGAAGAAGCTTTCGAAGCTTCTCTGGAAGAAGCCATCCA
Organism: Aedes aegypti; assembly: GCF_002204515.2. Lineage (NCBI taxonomy): Eukaryota > Metazoa > Arthropoda > Insecta > Diptera > Culicidae > Aedes > Aedes aegypti. The sequence continues at coordinate 371,955,160 of NC_035109.1, forward strand.
AGCTTTTATGGAAGAAGCCTTCTAAGTTTCTTTGGAAGAAGCCTTCCAAACTTCTCTGGAAGAAGCCTTCCAACCTTCTCTGGAAGAATCCTTCCAAGCTTCCTGGAAGAATCCTTCCAAACTTTTCTGAAAGAAGCCTTCCAAGCTTCTCTGAAAGAAACCTTCCAAGCTGCTCTGAAAGAAGCCTTCCAAGCTTCTCTGAAAGAAGCCTTCCAAGCTTCTCTCGGAGAAGCCTTTCAGCTTCTCTAGAAGAAGCCTTCCAAGCTTCCTGAGAGGAGCGTTCCAAGTTTCACAGGAAGAAGCCTTCCAAGCTTCTCTGGAAGAATCTTTCCAAGCTTCTCTGGAAGAAGCCTTCCAAGCTTCTCTGGAAGAAGCCTTCCAAGTTTCTCTGGAAGAAGCCTTCCAAGCTTCTCTAGAAGAAGCCTTCCAACCTTCTCTGGAAGAAGCCTTCCAAACTTCTCTGGAAGAAGTCTTCCAAGCTTCTCTGGAAGAAGCCTTCCAAGCTTCTCTTGAAGAAACCTTCCAAGCTTCTCTGAAAGAAGCCTTCCAAACTCCTCTGGAAGAAGCCTTCCAAGTTTCTCTGGAAGAAGCCTTCCAAGCTTCTCTTGAAGAAACCTTCCAAGCTTCTCTGAAAGAAGCCTTCCAAGCTTCTCTGGAAGAAGCCTTCCGAGTTTCACAGGAAGAAGCCTTCCAAACTTCTCTGAAAGAAGGCTTCCAAGCTTCTCTGGAAGAATCCTTCCAAGCTTCTCTGGAAGAAGCCTTCCAAGCCTCTCTAGAAGAAGCCTTCCAAGCTTCTCTAGAAGAAGCCTTCCAACCTTCTCTGGAAGAAGCCAACCTTCTCTGGAAGAAACCTTCTAAGCTTATTTGAAAGAAGCCTTTCAAGCTTTTCTGGGAGATGCTTGCCAATTTTCTCTGGAAGAAGCCTTCCAAGCTTCTCTGGAAGAAGTCTTCCAAGCTTCTCTGGAAGAATCCTTCCAAACTTCTCTCGGAGAAGCCTTCCAGCTTCTCTAGAAGAAGCCTTCCAAGCTTCCTGAGAGGAGCCTTCCAAGTCTGGAAGAATATTTTCAAGCTTCTCTGGACGAAGCCTTCTAAACTACTTTGGAGGAAGCCTTCCAAGCTTCTCTAGGAGAAACCTTCTTGGATGAGCGTTCAAAGCGCTTTCCTTATAATCTGAATTTTTGCACTTATCAGATTTATCATTGAAACATTGATAATTAATTCCAGTGCAAATGAAATCGTTTAAGCATTTGATTACCTTTTTTCAACGTAAACTCATAATTCCTCACCTTCTTTCACCTCATATTCAGTCGTAAAACTGATTGTGCGATATTTGCCAGAAAACCATTCGCCAGAAAACCATTCGCCAGAATGTACCATTTACCAGGATACCATTTTCCAGAATGTACCATTCGCCATAAAGTACCATTCCCCAGAATTATTTTTCTTGTCGATTTTGATCAATTACACTGTTATTTTACATCTCTTACGAGATTTGTGCCTATGAGATTTTGATACAATATTCTAAGCTGTTTTACCTAGTTTTAACTTAGAGAAAATTGCATTTCTCGCGTAACATTACTAAAGGACCTATGTACAAATGAGAGATTCTCTCCTCTCTCGTTCTCTTTCGATTATAACAGTGGAACACTAAAGATTTTGGGAAGTTTTTCACTATAGATCGAAAGTCAATTTCCTTGACTAGCGTTTCATACAAAAAACGCAATAGATGAGATTAATGTGACTCAGTTATTAATGAAAGAGAAAGTAAACAAAGAGAGCCTCTCAATGTTAGATAGGTCCTTTAGTAATGTTACGCGAGATTTCCTTTCACCGCGAGCTGTTCTTCATCAGAATATTGTATTGTACAGAATTTCTCGTACAACTACCAGATAGTTTTTGCTTTTCAATTGACAGTTTATTGGTTTTTTTTTTTTTTTTTGTAGGCACTCCGTGCTCGTGGCCACTACTGTGCCGGACTCAGTTGATCTGTAGCTGCTTTATCGACACAAATCTATTTTCAACTTATCTATATTTACATCTAGTTTCACTCTCTCCTACTCTTTTACTCTCACACCGAGTAGGTAGGCGAGAGCTCTGCTATTAGTGAGGCTAGCTGCCTGCGAAGAGGGTCAGTTTGTCTCAGTCACCATCTGATTGCTCCCAAAGCACGGTCCTCCGTGAGGCGTCTTCTGGTGGCTGGACGGGTTTTTTGTGGAGGGGCTGGGAATCAAACCCATAACCTTCCGTTTATGAAGCGAAAGCGTAATCTCAAGGCTACAGACCCCCCCAGTTTATTGGGGTTGTGCTACTTTCTACCGAATATCGATATCCCGAATGTCGTTTCCCCGAACACCTGTTCCGCAAATGCCAGTTCCTTGAATACCCCGTTTGCTCAAGTGGCCTATTTTCACGAAAATGTTCTAACACTCATAATTATGATAACTTATTATATACCCAACAAACATTTTTGTTGAATAACAGTTGAACAAATCACTCTTAAGCTAATATCAGTTGAATAAACTATTGTTCTGCTACTAATGTTACTTGGGTATTTCAGAGTTCTAAACGGTTCATATGATATGCACCCTTCTTTTTTGATGAGCGGTCCTTTAAAATTTCTTCAAACTCACAATTTTTTCTTGTTGTTTTTTTCGTTCTTTCTAGTTCACCACACTGTCTCTGAAGATTGTTTCTTAATTTTGAACTGGATCTATTTTGGGGCCGTCCATAAACCACGTGGTCGTCCAAGAGGGAGGGATAGAGGGAGTGGTTCTATCCTAACACCACGATCCATACAAATTTCGGGTCATTCGGAAGTATAGATTGCGGGGAAAAGTGTCATTTGGGTCAATGGCGTTCGATGATACTCGAGGAAACTACATTCGGGTAAAATAGACCTTAAGGTTTTTAGTGATTCTTCATATATAGGATGTTCTTATTAGTTTTGAAACTGTTTTCATTTGTCTGAAAGCTCCTGAAAATTGTTATAGTAAACGTAACTTTGGTTTGCGAGTGGAGGCATTAATTACTTCATCGAACAGACGGCACAAATAGTTTCAACGAAATATCGTTACGTTATATCGAAATCTTATAAATATCCAATGAAATAGCCCTCAAGAGGCAACAAAACTTTGACGAACAGCTTATGATGAAAAGAAGGGAGAACTACTAGTTAAATATTCCAAACCATAATATATTATAAAACTTAAAAATATTAAAAAAACATTTAATTGAAACAAAAAAAAAATCAGAAAGAAAATTGTATTAAATTTACTAATTATAAAATAACATCATCTCATGCTATAACATCTGTATAAAAATACTTGCAACGTATATTGAAATCTCGTAAATATTCAATGAATTAGTCAATAAGAAGCAACAAAACTTTGAAGAACAGCTTATGCTGAAAAGAAGGGCGAATCTCTTGTGATGTCTTGCAAATTATAATATAATTTTACAGGGACAACATATCAAAAAAAAAAATACTTTATTATCCGTTATGCTGAATATAAAATCTTTAGATCAGTAAGCATACATAGTGGAGCAGCTGCAGCTGCAGCAGCAGTTGAATGCAACTGTTATACCATGTATACCTAGTCCAACAATTAGAATACTAGAACCATAATCCCCAAAACGGATATTCGAAACTGGCTCACTAAGTCAACTGGTGACCCTGTACTTTTTTGAGTAGGGGAAATCAGGGTAAAACCGACACTGTGGGTAAGCTCGACACCCTTTGATTTTTCAAGTTTTGAGCAGATTTTCATGCAATTTCCACCACGCTCTATCTTAACTTGTGAAATGTTGTGTTTCGAATGACATTACAACTGACGCTACCAATAAACTGCCAAAATAAATAACAAAATCATATTGGATAACATAGAAGCAACAGCAGTTGCAATATTTCGCTGTTATTCTTTAACTATTTCGCATGTGAAATTTTTATAATGTCATTTTTTGTTCTGCGTCTACATCATCATTTACTATTATTACGTTGATACAACATGAAGGAAAAATAAATTTTTGCTTTTTCGACAGCTGAAAACGCTATTGAAAAATAAATGTCCACTCGGGGTAAGATCGACACTTTCATTTGGGGTATCGACACCTTTCTTTGCTTTATAATCTAACTTCAGGGAATTTTTCTAATCGGAAGACTATCTCTGTAGTTTATGTGAGTCTTTATTTTCGAATTACAGTGAAGTTCACGGATGGCGAACTTGTTAACATGTAAAATATGACACTATATGACTTCCCACAAGCTATCATTAAGTATTAAAAAATATTTCTATGTTATCACGTTTCAATCATTTTTGATTTGATGAAGCTTGAAGAAACTTTTCTCATTTTAAATTGAAGAATTCATAGAATTTGAAATATTTTCACATAAATTAATCTTATTGTTTATTTACAAACTATGAGGTTCGATAGTTTTTATCATTTAAAAATAATTACACTTTTCTGTTTTGTTAAAATAAAACAGTATTTATTTTCAAACCAATCATTCGCTACAACTTAATCTTCGTAAGCATTCCATGAACACAAATTCATAATATCCATGTGTATTCACCCTAACTTTGTAACCTTAGCATGGGACATTTGAAATTTTCACATATATTTAGTGGATCTTTGGCCTCTCCTCAATAATTTACGTAATATGTGATTAATCCTTTGGAGTAAGGGGTCATAAATGTCGAAAGTCACATTTAAAGCATTCTTTTAAATATGCATTGTGATGGTGATGTTCACAACGTATAAATTCTACTCAAAATGGAAGTGTCGGTTTTACCCCAACAGGGTGTCGATCTTACCCGCACTCTAAATTGTCTCACCTAAAAATGATGAAATTTCAATTTGATTTAAATAACTATATAAGATTAATATATCATCCAGCGATCGCAAGGATTGATAGATTTATAACCAATATGTGATTCTACAACAATTTTAGGTTCGTTTAACAAGCGAAAGTACACAAATTTTATCAATAAGCTTAGGGTGTCGGTTTTACCCCGAATTCCCCTATACTAACAAAAATAATCCCACAAAACGTTTTAACGCTCTGGCTCGATTATTTACCCTACAATTGCAAACTTGATTCATCTGCAGAAAAAAAAAATCTTGGTGATGGTCCATTCTGGGGAATGGTACATTCTGGCGAATAGTTTTCTGGCGATTGGTACTTTCTGGCAAATGGTTTTCTGACATATGGTACTTTCTGGCGGATGTCATTCTGGCGAATAGTTTTCTGGCAAATATCGCACAATCGTAAAACTGAAAGCATTATCGTACTCACGCTCTCATCTTGTTCATCTCGTAAGCTGGTGATAATCTTCGATGTAATTGAGTTTACCGTAATTTATTTTTTTTTTCTGTGGGATGGTGAGAGCTGCCATCAACATTTCATACCGTTCAGTGTCGAGGGTGGATGACGAATGGACGTTGTTAACTGTGAAGTGTCACCTGAACATTATATACGCTTGCAAGTGGCTCTACAGTTTTAATTATTGTGATGAAGAGCCATCACTACTGACGGGAAAGTTGTCGGTCACAGAATTACATCCCAACCCCTGTTTGTATGGTTGTAAATTTTGTTGGGAGAAATATGATCCACAGAATGTAATACGAGAACTGGAAATCTTTGTCTAACAATTTACACCTTTGAAAAGAAAAGTGTATCGGTTTCAATTGAAAAGCGTCACATTCAAAGCACAGAATACACTGTAAAAATGTGTCGAACGCATGAACAAGAAATTCGACTAACTCTTAGATGTAATTTTGCAAGAAGTTCAATTAAAATAAAAAATCTAAAGTTTTAGAGAGTTTTAAAGAACTACTCAAAAATTTACATTAAGTACTGCGTTTGAAGTAACTTTCTAGAATTGCACTGCATTTGTGTTCTTTAACTCGATACCTCCCTTACTCGATGGTTTCTTCAATATCGCGTTAGGGAGAGTTGACTGTATTATAAAAAAAAAACCATCAACACTTTTACGCCAGTATGTTCATATAGTAGTTCTACACAATAGGCGCGATTTAAAAAAAAATCGTTATAGGAAATTTTGAGTAACGTCCTTTAGAAAATGATACCATCAAAATAGTTCATTTTTAGTACATAAATGCTGGTTGTATTTCAACACAGAAAATCATCTTTGATAGCTTTAAATTACATAAAGTATTTAAATCTAGCAAAATCTTACCACAGTCAATTGTTTACTTGCAGGCTCAAAGGTTTTGAGACATTACGGAGCCGATTTCGTTGTATACTTATATATTAATACCTTTTTTTGTTTGAACGATCCTACGCAATTAGTGTGGCCACGCTAACATCGAATTACTTTAATTTTAGATACCTTTGTTATTAAATTTCGTAGGAAATATTTCAACTATTGTGTAACATTTTAACTAGGAAATATTTCTAGTTACATTTAAGCTTGCTTGAGCTTGATTGGCCGCCCGTGGATACTACTCCAGTATCACCAGATCAGCTGCACTTACACAAGGAACCAATCGAATGACTGTTTGAGACTAACAGACACCCTCAGTGTATAAGTGCTGGTGATCTTCTATTTTTAGGCAACAATGGCGCCTGCCACGTCAGAATTCAGACCAATGTGAGGAAGGGGGAGGAAATGATGTTGCACTTATACTGGCTCGCTGTAGACCGTGGAGTCCGACTGCATCTGCGCCAGTTCATGCGGAAGTGTATGGATTGGGGGAGAGGCATGGCAGAGAGGTTTGCTTTTGTGGTTAGCAGACTGCCTATGTATCAGGCGTAAGGAAAGGTGTGTGCGTGGAAGAATGGAAGCGTTAGGGAAACGGTTTTTCGTCCGTCTCTGGTTCAAGCGTTTGCTATGAACGAAAAGTTTGAGTGTGATGGGTTAAGAATGGAAGTTGAAGCAAGTGAGAAATATACAACTATAAAGAACGAGGAAAGGGACGGGCCTGGGATTGAACCCATGACCGTCTGCTTGTGGAGCAGAAGCGGTAGCCATTAAACCACCAATCCCGTCTTGAAATATTTCAAGTTACATTTGTTCTAAAAGGGTGTTAACGTACAGTCATATCGCTTTGCTATTTCGCTTATTGAGCCAGTTAGCGATCCAGTTTTCACAAATATCAGTGATCTCATATTTTCACACATCTTTCAACATATTTTCAACAACAGCAAAAAACATAATCATGATTTGTTTGTCTTACAGACGTCCGTCCTATAAATTGATTTTGTATCGTCTCGATCTATCCCTTCACCTTCGCTAAATTGTACCGGAAACCTTTCGGTAACTGAGAAGATTGATATACATACATACCTGTCTTCGAGATACGAAACACGGGACCAGAAAAGGTCTACAGATCAAATTAGGTCGGTTGACAAATCTAATCTCATCAATCGACACAGAACAGCCCCATTTGACCAGATATCGTACATTGTCGCGAGATTCAGCGTCAAATGGGACCTACTTATCTCGTGGAATAATGTTTGATTGCAGGGCTGTATTTGTAGGCTTATTCCGGAGGTATAAATTACAATTGAGTGCTACATTGTGACACTGATAGACTAAACATTGTTCTTTTTTCATGTGGAACATTTGGATTTAGTTCAATTTCACCGAATGACATTTGATGGAAAAAAGCCATGTAAACAGTCTTTCACTAAATGGAAATTTGTGACAAAATGTAAAACGTAAAAAACTGACTGATTTTGAAAATCTCATCTCTGAAAATGTGATCGAATAGCCATGAAACCAACTTTTACAATGGTTTTCTAACCCGATATCGAGATACAAAATATTGAGTAAGGGAGGGTTGACTGTATTTCTGTTTCATGTCTCTCTGCATTTAGTTTCATAGTTCTTCCTTTCCCTTCACATCGATTTTGTCAATCAAGCTTTTCGACCAAATGGCCTTCGGCAAGAACCGTTTTCAATCAAATTGTTATTCGATAAATGTATCATTCGATGTCCTCAGTGTTCAATTGAACATTAAAATCTTTTGTTCAAATTCTGTAAACAAAAGTTAATGATTCCGTTGGCATTGTGTAATTTCATCGAATTCCATTAGATCGAAAAAAAAACAATAACTTCACAAGAAAATTTCATCAGACGGATACCAAGTTCTGATTGCCACACTTTCTTCACCACTAATACTTTTCCCCAGAATAACTATCGACCACATGTCTTTCGGTGAAACGGCTCAAATCTCTCCCAACGAACATTGAATGCTGAAGGGCGCGCTTGAAGCGCCGACAATGTCCCACTCATCGTGATACAAAATGTACTTGTGTAAATTAATAATGCCTCAATGGTGTCCTTCCACCATTTCCTATCCCGTCCGCAAAGTGACGAAGCACGAACTGAAAATTAGCTGATGCATGCTGAAAACTACGACGAGGAACGATGATGACATTGAACCATTTTCCATCCCAACCCAACCCACTTTCGTGAATATATGTTTGTCTTTGGCCGCGCTTTGGATGCAGTGCGAGTACGGAACGTACGGAAAGGTGCATTTTATGATGGGAATAATATTATCTTATTCTTGGAAAAGCACACTCAGCAAACTGTCAATAAAATATTTCGAAATAATTGGATATAAATTAGCAAATTAAAATTCAAAAAAAGCATATAAGAATATATTTTCGTCTGAATTACATATTTTTTAGAAAAACAAAAAAAAAATGCTCTTCAATTTATCAATAGCTATCAGTTTTAACAATTTTTAATACTTATTGTTTTTTTTTTTTTCATTGGCTTTTTCGAATTTTCAAGTGCCTAGTTTCAATTTTTGCTTAGAAAGTGTTCAATTATTTAGACAGATTTATATATTTGTTTGATATTTTTAGTGCTAATTTGTATTTTTTTTTACATTTACGTTTTTTTACATTTTTGTACAAGAATATCGATTGATTTTTTATTGCCAGTTTATCATTGACTCTTTTTTATCGATTAACCTGTAGAAATTATAGTTTTTAGAGCCATTCTGATTTTGTTTATTGCTAAAACTGTATTTTATTAGCTACTATTGGATAAAATCACAGAGTATTCCCCTTCTCTAAATGCTCCATAACTTGGCTGCCTTTGATGATCCTCATGTCTCCAAACTCCCTCTAGAAACAACATTATCTCTCTCCCAGTACTTGCTTTCCCTCACCACGGGATGGAACTGATAACAAATTGCGGTGGAAAGTTTGTGCCCACCTTGCTAATACCGGACGTAAGTGCAGTGAGTGCTGTACGGTACGTGCAAGAGCTTTGCATTTGCTTGTGCAATTAGGGCGCCATCAATGTGCTCTCATTGTTTACCGATGGGTGAACGATAATGGGTTGTGCTTGCGGTGATGGAACACGTCTTCGTGGATGGAGGGAAAATTTTCAAATCAAAACCAATGTTTGGAATGACTTAACCTTCAAAATCTGTTTACATGGAAATAATGTAAGATCGCTCAATAATAACTGTAATATTTGACAAATTTTTTTAAAAATCACAAACTATCTTGTAGATCTCTTCCAGAATTTACATCTAGGCCTAGATTTAGGCGTCCACGGTTTTAACCTTTACAGTTCTGGGTGAGCACATCTAATTTCAAGGTTCGGTATAGTTTTTGATGATATTTTCAGGAAATATAACACACTAGTGGTCCCGGAAAACTTCGTCTTGCCATCAAGTAGGCTGTTTTGAAATGTCATGTAATCCCTCTATACGAATCAACACATAAGTCTTTTCCTGTTTTCCTGATTATTCCGAAAACTCTCCCATTTTTTTTTTCTAGCACTATTACGACGCATCCCTAGTCGAATACAACTGTAAAAACTTACGTCAATCCGTTCATCTGTTCTCAAGATATTTCGTGACATACAAACACCGCTCGTTTCGCATTTGAGTCCAAGTGTGCTGGGATCCCATGAGTATTTCTCAATTAATATGATGGGGAAATACAGAAAAATCTCATCAAAATTTTTGAAAAATCATTGTAAAAATGTAAAATTTAGAGACGTTTGACTCGCTTAACCGCTGAAAGTCTCTTTAATAAAGATAATAATTATTATTAGAATTGCGAAATTAATCCATGTCATCAATTAATATATCATCTGATTCAGTTTTAAAGTTTTGCATACAAAAGCAAAAATTGAACAATTTCAAAAGAAAGTTCTCAGGCCAATAATGTGAAAGTGCTCGGAAATTGCAAGCTGAGAATGCCAGAAAGAAAAAGAAGGATATTAGATGATGTCAATTCACTTCTGTGTGAAAAGCATGAAATTCAAGTCGTCATACAATAACGGCCGAAGAGGTTGCAATATTAGCCATTTGGAGCCCTACCGCAACCTGTCACCAAACCAAAAGGGGCCCTGAACTAGCTGCAAATCCGAATCAAGCTAGAAAATTTGTTTAGTAATCAGCATGCACGGAAGTTCTTGAATTACCAGTACTTAACAGTCCTAGTTGAGTTTATTTATTTATTTTATTTTTTAACTTCAAATTTTGAAAGAGGGAAAAGCCCCTTTGAGTGATTTTTAATTAAAATCTTTCTCAAAAAGGCTCAAAACCTCTTTATCTTTTCTGAATACATTATAAAATCAACAATCTTAATAATAAAAGGCTCAAACGGTAATGATCCATAGCAGAGCCAGTTTCTTGAAAATGGGAAACGTCCAGGATTATTGAGATACCACACACAGTAAAAAATTCTTCACATCTGAAAAGAAACATACGAAGAAAAAGAAAATATCACACATAATATGAGATTTCATTTAAAAACTGAAATAGAAGTTTCAAAATTGGCAGAAACATATTTCCTAAAATATCTCGAACAGATATTGGAATGGGATAACCTGTATTTTGAATTTGTTTTAAAAATGTATTTCTTGGTAAGATGTATCGAGTACAATGAAAAATTATATGATCTATGTCTTCATAGGATTCACCACAGTCACATAAATTGGAATCTTTTATGTTAATGCGATATAAATGACTATTACAATTATAATGGTTTGAAATCAATCTTGAAATACAGCAAATAAAATTTCTACTAACTGATAAATTTTTAAACCATGGATTTAGATTAACTTTTGGATGAATAGAATGACACCAACGCCCTTTATCACTAGTGTCCCAAGACACTTGCCAATTATACAAAGAAGATTTTTTTAGTTTTGGAAAATATTCAGATCCTGAAATAATGCGATTATATGTACTTCCACAACGAACACCTAATTTAGCTAAAGAATCAGCTTGTTCATTACCGTAAATTTGTGAATGAGCTGGAACCCATACAAATTTAATAATAAATCCTAATAAATTTAATTCAAGTAATAATTGCTTTATCATTAGAATAAGATGATGAGTTTTAGAATGAAAGTTTACTGAACGAATAGCTTTAAGACAACTAAAACTATCGGAACAAATAAAAAATATGTTTGGTGAACGAGATTTTATCAAACTACATGCAAAATATAATGCAGTTAATTCAGCAATAAAAATGGTACACGGGGATTGTAATTTGAAAAAATGTGCTGAGAAATGATTATACACTCAAAATCCTGCAATATCATTGATTAATGATCCATCTGAAAAATAAAATTGATCAACATTTACTCCAACAAATTTCCGATGAAAAAACAATCTAGCAAACCGAGAATAGTCATGACATGAAATTTGTTTCAATTCTTCATGTAAAGATAAATCAATGGAAGGTTGCAGTGAGTGAATTTCAATTTCATGTTTATAAAAAACGCTTGAAGAAACAGGTATAATGTTTTGCTCCATGCAATAATTGAAGGAATCTAAAATTTTACTCGTATGATTAATTTCTGCTAAGGATTTCAAAATTGTTATTATAGGATGATTGTTCGAAATACATTGAGTAATATATTTACAATTTAATTCATGAAATCGAATTTTTAATGGAACAATTCCTGTTAAAACTTCCACAGACATTGTGTGAGTGGAATTCATTAATTTTAAACAAATTCTTAAACAACGATATTGAATTTTTTCAATTTTAGAAAAATGTGTATGAGCAGCACATCCAAAAGTAAAACAACCGTATTCTAGAACAGATCGAATTGTTGTTTTATAAAGTTTTAACATATCAGAAGGATGAGCACCCCACCAAATGCCAGTAATTGTTTTCAAGAAATTTATCCGTTTTGAGCAAGTTTTTTGAATTTGTTGTATATGAAATTTCCACGTTAACTTAGAATCAAAAAATATTCCAAGATATTTGTATACATCAACTTGTTCAATTTCAATATTATTGAAAAATAAATTAATATTAATATAAGAATGTTTACGTGAAAAAATTATAAATTTTGTTTTAGCCACTGAAAACGTAAAACCATTATTATGTGCCCAATCATAAATATTATCAAGTGCACATTGCATAAAATGACGAATTGTTTCTCTATTTTTGCCACTAATAGAAATAACTTTATCATCAGCAAATTGATAAAAGTAACAACCATTTGGTATAACAGATGCTAAATCACTTGTAAACAAATTATATAAAAAAGAACTCAAGCAAGATCCTTGAGGAAGACCAAAATAACTATGACGAATCATTTTGGATGATCCATTGTGGTAAAAATACATGATTTTGAAAGAAAACATATTACATATAAAATTTGATAATACAATTGGAATTTTGAAATTTATCATTTTTTCATATAATAAATCAATAAGAACAGAATCATATGCTCCAGAAACATCAAGAAAAGTTGAAACCATATCTTGTTTTCTATTAAAAGATAAATAAATTTGCGATGCTAGAAGTGCAGTACAATCCCGTGTACCACAACCTTTTCTAAAACCATATTGTGATGAAGATAAAATGTTATTCCTCTCAGCCCATAATTCTAGACGATTTAAAATCATTCTTTCCATGAGTTTACGTACACATGACAATAAACTAATAGGCCGAAGACTGTCAGCCAATGAAGGATTTTTACCTGGTTTCAATAAACTTATAACTTTTACAAAACGCCATTCTGGTGGGAAAATATTTTGAAGAAGAAAGCTATTATACAATGATAGTAAATGCATTTTTCCTTCAAATGGTACATTTTGTAATACAATAAATTTAATTTTACCAATTCCTGGAGAAGTATTATGAGTAACAGATAAAGCCAAATTCATTTCTTCCAGAGAAAATAAACTACAAAGCTCTGGGAAATAGTTGAATTTTTGATGAGTTTTGAAATTTATTTTTTGAGGTGCAAAATTAGGACAAATCTTTGATGCAAATTTTTCTATCCATTCCATAGAATATTCCAAAACAGGTTGAGATGAAAATTCATAGTTTCTCAAATTTCTTGCAACTTTCCATAAAGTGGATAATGAAGATTCACTGTCGAGATTTTGAACAAAATTTTTCCAATAATTTCGTTTCTTAAATTTGGTAATTCTAGTAAACTGAGCTTCGGCTTTACAATATAAAAAATAATTTTCCCTCGTTCCAAATTTACGAAATTTTTTAAATGCATCAGATTTATTCTTCAAAGCAAAAGAACAATCATTATCCCACCAAAATGTCGGACGTTTTTTAACAAAAGAATTGGAAGCATTATGTTTAATTTGTGATCTCATCAAAGCTTCTGTTAATAACTTCAAAAATAATTTGTAATTTTCAAGTGGAGTAGAGGAATAATCAAACTGAATTAAAGAAAAAGAAACAAGATCTGAAAATTTATTCCAATCAACATTTTTACACAAATCAGGAGAATTTGTTGAAACATATTCAGATTTACTTTTAGAACCATGAATTTGTATTAAAATGGGTAAATGATCACTGCCATTTGGATCATTTAATGTTTTCCAAGAGGAAATAAATGATAAATTACTAGTGCAAAGTGATAAATCAATTGCTGAATTATGAGCCGGAGGAACTGCAATTCTAGTGAATGATCCATCATTCATTATAATTAAATTTAGGTCATCTATCAAATCCATCAACAAAGATCCTCTACCATCAATTTTATCGCTTCCCCATGCAAAATTATGAGCATTAAAATCTCCAAGAATGTAAAAAGGAGAGGGAACATTTTCCAAAATATGTTTAATATCAAGTAATGAAAATGAAACATTTGGAGGAATGTATATACAAATAATTGAAAATTGTAAACCATTACAATTTACAGAAATAGCAACAAATTCAATATTTGTATTAAATGTTATATCCAAATATTTAAATTCAATATTATCACGGATACCAATTAATACTCCTCCATAAGGTACATTTCTATCACAACGTATAATATTATATGAAGGAACACGAAAGAATTTATCCTCAGTCAACCAAGTCTCACTCAAACAAAATATATCAAAATTATAATCAATCAACATGGCTTTAAGCCTATCAATTTTTGGAAAAATACTATGGCAATTCCATTGTAAAATATTCAAATCTTCTAAACTTGTAGAAGCCATTACGAAAATAATGAAGACAAAAAGGGACCAAATGAATTGAGTTTTTCAAAAAGATTCGCAAGAAATGGTAAAAATCGTTTTATTAAATTTTTCCAAAAATCACTCATACCTAATAAATTTAAAATTTCTTCCAAAATGCTCAAAATAGAAAAATCATTTTTCTCATTATCACCTGAATTGTTGTTATTATTATTATTGCTATTGTTATTATTTTTAGTTACGTCATTACTACAATCATTGGGTGACCTAGAAGGTGTATTTATTTTCTGAAAACCAGGAATGTTTTTAGAAGTTGATGCAATATTTAAGGGAGGGAAATTTTTTTCAAACTGGTTTGAAGAATAAGTATAAGACATATCATCATCATGAATTGATGAAATATTAAGCCTTTTTCTTTTACTAGGAGGTTTGTAAATAAATTTATTATGATTATCTAATGAAGTATCATTTTTAATATCTGATAATGTTTCATATACATTAGGTGAACTAAAGTCTTCAGAAGTTTTTAAAATTTCCGAATAAGAAAATTTATTTTGATTTTTAATTTTTTCATTGAGTTTTTTTTGATTTGTCATGTATACTGAACAATTTTTAATCGAAATATGTTTTTGTTTACAATAAACACAATTATCAGAAATTAATTTACAATCATCTGCAGAATGAAAATCTCCACATTTTGAGCATTTTTGTTTGTTCGAACAAAAATTTGATGTATGCCCAAACAATAAACACCGATTACAGTGCATAAGTTTCGGAAAGTAAAGCCTTACACGAAACAAAACATTATCTATGTTAACAAAATCTGGTAAAACTGACCCAGAAAAAGTAATTTTGATGCAATTGGAATGAATATATTTAGAAATTCCTTTGTCATCAAAGAATAATTTTGATAATCGTTCACAATCTAAAATTTTAACTGGCGAAATCGATTGATTTCTGAAAATACCAGAACCATGTGATCGAATATCATCACAATTTAATGATTCATCATAAATGACTCCGCTGATTTCGCAAGAATCACACGGAGCATAAACACGATAAAATTCATTAAATAATTTAGACTCCAAAAGGGAATTGGCATCTTCTCTATTACCAAAAACTACCCGAAGTTTATCTAAGGAAATGTTTTTAATTTCCTTAACTGATTTGTACTTCTTGTAAACTTCCGATGAAATTAAAAGAACATTTATAGGTCGTTCTTTCTTTCGGAAATATACAGGAAATGGACCAGCAAATGTTGAGGGATAAACTTTTACACGAAAAGGTTTTGAAGTTGAAGGTACTAAATCATTATTAGTACCTGAGTTTTGCACACCCCCGTCAATTTCCATGATGGAAATTGAACGTGGGGACTGAATAAATAACTAAAAAAAAATCTAAGCTAACAAAAAATAGAAATAAAAATACTTAACGGACGACAAACTGAATCCAAGAAACACCGGAATTTTCAATCGTTTCAGCTACTTCAGTATCCACCGAATATCACTTCAAAAGCACGCCAATCAGCAACTCCTGATACAATTCCACAGATAAACAGATTCACCAGGTCACAATAATTGAAAAATCTTGAAAACTCGTATCTGAAAATTGAAAAAAATGACAAGCAGAAAAAAGACCATCCAAGCCGGTCAAGGCCTACTTACCTTTTTTACCTAGTTGAGTTTATACTCAAGATTTTTGTCCTGGCCAGTGTTGACAGACTGAAACTCAAATCTCAATCAATAAGCTATACCGTGAGAGCAAACTCATTAAAGATCTGCTTTGAAAATTTGATGCTTGAGTTTTTGTGCAAAATCACTCAAGCCGTCAAAAATGGTTCAGTTATGTAGCTCGTCGAAAACTTTTGAAAACCTAACGTTGCTGTTTACGTTAGAAAAGATGACTACAATTCTACCAGACTAACAAGAAATCATTGCTTTGTTTGAGTAAACTGTGGAGAAACGAGTCAATGAGTCAACTCATTCATGATTTTTTAGATTGCTAAAATGTGTGAAAGAATGAGTTTCTCACAAAAATGTATAAATTTGTACAAGGTTTTTGATGAAAATCACTGTGGAATCATTGAGAAATGTTTTCCAACAGTTAGAAACACTTCGTCTAACGAATACTTCTTGAAAAATTTTGTGATTCTTGCAAAATTACACCAAACAGTTTGTAGAATTTCTTATTCACATTTTCACAGTGTATTCTGTGCTTCGAAAATGACGCTTTTCAATTGAAACCGCTCTTATTTTCTTTTCAAAGGTGTAAATTGTCTTATAAAGGATCCCAGTTCTTGTACCACATTCTGTGGATCATATTTCTCCCAACAGAATTTACAACCACAACAACAGTTGGGTTGGGATGTAATTCTGTGACCGACAACTTTCCCGCCAGTGATGGCTCTTCATCACAATAATTAAAACTGTAGAGAGCCACTCAGTATTCCAAGCGTACATTACATGCAGGTGATCCTTCACAGTTAACAACGTCCATTCGTCATCATCCACCCTCGACGCTGAACAGTATTATGTTGATGACAGCTCTCACCATCCTACTGAGAGAAAAAAAAAATGAAATTACGGCAAATTTAATTACATCGACAATTATCACCAGCTTACGAGATGAATAAGATGAGAGCGTGAGTACGATAATGCCTGCAGTTTTACGACTGAATGTGAGGTGAAAAATTATGAATTTACGTTGGAAAAAGGTAATCGAATGCTTAAACGATTTCATTTGCACTGGAATCAATTATCAGGCACGAAACGTTCCACTGGCTTCTTCCGGAGAAGCTTGAAAGGGATTCTTCTAGAGAATCTTGAATGGCTTCTTCCAGAAAAACTTGGAAGGCTTCCAGAGAAGCTTGGAGAGCTTCTTCCAGTGAAGCTTGGAAGACTTCTTCCAGAGAAGCTTGGAAGGCTTCTTCCAGAGGAGCTTGGAAGACTTCTTTCAGGGAAGCTTGGAAGACTTCTCCAAGGGAAGCTTGGAAGGCTTCTCCAGAGAAGCTTGTAAAGATTCTTCCCGATAATGTTGAAAAGATTCTTCCCGAGAAGCTTGGAAGGCTTCTTCCAAAGAAGCTTGAAAGGCTTCTTCCAGAGAAGCTTGGAAGGCTTCTCCCAGGTAAGCTTGGAAGGCTTCTTCCAGAGGAGCTTGGAAGACTTCTTTCAGGGAAGCTTGGAAGACTTCTCCAAGGGAAGCTTGGAAGGCTTCTCCAGAGAAGCTTGAAAAGATTCTTCCCGAGAAGCTTGGAAGGTTTCTTCCAGAGAAGCTTGGAAGGCTTCTTCCAGAGAAGCTTGGAAGGCTTCTCCCAGGTAAGCTTGGACGGCTTCTTCCAGAGGAGCTTGGAAGACTGCTTTCAGGGAAGCTTGGAAGACTTCTCCAAAGGAAGCTTGAAAGGCTTCTCCAGAGAAGCTTGAAAAGATTCTTCCCGATAATGTTGAAAAGATTCTTCCCGAGAAGCTTGGAAGGCTTCATCCAGAGAAGCTTGAAAGGCTTCTTCCAGAGAAGCTTGGAAGGCTTCTCCCAGATAAGCTTGGAAGGCTTCTTCCAGAGGAGCTTGGAAGACTTCTTTCAGGGAAGCTTGGAAGACTTCTCCAAGGGAAGCTTGGAAGGCTTCTTCAGAGAAGCTTGAAAAGATTCTTCCCGATAATGTTGAAAAGATTCTTCCCGAGAAGCTTGGAAGGTTTCTTCCAGAGAAGCTTGGAAGGCTTCTTCCAGAGAAGCTTGGAAGGCTTCTTCCAGAGAAGCTTGGAAAGCTTCTCCCAGGTAAGCTTGGAAGGCTTCTTCCAGAGGAGCTTGGAAGACTTCTTTCAGGGAAGCTTGGAAGATTTCTCCAAGGGAAGCTTGAAAAGATTCTTCCCGATAATGTTGAAAAGATTCTTCCCGAGAAGCTTGGAAGGCTTCTTCCAGAGAAGCTTGAAAGGCTTTTTCCAGAGAAGCTTGGATGGCTTCTTCCAGGGAAGGCTTGGAAGGCTTCTCCCAGGAAAGCTTGGAAGGCTTCTTCCAGAGGAGCTTGGAAGGCTTCTTCGAGAGAAGCTTGGAAGGCTTTTTTCGAGGGAAGCTTGTAAGGCTTCTTCCCGAGAAGTTTGGAAGACTTCTTCCATAGAAGTTTCGAAGACTTCTTCGAAAAAAGCTTAGATGGCTTCTTCCAGAGAAGCTTAGAAAGCCTCATCCAGAGATGCTTAGAAGGTTTTTTTTCCAGAGAAGCATGGCAGGCTTTTTCTAGAGAAGCTGGGAAGGCTTCTTCTTAATAAGCTTCAAAGATTTTTTCCAAAGAAGCTTGGAAGGCTTCTTCGAGAGAAGCGTGGAATGCTTCTTCCCAGAGAAGCTTGGAATGCTTCTTCCAGAGAAGTTTTGAGGGCTTCTTCGAGAGAAGCTTGGAAGACTTTTTTAGAGAAGCTTCCTGAGCTGGAAGAATTCTTCCAGAGAAGCTTGGAATACTTCATAGAGAAAAGCTTGGAAGGCTTCTTCCAGAGAAGCTTCGAAGGCTTCTTCGAAAGAAGCTTGGAAGGCTTCTTCGAGAGAAGCTTGGAAGGCTTCTTCCAGAGAAGCTTGGAAGGCTTTTTTCAGAGAAGCTTGACAGACTTCTCAAAGGAAGCTTGGAAGACTTCAGGGAAAGAGCTTGGAAGGCTTCTACAAAAAGGCTTGAAAACTTCTCTCAGGAAGCTTGAAAGGCTTTTTCCAGAGAAGCTTAGAGGGCTTCTTCCATAGAAGCTTGGAAAGCTTCTTCCAGAGAAGCTTGAAAGGCTTTTTCCAAAGAAACATGAAAGGATTCTTCCAGAGAAGCTTGGAAAAATTCTTCCAGAGAAGCTTTGAAGGCTTCTTCCAAAGAAACTTGAAAGGCTACTTCCAGAAAAGCTTGGAAGGCTTCTTCCAGAGAAACTTAGAAGGCTTCTACGAGAGAAGCTTGGAAGGCTTCTTCTAGAGAAGCTTCAAAGACTTCTTCCAAAGAAGCTTGAAAGGCTTCTTCGAGAGAAGCTTGGAAGGCTTCTTCGAGAGAAGCTTGGAAGGCTTCTTTCAGAGAAGCTTGAAAGACTTTTTTAGAGAAGCTTGGAAGGTTTTTTCGAGGGAAGCTTTTTAGGCTTCTTCCAGAGAAGCTTGGAAGGCTTCTTCCAGAGAAGTTTCGAAGGCTTCTTCGAGAGAAGCTTGGAAGGCTTCTTCCAAAGAAGCTTGGAAAGCTTCTTCCAGAGAAGCTTGGAAGGTTTCTTCCAAAGAAGCTTGGAAGGCTTTTTCCAGAGTAGCTTGGAAGACTTTTTCCATAGAAGCATGAAAGGGTTCTTCCAGCGCAGCTTTGAAGGCTTTTTCCAGAGAAGCTTGGAAGGCGTCTTCCAGATAAGCTTGGAAGGTTTCTCCTAGAGAAGCTTGGAAGGCTGCTACCAGTGAACTCCAAGCTTGGTGGGCTTCTCCCAGAGAAGCTTGGAAGGCTTCTTCCAGTGAAGCTTGGAAGGCTTCTTCCCGAGAAAATTAAAAGGCTTCTCCCAAGAAGATCGGGAGCCTCCTTAGAAAATTGGGAGGCACCGGTCCTCATGCTTTTGGAGAGCTTAAGCCAAGAAGATAGGAAGGCTTCTTTACTAGTAGCTTCGAATACTTCTCTCAGGACACTGCCACAACTTCTTAAAGAAACCTTGAAACAATTTCTTTTTAAGGTATTTAAACGTCTAAAGAAGGAACGAGAACAATGCCCGTTATTGGCGTTGCCTATGCATAGGTCATAGCTACGAATTTTCCATCCCCTCCTATTTATCCAAGCAGTCATATAAAACTGCATCTGCAAAATTATTACCTTTGTTGCTTGGATCTACACCTACTGCAATCTTGAAACAAAGAAGCTCTTGAAGAGACCTACCATAATCTGTCTAATTTTCCGCTTCCATGACCCCACTCGTTCAACTCGTTTTCGCTTGCATCAAGAGCAGAGCAGCATAAATACTGGAGCATAACGCAACGCACAGGGCAAAACGATGCATACAAAGTTGCCGGAGCCTACACTTACGAACGCCAAGTCAAGGCCTACTGTTTTCACCTGGATGATTTCCACCCAACGCAATCGAAGCCTACTTCTTCTTCTTCAATCGAAGTCCGTGGCCATGCCCTTACACGAGTGGGAGAAACCGTACCGCTGGCACCTGATAAGACACAACTGGGCGTTATCAGCTCGTTCAACTTTTTCCCTGATAACGTACGTATGAAACACCGGGTAAAAATGTGGCGTCCAGTAGATAGCGAGATACATCCGAGGTTCTCTCCGCGCAGCACCAATCGGCAATCATCATCGATTTGGCGCTGAGCACGGCACTGATAGTGCTAGTGGTGGTTGTTTTCAATCCCGTTCAATGCCACCGAGCTCCGCACTCATATGACTACTAACTCTGATGGGGGATGTAACATGACACAATACCTCGACCGGAACTTCATCCGGTTTCAGGTGACATATTGCCCTCACAGTCACAATCAAGCCCATATGATACTCGACAACGTCTAGAGGAGGTCGGTCCGGACTTCAGTTTATCAAAGCAGAACCATCGAACCCAAAGCGATCAAACAACCGCCTTGTCGGATTTCCTCTCGGAATCAGGTTTCTCAAACCGTTTCAACGCGACCCCTTCTCTCTAAGCAGCTCCGCTGACCTTAAGGTTATTATAACGCCATAAAGGATGTGCACGGCTTACCTTTGAATTTAGATGTCGCGCTCGCCGCTTGCTTGGGTGAGGCTGTTACGCAGCAACAAATTTGCAAACCGGTTCCTTGACAGTTTGCCACAGTAGGCAGATTGAAAGGAACAAACTTGTTGGTAACAGCAACTGTTTCAAAAAAAACCGCTCCCTTGGCCTGTGGTTGCTTTGCTAACTCGACTACTACGATGGGTCCAATCTTTGGCACGCAACTCGCACTGATTTGCTTTCACAGTTGGACACTTGGTTCCCAATCAATGCACTGCACTGCTTCCTTTTGCTTCACACTGAGCACAACTTTTAAGGTAAATGACTTTCGTTTGTAACTTTTTTCTGGTCGATCTCAAATCGGTACAAATTACACCACACCGGGCTTGTAAATTTCCTTACGAGCTTTCGAGTCTCTGACACCGACTCGACTCGACTGCTTTTACTTCTTATTTTCCGAAACTTCAGACTGCACACGCGGCTTCTAATATTACCTCATGCCACACCTGGCTGCCAGGTATGCTTTAATTGCGAACGAACAATCACTCTTCTTTTCCCTCTTCGGTTGCACCACACTTCTTTTTCTTTTCTTTTGACGTTGGATAACGTCTTACGGCAACATATGGGGGTACAATTCAGAAAAACGAAAAATTGAGCATGTAACGAAAAATGGTCAGGTTTTGACCGCTAATAACTCAGTCATTTATCGATAGATTTTCAATATTTATCCATGAATCGATTGGAAATTTATCTACGCGTCGATCCAAATGGAGGACACTATTGATTATTATCAACAAACTATTGAAATATCGTAAAACGTTGACCCCTTTCTTATCTAACCAATCACGTTCAAGCACATTTTTCGGTTCCGCTTCCCACTATAAAAGCGCACCGCACCCTGCTTCTTCCCTCATTCTTCTTTTTGCCGTCTGACTGTGAACACGGTCGGCGAGCAAATTTCGAGAGTCATTCGCGTCCTCAGTTCAGTTTTCAATAGGACGCGAATACAACACGCATTAGAACCGAAGAACCACGCATTTCGGAGCCGCAGCAACTGAAGCCGCTCATTTGAGTGCACCAGCCAGCATAATCGTTTTCGGCCAGAAATCGTCACTACCAGCCAGTGCTCCGCTGTCATTGCCATGCGGGAGGCTAGCGCGGTCATTCTGGTTCATTAGATCGAGCGGCACAGCCGTCACCGTCCGTGTAATATTCCCTAATTTGTACGAAATGGCTGAAGAAAATCCGCACCGCAAATCTCATCGGGCGATGCAGATTGAAACCAGTGCGCCGTCAAAATGTGTCCGTGTTACGCAAATTCAACAATTCAATCGGCCCTTTTGAGAGCCAACAAATGTGTTTTAAAGAGTTATTTGTATAATATTCCCTAATGTGTTTACCACATTCTTGCTATAATCTCTTAATTCATCTCATAGCATCATACAATAATTGATTTATTACGAATAATTGACAATACGGCAATTTGAAGCTATTTCCGAGGATGCTGCTGCAGTGCCGTCGGGTTGCAATAACAGCATAATGCTAATCTGTACATCCCTTACCCAGACATCAGTTTCATATAGCCTATTTCCCAGATAAGAAAACGAAGAATATGAAAGGAGGAGCATCATCTGCTATTCTAAGGGTATAAAGCATCCCTCCTTCGTTGAATCTGGTTTCATTCTGTTTTCGCTTTCGAGCTGGTAAGAGCTCCTCCAAACCTGCTCAGCTCCTCGCCACCAGAGGCAAGCTGTTGTACGAGATGGCTGAAGAAAATCGACGAAAGCCGCTTGTTGAAGCGCACATCGTCATCCGCACCGCAAATCTCATCGGGCGAGGAGGATTGAAACCAGTGCGCCGTCAAAATGTGTTCGTATTACGCAAATTCAACAACTCAATCGGCCCTTTTGAGAGCCAACAAATGTGTTTTAAAGAGTTGATTGTGTAATATTCCTTAATTTGTTCGAGATGGCTGAAGAATATCGACCAAAGCCGCCAAAATGTGTCCGTGTTACGCAAATTCAACAATTCAATCGGCCCTTTCCAGAGCCAACAAATGTGTTTTAAAGAGTTGATTGTGTAATATTCCCTAATTTGTTCGAGATGGCTGAAGAAAATCGACCAAAGCCGCTTGTTGAAGCGCACATCGTCATCCGCACCGCTAATCTCATCGGGCGAGGAGGATTGAAACCAGTGCACCGTCAAAATGTGTCTGTGTTACGCAAATTCAACAATTCAATCGGCACTTTTCAGAGCCAACGAATATGTTTTAAAGAGTTATTTGTATAATATTCCCTAATGTGCTTACCACATACCTGCTATAATCACTTAATTCATCTCGTAACATCATACAGTAATTGATTTATTACGAATAATTGACAATACGGCAATTTGAGGCTGTTTCCGAGGATGCTGCTGCAGTGCCGTCGGGTTGCAATAACAACATAATGCTAATCTGTACATCCCTTACCCAGACATCAGTTTCATATAGCCTATTTCCCAGATAAGAAAACGAAGAATATGAAAGGAGGAGCATCATCTGCTATTCTAAGGGTATAAAACATCCCTTCTTCGTTGAATCTGGTTTCATTCTGTTCTCGCTTTCGAGCTGGTAAGAGCTCCTCCAAACCTGCTCAGCTCCTCGCCACCAAAGGCAAGCTGTTGTACGAGATGGCTGAAGAAAATCGACGAAAGCCGCTTGTTGAAGCGCACATCGTCATCCGCACCGCAAATCTCATCGGGCAAGGAGGATTGAAATCAGTGCGCCGTCAAAATGTGTCTGTGTTACGCAAATTCAACAATTCATCAATCGGCCCTTTTCAGAGCCAACAAATGTGTTTTAAAGAGTTGATTGCGTAATATTCCCTAATTTGTTCGAGATGGCTGAAGAAAATCGACGAAAGCCGCTTGTTGAAGCGCACATCGTCATCCGCACCGCAAATCTCATCGGGCGAGGAGGATTGAAATCAGTGCGCCGTCAAAATGTGTCTGTGTTACGCAAATTCAACAATTCATCAATCGGCCCTTTTCAGAGCCAACAAATGTGTTTTAAAGAGTTGATTGCGTAATATTCCCTAATTTGTTCGAGATGGCTGAAGAAAATCGACAAAAGCCGCTTGTTGAAGCGCACATCGTCATCCGCACCGCAAATCTCATCGGGCGAGGAGGATTGAAACCAGTGCGCCGTCAAAATGTGTCCGTGTTACGCAAATTTAACAATTCATCAATCGGCCCTTTTCAGAGCCAACAAATGTGTTTTAAAGAGTTGATTGTGTAATATTCCTTAATTTCCCCTTTTCAGGGCCACAAAATCAATGAAAAAGAGTTATTTTGAATTAATACATTTGAAAAACAATTCTTCAATATAATCGCCTAAGCTTCTGAATACATGTAAAGTGATTATTTTGTATTAACACAAAATAATAACACACAATGTCTATAATAAATCAGAATTGACATGCAACAAATAGTGTGAAAATTAATTGGATTTTTAGCAAAAGAAATGTTTCATAAGTTTGTGACTGTCTCAAGCCAGCAAATAGAAGAAGCTAACGTTATCCAACGTCAACTTGGCGGTCGTATCTCGGAAACAACCTCTTACTTTTTTTCCAGCAGGCTCAGCAGGCCACGGTGAATGGTTGGTAAGTTGTTACATTCAGCAGCAAACCAAAACACGATCACGACAATGGCGCGCGGCCTGAGTAAGCGTTGTATTTTTCACTCGAATTTTGTTGTTATTTTTTTCTGCAGTTAAGTTGAATTTTCCGGTCGTTCTGCTCGAAATTATGTTAACGTTGTTTCTTCTTTTCAATAATGCACAATGCACTGGGGCTGAAAACTCCCGACAAAATGCTGCGCTTGCCGTGTTATTGTTGTAGTAGGCGTTTCGCGCTCGCTCGCGTCACAAATTGTCAATTCAAATGGAATTCCGAAACCGAAAATGAATGGATGTTGACACTACGGTCGGTCCGGTTCGATGCGTGGGTCTGCAAAAAAACAGAATAAAACAAAAGTGAATGGGAGATGCACGGTTATTAGATTACTGCTTAATGAGAGGATGAAATTTCGCGCTGGTTTGCAGGTCGTGGTCAAACAGGTGGCGAAAATTGCATTTGAATACTGCATTTCGGGGGATGGAGTTTGCGAATTAGCGTTAATTGTGCCTGATCATAAATAAAGTGGAAATGTTGCAAATCTTTCAGGCAATTCAATGCAATTTTGTTTACGCAATCATGTTGATCGTAAAGTTTATAGAAATGCAGTCAACTCTTACTAAATCTATATTTTGTATCTCAATATCGAGTTATGGAACCATATTAAAAGTTGGTTGTCATGGCTACCTCGATGGTCCCATGAATCATAGTCAGGCATTGCAGAATTTGTTCTCAATTGATTTTGAAGCACGATCAAGGAAAGCGGAGAAAAACATCGCATCTGTCTCGGTCCATGATCGGCAATGTTTCAAGAGTTGTAAGGCGGCATCCACAAATTACGTAACGCTCTAGGGGGAGGGGGTAGACTCAAGCGTTATGGCTCACACAAAATTTTTAAATTTTTCATACAAAAAGCGTAGCGGAGGAAGGGGGAGTGGGTCCTAAATTTCCAATTTTTGCGTTACGTAATAAATGAAGGTGCCTAACAAGCTTGATAAATAGCAGCAGCGAATGAGAATCCTGAAGAGAGAGCGATGATAGAACCCATTTTTCTCGCTTATTTACTATATCCCCCCGATATAATCAGAGCTGTACTGCCGTGAATCGCAAGTCAGTCCCATCTGCATTTTCGTCAAAAATGAGTTGAGCTCAGTTTTCAACATATCTTTCAATGCTCTTTCAGCTGCACTAATGAGATAAAATGTTTTGTTCAGAAAAAATAGGAAACAACAGCAAGTCAAATTGTCCCATAATGAAAAGTAACCGCATATCAGTCCCACTACAGATTACCGCACCGTGTAACACAAAAATGAACCGTCTTTTGATTATCTTTATATTTTTCTCGAGCAGATATCGTAGTGAAAAGCAAATTCTGAAAGTTTCATTAAGATTTGATCATGTTCCAATTCTGTGGAATTTTTTGAATAATCGTATGGAAAACGAGTTTGAAAACTTCACAGCCCATTTTCTCAATGCCTACTTTTTACAGATGGGACTGACTTGCGATTCACGGCAGTGTAGAAGTAGACGATAAACAGACTATCATAAGCGAGACTCTTAATTTTCTCAGAATTTTACCTCTGTTCATAGTTGCACTGATTTTGTGTTCTTCAACTCGATATCTACTTTAGCCGATGGTCCCTTCAATATTGAGTTATAGAGAGTTGACTGTACAATGAGCTCAATAACATACACCCAAGTAACATCAGTACCGTAATTTCGGATGAAATTGATCACTTTTCACGATTTTTCTCGTCTGTTTTCTATAATGTTGACAATGCCGAACAACTAAATGCAGGAAAACAAGTACAAAGGTGAGCCTCATTGGCTCACGTACCGAAATTTTTTAACAAATGTCATTTTAGTGCTAACAAATATCTCTAAAATAAAAAAATCGGGGCATCTCATTTCGGGGTGAAATTGATCACTTGTCAATGCGATTATTGTTAGTTTCCAAAACAATTCTTCTAAACAAATTCGAGCTCCCTGAATCCGAATATGGTTGTTAAATTCTTAACAATACAATATTTATATAAATATTGAACAGTTAAATTTCAAGAATTACGCGGAAAACGCCTAAATGTATGCAATTTTCTAAAGAAATTCCCTGATGTCAATCAGAAATTCAATTATTTCAACCAAATGAGCAAATTGTTACGAGCTTTGGTGATGAAATCTGGTTTGGGGATATATCTTAAGGTGAAGCGGCGTGTAACTCAAAGAATCATTAGAATCATCATTGATGTAATAGTAGTAGTGTCGCCTTTCCATGTATATTTTCAAAACAAACAAACAAACAAAATATATAACATTTGTGTTAAGCATATTTTTATGTAAACACATGGGAAATTTAGTAGATTGACGAGTATTGGAAATCAAAATTAACTGTTCAATCGTATATATCTAAAGAAAACATTACATCCACATTAAATGCTATGATTTAACAGATAGCAACTCTGACATCACTGCGCTCAACGATCGCGATGATTGTGCACACACGATAGACGCGTCCCGACGCATCCCGACGCATCGCACTGTGGAGCTTTTCAATTATTTTGGGTGGTCCAAATTGATAAACACTTGGTATGATTTTATGCTTCGTAGAGATGGTTTCTGTAATATTAGAGAATCTAAAAACAAACAACGTATGAGTTTCAAGTTTCTAAGCTTTGTCCAACCTTTCCGCACTGAAAATTAATACAACAGAAAAAAAGTTCGATATTTTAGACTATGAACACAGTCATGTCTCAGTGTGCGGTGGTGGCGTCGATTCGCAGCAAGTGAAAACCATCGCCATAATAGTTTTGAGTGATGCGGTTGATAAAACTTTATAAATATTTGATTCCCGTTTGAAATGTGTTCCTTTAAGGAAAGTGAATGTAAGATTTGTTAAGTGGAAGTGTAGTGAACGCAATATGAAATCCAAAACACAAATGCTTGCTGCAGAATTACAATGGAAAAGGTAAGCACCTTCTATTTACAAGTGTAGTTGTGGGAGGCAATAAAATGCGGCATGAAATCGGAGATTTTTTTTTGAGAATATAATTCTCATGTATATTGTCACTAAATTGATAATGCTGTATCTGAAAGTGTTGAATTAATATTGAAATACCACCTGAAGCATTTTTCTTCGCATAAATTATCCATTAAATCATGTGATAAGCAGTTATATTTCATCGATGTTGCAAATACCAATACTATCATAACAATATGTTAATGATTTTGGAAGAAGCCATTTTGTGATGACGCACTAAAAGGCCTTAATCATCCTCTCAAACTTTCAGGTTTATACCATGTTCGAATCCTTGTTTATAACTAGGAGTTTATGGATGTTTGTCAATACTGCACCGTACATGATTTTGAAATTTTGCATTATTTTCATAGTAATTAAAATTCGTTAACGCAAAAAACTTCACAACACGCAATTCGACAATAGTTACGACAAACAATGCTCATTCACTGCATGTTAAATTTATATTTGTGCTCCATAAGGAAGAAATAAAATCTAGTGAGACGATGATCAATTTCACCCTACTGATCAATTTCACCCAAATTTACGGTAGCTGAATAACAGTTTATTCAGCTAAAATAAGCTATAAAGTGGTTTGTTGAACTATTATTCCACTAAAATGTTTGTTGGGCGCTACAAGCAGCGGATATTACATATAATCTTTCTAGAGCTTGCAACAGAAGTCTTTGAAAGCTCGTTGAATATTCTAAGAAGCTCAGAAAGCTGTTCCCAAAAGCTTCAGTAAGCTTTTTTAAAAAACCTAATAAAGCATTTTACAAAATCTTCAGAAACTTTTATCGAGAGCTACAAATGTGGAAACTGAAGTATTTTCTTAGAAGCTTTTCCAAAACTCTCTCAGAACTATTGAGGTTGTCTCATAAGAGTTAGAAAGCTTTCAAAAAAGCTGTCCTGCAAAATGTGAAGTACTACTCCCGGAACTCACAGGAAGCAGCTCTCATAAGCTTTGGGAGGTTGCTCCCATAATTCTCGAGAAACCTTTTTTAGAAGCATCGACAATCTCCTTTAAAGTTATCCTACACAGATTTTCAAAACTTCTAACATGAGCTTTGAAATCTTCTTGACTCCGAACGCGGCTTCCTAATGATTTCCGAATGCGTCTTCCTAAAAATTTTGAGTAAAACGTCTAACGTAGCTACAAATAGTAAGTACCAAAAATTATTGCCAAGAAACTTAATACAGCAAGTCCCAGAATATTGACACGTATATTGAGCTGTTTGGATTACCACAATTGGCATGTTATTTTTAATTGTTTAACTCACTACGCGTGGTAAAAATGGATAAATGAAGACATGGCTACCTACAGAGAGGCTGTACACTTTAATATATATCAACACATATGTCGAGCTCAATGCACTCTAATATGTTTTGACACATACCAGAGATAGTTTATCCAGCTTTGAAGGAAAGCTTTTCAAAGCTTTAGAAAAATAAACTTTTCACAGCTGAAGGAAGAAGCTTATTCATGCCAAGGAGAGACGAAATTTTCTCAAACATCCAATGAAAAATATATAATGCTTAGAAGGAAAGCTTTTCCAAGGTTCTAAAAAAACTTAAAAGAAACTTTTTCAATATACTGAAAGCAGCATTTACGATCTTCTGTGAGAAGCTATTCCCCATTACAGAGAGTAGCATTTCCAAGCCTCACACAAAAGCTTCTACAAGCTTCAATTGAGAAGATTATTCACGATTCTGAGATGCTTTAGCAAGCTCCTAATATCTGAGGGAAACTCTTCCACGCTTTTAGAAAAAAAATCTCCATATTTTACTAAGCTTTACTAAGTTTTCCCCAACTTTTAAAAGAAGATGTACTAGGTTTTTCAGACAAGATTTTTTGAATGTTTTGAAAGGATTTTTCCCAAGTTTCAGAAAAAGTTTTTCCCAGTTTCAGGGAGAAGTATTCTCAAGTTTTTGCAAAATTTTCATTTAAGCTTTTTCAATTTTTTTCAATTTTTCCTACATTTCAAGAGAATATTTTTCATGCTCTGGAGGAAAACATCTTTAAGCTTCATAATGGGCTATTTTATCCTCCGAAAGAAAAAAAAAACTTAGATTTTCAGATAAGCTGCAACGAGCTTCTGAGATGAGCTTTCATAAGCTAATGAGTGAATTTATTCAGAGCAAATTGAAAACGCTCCTAGGCTTCTGAAAACAAATTTTGTTTATCCCACAAAAAAATTCCTTCGTTCATAAACTTCCTAAAGGTGTCTCCCAAACCATTTGTGAAAAGCTTTCAATAGAAAAAAACTTTCAAAAGCTCCAAAGACAAGCTTTTGAAAAAAGATTTCCAAATATTTTGAAAGAAATTTCCTAAAGCTACTTAGAATTTATTCAGCAAATTTTTTTGGGGAATCTTTCTCAAGCTTTTGATACATGTTTTCTGAAGCTGACGAGAAGAAATTTTCAAAGCTTCTGAAAGATAATTTTCCAGTTTTTGAAATAAACTTCTCAAGCTACTAGTAGAAGCTTCCTAAGCATCCCAAAACTTCTGGGAAAAGCTTCCCAAATCTTCTGAGAGAAGCTTCCTAAAGTTTTTGAGAGAAGCTTCCCGAGCTTCTGGTAGAAGCTTCCCGAGCTTCTGGTAGAAGCTTCCCGAGCTTCTGGTAGAAGCTTCCCGAGCTTCTGGTAGAAGCTTCCAGAGCTTCTGGTAGAAGCTTCCCCAGCTTCTGGTAGAAGTTTCCCCAGCTTCTGGTAGAAGCTTCCCATGCTTTTGGTAGAAGCTTTCCAAGCTTCTGGTAGAAGCTTCCCCAGCTTCTGGTAGAAGCTTCCAAAGCTTCTGGTAAAAGCTTCCCAAAACTTCTGGGAAAAGCTTCCCAAATCTTCTGAGAGAAGCTTCCTAAAGCTTTTGAGAGAAGCTTCCCGAGCTTCTGGTATAAGCTTCCCAAGCTTCTGGTAGAAGCTTCCCAAGCTTCTGGTAGAAGCTTCCCAAGCTTCTGGTAGAAGCTTCCCAAGCTTCTGGTAGAAGCTTCCCATGCTTTTGGTAGAAGCTTTCCAAGCTTCTGGTAGAAGCTTCCCAAGCTTCTGGTAAAAGCTTCCCAAGCTTCTGGTAAAAGCTTCGCAAAACTTCTGGGAAAAGCTTCCCAAAACTTCTGGGTAAATCTTCTTGAAGCTTCTAGGAGAATCTTCCTAAAGCTTCTAGGAGAATCTTCCTAAAGCTTCTGAGAGAAGCTTCCCCAAATCTTCTGAGAGAAGCTTCCCCAAATCTTCTGAGAGAAGCTTCCCGAGCTTCTGGTAGAAGCTTCCCGAGCTTCTGGTAGAAGCTTCCCGAGCTTCTGGTAGAAGCTTCCCGAGCTTCTGGTAGAAGCTTCCAGAGCTTCTGGTAGAAGCTTCCCAAGCTTGTGGTAGAAGCTTTCAGAGCTTCCGGTAGAAGCTTTCAGAGCTTCTGGTAGAAGCTTTCAGAGCTTCCGGTAGAAGCTTCCAGAGCTTCTGATAGAAGCTTCCCAAGCTTCTGGTAGAAGCTTCCCAAGCACCTGGTAGAAGCGTCCCAAGCACCTGGTATAAGCTTCCCGAGCTTCTGCTAGAAGCTTCCAGAGGTTCTTGTAGAAGCTTCTAAAGGTTCTGCTATAAGCTTCCAGAGCTTCTGGTAGAAGCTTCCAGAGCTTCTTGTAGAAGCTTCCAGAGCTTCTTGTAGAAGCTTCCAAAGCATCTGCTATAAGCTTCCAGAGCTTCTTGTAGAAGCTTCCAGAGCTTCTTGTAGAAGCTTGCAGAGCTTCTTGTAGAAGCTTCCAAAGCATCTCCTATAAGCTTCCAGAGCTTCTTGTAGAAGCTTCCAAAGCTTCTGCTATAAACTTCCAGAGCTTCTGGTAGAAGCTTCCAAAGCTTATGGTAGAAGCTTTCAAAGCATCTGGTAGAGGCTTCCAAAGCTTAAGGTAGAAGATTTAGGAGGCTTCTCCCGAAAAACTTAAATTGAGGTTTCTCTCAGATACTTTGTACAGTTTCTCCCTGGAGCTTAGGGAAGCTTCTCCCAAAATCTTTGGAAAGTTTATCCCAGAAGGCTTGGAAATATTTTATCAAAAGTTTTGGAAAACATCGCTCATAAGCTTTGAAAATCTTCTCCCAGAATTTTTAAAATAGCTCCTCTCAGAAGCTCTATAAACTTCTCCGAGAAGCTTTGGCTTGCTTCTTCAAGAAGCTTCGGATAGGCTCTCCTAGAAGCTTTGTGAAGCTTCTCTCGGAAGTTTTAAAAAGATTCTCTCACGAGCTTTGGGAAGCTTCTTCTAGAAGTTTTAGAAATCGAAAACTTTGAGTAGCTTCTCTCAGAATCTTTAAAAAGCTTCTCTCAGAAGCTTCGAGAAGCTTCTCCCAGAAGCTTAAAAATTCTTCTCCAAGTGGCTGTGAAATGTTTGTCCTATTATACAATACTTCTTACGGAACTTTGAGAAGCGTATCCCATATGCTTTGAAGAGCTCCAAAAAGCCATTCCATAAAGCCTAGAGAAGCTTTACTCAGATGCTTTGGAGTGCAACTACAGAAGTTAAGTGAAGCTTCTGCCCAAAGGTCTAGGAACTTTCTCTATGGAACTCTATGGAACAGAAGTAAAGGTAAGCTTCTCCCCAGAGGTCTGGAAAGTTTCTCTTAGCAACATAGGTAACCATTACCCAAAAGTTTGAAAAAGCTTATACCAGAAACGTTTAGAAAGCTTCTTCAAAATGCTTTAGAAAACTTGTCCCAGAATATTTGGAAAGCTGCTCCCAGAGGCTCTCACAGCACCTAAGATAAGATTCTTCCAGAAACTCTAGCAAGTTTCTTAATTTTCTCCCAAAAGCTTTAGAAAACTTCTCTTGAAAGCTTTGGAAAGCTTCTCCCAAAAGCTCTTCATAACTTTTAAAAATAACTTTGGAAAGGTGCTCCAAAAGGCTTGAAATGATTTTCCCAAAATATTTCAAGCTTTCAAGAAGCTTACCCTCGAAACTTTTGGAAACTTCTTCTAGAAACTTTGGGTAGCTTCTTGATGCTTTGGAAAGCTTTTCTCAAATGCTATGGGAAACTTCTCCCAAAAGCCAATAAGTTTGAAAAGCTCCTCACACAAGCTTTGGAATGCATTTAACAAAATATTTGGGGAGCATCACCTACTACTGTAGAAAGCTTTTCCCAGAAGCATTCCCAGATGCATTGGGAAGCTTCTAACAGAAACTTTAGGAAGTTTCTCCTAGAATCTTTTAGAACCTTCTTCCAAAAGCTTTGGAAGTTTATCCAAGAAGCTTGGGGAAGTATCTCCCGTAACCCTTGGGTTAGCTTCTTCCAAAAGCTTTGGAAAGCTTCTGTCAGATGGTATGGGAAATTCTTGAAAGGCTTCTTTGAAAAGCCTTGACTTAAAATCGGAATTTATTTTCCAATAACTTTGAAAAGTTTCTCTCAGAAAACTGTCCTGAAACGTCATTGAGTGCTTCTCCTAGAATATTAGTAGAACCCTACAAGGTTTTCCGTAGAAGTCTTGAAATCTAAATCGCAAAGAAGCATGACACTTCTTTGAAAAATTTTGAAAGCATGGCGTAGTAAACTTGGATAATTTGAAAAATTTCCGGGAGATTCTGATTTTATTTTTCAAATAGCTTACCTATCGTTCCAACGAAATGTCAAAGCGATAAGCTATGTATAACCTTAAAAAAAATAAACTGTCTATGTCCAACTGAACAAACAAATTTCTCTAATAATAACTGTGAATAAGCTGAGAAGCAAACTCCGTCCAGTGGAGTTGTAATGTCAGAAGTTGACGATAATGATTATAATTTTATTACCATGACCCGACATCGACACGCATAATACTAATGACCCCAGAATCGCCTAAGTTTATGGTCTCAATAGACTCAATAGATCATATCATTATATTGCTGTTGTTATGTTCTAATTTAAAATAATTACAGCCTTAAATGCTGTTATAGTGTTCCTTAGACTGTGAAACATTTACAAATCAGAGGGGGTTGTGTACAAGACACGACCGCATGACGTTAACTACGCCAAGTGATTTTCTGCATTTGAATTTTAGTCAATTGTCATAGTTGCAGCCTTCCTTTAGTTAAAAATCTAACATAATATCGTGACGGTCGCAACATTTTAGATTTTTAATTGACACCCAGTATATTGCCGTAAGACGTAGTTAACGTCAAAAGTTCCAGAAGATTCTATAAATGAAGCCTAATTTGTTGCTGAAAATGAATTGATCAAAAAATTTCTTGTCGATTCCAACTTAAAGTTCCAAGTTGAACTGGTATTTCTTTTCAACTGTCTACTATGGATTAGGAAAAAGGACTTTCTTGGGCGATTCCTCACAGGAATTTCTGTTGCAATGTTCTTAAACTTATTGTCATTGTTGTAATAAAGGGGCCATCGACCCATGGAAATATCGAGTCATTGAACAGCAAAATGCTATGGAAAACTGTTTTAGGGCCCATTATAGTCACAATAATATTTTATTTGGTTTAGTTTAGTTAGTATGATTCTATGAGTCGATATTGCGCATTCATCTTGTTTCTTGTTTATCTTGCTCTTGCATATGTCGAATTCGTTTCTGGACTTAGCTTGGAACTGGCGATATCCGCTCTGAAACACATATTTAACCCTAATCCGATTCAAGTTCGACTGACCTACAATTTGCTTGAAGTTAATTTGTTTTCGTTTTAGTCACCGACCAAGTTCCTCTAAATGAAAACGATAAAGTTGAATGTTTCGAGAATATTCTACGAATCGGGAAGAAAAATGTTCCAGAAAACTCTAGAATATGCTATCAAACTGATGTTTTAGTGCTCCAAAATTAGAAATTATAACGTTCTAACATTGACTTTTGTCTTAAACTGCTGTTGTAGTGCTCAATGAAAAATTTCGGTGAAATATTTCAACTCTGGGATTTTATATATTTTTCAATATTTATTACACCAATTTTCTTTTATAAAAGCATCGAAAAGTATTGAATTAAAATCCTTTATTAGGCTTAAACAGTCTTCATATTAGCGTTGGTAATTTGGTACCTCCGCTGAGATAACAAATCAGGAACCGTCCACAAATTACGTAACGCTCTAGAGGGAGGGGGAAGTAGGCTCAAGCGTTACGGCTCATACAAAAATTTGAAATTTGTCATACAAAAAGCGTTACGGACGGGGAGAGGGGGTCAACAATTTTAAATTTTGGCGTTACGTAATAAATGGACGCACCTTATCAGCCATAATTTTGAGACTGTTCAAGTTTCTCCGAATAGTAATAGTTATTCCAGAAATCTTGAATAGCTTCTACCATGCGGAGCTGCTCTGAAACTCTTCTGATATTCTTCGAGTAGTT
Source organism: Aedes aegypti (assembly GCF_002204515.2). NCBI lineage: Eukaryota > Metazoa > Arthropoda > Insecta > Diptera > Culicidae > Aedes > Aedes aegypti. The sequence continues at coordinate 371,990,172 of NC_035109.1, forward strand.
CTAGCAAGCTTCTCAGAGAAATTTTGAAAAGCTTTTTCTGGAGAGCAGCAAACAGCATATTTTAGAAGCCTCAGATAACTTCTCGGCTGCTTGGGCACGTCAGGAGTTAATCATCAATATTAACCTCCTTTTCCCGAGCAGCCTAGATAGCCGCGTAGTGTCGGTAGCGGTTGTTTCAACTGGCTAAGAATTAACACTACGGACTGCCTGTTCCGGTGGTAAAAGTCCACCTCACAGGTGACCCCTAATTTATGGTGTGATGCGTACCGTGCCTAAGAATGAATGGTTAGGGGGGTCTAAATAAAACCTAACCGCAAACGGAGCCTGTGGGGTACCAGGGCGCCCTCCACAGTATTGAGTCCTTCCTGTGCTACCCGGAGCAATGGTGCAGGTGACCTTGTGTTTCTCCGAGATAATCGGCTGCCCTTCTTCAGTCTCTATCTTGAGGCTTAATAAGGGTGGGATTATGAATATGTTGACATTTAATTTAAATTATCACCTATATGGATTCGCATTATGCGTTTTACACAGTGTATTCTGTGCTCTTTCGCCTTTGGCGACTTTAAATAGATACCGATCTGGTTTTTTCGCTGCTGGTCTTTTTCGTGCTGAGATTGCAAAAAGCTTAATCCTGCCTAGTTTGGGTAGTGGCTACGGTTAGGTTAGCTCAGATCAATCTTCAGCATAAAAGAACAGCAACGATCAATCTTTGCAGACTCATGCAAAATGGTGCAGCCCAAGTGGCGCTAGTTCAAGAACCCTACTTTCGTAGAGGGAACTTCTATCTAGGTAACCTTGTGGACCCAGTTTTTGCTACTTTTAGCAAGCTTGAAATGGCAAACTCGCGCTCCATGCCCCGCGCATGCGTGCTCGTTAATAAAGCAATCGTTGCTACACTCATTTCTGAGTTAACTACCAGAGATGTATGTGCTGTCACAATCGATGTTTCTGTTGGTGACCTCAACAGGAAATACGTCTATTGTTCGGTATATTTACCACATGATGAACCATCCCCAACGAATAACTTCAAACGAGTTGTCGTACACTGCGTAACAAAAGGCCTTCCGCTGATTGTGGGCAGTGATGCCAATGCTCATCACATCATCTGGGGCAGCTCAGATATCAATTTGAGAGGCTACAGTCTGATGGAATACTTAAGTAGTACAGATCTTGGATAACTTAACATAGGTAATCGCCCAACCTTCATGGTATCTAATAGAGAAGAAGTGTTAGACATAACGCTCTGCTCGAATAGAATCAGTCACGAGTTGACGAATTGGCATGTATCAGATGAGGAATCATTATCTGATCTTTCTTTGAACATTCAAATGTAACTGCGCAGACTTTGCCTTTTAGGAACCCTCGGTCAACAAACTGGGAACTCTATATTGAACTGGTTGCGACCAAATTGCATGGATATTCTCCGTCCATTGGAAATCCAAGTGATTTGGATGATGCCGTTGATACTACAACATCCTACATTATGGAAGCTTTTGAAGAAGCATGTCCTCTGCGGTCTGTAAAGACTACAAGAGGGACCCCATGGTGGAATTCCGATCTGACTAGACTCAGGAAACAATGTAGAAGGAGTTGGAATAGACGCCGTTCAGCTGGATCAGAGTCGTTCAAGTCAGCTCGCAAGGCTTACAAGAAGGCTCTTCGTTCTGCTGAACGATCCGGCTGGAAAAACCTTTGTACAAATGTTTCCAGTTTGAGTGAAGTCAGTCGGTTGAACAAAATTCTTGCAAAATCTAAGGATTTCCAAGTTAACGAAATTCGCTTACCTAATGGTGACTTTACTTCTTCCGATGAAGAAGTTTTAGAATGTTTATTCAATACACACTTCCCCGGATGTGTGGACATAACATCTACGGATGAACCAAATGTCTTTTCATGTAGTTACGAGTCTCTGGCCTCGGCTCGCAGTATCGTAACTACTGAATCGATTCAATGGGCACTTAATAGTTTTGCTCCTTTCAAATCTCCAGGAGCGGATGGGATTTATCCTGTTCTGCTCCAAAAGGGATTTGAGTTTATCAAACATGTTTTGAAAAAGCTACTTGTAAGCAGTTTTGCTACCGGGTACATTCCCAAATCCTGGCGTGATATTACTGTAAAGTTTATCCCAAAAGGAGGACGTGCGTCGTATGAGGAAGCGAAGAGTTTTAGACCAATCAGTCTGACCTCTTTTCTTCTGAAATGTCTGGAACGCATTATCGATCATCACATCCGTGATGTTTATTTGGCAAACATGCCTCTTCATGTGAATCAACATGCTTACCAATCTGGAAAGTCCACTGTGACTCTTTTACACAAAGTTGTATACGATATCGAGAAAGCATTCGCTCAGAAGCAATCGTGCTTAGGTGTTTTCTTGGATATTGAGGGTGCCTTTGATAACGTGTCTTTCGATGCCATATTGGAAGCCGCACGAAACCATGGGCTACCTACAATGATTACCAATTGGATTCATCAAATGCTCAAAAACCGACATCTCTTCTCGACATTGCGTCAAGCAGCGATTCGAAAATTGAGTGTTTGCGGATGCCCCCAAGGGGGAGTCTTGTCACCACTTTTGTGGAATCTCGTAGCAGATACGCTATTGAGGCAACTCAATAATTGCGGTTTTCCAACTTATGGATTTGCCGACGACTATCTAGCTCTGATAGTTGGTATGTGCATAAGCACCCTATTCGACCTGATGCAAAGTGCTCTTCAGGTAGTCGAGAGTTGGTGTCGCCAATATGGCCTTTCGGTTAACCCGAATAAAACATCTATTGTTCTTTTTACGGAAAGACGAAACCGCGATGGAATTCGACCTTTACGTCTTTTTGGCACTGAGATTAATGTGACTGATCAAGTAAAGTATGTCGGAGTCATTCTAGATTCCAAACTTTCATGGACACCTCACATTGATTTCAGAGTCAAAAAAGCTTGTATGGCCTTCGGTCAATGCCGGCGAACCTTTGGTAAAACTTGGGGCCTCAAACCCAAATATATCAAATGGATTTACATAACAGTTGTTCGACCAATATTGGCATATGGATGTCTTGTGTGGTGGCAAAAGGGCGAAGTGAGAACAATCCAATCAAAATTGGGCCATCTCCAAAGGATGTGCTTGATGGCGATGTCTGGTGCGTTCTCTACAACTCCCACAGCAGCGCTCGAGGCCCTTTTCGACGTTGCGCCACTACACATATATCTTAAACAAGAAGCACTTTCTTGCTCTTACCGTTTATGGGTACTGGATCTACTGGAGAAAAATCCAGTGAATCGTAGATCTACACACACTTCGTTGTTTCCACTTTTGGTGAATTGGGACAAAATTGTCCTTGCTCCAAGTGATCTCACAATTGCTTGTAACTTTCCTTACAGGACATTTACCACACAATTCCCTTCACGGGAAGAGTGGACGTCTGGCTATTTGGAAAGAAGTATATCAAACAATATAGTATGTTACACTGATGGCTCCCTTCTTGAAGGTAGAGCTGGTGCAGGAGTATATTCTCGTGAGCTAAGGCTGAATCAGTTTTACTCACTTGGTAGAAACTGCACCGTTTTTCAGGCGGAAATATTTGCTCTTATGTGTGGAGTGCAATCAGCACTTCAACAGCGCGTAATGGGTAAAGTCATTTACTTCTGTTCAGATAGTCAGGCTGCTATAAAAGCTCTCGCTTCGGCCAACTCAAGGTCGAAGCTTGTTATCGCATGTCGAACTCAAATTGAGGAACTGAATTCAGTCAACTCTGTAAACCTTGTATGGGTACCTGGCCATTCTTCCATCGCTGGAAATGAATTGGCTGATGAGCTAGCTCGCGATGGAGCATCGCATGACTTCATTGGCCCTGAGCCGGCTATTCCAATTTCGAAGTGCTGGGTGAAGCTTCAGATAAACTCTTGGGCGGCAACTCAGCACAAGCAATATTGGAATAGTTTGGAGTCGTGTCGTCAAACAAAATTGTATATTACTGAGCCATCTCCAAAGGTGGCGAAGTATTTAACAAATCTGTCAAAGCAGAATTGCAGTCTCTTGGTCAGAGCGTTGACAGGCCACTGCCGACTCAACTATCACATGGCAAATATTCAGCGTGCTGACTCATTTGTGTGTGATAGTTGTGACTCCGATTATGGAACTTCGTATCACCTGATATGTAACTGTCCAGTTTTTGCGCAAATGCGATTCCAATTACTTGGTAAACACTTATTAAGTGAAACTGAATACAGAAGCCTGAATCTTCAGGACATTCTGTTATTCTTAACCCGCTGTGGTAATGAGCTATAGGCTCTCTTTACGCTCATGCGTTTTGCAGTGCCCTTTTTAGGGCGCTGTTCGAACCCATTGTGGTATGGAGCTACATGCTCTCATTTCGCTTATGCGATCTTCCCTCTTCAAGGGACCCCACTCCTATTTCCTCCCATCTTTCCCTTCCCTTTCCTCTCCCATCGGGTAGATGATGAAATAGGCTCAAATATGGCGATGGCACAAATCTCCCAACTGGTGGGGAACGTGCCTTTGGAGCCGGCCTTCTGATACCTGGATCTGATACCATGCGGAGCTGCTCTGAAACTCTTCTGATATTCTTCGAGTAGTTCTAGCAAGCTTCTCAGAGAAATTTTGAAAAGCTTTTTCTGGAGAGCAGCAAACAGCATATTTTAGAAGCCTCAGATAACTTCTCCAAAAAAGTTTGGCAAGCTGCTTCGCAAAACCTTAAGTTTTTCAGGCAATGAATGAATTTCAAAGTTTTGATATACATCTGAGTAGTAAAGCTTCTTCTTGAAAGTATATATGTAAAACTCTAGGAAGCTTCTCTGATGTGTCTCTCTAAGAAAATCCTTGAGAAGCTTTTCCAAAAAGCCTGGGTGACTTCTTCCAAACCTTTTCCAAATAAATGTCGTAGAGCACTGAAATACATACTTAAAGAGTATTGTTACAATAGCCATGAACAGCTTCTTGTATTTTCATTAGAAAGCTGTTTTCCGAGCAGCTTTGAAAATCTTCTCCTCTTAAGAAGTCTCAAGAAACATATTCGATAAACCTTAAAAGCGTATTCCAAAGCTTTTCGAATAACTAAAAAGCCTTTCAAAATATTTCTTTCTTTTAAGAACCAAGGAATTTGAATCATTGATGAGTTCTTTCAGTAGCCCTGAAAAGCTTCTTACATTAATTTTGGTAAACTTCTCCGAATAACTATAAAACATTTCTCATATTCATCTTTGAAACTATTCCGAAATGTCTTGGGAAACTTCTCTAAGGAGAGTGAATTGGTCGAAAAGATTTTTGAAAGCTTCTAAAAAATGGTTTTCCGAAAAATACTTGATATGCTGTCTCAGAATCATCTAGAAGCTTCTCGCAGTAGGCTTGGAGATTCCCCTAGATGCTTCTTCAACGTTTACAAAACTTCTGGAAGAAGCTAGGAGTACTCTTTCCCTAAAGCTTGTGAAAATAATTTTAAAAAGATCTCTCCAAGGAAGCGTGGGTAGCTTTTCCTTATGAAAACTTTCTCCTAAGAAGCTTTCTCATAAACCTGAAATGTTCCCTAGAAAAGCTAAGACGATTGCTACAAAAACAATCTCAGAATGTTTCTCTAAAACGCTTGGAATTCTCCAGACGTTTGAATGACTTTTTTTAGAGGAATTGGAGCTTTCGTTACTTTTAATTCGAAGGTTCTCCATGAAGCTTGAATTTCTTCTTTAGCTTGAAAAGGACTCCAGGGTATCCAAGGACCTGTAGAACATCTGGATTTAAACAACAGCATTATTTGTAAAACTTTAAATGTTTTATACTGTTTCAAAATTATGTTTAACATCGAGTTAGTGGTTTTTGCTATACACAATTTGTTTGCTATGAATGTTGAGTCATATTTTGAATCTCTCTCTTCCAAGTGTCCTCATTAATCAACCAGCTGTTGACCCTATAACTCAAACCTCCCTTCCCATAGCGATAAGCCGTTTACCGCGCTAAAAGCTGAAATTTGATCACCTTGCTCCACCGGAGCTAATCAACCGTTTACAACAGCAGCAGCAACAAGGCAAATCACCTCGATCACCTCAAACACCCTGTAGCCTGGCCAATAATCGACTTGGAATGTTCGTGCTTGCTAAGCAACTTTCAATGAAACGTCAACAACCGGCCCGAACTCCTCGACTCGTGTGGACTTCGCCGTGGAGGCCTACCACAGCTGTGAGCTAATCCCTTAAGGGTTATAATTTCGAAGCACTGTCCGTCGACTTCACATCCGCATTCAACAATACCGCAGCAATCAATTGCTGGAAAATTGCAATTCAATCACCTTTCAGAAAATTCCTTCGTCGACTCGATCGATCAAGATCGATATCGCTGCAGCTCAGTCGGCTTGAGTTGAGTAATCCTTAAGTGTAACACTCTTCTTCGTTCGCTTCCTCTTCATTTGGATTCTTGCTGGATTATGCAAACTCGTTGCTGAACACTTCACTTGTTGCACTTTCAATTTGGTTTGGTTGTTCGCCAAAGAACGCTCCGTTTGTTACCCAACTTCACACTCACTCACAACTTCTATTTCTGGGCGTCCCTAATCAATGCAATTCAAAATTTGGGCAATTCTCCAAACACGCGAACCTGTCCAACCTCGCGACTCTAGATGGCGAAGCCCTTTTCGAAAGCAGTGCGCCGCGATTGCTGTCGAACGACCTGTTGAAACGCCGAGAGCTCTTCGTCATCAATCCAAATCGCAGTAGGCAGCGTTTTGACAGAATAAAATCCCCGTCCTCGTAGCCAAGCCACCAAAACATCCATCAATCATAGTGTGCCATAGAGAGGGAACGTGTGCTGCTGCAAACAATAAAACCGATGAATGAACGGGCGATGGATCGTCCGAAAACCCGCTTCAGCAGCGTAGCATTTCGCACGTATTTCGCAGAATACGTGTCAAGGGCAGAATCTCGACTTCGGCGAGGAGGAGATTCGGTCATTCAAACTATGACACTGTCTCTCGAACCGGATACGTAGATTCGGCCAAGTCCAAGAAACGTGACCCGTCTCACTACTCTTCTAACAGTTCCGCGGCCTACTCAGATTACCGCAAGTCTAACGACACCACGCGAGAATACATCCGAATGGGGCGAGTTCTCTTTCGCGACTGGTTTGAGTGTCCACATCTACGCGCGTTTCGCTTCACAGAGTTACCTGCCTGTATCTACATCGCTTCGCACTTGACGGTGTACTGACTCAGAGAAGGTCCGCTTTTCCTTCGGTTCGTTCGGTCTGGTGGAAAATCTCGCGCCGGTAATCAACAGAGTAGAGTGCGATCTGAGAAAGGGCGCTATACTGTTGTGCCGAGACTGCATAAGACTGTGCGCTCTGTCGAGCGTGACACTCTTGTCGGCTTGAGGATGAAGGGGAAGGAAGAATTTCGCGCCGGAATTGTTTTGAACTCAAACAAAAGATATCCGGCCGGTGTGGCTCTCGCGGATTCTCTCAGCGGCGCTCTCGTGGCTCTCAGTGGCAGTTAAAGGGAGTCGGAAGTGCAGTGATGGCAGCACGTGGTATTGAACCGAATATACAAGAAAATGAAATACATAAGATCCATTGGATACATGGAAAATATTAAAAGAATCCTCCTAAAAGTATTGAGAGCATCAGTTTTTTTTAAATAGTTTTGGGAAGCTTCCACCAAAAGCTTAATAGTTTTCTCTAAGTTCGAGAGTTTCTTTAAGGAGCTTTGAGTATGTAATGAAGCTTGAAAAGAATTTATAGAAGCTTCTTCCAAATGCTCCGGGAAGCTTCTCCCTGCAGCTTTGGGAGTCTCCTCTCAGAAGCTTTGGAAAGCTTCTCCTTGAAGCTTTGGGAAAATTCACCTAGATATTTTGGAAAGCTTTGTAAAGGTTTTAACAGGTGTTTTGAGAAGCTTCTACCAGAAGATTTGGGTAGTTTCTTCCAGAAGCATTGAAAAGCGCTCCAAAATTTTGAACAGTTTTTCGCAGAAACTTTGGTAAGTTTTTTCCTAAAGCTTTGAAAGTCTCTAGAAGCTTATCTCTAAAGTTTTTAACAGTTTCTCCCAAAAGCTTTGAGAACCACATCCCAGAAACTTTGGAAATCATCGTTCTCCTTGAAGTTTTGAGAAGATGCCCAGATGCTTTTAGAAGCTTCTAGCAGAAGCTTAGGAAAACTTCTCCCAGCAGCTTTGAAAAGCTTCCAAAATCTCAGGAAAGCTTCTACCAGAAGTTTTGAGATGCTTCTCCCAGAAGCTTTAGAAAGCTTCTCACAGTAGCTTTGGGAAGGTTCACCCAGAAGCTTCTCTTTCAAGCTTGGGAAGCCTCATGACGGTTCTCCCAGAAGCTTGGGGAAGATTTTCTCAAAAGCTCTGAGAAGATTCTCCCAGAAGCTTTGGAAAACAAGCTCGAAAAGCTTCTTCCAGAAGCTTTGAGAAGCTTCTCCCAGAAGCATGGGAAGCTTCTCCCAGAAGCATGGGAAGCTTCTCCCAGAAGCATGGGAAGCTTCTCCCAGCAGCTTAGGATGCTACTCCCAGAAGCTTGGCAAGCTGTATGAAAGTACTTCCAGAAGCTTTGGGAAGGTTCCCTCAGAAGCTTTGGGAACTTTCAAAAACTTTTGGAAGCTACTCCCAGAAGCTTCTCCTAGAAGCTTATGGAAGCTTCTCGCAGAAGCTATGCGGAGCTTCCTACAGAAGCTTGGAAAGTTTGTCATGTAAGCTTGGGAAGCTTCTTCCATAAGCTTGGGAAGCTTCACCTAGGAGCTTGGGAAGCTTCTCCTAGGAGCTTGGGAAGCTTCTCCCAGAAGTCTGGGAAGCTTTATGCAGGTTCTCTCAGAAGCTTTGGGAAGATTCTCTCAAAGGCTTTGGGAAGCTTCTCCCAGAAGTTTCGATAAGCTTCTCCAAGAAGCTTTGGGAAGCTTCTTCCTGAAGCTTAGGGAAGCTTCTCCCAGAAGCTTTGGGATGCTTCTTTCAGAAACTTTGGGATGTTTTACCCAGAAGCTTTGAGAAGCTTCTCTTAGAAGCTTTAGAAAGCTTCAACCATAAGCCTGGGAAGCTTTATAAAGGTTTTCCTAAGAGGCTTTGGGAAGGTTCTCTCGGTTCTCTCTTTGGGAAAATTTTGACAGAAGCTTCGGGAAGCTTCTCCTAGAAGCTTTGGGAAGCTTCTCCTAGAAGCTTTGGGAAGCTTCTTCCAGAAGCTTTGGGATGCTTCTCTCAGATGCTTTCTCACAGTAACTTTGGGAGGCTTCACCCAGCAGCTTGGGAAGCTTGTCACAGAAGCTTAGCCTCTTCCAAGTGCTTTGGAAAGCTGCTCCCAGAACCTTTGGGAAGCTTTTCCCAAAAGCTTTTATGAAACTACTCCCACAAGCTTTGATAAGCTTTTCTCAGAAGCTTTTGGAAGCTTCTCCCAAGAGCTTTGGGAAGCTTCACTCAGAAGCTTTGGGTAGCTTCCCTCAGAAGTTTCGAAAAGCTTCCCTCAGAAGCTTTGGAAAGCTTCTTCCAGATGTTTTGGTAAACCAGAAGCTTTGGGAAACTTCTCCCAGAAGCTTTATGAAGGTTCTACCAGAATCTATGGGAAAGTTCTCTCAGAAGCTTTGGGAATATTATCTTAGATGCTTTGGGAAGCTTCTCCCAGAAGCTTTTGGAAGCTTCTCTCAGAAGTTTTGGGAAGCCTCTCTCAGAAGCTTGGGAAGTTTAATGAAAGTTCTCCCAGAAGCTTTGAAAAGGTTCTTCCAGAAGCTTGGTCAAAGTTCTCTCTGAAGCGTAGGTAAGGCACTCCCAGAAGGTTTTTGAAGCTTCTCCCAGAAGCTTAGAGGAGCTTCTCGAAGAAGCTTTAGCAAGCCTCATCCAGAAGCTTTGAAAAGCGTCTCCCAGAAGCTTTTGGAAGCATCTCTCAGAAGCTTGGAAAGTTTAATGAAAGTTCTCCCCGAAGCTTTGGAAAGGTTCTTCCAGAAGCTTTGTCAAAGTTGTCTCCGAAGCTGAGGTAAGGCTCTCCCAGAAGGTTTTGGAAGCTTCTCGCAGAAGCTGTGGCAACCTTCTTCCAGAAGCTTTGAAAAGCGTCTCCCAGAAGCTTTGGGAAGCTTTCTTCAGAAGCTTTTGAAAAGATACTACCGTAAGCTTTAGAAAACATAACTTAGAATTTTTGAGAAGCTTCCCTCAAAGGCTTTGGGAAGCTTCTTCCAGAAGTTTTGGAAAGCCTCTTTCAGAAACTTCAGGAAGCTTCTCCCAGAAGCTTTGGAAAGCTTTTCCCAGAAGCTTTGGGAAACTTATCCCAGAAGCTTTCTTTTGATAGCATATATGTAAAATGATATGTTGCTTTTCTGAAAACTCCTACTAGTAGTTTTTAATTATCTATTCCAAAAGGGTCTAAGTCATTTGGCATGAAGTCATTTGGCATAAGGTCATTTGGCATAACACCATTTGGCATAATGGTCATTTGGCATAAACAAATTTCATCAAGAACACTCATATTTTTAAAGAAGGGATATAATTCTAGCTATGCCAAATGACCATTATGCCAAACGGCGTTATGCCAAATTACCTTATGCCAAATGACCATTTCAAAACATCCATGTCAAAATATCCATAAAAAGCTATTCAAGGAGCCTCGAAAAGCTTTCCATATAGCTTTTGGAAGGTTTCTCCTAGTTACTTTAAAAAAATGTCCAATTGTTTTTGGCTGACTCTTCTGATTTATTTTTAAAAGCTACTGGGAAGCCTTGGTTAACTTCGATTAGAAGCATTGAAACTAAACAGTGAAATATTAAAGAAGCTTTTTCGAAAAGTTCAGAAAACATTCCGATATGACTTACAAAGATAATCTCAGAAGCTTCTGAGCTTTTCTCTTCAAATTACCTTGGAGTGTGTCTTTCAGGAGCCTTGAAAACCCCCTCTTATTGGTCAATGTTGTAAGGAAGCTTGCAAATTGTCTTTGGAAGGCTTTTCCCAGAAGCTCCAAACAGCTTCTTCCAGAAGCCTCAGATAGCTTCTCCCAAAATCTCCTGAATCATTTGAAAGCTTCTCTCAGAAGACTCAGAAGGCTTCTTTCAAGAGATTCAAATAGCTTCTGACCGAATCTCCAGAAAGCTTCTCCAAAAAGCTTCAAAATGCTTTTCCCAAAACCTTCAGAAAGCTTCTCAAATATTTTTGAAAAATCGTCAGAAAATCACAGAAGCTTCGAACAGCTTTAAATACTTTAAAAAGCTTCTAGAATCTTAAAAATGCTTTTTCTAGAAGCTTCAAAAAGCTTCTCCAAGGATATTCAAAAGGCGTTTAACAGAATGTTCATAAGCTTCTACCAGAAACTACCACATTTCCCCTGAATCTCTAGAAAGCTTCTCCCAAAAGCTTCAGAATGCTTCCTAAAGAATCTTCAGATAGCTTCTCCCATATTTTTAGAGAGCTTCTACTAGAATCTTCATAAAATCAAGCTTTTTTGAAGCTTCTAGAATCTTGAAAATGCTTCTTCCAGAATATTTAAAAAGCATCAAACGAGCATATAAAATGCCTTTAGAAGGCTTCTGCTTAGAAGGCTTTTTCTAGCAACTTTCATAGAAACTTGAAAGGCTTCTAGCAGAAGTTTCACAAAGCTTCTCGCAGAAGCTTCAAAAAAATTCTTCCAGTAGCTTCAGACAGTTTGTCCCAGAATTTACTGAAAGCGTTCGAAAGCTTCTCCCAGCAGCGTCTGAAGGCTTCTCTCAGTAGCGTATGAAGACTTTTCTCAGAAGGCTCCAAAGGGTTCTTTTAGAAGATTCAGAAAGCTTCTCCCTGGATATTTAGAAAGCTTCTCCCAAAAGCTTCAGAAGGTATCTTCCAGAACCTTCAGAAAGCTTCTTCCATAGTTTTTAGAAAGCTAATTCTATAATCTTTATAAAATCCCAGCAAAAAAATATTCTTGAAATTTAAAAAAGCTTCTTCCAGAGTCTAATAAAAGCATCTTCCAAAATCTTCAAAAATCAGAATCTTCAGAAGCTTCTACAGAAACTCCAAAAGGCCTCTCCAAGAAGCTTCAAAGAACTTCTCACAAAATCGTCTGAAAACTTTTTCCTGCAGTTTCAGAAAGCTTATCTCAAAAGCTACAGAAGACTTCCATATAAGCTTCTGAAAGTTGTTCCCAAAAACTTCATAGGGCTCTTCCAGAGGTCTCAGGATTCTTTTTGAATCTTCAAGAGTCTTTTTTTTCAGGAGCTTCAAAAGGCTTCTCCCAGAAGTTACCAAAGCTTCGCTAAAAAGCTACGGGAGGCTTCTCTCAGAACCTTCAGAAGGTTTATGTCAACATTTTCAGAAGACTTCTGAAGTTTCAGCAGGCTTTTCATAGAAACTTTGGAAGACTTCATTCAGAACCTTTAGAAAAGCCTCAAAAGGCTTCTTCCAGAATCTTAAAAAGGCTTCTCTCGTAAGCTGCAGAAGGCTTCTCTCAAAATCTTAAGATAGCTTCTATCAGAAGCTTCAAAAAGTTTATCCTAGAAGCTTGAGGAAGCTTCTCCCAAAAGCATGGAAGACTTATCTCTAGAAAATTAAGAAGCTTCAGGTGACTTCTCTCTCAGATTCTACAGAAGGCTTCTCTCAAAAGCTTGGGATGGCTTTTCTCAGAAGCGTCAGAAGTTTTATCCCAGAGGCATGAGGATGTTTTTCCCAGAAACTTAAGAAGGACTTCTCCCATAAGCTTCAGAATACTTCTCTCTCAGATTCATCAGAATGGCTCTCTCAAAAGCTTCAGATGACTTTCTCAGAAGCTACAAAAGATTTATCCCAGAAACTTCAGAAGACTTCTCTCTCAAATTCTTCAGAAAGCTTCTCTCAAAAGCCTCATAAGCTAGAATTTTTGTCCCAAAAGCGTAAAGGCTGCTCCCAGAAACTTCACAAGACTTCTCATAGAACCTTTAGAACAGGGCTGCCCAACGTACGGCCCGCGGGCCGCATCCGGCCCGCGACCTCATTTTGTGCGGCCCGCGAAGGGTTCGCAGATTCTTCTCATATTTGGCCCGTTGACTTTAGTACCATTCGGAAGTTAGAACATACCAAGACTATTTAATTTTCAATTTAGTTTGAACCTAATATTTTAGTATGGTAATCATTTAAACTGCTTTTTTTATTAAATCTTTTAAGATACTTAATTTTATGGATGATTCAGATTCTAAATATCAAATTCTGAGTGTTTCGTCAATGTTTCTTCCATGACTACCATGCAGCCTGAACAAAACTTATGGAAAACAGGCTAAATTTTCATACATAATATCATTGAATCATAGGCTTCTTGGGAATAAATATTAGCTACACCAGGGCGTTATTCACGCAGAATCCTTGACAGAATTACAAAAGAGATAGGCTTTCAACAAAATGTTGAACAGGATTTGTTAAAAATTCTGCAAACGACTTGCACGGATATCATTAGCAAGATTCTCACTGAATTTTGTGCAGCAGTCCATAGACTTCTCGCCAGAATTTTCATCGTATTCAAAACATAATTTTAAAAAATTCTGGGCAAGATTACAATATTTATAACACTATATAATATTTAGCCAGAACCGTAAACGAATTTACAATAAAATTTTGAATAGTTTTTTTTTAACAATTAAGCATTATCAAAGATTCCAAGGATGCATTTCAAAACAAAGAGTGAGATTCTGAAGAAGTCCTAGGAACGATTCTTGTGAAATGCTGGACATTCTGACCGAGATTTTCGAGAAAGCTTGATCAGGATTTTAGCCCAACCCGGATCATGCTAATAATACTAGGTCGGATCCTAGCAGAATTCGGATTATGATTTTTATAAAATTCTGGATATTCTAACAAGACGCAAAATTTCTGGAGTAGATTCATCAAAATATTCTGGACTAGATTGTTCTAAAATTTGTAATATTCTTATTATTTCTTGAAGTTAAATTTATTTCATTCTCTGATTCTTGTCAGATTTTATGAACTTTATTTACTAATTTTTGTCAGATTTCATGCAAATATTTGTGAGTTTAAAAATGTGGCCCGCGACACAAAATTGTTTCGGCGATTTGGCCCGCGGTTCAAAAAGGTTGGGCAGGCCTGCTTTAGAAGACTCTCTGAGATTCTTCAGAAAGCATATCTCAAAAGTTTTAGTTGGTTTCTCCCAAGAAGCTAGAAGGTTTATCCCAGAAACTTGAGGATGCTTCTCCCAAAAGCATGGAAGGATTCTCTTTCTGGTAGAAGCACGTCTACCAAAAGCTACAGCTACAGCTTTGGACAGCTTCTCCCAGAGGATTCAGAACGCTTTTCCTAGAATCTTAAGAAAGCTTTGCTTACAATCTTCAGGAAGCTTCTCTTAGAATCTTAAGAAATCTTATTCCAGAATCTTCAGAGAGCTTCTCCCTGAATATTCTCTGTATAACTATTGAAGTCCATGAACGCTCCTCCATGAACTCTTGCAAAGCATATCTAAGAAGATTTGTAGAACTTTAACATTGGATAACTTACTAAGAAGCCTTAGAAAGCTTGAACTTGGGAAAAGTTTTGACGCCCATCAGTTCCAATGCATCTAGAAGAACGGTCCTACAGCATCCTCAACAAAACATTACAAAGCTTCCCAAGACATCTGAATGAACTTATACAAGAGTTTAAAAAAAAAATTCTGTGTAGCTTCCTGGACATGCTCCATGGACAAGCTTCTGAAGGCCGGCTCCAGAGGCAGGTTCCTCGCCAATTGGGGGCCACGAAGGCTCCATGGACGAGCTCTCCAAAAATGCTTTGGAAATTTTCTTCCAACAGCTTTTCCCAGAAGTAGTGGTAACTGCTTTAGAAGCTTCGGAAAACTTCTCCACTAAGCTCTAGAAGGTGTTTTCCCAAATACTTTGGAAATTTACTTGCGAAAACTGTGAAGACTTCTCCAGAAGTCCAGAAAAATTTATTATTTCTAAAAATTTCCACAATAATTGTTATTCAACCATCAATTTGGCACCACTGCAAATCCGGAAAATCTCCGGACAACGACGGTATCACGTTTCACCGGTCGGTCGCTTACCCAAGAGGTTGACCCACACTCTCTCTCTCTCTCGATCTCGGCCTACTCATTCTCTCCGAGACCGATGCCATGCATGGCCGGTACGAGAAAAATCCTTCCCCCGGCATGCTGCGATGCCGCCACCGCCGCCACCAAACGAGCGCAAATATATGGAGAGAAAGGCAACATTCCGGTATGTCTGGTCGTTTTGCTACGAGCATCAGCTTCAGCAGCGCTCGAATTCCGTCCGTGCTCTTATTGGTCTGGTCTGGGCGGAATGGATTCTGAGGAAAAACTGCATTTTCTTCGGAAGCGCCTCGGTGACAGTCACAACACTCGGTGAGAGTTAGCCGGATGGAATTCGATTGGACAACAGACCGGACTCGGAGAAAGTTGGAATGGAACGAGAAGACGGGTGGTGGATTCTAAACGGTTCATGAATAGTGAACTTAATGAGGAAAATTATTTAAGTCAATAATTCTTTAGTTTTGTCATCAATAAGCGTAGATAACTTTTCTCTAAGCATTTTTGGTATAAATCTTCTAAATTCACAATTTTTCCAATTTTGGATTAGTTTTGGGTCACTTAACTCTACCCTCTATCTATATTTTTTACCGCTAAAAATATTAAAATCGCGATAATTTTTTGTTTCTCGATATTTTTGCACCATTTTTTCACAAGATCTCAAAAAATTTTAAGAATCCATGTCGTTATTAATCATTGGGACCGACATTCTCCATACAAAATGTCATTGGCGGCCATTTTGTTTTTGGTCAATTTATCAAAATAAATTTAATGTGTATTAGACGATAACAGGTAATAAGGAGCTACTCTGAAGAAATCATACAAATTGGTTCAATATACATACTTGGAGAAATCTGAAAATTACGATATGAGGTGTTTTAGAGTTTTCAAGATCTTTATTTGTCCAGCATGGTACTAGAAACATAAATGCTTATAACTCAAAGACGGCTGCACCAAATTGCTTCATTTTTTCACAACATACTCGCATTATTGTATCATTCCGAGGAGTGAATATACGAATACGATAAAAAATCTGTATTTACGTGGGTTATGGCTACGCGTCGGTCCCCCAAGGAATTTTTGAACATCTCCGGATCCAAATGACCAATTGTCAATATCGACAGATTTTCTGAAACTAGAAAACTTTTTTGAGAGCTTGTGAAAAAATGGTGCAAAAATATCGAGAAACAAAAAAAGGTTATCGCGATTTGAATATTTTTAGTGGTAAAAAATTAAACTGCCGGTAGAGGAGTTAAGCAACAAGATGTGATTTTTGGCAACACTGGTAACAAACGTCAAAACTCCAGAGCTGCCAACAAAACTTTTCTCCAAAAAGAGACCAAACTGAAAATCAAACAGAGGGCATATACACGCAGAAAATGAAATACTCAAAAGTGAGTTCATTCCACTCAATTCCGGGGGTTCGTGCGTTAACCTAATTTTGAGTTGATGCAGTCATGCGAAAAAAATACCTGCTAGCTAAGTTCTTTTCACTCAACCGGCAGATCAAATAACTCAACTTCCAGTACTAAGCAACTTACTTAAATTTGAGTTAACGCGCAAACGTTCGGTTTTTGGGTTGTTTTGCTCTTCGCTCTCTGACAACAATAGAAGAAGCGAATGAAACAGGGAGAGAAAAATAACTCAAAAGTAAGTTAAAAAATACTCAAACATGAGTTTTCCGTTTTCTCCGGGTAGGAAACAAAAGAGAATAACAAGAACCGAGGAATTAAAAGAAAACCAAATAGGAACCAGAAGATGAATGTTTGCATAAGGATTCCTCAAGCAATCCGTCCAGACATAACTAAGTAATTACTAAGAATATTTTGGAAATTCCTTATTACATTAGGCCAGATATTACTACAAGTATTACTATACTATTTTTTCATGATTTTTTCCACGAATTTCATCAGAAGTCAATTCAGGTATTAGCCCAAATTATTTTTCAGATACGACGATAATTCAGGAGTTCAAACAGCAATTCTTTAACGAACTTTCTGAAGAATTCAACCAAGAATTCCGTTCGAAATATTTTCAAAAATTCATCCGTGTTCTAAAGGATAATCATACAAATAAGATCTCCAACAATTCTAAAGGAAATTTGTCAAAAAAGTCTCTTGTCCTCCACAAATCCATCCAATGATTCTTATATGAATTTCCATGGTCTCCAAAAATACACTTCAGCATTCTTCAGGAATTTATTTATTTCATGTCGTCAATCAGAAGTAGACCATTTTGTTACATTCTACCAGTATTTTTTCCAGAGATGCCTCCATTGGAAGTTGCTAGAATTTCTTATACAAGTGTGTTTTATTGATTTATTTAAGATTTCATTCATAAATTGCTCTAAAGATACCTTCAGGAATTACTTTGAGTTATTTTCTCAGGAAGTCTCCAATAAAATAATCCAGGGAATATAAAAAATACCAGAAATTCCTGTTAAATCCTGTAAGTATTTCTGATATACACTACCCACCATAAGTATGGAATCGCATAATTCAGTATTGCAACACCCAAGTTGAATATTGCAGCACCCCGAAAAGTTTAGCATCACCCGTAAACTATAACACTAATAACGCAATATCTTGGAAACCTTACTTTCTAGAAAGCTGCGGTCTTTAGCAAAGTTGTTCAGAAGCCTTACGGCGTCCATCAGCTGAAATTTTTAATGCGCCATTTTGCCGCTACGTGGCGCTAGTGTGCATGTAAATTGGTCATATTTTAGACGGCTCTAGCTCATGAACCTGACCACTTAGAATGTTCGTGTCTTCAGCAAAGTTGTTCAGAAGCTTAAAAGCAATCTGAGGTAGCACTGATTGGTTAGCAATTTTGCCGCTACGTGGCGCTAGTGTGTATGTCATTTGATCATATTCTAGCAGGATCTAGCTCATGAACCTGACCACTTAGATCGTTCGTGTATTCAGCAAAGTTGTTCAGAAGCTTAAAAGCAATGTGAGGCAGCACTGATTGGTTAGCAATTTTGCCGCTACGTGGCGCTAGTGTGTATGTCATTTGATCATATTCTAGCAGGATCTAGCTCATGAACCTGACCACTTAGAATGTTCGTGTCTTCAGCAATGTTGTTCAGAAGCTTAAAAGCAATTTTAGGCAGTACTGATTGGTTAGCAATTTTGTCGGTCGCTACGTGGCGCTAGTGTGTATGTCATTTGATCATATTTTAGCAGGCTCTAGCTCATGAAACTGATTACTTAGAATGTTCGTGTCTTCAGCAAAGTTATTCAGAAGATAAAAAGCAATCTGAGGCAGCACTGATTGGTTAGCAATTTTGCCGCTACGTGGCGCTAGTGTGTATGTCATTTGATCATATTCTAGCAGGATCTAGCTCATGAACCTGACCACTTAGATCGTTCGTGTCTTCAGCAAAGTTGTTCAGAAGCTTAAAAGCAATGTGAGGCAGCACTGATTGGTTAGCAATTTTGCCGCTATGTGATGCTAGCGTACAGCTGAGAGAGGAGACAGCTCACTGACAGTTGGCATGTTTTCTTGCCTTCTTAGACTTCTTTCTTTAGTTCTTGGGTTGTGCACAACGGCCTAATGATCTTATTTTGGTCAAAATCATTCACTTCTTGTTGTTCACTATGAAAAAGGTATAAATAAAAAAATCAATAGCAGTTTGCTAACACACGACTATATTTAAGTATTCAACTTTTTAAAATGTGCAGTCATCGAAAAACACCTAGAAAGTTTAATTACCTTTACTTAAATTTTGACGGTATTTTACGCTTTGTTCTTCAAATGTGTGGTTTTCCAGTGTCAGTTTATGACAGGTTCCCTTGTCTTTTGGGAGCTCGCAATCTAAGCCATCTGTCTCCTCTCTCTCTCTCAGATGTGCAGGTAGATTTGGTAATATTTTCGCGGGCTCTAGCACATGATCTTGACCACCTAGAATGTTCGTATCTTCAGCAAATATTTAGAAGAAGGCATTTTCTACGAACCTGTTAACTTCTACTGAACCTGACAAAATTGGGTCATTTTATTATGTTCCGGTTTTTCAAATTTCGACGTGTTGCTTGTGAACCGCGTCAAGAACTTGCATGGACTTTTAACAGTTCATTTAAAAATTACGTAACGCAAAATTTGTCAATTTTAGACCCCCTTTCACCTCAACGTAACAACTTTTGTATAGAAAATTTTAAATTTTTGTATGAACCGTAACGCTATGTAAGACCCCCTCCCTCCCCTTGTTGCGTTACGTAATATTTGAACGGTCCCTAAGGGGTCGATGATCATTGGCGTAGCCAGAGGGGGGGGGGGGGGGGGTTGAGAAGATCGATTCTTAACATTTTATTCACGATTTTCACGACAAAACGATCATTATACATTACACTCTTTTTGCATGAAACATGAAACCTAACAAGATACCCACCGTATTTTTTTCAAAGTAAGCTAAGTAAAGTCCTAAACGCGTCTTATTTCAATGTTGAGTGACGGGTCTATTTAAAGTCTTGCAGATTTACCTATTGGAAAAATTCCAAAGATTCGATTCGTTGTGGTCCCTTTGATCGGCAATTTTGCTTTGTCCAGTAAGACAAATGGAATCCACCTGAGTTCCTAGTTATACAAGACCGATGAATTATCTAAAAATTTCTCACAGAACACAGAAATTCATAAAGAGGTTCATATTGAAATAACTCTTGATTTAGAAACTCCTTCGAAATGGCATAAATAATTGCCTCGAAGCTCTTCTTGGAATTCATTTTAGTAGAATTCAAAGAATGTTTCATACGGAGTTTTCACATAATTTTTCCTAAACATTGTTTTAAAACTCAATGTTTGGAATTGGAATGTATGTAAAAATATTTCTAACTGTATGAAAACCAAGAAATTTTCTTTAGTTTTCATGGATTTTTTTTTGCTGGGTTTTTAGCGCAGAAGTATTCATAAATTACATAACATGAAGTTGTGAATAAATCTCATAAATTATTCCTATACCTAAGGGATGATTTAATGCTTCAAAATGATTTTGGTGGAATTCCTAGTCAAGTTCCTAAAAATCTCGTGAGCAAATTTTGAAGTTTATCACGAGACATACTGAAGATAAAAATGGAATGAATTCAACAAGGACTAAAAGAAGATAATTATTGAAGTAATTACTTGAAAAATAAAAACATTTTATTAGAATTATGAGTGAAGTTTGTGGTCGAGTTCAAGTTCAAGCAAAAATAAATTTTAATTTAGACGCAAAATCCTTTCGGTGTACCCAGTATGTTTCTGGAACAATTCATGAAATTATTGTTAGGAAATTTTTGAAAAAAAAGTTTCAACAGGAATCCATAGATTAATTTTTGAAATAGTATTGAGAGAAATTCTCGGAGTAATTCATGAATGAACCTACGTCATAAACTCGGCTGTATGAATCCCGTTTTTTTTTTTAATTTTAAGCATGATTTAACTAGCGAATTGCCAAGTTGCTTAGTAACGAAACACAGTTTTATGATACTTGAGATCGCTGTACATAACTCGTTTAATATTTGGCATATTAAATTGAGTTTTTATGGAAGAATTTTTAGAATTACCTCTAGAAAACACCTTTAAATTTTGTTGAGGAATCTCTAGAGAAATTCGAGGTACAGCCAGGAACGATTTATAGAATAATTTCAGGAATAATTGGAGAAACACGTTGGAGAAATATCTGGAGGATTATGAATTATATCTCGAGTGGAATTCCTGTGGGAAATACGAGGAGTTTTATCCGATTACTCTAATGATATTATTCTGCTGACAATAAATTTTGTAGAACCTTTTTGAGTTTCCCAACAGATTTGATAAACCCTTCGAATAATTTATGGCAAGATGTTTTTCAAAAAGCTGATTGTTTGGAATACTCCATAAGTTTTCCAATCTATCATCATGTAACAATTATATAAATATGAGTGCTGGAGGCAATCTTTTAAGAATACAAACACATGATAAATTCCCGTAATATTGTTTTTAGCATCGTCCAAATGAGAGGAGGCATTCCCATTGCCCTCTCTGGCTACGCCCATGCGTGCATGACATTAAACATCATCATCAATTTTAATGAAAATGTGGTAAAACATGGCGAAAACAATTTTTTGGTAAATTTAAAACAGGCTGACAAAATCGGGTCAAAAGCTGACAAAATCGGGGGTAGACAAAATCGAGGGCAGACAAAATCGGGCGCTGACAAAATCGGGTCAGTACTGTATAATTGTTTACTATGTGTTAATAAAATTCAAAATTTGACATTTTTTGTTAAAATAGGCTATATTTAATGCCTTAAGGAATCGTACACAGTTTTAATTTAAAGTTATTTCCAACATTCAGTTCAAATTTCAGATCCATCATTTCGCTAAAAGCAGAGCCACCCTCGTCAAAATTGCTAACCAATCAGTGCTGCCTCACATTGCTTTAAAGCTTCTGACCAACTTTGCTGAAAACACGAACATTCTAAGATGTCAGGTTCATGAGCTAGAGCCGTCTTAAATATAACCAATTTACATGCACACTAGCGCCACGTAGCGGCAAAATGGCGCATTGAAAATTTCAGCTGATGAACGTGGTAAGGCTTTTGAACAACTTTGCTGAAGACCGCAGCTTTCTAGAAAGTAAGGTTTCCAAAATATTGCGGGTGATGCTAAACTTTTTGGGGGGTGCTGCAATATTCAATTGAGGTGTTGCAATACTAGATGATGCGATTCCATACTTATGGCGGGTAGTGTACTTCCTAGACTGTTGAGCAAATTTTGAAGTAATTTCTGGCTAAAATAACAAATTAAAAGGCTAACATCCTGCAGGATTTTCTGGAGAAATTCTTTTAAAAACATTAAACGGAATCTCCCTGAAATAATTTGTCATTGTGAAACTTTCATATGAAGGAAATATGTAGATGTTATATGAGAAATTACTCGAGAAATGTTGAAAGATCCGCAGGAGAAACTTCATGAAAGATTGTTGGAAAAATATATATAGTAGAATTAACCTTTGCGTTCCTTACCTATTTTATACAATGAATTTTCGTGATTTTTTGGCTCTGATTTCCACAATTTTCAGCTGATTTAAATAAAAAATGACACACCACCACAACACTATTCAAGTTTCATATATTTTACTGAGAAGTCAAAATTCCATTGAAATTAACTGAAAATTTTGGCAATTAAGGCCAGAAGATCACGAAAATTTTGGTTGAAAAAAATAGGTCAGGGACGCAAAGGTTAATGGAAGAGTTAATAGTTTTCCTGGGAAAACCGTGGATGAATTTTTGAAGGATTCCATACGAAAATGGCTGGAGTAATCACTGGAAAATCGGCGTTGGAAGTCGTAGTTGAAAGTAGAAATAGAAAGTAACGTTGGAGTTTGCGAGGATTTCCTGCAGTAAGTTCTGGAGAAATTGAACCCACAAAAATTCGCTTAGAAAAAAGCTTCTCCTTGAGGAATTTCAAAAGATGTTCCTGAAAATCGTGTACAATAGTCGCATTCGAGTATCTGATTTCTCTGAAGAATCTATATTTCACACCAGAAAGCACTGCAAGAAGCAAAAGTGACTCTGAGATTGAAAATCTTGAATTTCAGTAGTACTTCGGTAGGAATTCTTGGGTTTCTGTCAAAATTTTTAGGAATTCAATACTGTATTGACTCCTACTGGTAATTGTTGGAATCTAGTGAAGATCCTCTCTGAATCCACAGGATTCGCACTGAAACTCTAAATACTCTTAATGATTGACTTCAAAATCTCGAAAACTCCTGCGGATATTCAAAAGATTCTTATCAAAATCTCTTACTTCTCTCTGAATCCCAAAGTATATCAAAGTTGAAAAGATTTTGATTTAAATTACAATTCTTCAGTTGGGATTACAAAGATTTACAACGGATGACAAGCATTTTATCGAAAGCTCTATAAGATTTCTAATAACAAATATTCCGATCGGAGTTATAAAGATTCCCACAGCACTGCTGACTCTTAAAAGTTCGACAAAAATCCAAAAACAACTACCGGAATGTCAAAATTCTTACGTAAATTCCAGATTTCTTCCAGAACTTCCAGAATTCAGAGAAAATCTCAAAACTTCCTAACAAACATCAAAGTTTTCACTTCAAACTCAAAATAACTATGCAAGTCAAAAAATTCTTACCGTAGTGTCAGTATTCCAACGAAAATCACCAAAATGGTTGTTGTAATACCAGAATCCCCACGAAAATTCCATATTTCTTGGGAATCCTCGATATTCTCACCAGAATCCGTGAATTCTTCACAGAAATTTCAGATTTCTATCGATTTTAAAAACTATCATAGAACATTGAATACGTTTTTCTCAAATGTAAGCTATTCCACTCAAGTCCGTAATCTCTAAGCGTCTGACTGTGAAGCTATCAGTCACTAGTGGTATATCTACTTTCATTCATACCAACACGCTAGTTGTAGTATGTTTGAAAGGTGCAGCACAGTAGAATGACACAAACATGTTTCACTCGTGTTCCACATGTAGCATTTACAACCGAGAATGTAGTAAACTCAAATTTACTTCATTCTATCGGTTCTTTCCAGCCTGTATAAAGATATATGGTTCTCGGATAAAATTAAGCTGGTTTGGCAACTCTGTAATTTTGACGTTTGTTTCCAGAGTTGCCAAAAATTGAAACAAATGATAGGGCTTCTTAAATTAGTTGATTCAGAAGCATTTTAACAGATCTTCTAAAAATATGTTATGTCTTTTGAATAACTTAAAACTGGAAGTTATGATGATCTTCAAGCCTAATAAAATCCATACTAAACAAATCAATTTTCCACATTCGAATCCGTAAATGTCTGTGCATAAATGGAATTGGTTCGCCGTTAGTAGACCCCGATAAGTGATCCGCCCTCATCTGGTCTATCTCTAGCCGTTTGCCGTGCTTTCCGTAGAGTATACCGCGCATGCAAACAAAGCTTTTGAAGTTCTGCTGGAGCGTATCTAGCGCAGCCCTACCTCCATTCAATGCGCTCTAAACATTGCCACTTCACGTGTACCAATACCACTCGTCGCCGCAATTTGCAGTCTGCATTGCTCATCCCTCATCTCGCGCTGGAGTCTTGTCTAGCGAGGAGGTGCAAAAAAACTTGTTTGCATTTTAGAGAGCGATAACGCAGAGTAAAGCCACAGACGAACAGTCGTCACACTCTTATTACTGTTAATCGATCACCTTTTTGACGATGAATTCATCGTCACGAACTAATGTCTGGCGTTTCAAGCGTACTACCATCTGTTGACGTCTTATAAGAGTTTCATGACGATCATGGATGATGTCATCTGTAAAAGTTTCATGAGGTACTAATTTTAAGTGTTTTTAAACCACGATAAAACCATCGCAAAACTAATCGCTACAACATCCTATTTCATTTTTAGGAGGTTTTATTAAGGGTTGTCAAGAGAACCATCAAACTTATTTGTAGCTCTATCATATACCCACATCTGTCATAATCAAAATTCATAAGCTTGTCTTTTTGATAGCCACGATAAATCTTGTTGGCTGTAATAAATTGATATAAATAATTTTACGACAAGTTTAAATACTGGAGTTCCACAATCGATTTGGACGTCATGTCTTATAGATTTTTTCTGTCGAAATAAAAATGATAAACTTGGCAGACGGCTGTGATGGATCATTTAGATTTGTTTTTTAGTTTTAAAACAAAAAAAAATATAAAAATGGTTATTGGGACATCCTATCGACTGTGACTTTGATCCCGATTGAATTCTTACGTTACGTGTTACGTCCCCTTGTCTGTGATACAGACGTCGGTGGACGATGACGGAAGACAGGTTTTTCGCGAGGTGCATCTGGACAGACTCCTTCTCTTCGCTGCGCTGCGCTAACCTTGAAGCGATTAGAAATCCTCCTGAGCGACTTGGAAGAGGCAGACGACACAGGCGGCAGGCGGTGGAAACTCACTCACCTGAATACCACACGACTACAAGCGGGCGATGATAATGCAGACGGATCGCGACGTGGAGTCGATGATTGAAGATGATCAGGCGCATTCGAGTCGCATGCTGCGACCGGTTTAGTGGCGAAGGCCTACTGCGCTCCTTCCAACTTCATTCATGATCGATGGATCCTCGATCGGGTTCTCGTGACGACGACGCTCCCCGATTTTTATGTTGGACCAAACAAGGTATGCAAATGACTTGGTGAACAACGATTGAGCGTTGTAGGCTTTGTCTACTGTCGGTGCCGTATATGTATATCTATCTACAGGTCTCTATGCAAATGGTTCTTGACTAGATTCTTGTTTTTTTTTTCGATGGCCCAAATGATCGTGCAGCCCTATTGGACAACGATCGAGTACAAAAGCATCGGCATAATAGGAGATGGGCCGACGTTTCAGGATCAATTGGATACGCCACAAATTGACTTATCTACGATGATTCATTAGCATTGAGGGGGATTATTTTTAGCATAGAAAAAAATTCAGATCAGGAAGCTTCAAGGAGAAGCCTTACAAACTTCTGGGAAAAGTTTTCCAAACTTCCTGGGAGAAGCCCTCCAAAATTCATGGGAGGTGCCTTGAAAGCATCTGGGAGTGAATTCTTCCAAGCTTCTGAGAGGAGAAACCTTCCAAGCTTCTAGGAGAAGCCCTCCAAGCCTTTGGAAGAAGCCTTCCAAGCTTCTCGGAGAAGCCTTCGAAGCTATTAAGGCGAAGCCTTAAAAGTTTCTGAGAGAAGCCTTCCAAGCTTCTGGAAAAACTTCGAGCTTCTTTGGAAGAAGCTCTTTAAATTTCTCTGGGATAAACCTTCTAAACTTCTGGGAGAATCCTTCCAAGCTCCTTGAGAGAAGTTTCTCGGAGAAGCCTTCCAAGTTTTTTTGGATGACGCCTTCCAGGCTTCCTTGGAAGAAATCTATCTCTGAAAGAAGGTGTTCTGGAAGAAGCCTTCCAAGCTTCTCGAAGAAGCCTAACAAGCTTCTCGATGAAGGAAGGCTTCTCGAATAAGTCTTCCATGCTTCTCGGAGAAACCTTCCAAGCTTCTCAGAGAAGTCTTCCAAGCTGCTCGAAGAAGCCTTCCATGCTATTAGGGCGAAGCCTTCCAAGCTTCTTGGAGAAGCCTTCCAAGTTTCCTAGGGAGAAGCCCTTCAAGTTTCTTTGGAAGAAGCTTTTTAAGTTACTCTGGGAGAAGCCTTCCGAACTTCTGGGAGAATCCATTCAAGCCTTCCAATCTTTTTGGAAGACGCCTTTCAGGCTTCCTTAGAAGAAACCCTTCTCTGGAAGAAGCCTTCCAAGCTACCTTGGAAGAAGCCATTGAAGCTTCTTTGGGAGAAGCCTTCCAAGCTTTCTTGGGAGAAGCCTTCCACAAGCTTCACTGAGAGAAGCCATCCAAACTACTAGGAGAAACCTTCCAAGGCATCTGGGAGAAGCCTTTCAATCTTTCTAGGAGAAACCTTCCAAGCTACTTGGCAGAAGCCTTTCAAGCTTCCTAAGAGTAGCCTTCCAAACTTTCCTGAAAGAAGCCTTCCAAGCTTCTTAGGAGAAGCCTTCCAAGCTTTTTGGGAGAAGCCTTTTATGAGTTTTAGAGATTTAAGAAAAAATAGGAGTTTTAGTAGTAGTTTTTCAATGTGATAGATTCTTTAAAACTTCTGAGTAAAGTTCCTTAACGATTCTGGAAGAGGCTTATGAGTAGTTCCACTAAAGTTTTCAAACAACCTTTTCAAACCTTTTCTAAAAGCTTACCAAAGCACCCGGTGAAAGCTTTTCGGATCTTCTGAGAAAAACCATGCCGGGTCTCTTAAGGAAGCCCCTAGGAGAAGCTTGTTAAGCCTTTAAAACTATTTCTGGATCTATGTTTATAAGCCAGTTGAAGCAAGTTTTCCAAAAATTCAGGAATGGTTTTCCTACACCTTTGATAGAAACTTTTCCAGACTTTTGTAGGAAGCTTTCTGCGGCCTTTGATATGAAGGCTTCAGAGAGATGTTTTAGAAATCTTTAAGATACTGTTTTTAAAAAGCTCCTAGATGAGCTTTCTAAATTTAGGAATACAACTTTGAAAACGCTGTTCCCTAGACTTCTGGAAGCACTTTATAAAGGAGCTTTTTTGGTCTTGGTATGAAGCATTTCGAAGCTTTCCGAAGTTTTTGAGAAAAGCTTCCAAAATTTTGGCTAAACGCCTTCTAAGAATTAACGGATAAGCTTTTGAAAACTCGTTTGAAAGCTTTGAAAGGCTGTAGTTTTTTCAAGGAGCCAAGGATTTTTGCTTCTACGATTCTTCGCAGAAGGCAGTACCTCTGGAGCCGACCATCAATTAATCTATCGTCAGGAGATTCCTGGGATAAGTTTGTAATTCTTTGGGGTTTTTATTTCATTTATTTTTTAATATTTTCTGAAAGCAACATTTTGGAGTTCAGGAATCGTTTGAAGGTTCCGTTTAGAAATTGTCTGGTCAAATCCAGACAGCAATTTCTGAAGATTTCTTTCTCAAGGCTTTTAGGAGAATTATTCGGGAGAAAGAAATCTTGTACATTACTCGTCCAAAGTGTGAGATATCAAGAATAATGAGAAAATTTGTCTAAAAAGCCTTTAGTCCTCAAAGTTATTCTTTGGCAATTCTCCCATTGCTTTTCTCCAGACATGTCTCCAGGGATTTCTCAGGATTTCAGGATACAAAATTGTCTTTCAGAATTTCTTTGAGATTTTAACTAAGAATTTCTCTATGGATGCCTTCAGGAATTATTCCAGAGATTGCTCCTAAAATTTCTTTGGAAATTTCTCCAGTAAATCGGAAGGAAGTCTTCAAAGATTTGTGCAAGCATTCTTCCAGGAGTTTTTCGTAATGAATTTCTAAGGCAAACCTTAGAGTAACCTCTGGTAAAAGTCTTGAAAGTTCTTAAGTCACCCTAGATAAATAAGCATTTCTATAGTGATTCTTGATGAAATTTCATAAGATTTTCTAGATTCATTTCCATGACAATTAAAAAAAAAACAAAATAATTAAATATCTGTGAAACAACTTCTTAAAAAAATTGGACGAAATCTCTAGAAAAATGCGTAGGAATAATCGAAGGATTTCATGGAAAAATTTGCTGTAGTGGCAACTGGTGTGGAACCTTAAATAAGCTTTTAACGATTCCATGGGAACTTTTTCGAGAAATTTATTGAGAAATGTTTGGAGAAACTGCAGTAATTTTTGGATGAAAAGCTGGGATAATCCTAGAAAAAGTTCTAAAGAAACTGAATCACGAAACACAGGTTTTATTATGTGAAATGTTCTAAAAACATTCATTTGAACAACCCCTCCAAGATTTTTTGTAGCAATTTTTTGGAGATGAAATGCCTTAGATGAAATGCCGTATAAATTCTTGTAGGGATTCTCAACAAAAAAACAAGAATGAATTTTATTAAAACCTCATGCGGGTCTTTTTGGAAAAAACAAGTTCTGTGAGAATCTTTGGAAGATCTCTTAAAGTAACAGTGAAGATATCGATTCAGAAGGCCTTGGAAAATGTTTCAAAGTAATCCCTGAGGAAATTACTGGAAGTAGTAACGTTGAAATGCTCAAGGATTTCCTTAAGCAAACTCTGAAGCAATTACTTTAAACATCCTTTGAAAAATTGCTGGAAGGATTAGTAGATGGATCCCTTGAAGAATTTCAGGAGAGAACCCTATATTAATACCTGAAAGTATCCAAATGAAATCTCTGGAGAAACCACCAGGATAATTCATGAAGCTATTTCTCGAGAAATATGAGAAGACATTTTTGAGGAATCAGTTGAATAGTCTCGTAACAGTCTCTGCAAGCTTCTTGAGACCCTGTAGATTTTATAAGAATTAACTGCAAGCAAGATAAGGAAAAAGGACGAGGTACTTTAGAAACCATTTTGGTTGAAATAGAGACCTTAGAGACCTTTCATCAAATATAGAGCCTGTTTTGAGATTAGCACGAAAATAGAGAACAAGTCTCTAAAAATAAGACTGCCACCAGCCCTAGATATTTGAATCTTTTACTGATAGAATATACAAAAGCATCGGCATAAAAGGAGATGGGCCAGTTGAGCAAGCTAGATGGCGTTACAAGATTAACCGGATACGCCACAGATTGAGTTATCTGCGCTGATTCACAAGCTTTAAGGATCATTTTTAATATAAAACAAATCTTCAGACTATGGAACTTCTAGGATAAGTTTTCCAAACTTCAGGGAGTTGCTTTCCAAGTCTGTAACTTGGAACGGCTTTCCAAGTTTCTGATAGAATTCTACAGAGCTTCTGAAAGAAGCCTTCCAAGCTTCTATGGGAGAAGCCATCCAAGTTTCTTCGGGAGAAGCCTTCCAAGCTTCTTGGAAAAAGCCTTACAATCTCCACGGGAGAAATCTTTTAGCTTCTTGAAAGGAGCCTTCCAAGCTTTTCGGAAGAAGTCTTCCATGCTTCTGAGGAGGATCCTTACAAAATTATAGAAAGAAGCCTTACAAGCTTCTTGACAGAATCCTCCCTAAGTTTCTTGGGAGAAGCCTTCCAAGCTTCTCGAAGGAAGTCTTCCATGCTTCTATGGAGAATCCTTCAAGCTTCTAGGGAGAAGTCTTCCAAGATTCTTGGAAAAAGCTTCTCTAGGAGAATCCTTTCAAGCTTCCAGGGAGAAGCATTCCTAGCTTTTAGGGAGAAACTGTCCACGCTTCTAGAGAGAAGCCTTCCAAGCAACTGGGAGAAGCCTTTATAACTTCTAGAGAAAAGCCTTCCTAGCTTCTAGAGAGAAGCCATCCAAGCATCTGGGAGAAGTCTATCTTACTTCTAGAGAGAAGCTTTCCTAGCTTTAAGGGGGAAGCCTTACAAGCTTCTAGGAAGAGCCCGTCCAAGCTTCTAGAGAGAAGCCTTTCAAGCATCTGGGAGAAGCCTTCCTGACTTCTACAGAGAAGCTTTTTTAGCTTCTAGGGAGAAACCTTTAAAGCTTCTAGAGAGAGCATCTAGCTTTCAAGCTTCTAGGGAGAAACCTTCCTAGCTTCTAGGAACTTCTAAAGCTTTTCAAGCTTTTCTGGGAGAAGCGTTACATGCCTGCTAAGTTTCTTGAGAGCGAAGTCTTCCAACCAACTTGGGAAAATCTTTCCAAGCTTCTCTTGTAGAACCCTTCCAAGCTTCTCCTGCAGAACTCTTCCAAGCTTCTCTGGGAAAACTTTTTCAAGCTTCTCTGGAAAAAGCCGTCCAAGGTCCACTGGGAGAAGTCTTCCAAGCCCCATGGGAGAGGCTTTGCAAGCCGCTAAAAGAGGGCTTCTAAGCTTTTTAGGAGAAGACTTCCAAGCATCTTAGGAGAAGCCTTCCAAGCTTTTAGGGAGAAGCCTACCAAGCTTCTAGGGCAAAGCCTTCCAAACTTCCAGGGAGAAGCCTTCCAAGCTTCTAAAGAGAAGCCTTCCAAACTTCCAGAAAGAAGCCTTCAAAGCTTCTAGGAAGAAACTTTCCAAGCTTCTAAAGAGAAGCCTTCAAAGTTTCTTAGGAGAAGTCTTCCAAGCTTCTTGGGAGAAGCCTTTTAAGCTTCTTGGGAGAATCTTTTCAAACTTCTAGGAAGGAGCCTTCCAAACTTCTACTGAGAAGCTTTTCAAGCATCTTGAGAGATGCTTTTCAAGCTTCTTGAGAGCAACTTTTCAAGCTTCTAAAAAGAAGCCTTCTAAACTTCTTTTCAGAAACCTCCCACCAGCACCTAGAGCTTCTGCGTGAACTTTTAAGCTACTAAACAAAGCCTCTGGAAAAATTTCATTTGGCTAAGTTTTTCACACCATATTTATACAGAATCCGGTAAGAAAAGCCATTTACAGAAGCTTTCCACAGCTCCCGAACGAAAGCCTAATAAGTTTTTAAGTATGTTTTCAGAGCTTCTGAGATTTTTTTTCGGGTTCCAGCGGTTGTTCAACGATTCTGGCAGAGGCTTTACACGTGTTTCGAGAAAAGCATTCCAAACACATTTTTCCAAAGCTTCTATGAAAATCTCTCGAAGACCAAAAGAAATCATTTGATCTATTTGGGAAAACATTACGATCCTTTCGAGCAAATATTTCTAATGCTCTAGGGATACGCTTTAAAAGGCTTCAAAGTAAGACTTTGGAGTACCGATGGGACACTTTTTCAAGATTCTTGGAAGAAAGAATTAATGGCTTATCTGAAAGCATACCAAAGCTTCTGGAAACAGCTTTCCACATCCTCTTATGCAAGGTATTCAAGATCTTCTACTAAGCAAGCTACTAGGAAATGCTTGTTAGCTGTTTCTGAATGGAGCTCTCTAAGGCTATTGGAACACGTTTTCCTAGGAGGCCTTTGCCAAAATTTTTGAGATAGCTTGGAGTATGGCTATTGGTTCAAATAGTAGGCAGTCTGGATGAGATTATTAAACGAAATATTAATGTCGCAAGTGTTAAATCTATGAAGTATACCGTAACTACGCTAACGCTAGCTTGAAGTATGGCTGTTGCGATCTATATTTCTAAGAATAATAATCTCTATTCTAATAACATTTTTAGAGCTTATAGGGAAGCTTATAATTCCTACAATATCTTTTAGATTTTTGGAATAAGCTTTTGAAGAGCTTTCTTTGGTTTTGGGACGTAGCTTATTGAAGTTATAGAGAAAAGCTTCCAAACGCTTCGGCTTAACGAAACTCGTTTGAAAGCTTTGAAAGGATGCTTTGAGTAGTTATCCCAAGTCTAGTCTAGTGATATCTTGGTAGAATTTCTTGTAGATTCCAAGAAAACACCTTCTCAGGATTGTTGAGAGAAGGAAGCTTCTGGAAAAAATCTTCTGACGTAATCATCTATAGCTCTCAATGGAGTGTTTTTTGAAAGTTTAAGATTGAAATCATCCGAATATTTAGGTGCAGACTTCTGAATCTGAAGACTTTTGTGTATTCTAAGAAAAGTTTTCTAAAAATTGGTAAGAGCTTTCTTCAGACTATTTAGAATAATTTGAAGAATTCATAAAAAAACATGAAAAATACTTTTTAGAAATGTTTGGAGATTAAAAGTACTTTCTGGACATTATTTGGTCGAATCAGAATATTCTTGGATAAATCTTGATTTCAAGGAGGAATATCCAGAAAGTTTTTGAGATAAAACTCCTATAAACTCATGAGAAGAATCTTTGGAAATTCCTTTAAAGCCTGGAAGTAATCTTCTACGGTAATATTTTAAAGATTTTAAAAAACCTTTACAAACCTTCTGAAAGTTCCTGAGATAAATCGCTTGGAGATTAATGGAAGGAAGCATTTGGGGATTCGAAGAAGATTTCAAAAAAGTATGCTTACTGAAAAAGATATTTTTAACTACCCAAGTAAAATCCTCTGGTGATTCCTGAGAGGAATATTTTGGAATTTTTCATTGAAAACTCCTACATATCCCTGGTAGGAATATTCCAAAAAGGATTGAAAGTAATCTTTCGCTTATCCTTGAGAGAAACTTTCCAGAAAGCTGCTGGAGAAAACTGAGTTGGATTTTAGTATATTTTTGAGAAAAAGCGAACAAAAGTTTTATTTACGTGGTTTTTAAACAGCCATTTATGCAGATTTTTGAACAGAATTGTTTGGAGACCCTGTTAGAAATAAACTATTCTTTCTAGAAGATTTTTTGACGATCGATCAATCATCTGATGAGTAATGATGATCATGCAAAAATTGGGAGCAATATTCAAAAGATTCTCAAAGAAACCTTATGGATCGATTCATAGGAGGACTACTAGCGGTTCTTGAAGGAATATTCTATAGATTTTTGGTAAGAATCTTCTGGAGAATGTTTAAAATACTTCGGAAAGGAATCTCCTGGTGATTTTCCGGAAATAAATGAATGCATGCTTGTAGGAATTTCTTTTTCCTAGGAAGAACATTGTGAATATTACAAAGTAGAATCTTCTGGAGGATTCTGGGAAAAATTCAGAATATTTGTAGCGATTACTATTCCTAAGATTAATTGTAGGTATTTTCTAGATTTGGCAAAGAAATATCTGCTACATATTTCTAGGCCGAATCTTTTACAGATTCATGATAGAACTTTTTCTAGGATGAAAAATAATGGTCATCTTTCAAATCAATTGAAAGTTTTTTTCCCGATTGATTCCTGAAATAAATCACTTGGAGTTTCATCGGATAAATTTTTCGGAAGATTTGGATTCAAATAAATCTTCTGAATACTTTTTAGGTGACTCTAAACCTGAATTCGTGAAAGTTCTTTTTCAAGGATCTCTCATTGAACTATTTCTGGATTATCTGAGATAAGTATTCTGAAGATTTCTGATAGGAATATTCTGGAAAGATGTAGGATGAATTTTTTTATGATTTTAAAACTAAACTTCTAAAACGATATTCCTGATAGGAATATAGTTAGTTATAAGTTTTTTGCAAATAAAAATCTAAAGATGTCTGAGAGAAAGCTTTAGAAGATTTTTGTAAAGATACTTCTAGAAATTATTGAAAGCGAATGTTTAAAGGAAATTTCCTGGAGATTCCTAAGAAAAATCTTCTACTTAGTGTTGGGAGGGGTAATCTTCTAAATTCTTGAGAGCCAAATTTTAAATTCTTTTGAATTTTGTGAACGTTTCCTGAAATCCTTTATATATTAGAATGTCTTCGATTTTTTAGACAATCAAACTTCTAAGGTTGCCGGAAAAGATTTATCTGATCGAAAATGAACTTTATTTTATGTTATAAAATCGTTCGGTTCGTTTGAACCGTGACATCATACGTTGTTTTCTGCAACGTTACAATTTCATAGCATGTATGCAACCAGCTTCGTAATAAAATTCAATCTACAAGTCAAAACAAACAATGATACCAAGAATTTTGTATTCGAAATTCGTTTATTTTGTAGTGAGAATGAACATTGAAGCACAGTGTACGAATGTTTCGTAAAACCATTACCAACTACCGAAAGAGATTTCGTTGAGCAATCGAATCGAGCGATTGATTCCGTTATACTAAACAATTTTCGTCCAGTGCTAGTAACGTTAGTGGAAAATATATGTAAAAAATACGGAAACGCTCATCTATGAATTGTAAAACGTGTATTACACGAATATTTCATAAAGATGATATATTACAAGAATGTCTCAAGTCCAAACATTTCGTATGGTGATTGAAAATGGTGTTATTTGTACTGAGTTCCTTGTTTTACGAAATTAATATTAGAAAAAAAAATACAAAGAGCTGTTTTTTTTTCTCATGATTATTGATAATTTCTGGTAGAAATTTTCTAGAGATTCATGATAAAAATATTCTTCATTCAATACTAATATTTCGGCAAACTCTTAAGAGGAAACTGTATTGAAATTGAGTAATTTCCGATAAATCAACACATTTAAAAAATTAATAAAACAGATCTCGATTAATGGTTTGCCTAGAATTTAATTATAAACATACAGCGAGAAAACTAGAAAGTAAATTGCAGCCCTTACCATTAACATTCCGATCCAGCAGCGAATTCCTCTTCAATCCCGTTTAAAACAAGGCACAAATTATTCTCCTCTGGCAATTAACCGCTACTTTGCCACTTCTCGAGAAAAAATAAAACACTGCCCAATAACGCACGATCATCCAGCACTTTAGAATAACTCTTTTTCCGGGGATTAACGATTTCCTTCTTCCACCGATCCCTCTTAGCTCATGCTTAGCTCAACTCACTCACATGTTCTCATGCACATCATTCGCCGCCTCCAGAGCACAGTGTCTAAATATCGCACCTGTTTTTCTTCGTCGCTTCTATACACCGTTTCTCGGATTCCTGCAACAGAATTCCAACGCCTTGCTGCGACACGGTAAACACACAAATTCGTCTTTCTGCCTGCAGCTAATCCCGATTTGAGTTAAGACTTCACCCGTTTCCTCCCCGTACACGATTTGACCTTTTCACTTCATCACATTTTCCGTTGAGGTATCACTCGGCTGATCGCTACTCGAAGTTTGAACTTCACACACCACAGAACACCACATTCCTGAAAAGTATGCCATGCTTCGGGGTTTAGTGATCCATTTATTGTGCTGAAGTAGTAGGCTGGGGCTTGAGGTCAATCGATCGCGGAATCCCTGGTGGCAACTGAGGCGCGCAAGAAAGTAGACTAGCAACTATTCACTCTGATTGCCCTCCCGATCAAGTTTCTCGTGCGCACCGAGAGCAGAACACTGCGACGACGACGACACTCCCCAGAGTAGGGTGGTCCAAATTTTCACTTTGTCAGAAAACTTCAAACGGTAGGTTACAAACTTTTGTAAAGGGGGAACTCTGAGAAATAAAGTTTAGAGGCCTATTGAGATTTGAAATAAGGCAATTTTCGTGACTAATATCGAACACATATTTGAGAAAATCTTGCTGAAACCAGGCCTCCATCGGCACACATCATAGGAATTTCAATGTTATGTCACTGATCGCTAGTACATGCTAAAACTAGAGGGTGGTCGTTTCAGTCAACTCAAATTGGTGGGCCCCTAATATGCCAGCAAGCTACTTACCAGTTTGCGAAAAAAAACTTTTTTAATATTGTGTATTTATTTCACTACTGGACTGCGAAGTGCGGCTTCATAAGTGTGAAAATGCAATTAAAAGTGCGGGATTGCATCGAATCAGTTTAGTATCTTCAGAGCACTTACTCTTTGGACTGCGAGGAATAACCCCGCTGAAGACACCGACTCGATTTGATACAATCGCGCACTTTTATTAGCATTTCCGCACTTGTAAAAACTTCTGCGATAGTCCAGTTGTGAAAGAAATGCGCAATAAATCTTAGGCATTTATTCACGTGATATGTGTGCTAAATTAGTGGCATCGTAAAGAGGAAGGATGTAGCATTCATTTGAAGTTAATAAATTTTGGCGCCATTTTGAATTTAGCTTGAATCTTGAATTTCATCAGAAAAACCGTTTTTTCACTATTATGCGCACCGCTTATTTTGAATACTGAGATCACCATCAGAAAGCTGAGAAAAAAAACTGAGTAACAGCAGCTACAAAAACTAGGTGAGCAATGGTATTTACCCTATGAAATCTACGACTTTTTAAATCATATTCTACGATTTTGACGTATACTTGGCGGCCATTTTGGATTTTGACATCATCTTGATCAGGCAGTAAAATGAGTAGATGAAAAACCGAATTTAGTACTATATCATTCCACTCCTATACTAATTCCACTAGAGTTTGAATCCTTTGACAGATACATGTATTCCGACCTCAACTGTAAGGCCATCTTCAGTCTCGTGTACTAGACTCGACTTATTAGAAACAGTTTTTCATTTGGTTTTCCACCTTGTTAGCACTCAACATGTTCAATTCAAGGTTACCGCTGAAAAGAGGTTACGCTTCCTCTTCTTCTAACTGGAACTGATCCTGCTTCTCAGCTTAACTGGTTATTGAATAGGAATTTTCTTTTATATTGCTTAATTGGTATCAGAATGATACTTCGGCATATCTTCGAGTACAAGAATAATATTAAATCTCTCATTTATTTGGTCGAAAACCGTCGATTGAAATGAACAAACAATTTTTGGATTGTTGTTCACTGAATAAAGGTTATAGATTGCGCGTTGGGACATTAGTAAGTCTTGTGGTGATATCTGTGCATTAATTTGAGAAAATTCGTCCACATTGGGACAAAATTTGGTTCTCATCTGTTCAATTTCGTTACTTTTTACATGTATCTTGGGCGGTCGTAAGTTTAATGTTACTCAGAAAATCGAGGAAATTTTAAGCACAAAATATGTATACATTTCCACTATGAATAAGTCCGTAACTTTAGATTTTTTAAATATTCGAAAACCAAGTTTTTTAGTACAGTGAACTTCCTCTATGAGTAGGGGTAAGTGACCACCGACCCATATAAACATCGAACTTTGAAAAGTTGTTTGAGCGGACCAGTGGCGCGGGAAGTGGGTAGGAGAGACACGTACTACACACAAAAACACTTGAAATAGCTTGCAAAATAAATTTAAACTATTTATCCATAAGTTCTGGCACGTGAGAAGAATGATTGAGAATACCCATAGAAAAAGTCCTGGGAAACTAACTGTATTAGTTGCTTCGAGAAACTTCTTTACCAAACCTTTAAAGCATTTCTGAATGAATCAGTGAATGGTTTCTCTGAAATATTTACGACCAACCCTGTTTATGTTCTGGGACAAATTACCGTGAGCTTTCCTAGATGTAACTCTCGAGAAGTTTCTGAAACATCCATAGAGATATATTATTGAAGAATCTTTTATTATTCCATCAATTTTTTAATATGACTGATTTTTTTAATATGACTGATAACAAAAGTTGATCCAATGAATGATCCTAAAGAGATTAGAGATTTGGTTTTTATTTTAATGCTTCTTCAAAAAATCTTTTCATCGAAGGCCTCTAAAGTATATATTTCAACGAAAATGGTTTTATTCTTTTTGCATTGCATACTGATGCAGAAAAATTGTACAAGCTCCAAAGAAATCTTTGAAGAACTATAACGGGTTTAACAGGCTTTCCAATAATTTCGTCTCAGAGTCCCCGACGAAAAGCTTCAGTAATTATCATAGTTATTTCATTTAGAATACGTTCAGGGTCTCCTATAGGAATCTCTCTAGAAATTCTTCTAGAGAATTTTCTCTACCAATTCTTCCAGCAATTTTTCAAAGGATGCTCAGAAACTGTCTTAGAATTTCTTCCAGATATTTCATCACTAATCAACTAATCACTGCAACTGAATTATCCAGTTGTTACTCTCTAGGAGATCTTCCAAAGATTTCTACAAAATTACTTCCGAGGAAATCCACAAGAGTTTATTCCAGAGGTTTTTTAAATAAAAATAGTTTCAGGATTTTTTTCAAGAAACCCTGCGAGACTTCCTCCGCCTGTTCATGTGGAATTGGATGTGAAGAACTCATCCACGTTTCCTCCCAGAAATCCAAAATTCCTTAATGGTTTCTTCGAACAAATCTACTTTTTCTGGGAATTTCTCCAGCATTTCATCCAAGTATTACTCTTGCAGTTTTTCCAAACATTTCATTAAAAGTTTCTCAAAAAAGTTCTCAAACAAACATCAAGTTTCATTTAAGTTGTCACACCAGTTAATACTACAGCAATTTTTCCATTCCCATTTTTCCTGAGATTCGATTGATTTTTATTATTATCTTAGACAATTATCTAGGAAATCTTCTAAAACTTCCTCAAGAGTCCAGGAGTTATTTCAGAGATCCTTGTTCATTAAGGGTGACTTTAAAAGTTACACAAGTTTTATCACTTTCAATTTTCTTGACATTTTCCCTTGACATTCTCAAAGAAATCTTAGAAGGTATCTTTAGAGAAATTCCTAGTGGACATCTTATATTATTCCTGGAAGATAATCTTTTAGTGGTTCTCGACCTTTTCGGTGCTGCGACACCCTTTGAACCTTTGTAAACGTCTCGCATACCCTCAAATGTAAATTTTTTTGAAATCAAATCCAATCAACCAAATGCAAGAATCCTGCTATGATCCTTTGGAGCCAGGAATGTAGATTTCTGACTACTAGCATATTTTCAAAAGTATGACAAGGAACCTCCATAAACAATGGTGGCAAAATCCAACAAAAAATAATGCAGGGCAAGTGGGATAAGCCCCTTGGGAATCTTCATCTTTCACTTTAACATTGTGAATTTTCTCCAAGTCCATGAATCCATCCGAAGGTCTGAAACTCTGCAGTAAATCGCATTTATGTCCGGTTTTAGAATAGAGTAAAGAAAAACTTGGAACAACAACGATTCACTATAAGCTGGTGAATTTTTCTCGGCCGAAACTTTGCAATTAAAACGTTTCTTCAAAACAACGCATTTTAGCTTAAATATGAACTCAGTAGCTTTCAAAATATCCTGCCAACGTGAAACAAAAATGCAAAGGATAATATACATTCTTCAACATTCCAAATCCCACTAGCTTCTCAACAAAAATATCCCCAGGAGTCAATAGAGTCCTAAAACCCTGTCCCAATTTTAGTATCAAACGCTTAAGTTTTGGCCAGAAACACATATTTACTCAATATTTAAATGGATTTCGTTGGTTTACGATCAAAAACCTGGGTTGATTTCCTGATTTATGAGATTTTGTCACACCCCTTAGTTAATACTTAAATTTCGGTTGTATTTTGTTTTCCTTGTCCCTTCTGAAATGTCAGATAGGAACAACCCTAGTGTTAAAAACTTGAGCCCCTGTGGTGTTTTTGTCGACTAAGTGAACGTTAAACATGATCAAAAGTGTCAAGGTTCAAATTTGAACCATTTTTTTAAAATTAATGTTACACTATGATATAGCTGTTATTTGCGAAAATAGTAACAAGAACTCGCCCTACCGTGTTATTTAAAAAAAAAAATAAGTTTTTATCAAATATTTTAGTACCCAATTGAATATTTCATCAGAAATCGTCAGCTCTGGATGCTCTGCATTGAATATTTTAAGAGACTTGCTAATGGGCTTCTATGTTCTGCTGTGGGGTGCATTTGTCAAAAGTTTCGCCAAAAAATCTTCGAAAGCTTTGTTGAATATCCGTGAGGAATCTTCATAGAAATCTGTTAAAGATCACTGCGACAAAAATCGATCGAAAATTTTACTTGAAAACTTAATGAAAAAATCACAAGACTTCCGCGTATGGCTTTTAAAAAAAATCCTTTGTTTACTACTTCCAATAATCAACAAAGTTCTGAGAAATTCTTGGAGGATCTTGCCAGGAAGCTGGCAAAATCCGCCAAGAATTAAACGATTGTCAAGATCACACTGAATTGAACTGGAACGGATCAGCGTTAAGTAATCATCTCTGGCTTGCTATTTAAGCCGACAGAATGGCATTGAAGGTAATTTCCCAGTAAAACCACAATTGAAAAAAAAATAAAGGTTACGGCTTAAAAATATTTGAAAGACGCAAAATTTGCATCTGGGTAATGAGACAGAGTCCATTTGTAACGTATTGTTAAAATTGGAAATTTATGATTCTTGTCCATAACGCTTTTTTAGGAACTCCCTGAAAATTTCTGGAGAAGTTCAAAATTGTATTTTTGAAGAGTTTCAACCGGGAATCTTGGAGGATGTGCCACGGAAATCGATGGATACATCACTGGGTAAAATCTTGGAGGAGTTGGGACTTTCAGGAAATAGTTAGTTTTCAGGAGGAATTCAGATCGTTTGTAAAACAATTTTGGAGAAATTTCATGTCTAAGTATGATTCTCCTTGCGGAAATCAACGTTTAATTCTTAGGGTGTCTGAAACAAAATTCGTGGACATTTCTTGAGAAATTATTACTTAATAAACTGATTTACAAATTTCATGAATAAAATCTGATCATTTGGTTGCCCTGGATTCCTGAATAATTTTCTGATGAAATACTTAGAGAAAATCATGAAAAGCACATACAGTAATACTAGCCGAAATGTGACGAAGAATTCTCAAAAAAATCTTAGATCCTAACATTTAACTGTTGTTAAGGCTGGAGTTATAAGAATAGTATAACAAAAAGTTGTAAAATAGTGATCAGCCCTCAGCTTGCGATACTAAACTAAAATTCATATCAAAATTTCCCAATCTATTTTCGTTTGAAGAGACATGATTGACAATTAAAAAAAGAATATACTAAAAATATCATAGTTTTCAGAAACCTAAAAAATCAATGTAAAAAACATTCAGCGAATTTTTTTTCAGATAGTTCAGACCCCGAGGGATCCAGAAAAGTATCACGAAATTTAGTGTTTTAATATGTTGTTGATGTTAGTCACCAAAATTGAACTTTTTACATAAATCTCAACGGGGCAACCTCAAAACGTCATTTCTCAGAGTTCCCTTCAGAACTGTACAAAACAAAATTATAACTGATTGCAATGCTGTACAGATTTATGGTTCACGTATGTAAAATGTGTTCTGCGTAATTGCTACTCTATTTGATGAGATATTCCTGTTTTAATCCAACTCAGATCCATATCTGTGTGCTACCCGCCATAACTGTGGGGTGACTGCTACATCCTTAGAAGTTGAGCTCCCAAGTTTTCTGACAAAGTGAAATTTTGAGCCACCCTACTCCCCCCGCCGGCCGCCTGAGGAAGCGGGAACACCACAGCAAGCACTGGGATTGGACGACGGTAAAAACCTGTTTATGCAACCATGGCGATGATGATGATAGTGATGACGGTTGGTACAGAAAGGTAGATCAGGCCAACACTGCGCGCCGAGTCAAATAAAACCCTTTCCAGAATCTGCGCAGCCTACTTTGTGCCCACCACAGTCATCAGCGTGTTCCAGCCCAGAAGAGACCACAGGTAAATATTCAAGTGTTGCGATTCGACTGTATGCGTGTCGCAACAATAAGAAGAGCACAAGAAGCAGACACAAAATACAGCGGAGGCTGATTAGGTTACGCTTGCGTGGTTTGATACAATTTTACAACACCCAAAGATATGCGGGAAAACAGTCGGTAAATTATCTCTCTTTATTCGATGAATATTTATCACCCACACCATGCATCAAAGCAACCCGTTTATCAGTGCATTAGAAATTACCCAAGGGCGTTGTTTTGCACAGTTCACTACGATGATCTTTCAAAGGCGAAGCACAGTAATTCAAAGTTCAGGTGAGTCTATTTTTTATCCGATATCCTCACTCACGAAAAAAACAATCACACGCGAAGCGAACGGGATCACGACAGTGACTGAAGTGGACCAGTCAGTGCTCACATTCATTCGCTCGCTGCACTTCTTGTGGATGGACGGATGGTCGTGTCGGCGAAACAAACACCACTACGGTAACGGTAAATGGTAAAATGTCAACACACAACAGAGCGACGGACAACAAGAAGGGAACAGCACTCGCCGCAGCAGAAAGGTGTTCTAATGGGAATGTGTGGGTGAGCGCGATTCTTGTTGGAAACCAGGTGCTAAGCCAAAGTTTGTCGATGTGACTTAAGTTGGGGAAGTGTTTGTCGGACAGGTAAAAATAGGGTTGGTTTAGTTGGTTTAATTTTTTTTTTATCTAATGCGTGATGCGAAAAATTATCGCGCCGACGATCTTCAAAAACGCTTGTAGATCGTCGTGTTACTTCAATATCACGGAGAAAACGTACCCTAGTTTGAAACAACCAAATTTTTTGTTGAATTTCAAACTGAAGATTTACAGTTAACTCTCCCTTACTCGATATTCCGTATCTCGATATCGAGTTAGAGAACCATAGTAAAAGTTGGTTTTCATGGCTAACTCGATGGTCCCTTGGATCGCAGTTGCATTGGTTTTATGTTCTGTAACTCGATACCTCCCTAACTCGATGGTCCCTTCAATATCGAGTAAGGGAGAGATGACTGTAGTTATTTTCAATCCAAAAATGATTGTTTCAAACTCATCTTTTTGTTGTTTAGGTTGTTTCAATGTTCAATCTTTATGTTTTTATAGCGTATATATTAGTTGTTTCAAACTAACTTTTCAGTTAATTTCAACAATCAACTAGTTTGCCTTTACTAACAAATAGGTTGTTTCTATGATCAACTTTTGATTTCTAAATAGAATAATGGGTTGATTCGAGCAAAACAATATATTGAATCTTACTAAAATTTTGTCATGACCAAAAACAACTAAAATTTTAGTTTGTAATGAACAAACTCCATGTGTTGTGTTGTGAATTGTTGTAGAGAAATCGTTTTTGTGTCAAATATTGCTGACTTCCAGCATTTTAACCAGGACGTAGGTAATTTTAAAGTACATTGTTAACTAACTTAAACTCGAACAAGTATTTATACTTAGATTATTTTATAGATCAACAGTGGAAATGTTCAGAGGCAATAGGTGCAAAGCGAAACTTTTCCGAAAAGATCTCGCATTCCGAACGAAGGCCATATTGCAAAAAAATAGCAGCATCATTTTTTTTTTTCGTTTAAGTAA
Source organism: Aedes aegypti (assembly GCF_002204515.2). Taxonomy (NCBI): domain Eukaryota; kingdom Metazoa; phylum Arthropoda; class Insecta; order Diptera; family Culicidae; genus Aedes; species Aedes aegypti. The sequence continues at coordinate 372,032,946 of NC_035109.1, forward strand.
ATAAAATGAACTAGCTTTTATTAGTCCAATTTTGAAGATAAATATATGTGTGTAGAAATTTCAGAATTAACGCCTATTTTATTATTTTCAAATGAAAACCATGCAGAAAACCTAAAAACAACCAATGATTTGTTGATTTCAAACAATGGATTTGTTTGTAATAAACTTAATATTGCCAAACATAAACTGATTTTTCCAGTTTGAAACAAATTAAATTCTTGGTTGTTTTAACAAATGTCAAACGAAACAACTAATGTTCAGTTTGTTTCAAACAAACTTTTGTTGACTTTAATTGGTACCTCAAGGAACAAACAACCAATAAAATTGTTTGTTTCAGCCAATGCAGTAGGCTGAAGCAAACTAAAATTTTGTTTGTGCTATATTTAACCTAAACTAGGGGAATGCCTCTTGCCAGTTTCCAAAAAAATGCCAACGCTTTTCAATCGATACACACCGTTTTTTCATCTTAACAAATCTTTCAGCCTTTCAGTGTCTTAGCATGGGATGATGACGGTTAGAAAATCTTGCCGACGGTTAGGAACGGTTAGAATCTGATTTTTGTGCGAATCTCGTGGAAATGCAAAAAGAAAAACAAGAAACCTGAAGGATGATGTTGCATTTTGTTTTGGTCTGCGTTCAATCTTGATTTGTGGAATGAAATAAGATTATAATCGTCGACAAATGCAAGACAAAATGTAGTTGTCGTGAAAATTGAATATCTTCGGAAATCGCAATCCCAATGTATGTAAATACAGAAATATTCAGGGAAATATTAATTGCCACAGAACGTCTAGAACCTCTGTAGTTTTCTTTTTCGTGTCACCTGCACTCCAATCAGCAGTTGACCCCAAGATTAACCGGCAAGTCGATCCATGCAAATCTCTGCATCGATTATCCACTTGATTATCCTCTATTTTCATGGTGAAGGCAAAGATCAGAAGAAACTCAGAGCACATAATGTGCGTTGATCAATCCATACGCGGTCATCATAAACCGAAAAGTCGATGTTTTCCCAAAAATTTTCCACGTTTTCCATGATTGCTTTTTCGATAGGAGCCGGAGTTTTGTTGTTTGAGAAATTCAATGTCTTCTTATTTCCATCTTTTCACTATTTATACCAGTTCTGCTCGTTCCAATTACGTTCACGATGAAGAAAGCAGTGAACGCTTCAAAAATACAGAGAAGAGCAAGAAACGGATAGATGTGGATAGAGACGGTTAGATCAGGTTGGGTAAAACTGGAAAGGATATTGAGGGATAAACGACATTCAGTAGCGATTAAAAGACGATTTTCTGCCGTCAATGCCCCCTTGCCCCTTGCCCAATGCCCCGTCTAATGGCCCATTCTAAATCTTTCTTCTTAGTTTTCCACAATGTCGAAATTATTCAATCAGTTTCATGCACACACTAGCAAATATGTCGCCGAAATGTGATTGTGTTGTTGGATTTGAAAAATATAGACATTTGAACATTTTATTGAGCAATTTGTTTGAACTACCGTTTTTTAGGTCTCACTTGCCCGGGGTACCTTATTTAATCAGTGATATTTTTACGATTTTATTTACAAATACAGGTCGGACTCGATTATCCGGAGACTCAATTATCCGGGGACTCGATTATCCGGGATTCGATTATCCGGAATTTTAGACTCGATTATCCGGAATTTGTTTTTTGATGTTCTTGTTTTTCAATTTTTATGCATAAATCTGAGATAATTTGGTATTGCAATATACAATATGAATGGTTTTGCAATTTTCAACGTATTTACGAAAAGGGGGGTTTGAAAAAGTGGTTTTTGTGTATGTTGGTCAAAAAATTTGTTTTTCTTGAAAAGACCAGTACTGTTCCTATAAATAATTTCTGGCTACGCCACCATATCATATAAATCAAACAACAAAAATAGATAATATTTAAGTTCTTTTATCGAAGATTTAATTGTTTTTACTAGTGATTCGATTATCCGGAGTGAAAAAAAATATCGATACTCCGGATAATCGAGTCCGACCTGTATATCTAGTTTTTTTTTAATAAATCCCCTCCTATTAAACCTGATTTGCTGCTGAACAGGAATCGCTAAAGAAGTTTCTCGCCGATTCCTTGCAGAAATTTTCTACAGCGACTCCCGTTTGAACTGACATTTCTTTTCAACTGCGTACTGCGATCAGAAAAAAAGCGCTTCCTTGATCGATTTCTTGCAAGAATTTTCCATGCATCAAGATAGGCCAATAAATTACTTGTCAGCAGTGAATTAGGCTTAAAGCATGGTTTGCTACTGAAAAGGAATCGTCAAAGAAATTTCTCGCCGATTCCTTGCAGAAATTTTCTACAGCGACTCCCATTTGAACTGACAGTTCTTTTCAACTGCGTACTGCGATCAGAAAAAAGCGCCTTCTTGATCGATTCATTGCAGAAATTTCCCATGCATCAAGATAGGCCGATAAATTACTTGTCAACAGCAAATCAGGCTTAAAGCTGAAAAATTTCCTTTGCTTCTTCTTTGCTAAACTCCTTGAGTAATCTTGTAACAATTCTAACAGAAGACCCCTCTCTCGCCCTGTTGCGTTACGTAATTTGTAACTTTGTAATTTTATTCATTCATTGAATGTAAGCCTGTTAGTTAAAAACTTTTGATCAGGTCAAGGAAAATATTTTAACGATCCCATAGAGTCCGCGGCTACAAAGGGCCTATTCACAAATTTCATAACGATGTTACGGCTCATACAAAAGTTTAATAATATTCTTACAAAAAGCGTTACAAGGAGGTGGGTGGGGTGGGTATTTAAACGGACAATTTCAGCGTTGTGAAATACAGCGGGGATTCGCTGGTTGGAACACGACTGCCTTCCATCTAGCGAATCCGATCCGTTAGTTGGAACAACTGACAGCTGGTGAAAATGCTACAGACTAACGCATCTGGAGAGCAAATCGTCACGAAACGCACATATTCATACGCATTTGTTCTATATATGGAGACTGCAATGCGAAGGTACTCAGACGTCACAGTCAGTTTGACATTTTCTGTTGACATTTGAGTGTTTTTTAGTTGGAATATTTTCCAACCAGCGAACATCCAACCATCGAGTCATTCCATGTAGCGGACCCCCAACGAGCGAATCCCCACTGTAAATGAATGGGCCCAAAGCAAAGCCATGCTGAAGGTGTCTGGGTGCCACTTTGGCAAAGTAAGCTCTCAGTTAATAACTGTGGAAATTCCCATAAGAACACTAATGGCCGGTACGCTGATCATAAGTACTGTGCAAAAGGATAGGACAAGAAACGGTCAAGGAATGATTCCGCTACCGAAATTACTTGAGCTGTACGCTGCTGAGAAGTAGAGCTGATTTCATAACATCAGTAACGCCTGCTGTACAAATCAAATGGAGCTGTCACTTTTCCGTACGGAAAAATGTGCCGCTCAATTATTCCGCAAGTAAAAGTGACATTTCGCTCATACTGGATCAGCTGTCAAAATTACTTTGGTAAAAAGGAGAAATTTTACTTGAGCCCTTTACGTTTCAGGTGCATACTACGCATAAGCTGTTTCAGTCCCAGTGAGGACGTAATGCCAAAAATTGTACAGCTTGCTGATTACCAGCAATACAAATTTTGGTGTTTAACTGTAATTGCAAATTTTAGTCGGGTAGCCATCGACATGCGAATCACCCCTCGTCCACTCATTTCCAATAAGAAAATAACGGCACTCTCCCGCACTCGCGGCTCTCATTCTCGCACACACTGCCACGCAGTGTGTGCTACACACGTAAACATTGACCATTCCACTCACACAACCTCATTCCGCCACTCGTCGCCGCAAATAAAAATCTAGCGTAACATTTGAAAAGGGCCTATCTGCAAAACGTAAACATTGAGAAATTCTCAATTGAAGATTCCGTACCATATTTATATTTCCTATTTTAAACCCATTCGCATTTTTACTAGTTTCATACCTGTGTTCGACACCCACTAAAGTCTGTTGCGTGGCCCAATATGTTTCTAATCTCAAATAACACAACAACTCGTAAAAATTGTTGAATTCAAACATCATCGGCAGATAGGCCCTTTTATGAATCTTCAAATCAGTTAGGCCCTTTCAGTTAGGCCCTTTGATTGAACATGGTTTCAGTTAGGCCTTTTTATAATTTGCTAATTTTATTGATTTTTAAATTGGTTTGCATAAATTTTGAACGAAATTTAGCGATTATGTGAAAAAACACTATATAATAGCTAAATATTGGAAATTTTCGGTTGAAGATTCAGTACCATATTGATTATTCCTATTTCAAACCCATTCGCTTTTTACTAGTTTCATACTTGGGGAAGATCCAAAAATGACGTCCATCGTGTTTCGGGATTTCTAGAACCCTTCTACCCCCTCTGTCACGCTTTTTCCAATACCCAATCCATGCACTGTCACATTTTCGTACATTCCCCCATTGGAGGAGGCCCCAATTGATGGACGTCATTTTCGGATAACCCCTTGTGTTCGACACTTATAATGGTCTATTACGTGGCTCACAACGATTTGAATTTCAAATAGCACAATAACTTGTAAAAATAGTTCAATTCAAACATCATCCGCAGATAGGCCCTTTTACGAATTTTCAAACCAGTTAGGCCCTTTTTGAATTTGCTAATTTTATTGATTATTGAAGTGATTTGCATAATTCTTCGACAACATTTAATGATTATGTGAGAAAACAACACAATATCATACAAGCTAAATATTGGAAACTATTCTATACAAAATCAGCAACATATTGATTATTGATATTTCAAACCCGTTCACTTTTTTTACTAGTTTTATACTTGTGTTAGACACTCATTATGGTTCATTACGTGACCCAGAACGTTAGTAATCTCAAATAGCATAACGACTCGTGAAAATGGTTGCATTCAAATATCATCAGCAGTTAGGCCCTTTAATGAATCTTCAAACCAGTTAGGCCCTTTCAGTTAGGCCCTTCGATTGGACATGGTTTCAGTTAGGCCCCTCCAGTTAGGCCCTTTTATTAAACATAGTTCCAGTTAGGCCCTTTTGGAATTTGTTGATTTTATTGCTTATTGAAGTGATTTTCATAGTTTTTAAATAAAATAAAGCGAGAGAAAAACAATGTAATAGCTAAATGTTCGATATTCTCGGTTGAAGGTTCAGTACCTTATTGATTATATCTATTTCAAACCCATTCACTTTTTTACTTGTTTTATACTTGAGGGCCTTCCTTAGCCGAGCAGTTTAAGTCTGCGGCTACAAAGCAAAGCCATTCTGAAGGTATCTGAGTTCCATTCCCGCTCCGTCCAGGTTTTTTCGTAATGGAAATTTCCTTTACTTTCCTGAATATAGAGTACCTTCGTACTTGTCACACGATATACGAATGCGAAAATGGCAACTTGCCAAAGAAAGCTCTCAGTTTATAACTGTGGAAGTACTCATTGAACACAAAGCTTAGAAGCAGGCTCTGTCCCAGTGAGGACGTAATGCCAAGAAGAAGTATAAGAAGAATTCTTGCAGGGCTGTTACAAAAACAAACGAATTTGTTTCTGTGAAAATCGCGACTTTTGGAACTCGATCCAGAACTACAGGCAACAAATAAAAATTAACAAATAAAAATTATTCAAAATTTTTAATGTAATTGATTTTTTTTTTCAGGATAAAAAATCAGTTTTTCAACTAACTTCGCATTAAGATTATGATAAAACTAGTAAAAAAGAGAATGGGCTTGAAATAGGAATCAATATAGTACTGAATCTTCAATAAAGAATTTTTATTAATCAATGTTGATTTTCTCACATACCTAATCGATTGATTTTGTTCTAAAACTTTGAAAATCACTTCAATAATTAATAAAATTAACAAATTCCAAAAGGGCCTAACTGGAACTAAGTTTAATAAAAGGGCCTAACTGGAGGGGCCTAACTGAAACCATGTTCAATCAAAGGGCCTAACTGTAGGGCCTAACTGGTTTGCAGACTCGCAAAAGGGCCTATCTGCCGATGATGTTTGAATTCAACCATTTTCACGAGTTGTTTTGTTATTTAAGATTTCAAACGTTATGGGCCACCTAGTAGACTATTATGAGTGTCGAAGACAAGTATAAAACTAGTAAATAGGAGAAAGGGTTTGAATTATGAATAATCAATATAGTACTGAATCTTCAATTGAGAATTTTCAATATTCAATGTTGATTTTCTCACTTAATCGATTGATTTTGTTCTAAAACTTTGAAAATCTATTCAATAATCAATAAAATTAACAAATTCCAAAGGGGCCTAACTGGAACTAAGTTAAATAAAAGGGCCTAACTGGAGGGGCCTAACTGAAACCATGTTCAAATATAGGGCCTAATTGAAAGGGCCTAACTGGTTTGAAGACTCGTAAAAGGGCCTATCTGCCGATGATGTTTGAATTCAACATTTTTTACTAGTTTTTATGTTATGTTAGATTTAAAACGTTACGTGGCCCAGTAATAGACTATGAGTTGCGAACAAAAGTTTAAAACTATTAGATAGCAATGACTTTAAAATAGTAACAATCAATATGTTACAGAATCTTCAATCGAGCATTTCTCAATTTTTACGTTATGCTGAAAGACCCTTTTCAAATATTTCACTAGGTTCCATTATGTGAGAAAAACACTATACAATGGCTAAATATTGAAAAATATGGAGGAAAATTAAAAATGCACGGAAGGGCCAATCTGATTTTGATGGAAATTTTCAGTTAGGCCCTTTTATGACCAGTTAGGCCCTCTTAGTTTTATCATTTTCAGATAGGCCCTTTTTAATTTGAATAAAATTACCATTAATAATGCATTTTGCATGCCCGTAAGAGTATGTAAGAGTAATTTACGTAAAAAATGATACGAATAATGAATAATCAAGTTTGTTTACATTTTGCAGTTAGGCCCTTTTCAAATGTTACGCTAGAAATCACGCGCTTTTGACAGCTTTTGATTTGCTGATCTGTCATCTTTTCTCTTCCACTTTCGGTGCGGGAATCGCGAAATCGCCATCCTTTCGTCGTCGTCGTCGTAATAATCCGTTTCCGTGGTTCTTCCGGCGTTAGAAAAAGTGGTATTTTCCGAGAGAAGTGATTGTTTTGCATTGGTTATCGGGAAATGGCAGCCTGTACGGAAGTGCTGAAGCGGGAGTTCCCCTCGATCGACGGGGAACTGCTGACCTACGTGGAAGACGTGCTTCAGAACGGAGCGGACCAATTCGAAGACGGCGAGGAGGTTTACGAGGCGATCGGGGAGATTCTTCACGAGGTCGCGCAGGACAAGAGCGAGGAGGACATCAAGCAGATCTGCGAGATCTTTCTGGACCTGCTGAAGCCCCGCAGTGGTGACAGTGGGGGAGGCGGCGGGAGGACGAAGATTTTAGGGGCTCCAATTAACCTGAAGGAGGTGGCTGCTTCGCAGGATGCCGTCCAGGAGAACATTCAGAGTATTTGGGTCGTTTCGAGGGACGACAGCTTGAAGGTAAGTGAATAGAGAAGCGGCTTTTCGAGCCAAGTCAGACTGAAACTAATTAACTTGCTGCCCACTGCATCGACCATGTTTCAACAGAAACACCCAAAGTTTCAGAATCTTCAATTTCAACTGACAGTTTTATACGCCTATGAATGATGATAGCAACTCCACCACATGCTCCAATGGAGCATTGCTCCATACTTCCAGTCAATCATTACGATAAACAAAAAAGTTAGGATTTCTTTTGAGTCCGGGTTTCAAATAAGTTTCAGTAATAACTGCTATATGTATCTTATTAGCTGTTAGAAAATTAAACAGGTCATCCTCTTTACCATTCAAAGAACGAGCATTCCAATTTAAAATATTTCTTGTGTCCATTAGAAAAACGTAATCCAATAACAATTTGATTAGTAAATTTTACACCAACTTGGACTGCTTCAGTCAGGGGCGGTGGTTTAGAACATTGTTGAGATGCTTTTGAGATCATGCTGGAAATATGTTGATTGAAAGTGAGTTTAGCATCCAGGATGATAGATACCTACACGGAGACGGAATTCAACTTAATTTTGGGTTGTTTCAACGCAATTCCGTAGTTGAGCCCAATAACTCAATTTTGGCTAAATTTCCAAGGTCCCCACTAGGTAGTTTGGCTTTAATTCCATTAAAAAAATATACTCAATTTTGGGTTGATTTAACGCAAAATTGAGTTCTTTCGACCCAAACATAAGAAAAGTTGCATTTACCCAAATTTGGCTTATTGGGCTAAAGTACCCCCATTGGGTAGATACAGCTCTCTCTATTTTTGACAACATTCGTGTGGGAGAAAGAGAAAACCGAGAGATTTTGGGTTGAAACTATAATCGATATACTTAATTTTGGGTAAAGTAAACTCAAAAATTAGGTAAAAATATTTCTCCGTGTAAATCACTTATTTGATCGACTCGTTCAAGTAGGTGCAATGGGAGCAATATGAGCCACCCCAGTTTTGACCTCAAAAACAGTGTTTTAATGTCTAGTGTCATTATGATCTGCTAAAGGATGCCTCAAGTAGCCACCACAATAAAAACCGTAAGAATATTCGTTTGAACACTCAAGATATTTACAAAAATGTACAAATTTGTCCTTCGTCATGAAAAGCTTATAATTTTGGCAGTGTTTAGTTAAGCCTATAAGACAATTATATTTATAATTCTGGTAAATTTGACCAATCCATTGAAACTTCTGATCATAATGAACAGTTCGTGAGCGAAATTAAATTTGTTCGTAAACAAAATTATTGATAAACAGTATATTATTTTCAAGATGAAGGTGCGGGGCAAAATGAGCCATCTAGATTTAAGCAAAACAAACGATGTTTTGAACATAAAAATGCATTAAATAAATATACCAGATTATTTTTTTACTGCATAGTCATTGAACAAGCTCGGGAATAAAAGGACTGTAAAACGAGAAAATTTTCTTCCAAACGACCGTGAAGAAAACGCGTCTGGTCTTGTGAACGATACAAAAAGTTCTGGCTTTATTTCCTGTTGTATTACAAAGGGTGTGTTAGTGTGGTACTAGATTTTTCTCCAGGGTTGCCAGCAAAGTTTCAATTTTAATTGCTAGCAAGGCAAGGTGTGTCGCCACAATAAACATCCTGCCGGCCGTTGAAATTGCAGAATTTCAAAACTACTCGGCTGAACGGTTCGCGCTCATTGTCCAGGGGCAGTAGGCAAATCTTCTTTACGGCCCTTTTCGTAGTTCCGTCCTTTGTACGCAAAGTAACCACGCGAGTGTGGCCGTCGCTGCCTTGATGTAGTTCCACGATTCGAGCCAACTGCCAGTGAAGTGGTGGGCTATTCTCGTCGACGATGAGAACTAAGGCGCCCACTTGGAACTTGGTCACCTTGAAATCTCTCTGTAGCTTCTGTAACTCGTGCAAGTAATTATGCGTCCAAGCCTTCCAAAACCGTTGCTTCAAGTCCTGGACCAGTTGCCACGTCGATAATCTTCCTTGAGGGATGTGCTGGTACGATGGCTCCAGAATTGCTTGAAATTCCCGTCCGATCAGGAAGTGAGCGGGTGTAATTGCACTAACATCATTCGGGCCATCTGAAAGATGTGTCAAAGGCCTCGAGTTCAATATAGCCTCGATTTGCACTAACACTGTCGAAAATTGTTCGAACGATAGCTTGTGTTCCGCCATAACCATCTTTAGGTGTGATTTCACCGACTTAACGCCGGCTTCCCATATTCCGCCAAAGTGCGGACTACGTGGTGGTATGAAAGACCAGTCGATGGCTCGTTGGGTGCAGAACTCGTTCAGCTTCAGCTGGTGTTGTTCTTCTCGGAATAGTGTAGCTAGACGCTCCATTTCGTTGTTTGCGCCTTCAAAATTTGTCGCGTTATCCGAATACAACTTCAAGACGACTCCACGGCGACTCACAAAGCGTTGAAGTGCGCCCATGAACCCCTCGGTTGTCAAGTCGGAGACGGCCTCTAAATGTAGTGCCCGGGTGGCCATACATACAAAGACACATACATAGCCTTTCAACGTTGGTGCATTCTTCATTTTCGCATTTGGTCGTATTTTGAAAGGACCGGCAAAATCGAGTCCCGTCTTAGCAAATACAGGTGACGGTTGAACACGATAGTCCGTTAAGTTTCCCATCAGTTGAGTGGCTCTCGTTGGCTTCATTCGAAAACAAGGAATGCACTGATGAACTAATTTACGAATAGTGCTCCTCGCGTCTAGTGGCCAATACCTTTGTCGAACAATGCCGAGGAGGCTGCGCTGTCCGATATGCATGTTCGAACGATGCAGGTACCGTATCAATGCAACCGTCACAGGATGCTTATTAGGAAGCAAGGCTGGATGCTTCTGATGATATGGAAGCGTCGAGTTTTTCAATCTTCCCCCTACACGGAGAATCCCATCCGCCTCGTCGACGAAAGGATTTAAGTTGCGAGTCGAAAAGTTGAACTCCTTACCGGCTTGTAACGCGCTGATTTCAAGTTTGAAGGATTCTTTCTGCACCAATCGGATGATCAATGCAGATGCTCGTGATATTTCGGATGTTGTCGGTAAACCTTTCGTAATGGTTGTCCTGCCGCTCTTCACATAGTCACAAAAACGAACAACATACGCCATTGTACGCTGCATGATCGGATATCGGCTGATTCGATCGAAAAGCTGCAATCGAGGATGTTCCGGCGTTGTCAACAAAACAATTTTGCGTAGCTCCGGTAGCTGATCTTCTTCAATGGGGTGTGGTTCATCAAAACCACTGTCGGTGTGTCGTATAGTGGGTGGCCCATGCCACCACAGTTCATCAGATTGCAGATTTTTCGGCTCCCCTCCTCTGGATATGGAATCAGCTGGGTTGGACTTGGAAGGGATATAATTCCAAGTGAATCGGTTGGTCAGCTCTCGAATTTCATGGACTCTATTTCCGACGTATACAGCAAGAGATTCGGGCGATTTTTTTAGCCAGCACAATACGATCTGTGAATCACTCCAGAGAATAACGGATTCAAATTTCACATCGAGCGCCTCCAGCTGCTTGACGGCCAATCTTGATAACAGCAGAGCAGCCAACAGCTCCGCGCGGGGTGTCGTTATTTCCTTTTGCTTTCCCTTCTTTCGTGGTAGAATCCTAGACTTGCTGCAAATAAGCTTCAGCGTAGCAGATCCATCGTCTTTCACGATTCTGGTGTACAAGCACGCCCCATACGCCAGGTCTGGAAGCGTCGGCAAACCCGTGTAATTCTACGGAGCGAGCTCCGTCAGCAAGAATCCATCTCGGTATCTTCAGCTCATTGAGCCAGCGCAGTTGACGCCGAAAATGCATCCAGAAGTTAGCCACCTCGCTCGGTACGGGTTGATCCCAATCCAGATTGAGAGACCATAACTCCCGCATAATAAGTTTCGCAGCTGTAACCACAGGGCCAACAAAACCCAATGGATCAAAAATCCTTGCGATCTGGCTGAGAATCATCCTCTTCGTGAGACGATCCGATCCAACGGCGTCATCAACCAGCACGACAAAGGTGAAACAATCTTCCTGTGGACGCCAGGCCACGCCCAGGGTCTTGATTACAGTATTGATGCTTGGATCTTCAATGCTCACAACACTTTCTCGCATATCCTGTGGGACATCCTGAAGCACTGCTTCCGAATTAGAGCAAATTTTATGCACGTCGAAACATCCTTTGCGCAGTAATCCGATGATCTGGGTTTTCAGCTCTAAAGCGTCCTCTAGCGTATTCGCCCCAGTCAGCACGTCGTCAATGTAGAATGACTTCTCAACTGCCACAGCAGCTAACGGATATTGTGTCCCCTCTTCTTCTTTCTGGCGTTACGTCCCAAACGGGACAAAGCCTGCTTCTCAGATTAGTGTTCTTATGACCACTTCCACAGTTATTAACTGAGAGCTTTCTTTGCCGATTGACCATTTTTGCATGTGTATATCGTGTGGCAGGTACGAAGAAACTTGTATGCCCTGGGAATCGAGAAAATTTCCTTTACGAAAAGATCCTCGACCAGTGGGATTCGAACCCACGACCCTCAGCATGGTCATGCTGAATAGCTGCGCGTTTACCGCTACGGCTATCTGGGCCCCTCATCAATGGCTAATTGCTTTAGCGCCATCGTGGCCAGAAATGGAGACGATGCAAGTCCATATGTAACCGTCCGCAAATCGTATGTCTGGAGCGGCTGATCGCAGTTAGACCGATGCACAATCCTCTGGTATCGCCTGTCATCAGCGTGTACCTCGACTTGGCGGTACATTTTCGGTATATCGGCTGTTATCCCATATTTGTAGGCTCTGAAGTTCGATACGGTGCTAATCAAATCATTTTGAACGGTTAGTCCAATCATTTGCGTATTGTTGATCGACACGCCAGTAGTAGACTCAGCCGACCCGTCGAATACTACTCGGAGTTTTGTTGTTCTGCTGCTAGGTTTCAACACGTAGTGATGAGGAAGATAATATGCCGACTGTGGAGCCTTATCGGCCGCATTATTGCTCAACTCCATGTGCCCAAGTAGTTCGTATTCGCGAAGAAACGACATGTACTGATCCTTCAATACAGGCGCTTTGTCCAATCTCCTCTCCAAGGCGAGGAAGCGTTTCTCAGCCATCGTGCGTGATTCGCCCAGTTGTTATTTCAGGTCATTGAACGGGAGACGGACAATGTACCGTCCATCCGCAGTACGCTCATGAGTCTGTCGAAAATGATCCAAGCATTCCTCTTCAGCTGTTTGAGTTTGCGCAATAGGGTCGCAGTAGGCTTCGATTTCCCAAAACCGCTTTACGAGATGTCCAATGTCTTCTTCCGCTCGCGCGCAGAGTGAATGGAGTACTGAAGGCTCCTTTTCGGGGACAGAACCACTCAAGACCCAACCGAACTGCGTTTCCTGGAGTATCGCTGAACAATTCGGTAGTCGAACACGTCCGGACTTCAGCATCTCAAAGAATATTTCGGCGCCCAAGAGCATATCAATCTTATCCGGAACACCAAAGCTCGGGTCAGCTAGGTCGATATCTTCAGGGATGGTGATCGCTCTCGAATCCACTTTCGTTACTGGTAAATCTCCGGTTATCTTCGGCACCACTAGCATCTCAAGACAAGCGGTGTAATCTGTTAATCGGGATTTCAATTTAGCGTGGATCTTGAACCGAATCTTCGTTCGTGTTTCATTCAGCCCACTAATCGAATAGTTCGCAGGCTGCTTCTTTAATCCCAAAAGAGCAGCGAAGTGCTCACACACAAAGTTTCCATATACGAGGATCACCGCTGTCGAAAGCAATATCTGTTTGCCAGATTGTGCCCGTGTGTGTGTGTGTGTGTGTGTGTGTGTACAATCCACCTCCCACTGACCGGCAGTGCTTTTATGGAAGAAAATTGTATGCATGTATTTATTGATACCCTTTGATATCTTTATATCTGCAGACAATTTTAGCCCGGAAGATGGAAGGTGATAGCTCTACTGAAATTCCAACGACCCATTTCAAGAATGGCAGTAAATACACACACATTCTGAGGTCATTTTCATTTACAGTAAGCCCCGCATAAAAACACCCAGATATCAAATGGATATATGAAATGTTTTTACACTTCCCGAATCGAAAATTAAATTTTCGACCCTGGCACGTATTTAGTTATAAATGGTAATAGGTGAGTAAATAATAATAAAGAATGATTTTACCTGTATGAGTTTCGCTTGGAAAGATTAAAAATCCCAAGCTCCCACCTGGCACCTCCTCACTCTAGCTGATGTCAGAAGGACAACAGTGCCCAGGTTGCACTACCAGATAAGTACGCAACCCTTAGCTGGCGGTCTTTGTCATCGTTAGACCCGTGGAAGCGTGAGGTAGGGGCTTGTGAGGACCAGAGCTATGTTGGACGCTCCTTCCTGGTTGTCGACTCACCATTTTGCAACCCCTGTTTGCCAGATTGTGCCCGTGTGCAGAAATTAGAACGTTGTTGTTCCTGGCCACCGTCAGGCTTCGGCGCACCAGCGCCAACTGATGAATCGCGGTTTTGATTCGATACTTGCTGCTCGTTTCGTTTATCGCCGTCTGATGGTCCAACAACTAATGGTGGAGAATCGTTCTTTTTCATGGGAGTGTCGTTCGGATGCAGCGTTGTGTGGTGCCGTTTGCTACATTTCTTGCAAGAATGCTCAGATGAGCAATCAACCGTACGATGCCCCTTTTGGAGACAGTTGAAACACGCTCCGATTCGACGCAGGGTACTGTAGCGATCCGCGAGATTCGCCTTCTTGGAAACGTCGCATTTCCATAATTCGTGGTTGCTAGAGCACTGTGGACACTTGTCAGATGTGGTTACCAAGCTGCTGCCCTTGGATCTCGTTTCAACCATTTGCCTTCCTGGTTTCACAGGTTTCACGACACGTTTGTCCGGAGGGCGAATTTTCTCCAGCACTCGGCATCGTTCTCTCAAGAAGTCCATCGTAGTTTCATAACTGGCATTTCGTTGGCAGCCTGATCCAACTCCCACGCCTAATGGGTCTCGCCATCTAGCTTTTTCGTGATCCGATTTATCAGCATACTTTCACCTAGTCCGTCAACAGGAAGTTCTAGGTTCTTGAGCGCGTCAACATTCCTCGTACAAACATCTATCAGCTTACGTAGGCCCGCAGCGTTTTCACCACACATCTTGGGAAGATCGAAGAGAGCATCGATATGCTTGTCGACAATAAGCCGCTTATCCTCAAATCTTTCGGTCAACGTCGCCCACGCAGCAGCATAATCGTTGTTGTTAATTATCTCCTGATCGATGATGCCGGCTGCTTTACCCACCAACGAGTTGCGGAGATGATACAACTTTATCGCCGGTGACTCCGATTGGTAGCGGTCCATGATGGTTTCGAACATTGATTTGAAAGCGTACCAATTCTCATAAGTACCGTCAAACGTAGGCAGCGGCACTTTCAGTGGAGGCAGGTGCATCGTCACAGCTGGGACCGCCGACGTGGCCGCTGTCGATGTCGAGGGCGCCACTGTCGGCCTCTTTCGTTGAGCAATATCATCAAGCAGTTTAGTAATAATAACGTACAACTCACCGTATCGCTGCTCGAAATCTGTTAGTAAAGACACGTCTGATTGTGAACAGGTTTGAACAAGGAATGATTTATTGGGGTATTATAAATTCATGGCTTACTTCAACTCAACATCCCCCCTTAAGCTATAATTTATTAACTCCTAACGATGCCCTTGCTTCCAATAACTTAGGGGCTGGTACCGCTTTGGTGAGGATATCTGCCAGTTGATCATTCGAAGCGACATGTTTCAATCGTATGGTCTTCTTTTCTATCTGCTCTCGAACAAAGTGATGCCTTATATCAATATGCTTGCTTCTTGGGGAATATCCCATCTCTTTTTCTGCTAGACTGATGGCACTTTTATTGTCACAGTTGATTAGGAGTGGTGATGAGATTCCTTCAAGTTCAGCAATAAAGCCTCGCCACCAAAGCGCTTCTTGAGTTACGGCCGATAGTGCCATATATTCAGCTTCAGTAGTGGAAAGCGCAACAGTGGGTTGTTTACGCGAACTCCAAGCCACTGCTCCACCATTTTTCAGGAACACATATCCACTAGTAGAGCGCCTCGTATCCACATCATTTCCCCAGTCAGCATCGGTGTAAGCTTGAAGTTGATCGGCAGTATTCTTCGCATAAGTGAGCTTCCATGTTTTTGTTCCTTCTAGATACCTCAAGATACGTTTCGCAGCGATCCAGTGAGCCTCTCCGGGGTCTTCACAAAAACTACTCACCAGGTTTACAGCATGGCAAATATCTGGTCTTGAACACTGAGCCAGGAACTGCAAGCTTCCGACTAACTGCCGAAAAGGAATGTTCTTCATTTTATCACGTTCAGCTTCCGTCTTAGGTTTCATTTGACTTGTTAACTTCTGATTGGGATCCAAGGGAGTTTGTACGGAATTGCATCCAGTCATTTTGAATTTTTCCAGCAACTCGTTTACATAACGTTCTTGATCAATGGCGATGAATCCTTCTCCTCTGGTAATCTTGATTCCCAGGACTTGCTTAGCCTCTCCCAAGTCCTTCATTCGGAATTTCTTGGCAAGGTCTCGTTTCACAGCTTCGATCATTTGGTCGTTGGTTGAAAAAATCAAAAAATCATCAACGTATATTGTCACGATTAGAACTTGATCTCCTTCAATGTAATAATAAACGCAGGTATCAAATTTCGATCGCTTCAGTCCCATTCGTTTTAATTCGCTGTCCAGCTTGAGATTCCAAACGCGGCTGGCCTGTTTCAATCCATATAGCGCCTTTCTCAACATACACACTCGGTTTGTCCCATCTTCAAAACCTTCAGGCTGTTGCATGAATATTTCTTCGTCTCCTAAATCACCTTGTAAGAACGCAGTAACTGCGTCCATATGATGAACTTCCATGTCCAACTCTACAGCCTTGGCCATAAGATACCGAATTGTTGAATATCGGACTACAGGTGAATATGTCTCGGTATAATCTACGCCTTCGATTTGAGAACAGCCTTTAATAACCAGTCTCGCCTTGAAACGTTCGATCGATCCTTCCGAATTGGTCTTGATTTTGTATACCCATTTATTTCGTAATGCTTTTCGCCCAGCTGGTAGTTGCGTCATAATCCACGTACGATTTTGCATCAGCGCTTCATACTCGACGTTCATTGCATCTATCCATTGCTCCCTGCAACATTGTTCCACCGCTTCACGGTACGTGTTAGGTTCTTGCAAAACATCAGTAGCCTTCTGCGTGTCGTTAAAACGTTGACCAACCTGTCCAGCTGCCTGGCAACAGCTTCGCTCATCAGAACTGTCCTGTGAAATGGCAAGTTTCTGAGGAAAGGCACTGTAGGTTACCTCATAATCAAAATACTTGCCTGGGTGTTGGCGCTCCCTCGCGCTGCGCCTTACCACACTTTGTATCGGTGGCACTGAAATTTGCGGAGGGAGCGCAGTGATGCTAGCCGGCTCCACAACGGTTGCATCGAGCTCATCAACGGTCGATTCGTAGCCGTCCATGCTTTCTTCGTCGCTTCCATCATTTTCATCAACTGCTGGTGTTACCTTCGGATTTGAATCTTCTGCACATTCAGTTAAGAGCTCCATGTTATTTACGTCTACTGCTTCTACTTGATCACGATCGCTACTAATCATGCTTTCATCGATGATAATCACGTCTCTGCTTATATATACCTTACCAGTCTCCGGATCATACAGCCGGTAGCCCTTGGAATTCGTTGCATATCCAATGAACAAACACGCTTGAGATTTTCTATCCCATTTCTGTCGCTTATTTTTCGGTACATGTGCCATTGCTTTCGCGCCGAATGTCCTCAGGTGTGATATATCTGGTCTGACTTGAGTGAACTTCTCGTCCGGAGTAACAATAGCTCCTTTGGTAGGCGATCTATTTATAAGGTAAACTGCAGTACCAACAGCTTCCGCCCAGAACCGCTTGGTTAATCCAGCATCGAATAATAAAGCCCTAGCTCGCTCCACAATCGATCGGTTCATCCTCTCTGCTAAACCATTTTGTTCGGGATTATATGGAACTGTTGTCTCGTGTAAAATGCCGTGTTCTCGAATGTAACGTTCAAAATTGCTTCCAACATACTCCTTTCCATTATCGGTCCTCAATCGCTTCAATTTCTTACCAGTTTGTGTCTCAACGTATGCTTTGAAATCTTGGAAAGCAGCCAGTACTTCTTTCTTCGACTTCAAAAAATATATAAACGTCTTCCGACTCGCATCGTCAATAAACGTAAGAAAGTATCTGCTTCCTCCAATCGAAATCGTTTCCATAGGACCACAAAGATCGGAGTGGACCAACTCCAAAACTTCCATCGCTCTTCTTCCTTTAGATTTGAATGGTAAACGTTGGTGTTTTGCTTGAATACACGGAACGCATTGAGTATTGGATGTTTGTACATTTTTGAAATCCAAGCCAGTAACCATGCTTCTTAATCGCTTCATATTGTCGAAATTCATGTGACCAAGTCGCCTGTGCCATAACTGCATCTCTCTTCTGTCATTCGCCACGCATGCTGTTGCCTGACTCACCATCTCCAACTTGTAAAGTCCGTTGGTCTGAGATCCTGTTGCAACCAACTCGTTCGTCTGAGCCTTGAAGACCTTGCAAGCACTATCCGTGAAGACAACCTTATGTCCCTTCTTGCATATCTGGCTCACCGACAGCAAATTGATGGCCAAATCTGGAACACATAAAACATCTGATAGTGAAACTTCATACGAACCAGACTGTACTGCAGCTTCTAGGAGAACGTTTCCAACTGCAACCACCGGAACTTCTGCGTTATTGGCAACATTGATAGCTTGTGAAGTGCTTCTGGCATCGATGAGTTTACTTCGTTCTCGACACATATGGACAGTAGCACCGGAATCAAATATCCATTGTTCTTGGTTCTTCATCTGTTTCACATTGGCACTGAATGCGGCGTTTCTCGAGCTCTTCCTATGATGCGGTCCAGCACTAGAATCTTCAATCATGCCTTTCTGAGGACAGTCCGAAGCAAAATGTCCAATCCGTTTGCATTTGAAGCACTTGACGCTAGATTTGTCCTTCTTGAGCGGCTTCTTCTGAAAATTACTTACGAAAGCACCATCCGATCCACAGGACTTGGGAACGCTCGTGATTTTAACATCTTGCAGAATCTTTGATTTGACTGCATCCGCTGTTATCTTGGTACCCGAAGCTTCTATACCCATAATCATCGGCTCGTAGTTTTCTGGTAATCCCATCAGGAGCAAGCTTGCTAGCCACGTATCATCCACCTTGAAGCCTACCTCGGCCAATTTGTGGCTTGTCGACATAATTTTATTGACATATTCTTCAACCGATTTGCATTCCGCCAACCGAATACTCGTGAGCTTCCGCAGCAGACCCATACGGCGAGTCATTCCGCTGTCCTGGAACGCGCTCTTGAGATTCTTCCATGCTTCATGTGCAGTTTTGGCTTCTTGGACTAGACTATAGTTAATCGGTTCAATACTTAAACAAATTGTAGCTAGAGCTCGCAAAGAGGCTTCTTCATCAACCACAGCATCATCCGCAACATCCACAACATTCCAGGTTCCTTCCCGTATGAGTACCATCTTCATTCCGAACGCCCAGGAACTGTAGTTCTCTCGTCCTCGAAGTCTCTCCGTAATGGGCAAGGAAACACTGCTTGTGAATCGCTGGGTTGTTCTGGGTCTTTCAACATGAGATCCATCCGGTAATCCGGAGCCACCTTCTCTGGGATTCAGCATAGTGAAAACTTCGTTTGAAAAAATTTTGCTTTGTTCAATAATTATCAACCGTAGCTATGGTGCATCTGGGCCCATAACCTGTTAGTAAAGACACGTCTGATTGTGAACAGGTTTGAACAAGGAATGATTTATTGGGGTATTATAAATTCATGGCTTACTTCAACTCAACAAAATCAATGTACCTCTCCTCCGCTTCGTTGTGGGTATCTTCGTCGACGTCGAGACCATAGATGCGCTTCTGGTTCGTATTGTATTCAGCAAACGCATCTTCTATGGTCTTCAGCTGCAGCTGCAGGTAGTGTTTGTTTGCCAAATTGTTATTTGGCACCTCAGCACCCGCTGCAATTTTCGCTCCAGTGCATTCGACTGGATTTTAATCACTTTTAGTTCTTCATTCATTCTTCGCAATTGAAATATCTTCTTCTGTTTTTTCTTTTGTTCACTGATCGGTTCGATCGTTTGGTTCTCACCATCTCGGTTTGATTGTGCTTGTGTTTGCGCCCCACCTCTCGATGTCAACGGAGTTTCGAACATTTTGCTTCACTTCACACTCGAATCGAAACCGGTTGGGAAACACTGATAGGCCATCTTAGCTTAGAACGCACACACACTGCTCTACACTATGGCCTTGAAACGATTTCCGCTCAAAAACACAATTCGTTTCTCAAATGCTTTTTATTTTTCGTTATTGCAAGCACAAGCACAATCAATCTTGTTTTAAGTAAACACGAATCGTCAAAATGACGTCACAATTCTTCTGGGTCGACAAAAGCCGACGCTGCGCCGTATGCACACACACACACACATGGATCGCCGTGACGGCGTCTGAAGTCGGTGGTAGCTGAGTACCGGAAGAGCACACACGACACGATTCGCCAAGATGGCGTTGCGAAATTTCTTCGGAGCGAAAGCACAAGCTTCTATTCTGCCGCTACGGGCGATTTTTCACACTACGATTCACCGACTGGCGTCACAACTTGGTGGCAAGCATGTCGACGAAACTTCCCCAACATGCGGTACCAGCAAAATATTGCTGCGTTAACTTTTTTACGAAATCAAGCCGAATCACAAATGGCGTCGCTGTTTGCCGACGACATTCGGCTGATTCAACATAAAGCCCAAAGAAATCTTTCCGGAAAAATCACTTTCACTTCGCGAATTCCGACTTTTTGCGCACAAAAGTCGGTCACATCATTCCGAAAACTAGTAAAATCCGAGTTGTAAGGACCAGAATGAACAAGCTCGGGAATAAGTGGACTGTAAAACGTGAAAATTTTCTTACAAACGACCGTGAAGAAAACGCGTCTGGTCTTGTGAACGATACAAAAAATTCTGGCTTTATTTCCTGTTGTATTACAAAGGGTGTGTTAGCAAAGACAAATTTGTTAGTGTGGTACTAGATTTTTCTCCAGGGTTGCCAGCAAAGTTTCAATTTTAATTGCTAGCAAGGCAAGGTGTGTCGCTACAATAAACAGAAGGGTTTCTAGAAGAGAAAAAAACCAAGCAGGGCTATCAGGGTATTGAATTGAGAAATATCCTGAAGAGCACTCACCAAATAAAATTCTGCTTTTGGAATTGCTTTGCGAACTATTCTATGAGCGATGTGTTGCATTAAAGTCACCAATGAAAAAAATGACTTGTTGCGAGTCAATTTCCGCAAGTTTGTTTCTAATGACGAAAAAAGTGGATTTTTATACGGCTATGAATTTTGATAGAAACTCCTTAACAAAAAAGTTGGATCTCTAGAGTTTAGATCCAGATTTCAAATAAGTTTCAGTAATAACTGACAAACGAGCATTCCAATTATTTTGTAAAACCTTTTATGTGAACGAACTCTGCCATATTATTTTTCTCGAAGCCTCATACGCTGTTACCTGAATGGATAATTTATATACTATTCATTACGTCCTCACAGGTGGATTCGAAGAAGCTGGAAAAGGCGGAAGCCCGAAGGCAGCAGAAGCTCGAGAAGCGGGAACAAACGAAAACGACATCCGGAGCCGGCGTAGTTCCGGTTCTGCAGATGGCCACAGCTTCGCAGGTCATCAGCAAGAAGGATAATAAGATGGAAGCGAAGGGAACGAACCGGTCGATGGACATCCGGATTGAGAACTTCGATGTGTCGTTCGGGGACAAGGTGCTGTTGCAGAATGCGGATCTGTTACTGGCTTGTGGTCGTCGCTACGGATTCGTAGGAAGAAACGGTCTGGGCAAAACGACACTGCTGAAAATGATTTCAGGTAAGCAGCTGCAGATCCCAAGTCACATTACGATTCTGCACGTCGAGCAGGAAGTGGTTGGAGATGACACCTTGGCGATTGACAGCGTTCTGGAAGTGGACGAAGTTCGGACGGAACTCTTGAGGAAAGAGAAGGAACTGAACGCTCAGATCAATGCCGGTTCCAGCGATCCGGATCTGAGTCATGAACTTTCCGAAATCTACGTCCAGCTACAGAACATTGAAGCGGACAAAGCGCCAGCACGTGCCTCAATCATTCTGAATGGTCTCGGCTTCACCAAGGAAATGCAAGCCCGTGCCACCCGGACCTTCTCCGGTGGTTGGCGTATGCGTCTGGCCCTGGCCAGAGCCCTCTTCTCCAAACCCGATCTGCTCCTGCTCGATGAACCGACGAACATGTTGGACATCAAGGCCATCATCTGGCTCGAGAACTACCTCCAAACGTGGCCTACAACGCTGCTGGTCGTTTCCCACGACCGGAACTTCCTGGACACCGTTCCCACAGACATTCTGTATCTGCACTCGCAGCGCATCGACGTCTACAAGGGTAACTACGAACAGTTTGACAAAACCCGGACGGAGAAACACAAAGCCCAACGGCGAGAGTACGAAGCCCAGCTGGCCCATCGGAATCACGTGCAGGAGTTTATCGATCGGTTCCGGTACAATGCCAATCGGGCCGCCAGCGTGCAGTCCAAGATCAAAATGTTGGAGAAGCTGTGAGTATACTTTTGAGTTCTCGCTTTCAACCACGAATCATAACATTTTGATTTATTTCAGACCCGAACTGAAACCGGTGGAGAAGGAAATCGAGGTGACGATCAAATTCCCGGAAGTGGAACCACTGAATCCGCCGGTCCTACAGCTGAACGAGGTCCAATTCAAATACTCCAACGACAAGGTGATATTCAACCTGGTCAATCTCAGCGCGAATCTGGACTCGAGAATCTGTATTGTAAGTTACTTTGTGCCTCGTTCTTGTATTTGGTATAATCTTCTTCAACATTTTTCAGGTCGGCGAGAACGGTGCCGGTAAGACCACCCTCCTCAAGATCATCACCGGACACCTGCAACCGACCGGTGGGCTGATACATCCTCATCGGGGTCTCCGCCTTGGTTACTTCGCCCAGCACCACGTGGACCAGCTGGACATGAGCGTCAACTGTGTGGAACTGCTGCAGAATGCCTACCCGGGAAAACCCATCGAGGAGTATCGGCGAGTGCTGGGCAGTTTTGGCGTTTCTGGTGATTTGGCCATGCAGGTGGTGGCGTCCCTCTCGGGAGGACAGAAATCGCGCGTGGCGCTGGCCAAAATGTGCATGGGACGACCAAACTTCCTGGTGCTGGATGAACCGACCAATCACTTGGACATCGAAACGATAGAGGCCCTCGGCAAGGCGATCAATAAGTACTCGGTAAGTCTATCGCGGATTTTGTTGCAAGACAGTCCCCAAGAAAACGACTTTCTATTCTTTATAGGGTGGTGTGATTCTGGTTTCCCACGACGAGCGTCTCATCCGGATGATCTGCAGAGAGCTGTGGGTTTGCGGCGGCGGAACTGTTCGTAGCGTTGAGGGCGGATTTGACGAGTATAGGAAAATTGTGGAAAAAGAACTGGAAGCTGCAGCGGCGTAGGAGCGTTTCGGCAGATCAATTATCATCATTATTATTATTATTGATTGATTATCTACCGCGGAGGAACATATTACTATACTATTATTATTACGCTTTCTAACAAGTATACAGGAGGAAGAGAGAAAAGTTGTAGATGGAACGGAAATATAGAACCCTGCAAAGCATAGTAAGGCCAATAGTTTTTTTTTTAATGGATCAACAATTTCACGCCATAATGCTCGGTTCGTAGCCGCATCTCTATATCTTCCGTTTTATACATGTTTGTTTGTGTGTCGCGTTTCAGGCGTTTGAACATGCCTGCCACCTTTTCAAATAACAGGCGCGAAACAAACAAATAAACTGGATCTGTTGAATATTATACCCCTGTTCATCGAATTATGTCTTCTAACGAAACATTGACCAACAGGCATGAAAGTCCATCACGCCATCACCTTGTCTTAGCAGTCTTCGCCCAATATCTTCACACACACAATTGTCGATCTGATCAATCTTGAATATTTTCCGGAACCACTCTTAACCTCCTTCAAAGTAAAGGCTGTTTGGTTTCCATCATCCGCAGTCCTGACGTAGACATTTCTGTAGTATTTTACTAAAAGGATAACTGTAGTATTGCACTATAAGGATAACCTTTCTAACTTTGAAGTAATGAACCTTAAGATAGACTTTTTTAGACTCACTCGTCATCGTTAATTCCTTCACTTTTTATACATGTTTGTGGTCACTCAGTGAGGATCTCGGTATCTCATATCATCGGATAAATTCGTACAACTTTCGGGTTACATATCGAAATGGGGTTTTCCCATTCTGATCGAATCAGACATTTTAATTTCATCCGTTGTCTTGACCCTCATTGTCTGCGCTCTCAGCACCGTTCAGATGTTCATCATAGTATTGCTTCCACCTTTCGATCACCTCACATTTGTTCTTCAAAATGGGCCCATTTTTACCCTGCACATTTCGGAACGCGAAAACTTTGCGGGATGCGTTGAGTTTCCTATAGCACTTTCGCGTTTCTTGACACCGACATAGCTACTCTTTCTCCTCGCACTTCACTTCTTCCAGACGACGGTTTACTCCAGAAAAAAAGCGATCCGTTATATCCGATTATACATTTATTTTCTAAGAAACAACGTGCTACCCAATTGGTGACCATTGGCCTCTAGGCCTAGGGCGTTATTTATCATAGGGGAACCTGGTCCCATTCGGACCTAGTAACAGTTTTTTGACTATAGCTCTCAATCAAATTAGAGGGTGCACAAAATTACATTTCATTCTGATATTCTTATTTGATACTCATCTTTTTCTCTTAGACGGTTTTTTGCTATCTCCTACCAGAACATCCCAAGTAACAATTTCAATGCTCTTTGTTCTTAGATGTTATTTATTGAGGTTTTATTAGAGATGCATTAAATCCCAATAGATTCAATAATAGATTTAAAAGTGCTAAACGATCTTTTCAGTAAAAACCACTTTAAATTGCTTTGTAGATACCTATAAGTGCCTTCGTTAAAACTTGTTCGCTAGCTAAATTTGTTGATAATAAATTTTATGTTAAAGGAGCTGTATAGTGTCTATTAAAACCTATACTTAAAACCTCAGCTTGCTTGTCTTACAAAGACATCGATAAAACTCCCGAGACTGCTCTAAGTCATGTTAAAGTCTTCTTAAAACTCAAATGTCTGATGCAAGTTATGGCCTGCGTGTGGTTATCAATATCATCAGTGGATAATGATTATCATGTAAAGAATTATGAAACACGTGTTACGAGTGAAAACGAGCATTTCTTTCAGTTATAAACTGGCCACCCTATGCAATTGAATTTATTAGTGTGAGTAATAGATGGGTCAGTTACCGAGACAATTTTTCAGTTTCTTTGCGTACAACGCCGTGATCAGTACGCGTATTTTATCGCTAAATAAAAATTGTTAAAAATACAGTCCACAGTGCTAATTTCACTTCTATCCGAAGGAACAACACGAATGTAAAGAATCATAAAACATATTAAATTGGCAAACATTCTGCTCGTAGAATTATCTGACTACCGTGTGTAGCATATTTTTCCCATGCTTGCCTGAACTTTCCGTTCTCGGGGGACAACTTTGCTGCACACAACAGCTGAGCTGCTCGAAAAATGCTCTTATTTTCAGCCACTTATCACTTACCGTTGTCTGCGTCAGTACAACGGTCTTTTTCACAACAATTTCTTCCAGTAAAAACATAATTAGATACATAACGGAACGAATAAACTAAATTAAATTAATTAAAATCAAATCTTCCGCTTTGTTTACCTTTTTGACAGCACTAGCTTTCCTGAGTGCATTAAGTTTAAGCCAAGGCTCCCAAAAAACCTATTTGTCTTACTGCAGAAAAAATAATCTGATTTAAGTATGTAATAGCCAGAGGAGGATTTTGTGCAAGAATTCTTAGGATCAAAACCTCTCATGAATGATTATATTGTACGGAACAATCACCAATTGATCTTAAACCATCCCTGACAAGACCAGCAAGATTTAACTGGATGGAATCCATTTTTATTGACGCCGTTTCGGGTACAGAATTACAATATGCGTGGGATTACATTCTAAAAATGTAATGGAATAAAATATTAGATAGATAATTATGATGTTGTAGTTGTGGCGCATTGTTGTAAATCGATTTTTTTTGCCATTCCACCAATAAATTTTCTTTGGCATGAGTTTCACGCGATTGCAAGAAAATTTACTGCCACGCAAAAATGATGATTTTAATCTATTGTTATGAGTCGGCAGACATCATGATGGTTTCAATATTATAAAAAAAAAGTTTTGATTAATAAACAACTTGTTGACCGATGATTGTTCGATCATCAGCTCTTAACATCGGTTTTATTCCGTGTTTTAGGATATCGCAAAATATTTAATACCGCTAGTTGAGCTCAACAAGGCTACACAATAGCTCTTATGTATGTTTTACCGTATACTACAAGGGTAGATGTATTCATACTATATAAAACTAAGAAGTTTAAAAACGGTTTTAAGGTATAGTTTTAACAACCTCCTGTAGTGTGGGCCTCTTGGAGTTTTATCAAAGGTTTATTAAGGTTGTTAAATCTAATAAGTTCTAAAGTGAGTTTTAACGATATGGTGGTAACAACATGTGAAAAAACTAAAAATGTTTCTTGGGATGCCTGTACATGTAAGAACTAAATGTTACAAAAGGTCCGAATTGGACCAACTCTGTTCTAATCCGGACCATTCATTGTTCTAATCATTTTGGAAAAAAACTAGTTTAAACAATTTAACTCCATTTTATTTCATTTCAATACAATTTAATAATTCAATTGAACATCAATCTTCAGTTCGAAGAAAAATTACATTTTATCAACGTCAATAATAATTTATGTTTAACATCTGACTAAGTTGAATCCGAGTCTGGTTCAT
Organism: Aedes aegypti; assembly: GCF_002204515.2. NCBI lineage: Eukaryota > Metazoa > Arthropoda > Insecta > Diptera > Culicidae > Aedes > Aedes aegypti. Next base: position 372,059,503 of record NC_035109.1, read on the forward strand.
AGTACGACACTGGTTTCTGAACTCGTGATCGTTTTTCAGTTGGCAGACTACTTGTGCTGTACAAGGGGCCCACATAGCCGTAGCGGTGAACGCGCAGCTATTCAGCATGACCATGCTGAGGGTCGTGGGTTCGAATCCCGCTGGTCGAGGATCTTTTCGTAAAGGAAGTTTTCTCGATTCCCAGGGCATAGAGTATCTTCGTACCTGCCACACGATATACATATGCAAAAATGGTCAATCAGCAAAGAAAGCTCTCAGTTAATAACTGTGGAAGTGCTCATAAGAACACTAATCTGAGAAGCAGGCTTTGTCCCAGTTGGGACGTAACGCCGAAAAAAAAAACACTTGTGCTACAGCTCGGCAAGGATGGTGGTTGAGTAGTGGTTTTACTTGTTGTTTACGATTATCCGAAAAAACGTGAGTAATGACAGCTCCGATTCCTTCGTTCGATGCATCGCGAGGTGTGCCAAAGTATTGGGAAGGTGATATGTTTCACAGACGGGTATTATTATGGTGCACCTTCTACTTTGGCATCGTCAAACCTTGTGATCGTGGCCAGGGCAGAATATGATAAAAATATCATTATATTACTACATTATGCGGTCCATGTATAATGTCAATGTGACTGTTAGCGAGGTGACAAAACAACTTTGTATTTTTTCGTATCTTTTAGACCAATCTCAGAGATTTCTGTAAGCTGATTGAATGTGCTTATGATTTTCCATGATATTAACCTTTCGGTCGTCGCGCGAATTTTTGTAACGTGAGTAGTCGCGCGTTGTACTTTGTACAACATCCTTGGTTTTGCAAATATCCCAGGAGTCTGACCACTTAGAAAGATGACGTCTTCGACAAAATTGTTCAGTAGCTCAAGGGCTATGATTATTTTAGCCAAGAAATTTGGGATTTTGCCACTAGGCGGCGCTAGTGAGCATGAGACTTGTGTTTCGCAGATCTCAGGATCCTGACCACTTAGAAAGATGGCGTCTTCGGCAAAGTTGTTCGGTAACTCAAGGAGTACACGCAAAGAAAACAATTTTAAATATAAATGAATTCTGTATGATTTCAATAAAAAATATGTATTGTTTGCCGGCCTATAATTGGTTTTTATTGTTTCAACAACACTGCGAATTTGGTTCAACAATTTTTTTGACGTAGGACTACGTCTTTGTTTTCTATATTGGGGTGCACTTTAAAAGTACGGAAAATGAGACATGTAACGAAATTAGGGGAGATTTTGAACGTTAATAACTCAGTTGTTTATGAACCAATTATTACGATTTTAGTATCATTCGATCAGAAATGTATCTACGTATCGTTAGTAATATATCCGATAAGTGAATTTTGTTGTTAAACTATTGAAAATTTGATAAAAGTTGACCCCTTTCTTATCCAACCAATCACGTTCGAGCACTTTTCGACGGTGTCGATTCCCACTATAAAAGCAAAAGGGTCCCTGCTTCTTCCCTCAGTCTTCTTTTTGCGGTCGGACTGTGAACACGGTCGGGCGAGTCATTCTCGCTTTGCTTTTGCACCCGCGTCACAGTCCAATTTGTGTCGTCGGAAGAGGAAGACGCAAGATTGATTTGCGGCGGCGATGACGATGGCTTGGCTTCTCCGAGCGGCAAACTACTACTGCTCGGAGAAGCGTCCAAGCCATCGTCGTCGCCGCCGCAAATTTATCCGCGCTCCTAGATTTCGACCCGTGATAAATTCAGCATCGGCGGTCAAGAAGCAAGCCCGTTAGGAGCCAATTACCAGAAGCCCCCAGAGTTGCTGATCCGAGGAGTTGCTGCTAATCGAGCGTCGGAATCGCTCGAGATTCCAAGAGTGAGCATCGTTTCCAGATTTCGACTTGTGCCCGGGGATCCACTACCCGTTGCTGTTGCTGTTTGCGTTGAGAATTTCCCGCTTGACCATTGCAATCAACTGATAACTTCCCGCAGTGCTATTTATCTGCCATCGGACCTTGCCAGGACCATCAAATTTGTGGAAAAGAGTTGAAGGAATAATATTTCCGACCTTATTAGATCTTATATTTCTCAATCAATCTCGCAGCTTCATACAAAATTTAATTTGTTATGAATAATTGACTATTCGTGGACGCTGCTGCAGTGCCGTCGGGGTGAGTGCTTAACATTTCACAACGATTGTAAACTAGAGTGGAATTTCCGACAGAGTCTTTGATTTGCCATATTTTATGAGAACACTTCGATTACGAAAATGATCACATGTAACAAAATTGCGACATGTTTAGAATGCTTTTGAAAAGAAATTAAAGAGTTGTTTGTGTAATATTCCCTAATGTGTTTACCACATACTTGCTATAATCTCTTAATTCGTCTCATAGCATCATACAATAATTGATTTATTACGAATAATTGACAATACGGCAATTTGAGGATATTTCCGAGGACGCTGCTGCAGTGCCGTCGGGATGCAATAACAGCACAATGTTCATCTTGTACATCCCTTACCCAGACATCAGTTTCATATAGCCTATTTCCCAGATAAGAAAACGAAGAATTTGAAAGGAGGAGCATCACCTGCTATTGTAAGGGTATAAAGCATCCCTCCTTCGTTGAATTCGGTTTCATTCTGTTTTCGCTTTCGAGCTGGAAAGAGCTCCTCCAAACCTGCTCAGCTCCTCCTACCAGAGGCAAGCTGTTTGTACGAGATGGCTGAAGAAAATCGACCAAAGCCACTTGTTGAAGCGCACATCGTCATCCGCACCGCAAATCTCATCGGGCGAGGAGGATTGCAACCAGTGTCCAAAATGTGTCCGTGTTACGCAGATTCAACAATTCTAGAAAGATTCGCGAATCAGGCGAAACTGACAAAATGTACACAATTTAAGAAAATATAGCGTTGAAATTGTAGCTCGATTGTCTATTCACTGCACTTGAACTTTTCCCCTATCGATAATTTAACTATTCAAAAACCGCAAATTTGTAGAAGACGAAACTTCACCTCATGCCAAACCACACACTTTATTGGTTACGCCTGTGTTTTTGTTTATCAAAGTTATGGGCGCATCTGAAATCGAAATCAAAACACGGCGAGAGTAAACGGCGACACTGCAAACAAAAAATAAACAAGGCGTACATGGCGGGCTTAATTGAAACCAGAATGTAAACACGGCGCAAAAGTAATAGGCGACACTGAAAATAATATCGATTACAGGCTCATAACATTGGGCGATACTGGCATTCTCGAGTACGTTTTAGGCGAAACCTTTTAAGATTTTTTGAGTACGAAATAGCTAGGGGAATTGTAGGAGATGTTTGTGGTATTGATGAGGATTTTAAAACTTGGTTTATGAAATATGTTTTAATGTGAAAAGGTTAAAGTTTGAGTATATTTTCTCCAATTGGGATTTAAAATTGCACACGAAAATTTCATTGATTGTTTTCTCATTGTTATTGATTTGTCAGATAGGCCCTAATCGCGAATTCCTCTAGAATTCAATCGGCCCTTTCCAGAGCCAACAAATGTGTTTTAAAGAGTTAATTGTGTAATATTCCCTAATGTGTTTACCACATACACTGTAAGCTCAAAGTACCCTTTAAAGAGTAAAAAAGTACCCTCTTTGAGAGAAACTAGTTTAACTCTTAAAAAGAGTAAAGCATCTGTACTCTTTAATGGGTAAACGGCTTGTACGTCAAATCAGCGAGTAAATTTTACCCATTATTGCTGGTAGGTTTTTTACGGAAAATGGGTAAAATGTACTCTTTATTCTTTTATTTGTTGCATTCATTAAGAAAACTTAGATAATTAGGTAAATAGTAATGAAAATAATAACAGGATATAGTTTTCATTTTAAAAACACTTTATTTTCTTTTAATAAACAGTTCATGGAATCTAAAATTCAGCAGTACCTTTGTTTTAAACTACTACTTTTGATGGACATATTGACTCCCAAGACTGCTCTTTTTTATTCATTTATTTTTGAAGCCTGAAATAAATGTAGAAGAGTATTAGTAAACGAATAGTATTTTATGCTTCTGAATATATTAATTTACCTTTCTCTATAGGTAGAAAAACGCCGGTTTACATGGCCTCATTGTAATCAAAGCCAGAAGATCACGAGATTAAACTTCTTTAACAAGTTTTTCACCCATTACTGAGTAAACATCCAGAATATGGAAGAGGGCATTATTCACCCATTATAGAAAGTTGACAATTGCCCATTATTTTGACAGCTCCATATATCTTCAAATAGTGGGTATTATTTACACATTAAAGGATAAAGCGGAGTTTACAGTGTACTTGCTATAATTTCTTAATTCATCTCATAGCAGCATACAATAATTGATTTATTACGAATTATTGACAATACTGCAATTTGAGGATGTTTCCGAGGACGCTGCTGCTGTGCCGTTGGGATGCAATATATTTTCTATTGTTACGTGGTCCTACGTCACCAGTTCGTACAACCCCATAGGGATGTACCCTTATAGTTTTTGTTGATTTTGACAACCGCGTACAAAACAGTTGTTTCAAAAAATATAATTTTTGTTTCAAAAAATATAATTTTGGTTTTAACAAATATAACTTTTGTATGATTTTTGTTTTAAAAAATATGTTTTTATAACAACATTTTTTTCTATTTGAAATTAAAATATTGTTTTTGAAACAACGCAATGTTATTTTTTGAATCAAAGATTATTTTATTTGTTTAAATAATAAATCCATATGCATTATTTGACATTTCTATTTGTTTGAAACTTCGAAAATTTTTATTATTTTTCTAAAAAAAAACATTTCCAAGAAAAAAAAAAAACATTATTCAATCACATATTTCTGCATGTCTAACATATCAAAGTGATTAGCTTCAATTGGCTTATTTAGCGTTCAGATTTTGCTGATGACTACACCTGAAACAAATATGTGTTTCAGTTCTGCAAATTTGTTTTCATTCACAATGTTTGTGGGTGGACTATAACTGAGAAATTTTTTTATAAAAAATGGAAACAAAATCGAGAAACAAAGAAAAAACTTACTTGTATACACCCGGTATGTTAGGCTCACAGTTATTTAACACGTTTTTACTTCACAAAAGAAAAAAAAACATGCTGTTTCACATGTTCAATATTTGACATTAAGCAAAACTAAACATTAGGAACAACAAGAATTATCATTGACATGAATGCATGCTACATTCAAAGTGTTGTAGATTATTGTTGATTCAAAAATAATTAAAATTATTTCAACTCAGTACATGCAGTTGTATTGAATTGCGTATCTTTTTTGAAACAACAAACAATATTATTATTTTGAATAGCTGATAATTCTTTGCGTGTATCATTGTATGAGCTAGTTTATTTAAAATTTTGCTACCAGGCGGTGATAATGAGCATAAAACATTTGTTTCGCAAATATCTCAGAAGCCTGATCACTTAGAAAGATGGCGTCTTCGTTGTTCAGCAGCTCAGATTTTGTAAAACAATAACAGTCCCTGAGCTTCTGAACAACTTTGCCAAAGGTGCCTGTCTAAAAAGTCAAAATCCTACAGTTTCCGCAAAACAAAAATTTTATGATCACTAGCGCCGCCTTTTGGCAAAATATCCTATTTCTTAGCTCAAATAATGATAGTTCTTGAGCTACTGAACTACTTTGCCGAAGACACTACTTTTCTAAGTGGTCAGGCTGCTGAGATATCTGCAAACAAAAGTTTTATGCTCACTAGCGTCGCCTAGTGGCAAAATTTTGAATCAACTAGCTCGAACAATGTTAGTTTAGTCCTTAACTTACTAAACAACTTTGTCGAAAACGCCATCCTTCTAAATGGTCAGGATCTTTAAATATCTGCAAAACAAAAGTAAGACTTCCATGGCCACTAGTGCCACCTAGTGGTCAAATTCCGAATTAAATGAGATACCATCAGATAGCGCTTCACCTCCAGAACAACTTTACTTAAGACCCCAAGTTTCTATATTATATGGATTTTGATACATACCGATTTCAAACTGTGGTTTACCCGAACCGTGTATAGTGCATGCATTATTATGTGACTTCCATGTATATTTGTTGATTTAACCGTATTGTAAAGAGCCATACTGTAAATAAAAACTGTCGAGTATTGTTCTTAAGAAGATTTTTGAGGAATACAGTTTGGTTTTGTGTCGATAGATATCTTTGTTGCAAAATGATAGCATATGAATCACAACTGTTGTACAAAATACAACAGTGCGACAGCCCGAAGGATAACTCAAATTTGTTAAAACCCATGGAAATCTTGATAAATCAACTTTTTAGGTTTAAGACATTTTCAGGGAATTTAGTATAATATAAAGTACTGATAGGATTAGACATACTCCTAGCTTAAGGATTTCGGCCATACAATCTAGATCGTAACGTATTTCACTGAGGATCATCCAACTGGAATAGTCCTACAATTCCCTTTATTCTTGCGTTGTCTATCGCGTCATTTCCCCATCGCACACTTACCTCCTCAACCGCTTGGGCCAGTCCAGATCGATGGCCATCACATCCAGCGCATGGATGTCAATCGGTTGTCCAATGATACTCTTAAAACTAGGTTTGGTCCTTCCGAAATCCCCATGAACAAGCTCCTTGATGTAGGTCCCTGCCTGGGTCACTACATCCACCACAATGGCACGCTCATTGTTCCGACAGGCGAAAGCCTTTACACTGTGAATCGTTCTCGGGCGAGGTAGCAGAGGCCGCCGATGAAGAACTCTCAACGGAGTCCACTGCTCGATTACGAACGGTTCCTCAATGTTGAGGGCTTTGAGGACCTCGAGCGAAACGGGTCGATCCAGAACGCAGAGCGCCCGATAGAACTTTCGCTTGCTCTCCTCGCCGTGTTTAATGTGGGTCAGTTCTTCCCGGTCCACTAGCTGGAGATCCTTCACTGAAATCTAGAAATGAAGTTTTTCTAGTTAAATTACTTCGAAGAGAAACTAAGTCAACTCTCCATAACTCAATATTGAAGGGGCCATCGAGTTTGGGAGGTATCGAGTTACACAACACAAAACTAGTGCATATGCGATCTAAACTAATTTTTGCTATGGTTCTCTAGCTTCATATCGAGTAAGGTAGAGTTGACTGTATAATTATACATACCTGTTTCGATTTATCGATTGCGCTCTCCATCTCCGCCGCGGCCGATTCCTCCAAAAAGTCCCTGAAAGCACCTGGAATCTCCAACACAAACGGACGCCCTTCTCCCAGACACCTCACGTCCACATCCTCTCGGCCGCTGGAGCTGAATATCAAACTGTCCTCGGGTACCTCAAAGTACGGAGCCACCACCGCGGTCATTATCTCCTGCACGCTATTCTCCATCTTCCGCTTCCCCTCGATCACCCACGGAGTTTGACTCAGTTCCCGGGAAATCTTGCAGTATCTCCCGGCGAGGAACACGGTCGGACCGGTGAAGGTGATTTTCTCCAGAACAATTCCATCGTCTTGGATTGCCGGTGGAACCGAGATGTGCTTCCGGTACTGCTCCAAGCTTAAACTGCTCGGAGTGAAGTTCTTCTCGAATGCATTCCTAGTGATGAATTCCTTCCGGCAGTGCTTGTTCGCCTTCCGGTTCACGAAAACCTCCGGTTTGACCTTTGCCAGCAGCCGAATTTCCTCATCGTCCTTTGCATACTTGAACAGGACGTTAATCGCTACCCCATTGACCGAGAATGGCTTCCCCAGCGCTTCCTCCAGCTTCCGGTTCAATACCATCTTGAAGGCATCCTTCACCGAAACATCCGGCGCTGGCAAGTCCTGTTCGAATCTTCCAGGGAACTTCTCCATCAGGGCGATCCAAAGCGACAGCTGTCGCAGGTGGAACACTATCGGCAGGAAGATGGAACTGGTGAAACCTTGGCATTCGTACCGTTTGAATTCGCTACTCGAGCCAACTTGATCCAGGAGAGATTGCATCAGATCCGACTCGAATATTCCCAAACAGGCGACGCACACATTCTCGCGGATGCGCTTCGGTGGATTATCGTCCCCATTCGCTGGCAGATCAGTGGTGCTCAGGCTAATTCCCCTCTGTATGGATTCAAACGCATTAAACTTGATAATCATGTGAGGAAAGATTCCATACCTTTTTGAGTGCTTCCTCAACGTTCAGGAAATCGTCCGTTCGGCCTTTCAAATACCGAAGGCAACAAGTTCGACAGCAGCTCACCGACCGAAGATAGGTGTATATTTCCGAATCTTCAGGCATAATTTAAGTTGTTTTTTGGTAAAATGTAATCTTTAGATAACATAAATTGGATAAACCTAAACCTAAACGTAATTGCTCTGCCGCACGATCGATCACACACGAAACGAATGCGGTAGTTTGTTTATGTTTACAAAATTTTCGAGAACTGTCACATTTTGAGCACGTGTACTTTCCAGTTCCCAGTGATAGGGCTGTGCCGCACAGTGCCTTTTATTTTTAGCGGCCAGCATGGGAAAGCTTGGAAAGCACACAGTGGGAATGTCGTTTTTCTTTATTTGCACCGCCTGCACCGTTTTCCCACCGGTGTAGCAAAAGTTGCACCCAAACCGTTCTTTTATTCCGCAGGTAGCACACCGTTTCTACACCCGATTGCCACCGGTGCAGAAAATCCTACACCCTGATCGAGCTGGGTGTAGCAGGTAATGCACTCTTTTTACCAATACATATATGGTTCTTAACTGTCAGTGGCGTTCTTGTTTTGGTCCTTTTGGCAGATTTTGTTGTTTTCGGTAACGAACAAGCAAGATCTTCATTTGCGCTCATTTACGACTGCGTGGATAAAATTGATTTGTTTCGGAATTGTTTTTTTTAATCAGTAAAAGAAGAAATATTCTAAGCATTTATTAATGCTACAATAAATACAGGCTTATAAGAATAATAAAGGATACTGAGTATGTTTCATCATTAGTAGCTTTTACGGCTTATATTAAAAAAAGGAATTCTCTCAGATGTTTGGATTGCATGTAGGGTGCCGGTACCAATGGTTGTAATGTACCAGTAGATTGGACCATGGAATAAAACGTACATTTTTCGATAAAAACGACATGTGCTATTTTTGGTGGATAGATCGTCTCTAATTTAGTCCATTTGTCAAATTTCAGCTTTTTATTTTATCAAAAAGTCATATAAATAATTAAGTTTACGCAAAAAATTTGCTCCCTTGTACCAATAGTTGCCGTCGTGTTCCAGTAGTGGATCAACGGATGGAAGCAGTTTTTAAAATGGATGTATAAAAATGAAGAAAAGTCTCAGACATGATCTTTATGCTTCATTCGAAAGATATTAGTTGCTGTTCCGAGGGAAAAATGTTAAAGCTATTTAAAAATTTACCATTTTGTTTAAAATTCCTTGTATCATTCCCCAACGTCTACTACTGGAGCACTAGCGCAACTACTGGAACACGTGTACCAATAGTGGCCCAAGCGATTTTATGTTAAAAAATTAGTTTTATCACTCTTTTTATATTTTTCCCATATAGTAGAGGTTGAAATCTTTCTGATGACGCCAAAAGATCTCTGTTAAGGCTTTTCGTTATTTTGTTATGATTTTTTATAGCTTAGGTAGTCCACTAATGGCACCGGACCCTATACCAGTAAGTACTATATTAAAAACACTTGAGTTCAGTCAAATTTTCCGAAATTTGCTCATGGATGCATATTTTTAAAAATATTGACGAGTGATCGGTATTGATTTTCCATTAGAATTCTATTCTAGTGCAATGATTGATTTCCGTTACTCTCTTCGCCTTATTACAAAAAAAAAGATTCACCTTTTGCATCGTGAGCTAGAAATATTGCGGAAGTATGAGTTTTGGCGAAATTATTAGCCCGAAAGATTGGATGAAATTAAACAAGTTCTTACAGTATTGAAATATGAAAATTCTGAATTTTAAACGTATATTATTCAATTACGAAACATGTATCATGGTATCAATTCTCAGGAAAAATAAATTAATGTACATATACCAAACATTTATTTAAACATTTTATATTCAGCCAGTGCTGTAAACACCATTAACAAACTATACAAAACACGAACGAATCTAATCCCGACCAGACGGAAGAAACAAGATTATAACAGGATGTGTTCCCCTGATATAATTTTTTTATATCACCAGTTGTTATAAAACATGTACCGTTAGTAGTTAAAATAACAAAAATTCTAACAAAATTTGGACCAAATTAATCTAAAATATAACACATTCTGTTACAATTATATCAAAAATATTACAGAATTTGTTGCAAGGATGTTACAAAATAACAAAATTATAGCAAACTATATTACTGCTTATGACATCGGATGTTGATTGCCACAAACTTATAAAAGCGATGTCAAAAATATAACAAATCATGTTATAAATGTGTTATTAAAATTATAACAAGTTGAGAACAAAGCCATCTTGATAACAAAGTCTTATCAACTTCTGTTATTTTTAACTGCGGCTGATAGAAATGTGTTATAATCTTGTTATGTGGTTCTGGTCGGGATGGTTCCGAATCCCTTACAGCAAATTAAGAATATCAGAAACAGCTGTTCTATCTGTTTGAAGAATGACATTTTGTTTTGATTGACGCCTTCACTAATACTATCATACGCTATCAAAATATTGCACCGAAACCGTTCTATTTTCGGGTGTCAATTGTTACACTCGCGCGGTGCACCGTCGGGAATAATCGAAAACGACATAAGACTAAAGAGGCCGTCATTGAAATTTGTACACGGAGAAATATTTTTACCTAATTTTTGAGTTTACTTTACCCAAAATTAGGTATATCGATTATAGTTTCAACCCAAAATCTCTCGGTTTTCTCTTTCTCCCACACGAATGTTGTCAAAAATAGAGAGAGCTGCATCTACCCAATGGGGGTACTTTGGCCCAATAAGCCAAATTTGGGTAAATGCAACTTTTCTTATGTTTGGGTCGAAAGAACCCAATTTTGCGTTAAATCAACCCAAAATTGAGTTTTTTTTTCTAATGGAATTAAAGCCAAACTACCTAGTGGGGACCTTGGAAATTTAGCCAAAATTGAGTTATTGGGCTAAACTACGGAATTGCGTCGAAACAACCCAAAATTGAGTTGAATTCCGTCTCCGTGTACTGATCATCGATAATTTATTTATTGAGGTTGATTCGTCTCACGATTGTGCATTAAACAAAATTACTTGGTTTTGGCTTCATTCACAAATTTCATAACGCCTAAAATGGTAATTTTCAACACCCACCCATCTACCGCCTTGTAACGCAATTTGTAAGAATATTTTTCAAATTTTTGTATGAGATGTATATAATTTTATTAGTGTATATTTACATACATTGGAATTTGGATTTCCGAAGAAATTTAGTAGGTCGTATGAATAAACTGAGCAAAAGCTTTTACTTTACTCAAATCCACCTGTCAGATCATTTTCTTGAGCATTTACTCAAGTTGGTATGAAAACTGAGAACTTGCCCGCTTAATCAAGAACCATATCGATACTAGCCCCCCTACCATCCACAACAATTTGCAACAATATCTGGACCACTACGCAAATGCAAATTAACAACATGTCAACCGTACGACAAACGTGTTTGACAATTTTGTGAATAGTGAATGGGAAAATAATAATGTGGGGAATAAGCTGTTAAGTTACAAAGTTACAACAAAATGTTTCATGAATAGTTCGTCAAACGGTAGATATACCGTCCATTTTTTGACAAATTTATTTTAAGCCAAATGGTTAAAAAACATTAAAACCATAAATCTATATAAATAAAAATTGAGTGGTGTTCGTATGTCACGAAATAACTTGAGAACGGATCAACGAATTGATATAAGTTTTTCACTGTTGCACTTGACAAGGGATGCGACGTGTTTGTGCAAGGAAAAAGTTTGGGAAAGTCTCCGGAATAATCGGGAAAACGGGAGAAGACTCAGGTGTCATTTTGTATGGGGATTACAAGACGTTTTGCAACAGCCTACTTGATGGCAAGACGAAGTTTGCCGGGACCACTAGTATTCAATATAAACGAATAATGTTTGTGTATTAGTTGGTTTTTGGTGCTACATGATTATTTTACTGTATGTGGTATTGTCAAAGATACATTAAAGACCTCCATGTCCCTTGCAGTTGCCCAAAATTTTATGGCTCATGAGGTAATCTAGAATGCCGTGAAAAGTGTATTGCGGTCTGTCAAACTTGGGTACCTTTTGCACTACCGAGGGACCAAATGCAGTACTAGAAGCGGTACCCAATCTGAGCCCGAGTGTGACGGACCGGGTATTGTTCTTTTGGATTTAAACCATAAAATAGAAATGATACATTTTGAGTATCTTCAGAAGAGTTACAAGTCGTATGATGAATAAAATAGCTTCTATAAATCATTCATGCGATTCGTAACTTTGCTGAAGATACCTTTTATAAGAAATAAAGATCACATTTTATAAGAAATAGTGAAACAAGGAAATATCTGCAAAAAATATTACTTTTCCAAGTTTGAAATTCCATGGACTGTACTTTTAATAAACTTATTTTATTATTTCACATTAGGAAAAGGTTCAGTTGTTAATTCACCACTTGTAAATTTTTCTCACACATATTTTTTTTTCCGATGGGTTCAAATTTGCCAACCTTTTAGCTTCCGCTTAACGGGAATCGTGACGGAACAGCGTAGTGCACCGTCCCGAGAAAACATTGCTTGTCTTGTGCCTGGTGAAGCACCGGCCTGGTTTCGGGCATTTTATCTAGTCCCAGCGTCTCCGATCCCAGCCGTTTTGCTGAAAGGGCTCGGCCAGTCCAACAGCAGATCGTGTCGATTCCGTCGATGATTCCATTCCCGCATCTAAGAGAAAAACAAATGACTCACGTGCTACATTTAGATTAATCAGATCAATTGCTTACCGGCGCTACTGTTGCTGGACATTTCACACTGATTCGTGCTGATTTTATAAACTATTTTTCCCAAAAACAAATCAGCCAAATGGATTTCACTTTTTATCCATATTTAGATAGAGAGAAAACAAACACTCCAGTAAAACATGATATCAGCAATGTACGTTTTCGATTTTTTTTTTACAAAATATGTTTTCACACAATGGATCATTGAAGGTAGTTTTTGTCAGTGCTCACCACATTAAAACGAAGGCGCCATTGTATATGGGATTTAACATTGTGACAGCATTGCTGTTCTGTCAAACACACAAGGCTACGGTGGCGCTATCTATGCTTTCCATTTTGGTTATTTTAATGATCCATTTGTTGAAAAAGTATAAAAGAGTCCATTCACAAATTTCATTACCCTGAAGGGGATGGGTGGGTGTCCTTAAGATGTTACAGCTCATGCAATATTTGAAAAATATTCATACAAAATGCGCTACGAGGAGTTGGGTGGGTGTCAAAAATGTATATTTTTGACGTTATGAAATTTGTTAATAAACCCAAAGAACTAAAAAAAAAACTGTAGTGTTTCAAGATTAAGTTGGATTTTTTTTTTTAATTTTTTGTAAAGATTACGCTGTTGTGAGAAAATTTTATTAATGGATTAAGTTCGCTGTTTGCCAAATTGTAATGAAAAGGTAAAATACAGTGGAATGCATATATGTGCAAGTGTGTTGCGTACCAACCATTTTATGGACGGTCATTTTATACTGCCACTATTTCCTACAAGTTTTCTGTTTCATAATATTTCACAATTTCTGAACAGTATTACATACTACATTTATAAGGTTTAATTGTATTACATACTGTTACTGTTTGCTGTGGATTATGAAAACCGTTATTAATAGTCTAGAGCTTTGGAACTCCAATTGTCCAACAAAAAGGCCACTGTTTGTGATATAATAACTCTTACAGCTAGAAGAATCTTATTGTTTGGAAAATACGACGAATTTTATTTTTCAATGCGGGTGTTCTACTAGAATGACACTATTCCTCCACTCACGGAGAGGCGAAACAACTCAAAGCTGACATAAAAAGTACCTAAAATTAAGTACTTTGCCAGCACCGTTGAAATAAGTAATTTTATGTTCTCTGTTTTAAGTACTTTTAACTTATTCTCAGAGTACTACCGATAAAACTGATTTTTGAGTTCCCGCATAAACAAGAACTATATCAGTACAGTTTCCCGAAAGCTCCACTACAATTTGCAACAATATCTGAAACATTTTGGTTACAATGAAAAATAACAATATGTCCACCATACCCGAAACGTTTTTAACAATTCGACAAACGGTAAATAGGAAAATCACAATGTGGGGAATAGGCGGTTAAGTTATGTAACAATTTGAAAACGTCGATTTTCTCGAACAAAATTTCTCATCAACAGTTTCCCGAAAGGTAGATATACTGTCCATTTTCTGGCAAAATTAATGTAAGCCAAATAGTTTTGATACATTTGAACCATATATTTCTAAGGGAAATAAATAACGTATGCATAATTATTGGATTACGGTGCTTTATTGTATTTTTACCCTATCCCATACTGGTATGTAAGTGTTATACCATAAGAATCAAATATTTGAATTGAATTCATTAAATAAGAAATGATGAAACAAATCAATACGTGAAGAGAAAAATAATGTTTCAACTTGATCAACTATTTACTCAAATCATCATAGTTCTTTAAAAAACTGGATGTTGTCCTTCCCGTTGGCACCATTTCCGTTCCACACCAGCAAACCGTTGTCCATGTAGAGCCAGGCCATCTGATGCCGCTTCTTGGCTACTTTTTCGTTGTACAGTTTGGTGAATTCCTCCTCCATCCGGCAAGCGGCATCGATTTTGGTGCGCAGTTCCTACGGGGATTGGGTTTGAACCAAACATCCAACAGATTGGCGAAATAAATGTACTTACTGGGTCGATCGCAGTCGTCATTTTTTGATGTGAATTGCTGTTTTGTAAATATAATTTCAACTTAACTCGACTGTTTTCCTTCGACGGCAATCGGCGATTTTTTCTACACTCAACGCTAGATTGTCGTTCACAAATACCAACAAAATGTAACTATTTGTCGAACTGTTAAAATGTAGTTCAATATTGTCAAATGTAAATGTGTGAGTGTGTTGCACAAATTAAAACAAAAACAATTTGCCGAATGGTGGCGAAATATTTCCACCACATCTTGCTTGAATCCAACCCATATAATTTAACAATATCAGAGCAGTATCATATATTGTTACTGATAGGTATGGGTTAATCATATTGTTTGAAATGGTGAACAGCTTTGAAGTCCATATGGTTATACATAAAAGCAACTATTTCTGATACATTAACCGTACCCGTTACAAGATGTTTATTGTTCTTAAAGTAAGACAAACTGTATTTTGCTATGCGGGTTATTTGAGAATTTTGATTTTTGATGATTTATTTTGTTTACTTTTCGTCCTATGAAAGTACCCAAAATGAAGTGTTGAAACCGCATTCTATTTTAGATGAAAAATAAAAACGACTCCATTAGGATAGGTGATAAGAGAGATTTTATTGCAATATTCAGGTAAGTTTCCATGTTTTTATTGCGCGCAAACCCCAAAATTTTATTCCTCATTTCGAGCTTCGGCGCCGCCGTCCCAGCGACAAGGCAAGTTGTCATAATTCTTCGTTATCTTTTTTTTCGAGTCAATGTTTATATTTGTCAAATTGGTTTAGATCAGTGACAGTAAACATCACGTAAATGGCTTTACTTTTAAATCAAGAAGTTCATCGAAAACATGCATCAACGAATACAGTTTACCATTGTCTTTACGGATTTTATGTGATTGGACTCTCGAGAAAAGCACTGAGCACAATATATGGGAAAACTCCAGCAACTATCTGGAATTGGATAAAACAGTACGAAGCACATGGTTTCTTCAGCAGGAAGGAAAGAGAACGCGTTTACAGGAAGTTTTCGCTTGAAATGCGATCATGGATTATTCAGCTATATCATGAAGTACCAGTACTTTTCCTGGATGAAGCAAAAGCAAGGTTTGAAGCAAAATTCAACGTGTACATCAGTGTGGCTTCAATATGCAAAATACTACATTCACAAAACTTTACCTGGAAGTGCATTGAAAGAAGGGCTATACAAATCCGCGAACGAGATATTTTGGAGTTTTGCGCAGAATTAGCTTGCTTCCAATGGGATTTGTATAACTTGGTCTTCATAGATGAAGTATCCTTCGATAGCCGGGGAATGCTTCGTAGTCGTGGCTATGCAACCATGGGGGAGAGAGTCTTGTACCGTGGTGAGTTCAAACGTAAGCCCCGGGTATCCGTTCTATGCTTCCTATCAGAATGTGGCCTTCAGGAAACCTATTATTCGGATGGAACTTTCAACAGAAAAAAGTTTTTTGAATGTTGCAGAGATTTTGCAATCAACAGTGGAAAAGTTTTTCAACATCCCGGATTTGGGATGGCGCAAGAATCCACTGTGATCCTAGCATCACACGCTATCTACGCTCTTTGGGGATATATATAATTTTCCTCCCGGCTTATTGCCCTTTCTTTAACCCTATTGAGTATTTATTTGGATTTGTTAAGCAAAAAATGAGACGTAACTATGTTGAAAATTCTAACGAAAACTTGGTTCTGTTTGTGGGAGAAATGCTGAATTCATTTAAAAAAAATTCAGCTACGAATATTTTCCGAAAATGTGGCTATTATGCAGGGGGAACTTTTGATCCCAATAATGGTTTGCGACAACAGATAAAAAAGTTTGATTGTAACACAAATACTGATGAGTCTCTAAAAAAAATGATAGTTATGTACAGTTGCATGATATCATACGAAGTCTTTAATAAAAAGCATATTTGTAATATTTTATGTTATTTATTTAAAATAATCAGTACACTGAGAATGAGAAATTTGCCCCATTTCTTACATCGGTATAACGGTATAGCTAAAAAGTATACACTGCGCTTAATCCAAGGCTTAATCATGGTCAGTATCCCAGCAATCGATTACAGTTTCTGCCAAAGTGAAACTAAACTCATTTTCTTGAACAGTTGCTGACTGTGCAATAGCCGTCAACAAAGTTTCATCCTCCTTTGCCTTCTCCACAAGGCTATCAACGATCACTTTCATGTCAGCCATAAGAATAGTAATGTTGTCAAAAGTAGCTTTCAAAGCCTTCACTTTTTGACCGTAACCAGCATTAACGGTTTTTGCCACCTGTAGGTCCTTCCGCATTGCAGAGAGCTTTGCCGAAGCATTTTCTAGTCTCGGCCTAAAAACAGTTAACAAATGGTCCGGAGGAGTTCCCTTGGCCAAAGCATCCCTACCAAGGGCCGGAGAAGACTGGATAAAATCGCCAAGAATGTTTTTCCTTTAGTCGTTTTTTCAGTTTTTCAGCTTCTCGGGTTGAATGTGCACCGGCTCTGTCTTTTTGGACGGGTTGAATCAACTTATTCTCCGCTTGCATCCACATTTGAAGTGATTGGACAGACAAGGAATAGGTGTGAATAATCCTATTTAACTGTTTTTCATTCCACTTCATAAGGGCCTCAACAGTTTTCGATTTGGCAAGGCTGTACACTTTATTCGAATCAGGATCCTGCATCAATACGTAGTCTTCTATGTCCACCAAATCAGGTGTTTCCTTCGAGGACCATTCAACGTCGTACTCCAGTTTTGTAGATCCGGGTACTTTTCTGGTGTTCGAAAAAACGAGCGCTCGGTTACAAAAAGATTTGGCCACATTCCACAATGCTTCGAAAATTTCCTCCACGGTGTCTCCGCAAAATTCGGAAGTTTCCCCAACTTCATTAGACCGTTGCCCCTTAAAATCCTTCAGGATTACGGTTGCTTTGAACCTAATCAATTTTTCTTCACAGTCCAGCTGTTCTGAATTTAAAGGGTCATTCAGATCATCTGCATCGTCTGCGTCATCATCGATTGGAATTCGGAGCGATTGTTGTTGGAATTCATCGTCTTCAATCTCATCAAACTCCATGTCCAGGTATTCAGCTTCTGACATGTCGGAAGAATTTAGAATTCCGCTTATCTCGTTGTTTCTCTCAGGCCCATCCATTCTGATGCTGCGAAATCAACAATAAATATTTAAGAATATAGTTCATAAAACCAATTAATATTACCTGTTGTACACAAAAATTTGCAAAATGTCTTCAATCTCGATAGGAACACTTGTTTATTTAGTTTTGCTTCTCCTTTTACACTAACCATCTGACAGTTGTATGATGACTACTAAAGATGACTATATGCCCTGACTCTGCATTGGAACGTCGCAGGAGTGGTCGCCCAATAACGTGTCACTAAATTCAGCGATACTTTTAAAATTTTCAAATTAAAAAGCAATATTAAATAGCAGTCGTTTTCCTATGAACTTTCACTATTTTATTGCAGATCTATGCAACGTGCACGGGAGTTGGAAAAAAAATGCACCAACAGAAAGAGGACCGTAAAATCCTTCCCGTAATTAAAAGGAATTCCAAATCCGTTAAACTTGAATTCCACAGGTAGGAATCGGTGCAATGTTATATTTGAAACAAGACTTAAGTATTTATAATATTAGCAGGACAGCCTCACAAAACAGATGCATCACAGGAGCAGGAGGAATCTCACACCCTACAGGAGCAGGAGGATTAATCACGCCCTACACATTCGTCACCGGAACACTGGTTGCGGATATTCTGAATTTTTCGAAGATCATTAAGATATTTATGTGTTAATTAATTATGTAATTGAAAGTGTGAATAATAGTGAAAAATAATATATAATTCATAAAGCTAATCTATGCAGTTGTTTCAGAGAAATCACGATCAAAATAGGGTCCTAAAGCCCTGTCCCAATTTTAGTGCCAAACGCTTAAGTTTAGGCCAAAAACACATGTTTACTCAATTTTTTAATGCTTTTCATTTGTTTAAGTACAAAAAACATTTGTTTTATGTTTTTATAGATTTTGTCACACCCCTTGGTTTAAACTCAAATTTTGGGTGTATTTTGTTTTCCGTGTCCCTTCCGAAATGTCAGATAGGAACAACCCCAGTGGTAAAACTAAAACACCTGAGGTATTTTTGTCGACTAAGCGAACGTCAAACATGATCTCAAGTGTGAACCTTGACATCCTTGACATATGGATCCAATTTTTAAATAAAAATTTTAATATGATATATCCGTTATTTGAGCGGGAAAAATTGCTAAAGTAGTTGCAGTAACATGCTCTTTCGTGTTATGAAATGAAAACAAGATTTCATTAAACATTTTAGGACCCTATTTCGAACAATTTTGCCACCGCTAAGAACCCTATTTTAAGTAGTTTTACCAGGTCCGTCACACTCGGGCTCAGATTGGGTACCACTTCTAGTACTGCATTTGGTCCCTCGGTAGTGCAAAAGGTACCCAAGTTTGACAGATGGCAGTACACT
The DNA here is from genome assembly GCF_002204515.2 of Aedes aegypti. Lineage (NCBI taxonomy): Eukaryota > Metazoa > Arthropoda > Insecta > Diptera > Culicidae > Aedes > Aedes aegypti. The sequence goes on from NC_035109.1 coordinate 372,078,817, forward strand.
TTTCACGGCATTCTAGATTACCTCATGAGCCATAAAATTTTGGGCAACTGCAAGGGACATGGAGGTCTTTAATTTGTCTTTGGTTTTACCCCAAAAATCACTATTCCCGAAATAGTTAGTTTTTACTTAAAACGGCCTCTTCGTGGAATGACTCCAAATTGAATACTTTGCAAAATACTCAATTTTGAATAATTCCACTTTAGAGCATCTTTAACGGGGGCGACTATTTGGGTGATTAAAATGATCACCCCCAGAGTTGTCATTTTAGTTTAGTCACTCATTCTCACACCGGTGGCTACCATATTTAGTAACTCGTTACCGTACCGGTCGTTGCTTTTTGGGTTAACATATGAGTTGTGAAAATAATGGTGATCAATTCAGGTTGGGAATTTTTGTAACTCTGCTGGAATATCTATTATATTCTGGTGCGGAATTATTAGAATTCCATCGGAAATTTTTGAGATTGTTTATGAATCCAACTGGATGCTAATTTGATTGGAACCCTTGCCAATTCTACCGGAATCCTTGTAAATCCTACAAGAAATATTGCAAATTTGACCGTAATTATTATGAATCTGACTGGAATCCTTGGGATTCCGACTGGAATTCCAGTCAGAATCCCGAGGACTCTAATCTGAATCCCGAGGATTCCAGCCGGAATCCCTAAGATTCCAGCCGGAATCCCTAAGATTCCAGCCGAAATCCCGAGGATTCCAGACGATATCCCAAGGATTCCAGCCGGAATCCCGAGGATTCCAGTCAGACTTCCAAGGATTCCAGTCGGATTCCCAAGGATTCCAGTCGGAATTCGGAGGATTCCAGTCGAAATTCGGAGGATTCCAGACGGTATTCTTATCAAAATCTCTTTCCAATTCCAGTCAGAATCCCGAGGATTCCAGCCGAAATCCCAAGGATTCCAGACGATATCCCAAGGATTCCAGCCGGAATCCCGAGGATTTCAGTCGGACTTCCAAGGATTCCAGTCGGAATCCCAAGGATTCTAGTCGGAATTCGGAGGTTTCTAGTCGGAATTATAAGGATTCCAGTCGGAATTCAAAGGATTCCAGTCGGAATTCGGAGAATTCCAGTCGGAATCCCAAGAATTCCAGTCGGAATCCCAAGGATTCCAGTCGGAATTCGGAGGTTTCTAGTCGGAATTCTAAGGATTCCAGTCGGAATTCCAAGGATTCCAGTCGGAATTCGGAGGATTCCAGTCGGAATACCAAGGATTCTAGTCGGAATCCCAAAAATTCCAGTCGGAATCCCAAGGATTCCAGTCGGTATTTTTATCAAAATCTCTTTCCATTCCAGTCAGAATCCCGAGGATTCCAGCCGAAATCCCGAGGATTCCAGTCGAAATCCCGAGGATTCCAGGCGGAATCCCGTGGATTCCAGTCGGAATTCTAAGGATTCCAGTCGGAATCCCAAAATCCCATAATACTCCGAAATCGATAAATTCTTACGAGGATTTTCGAAGATTTCATAAACTTCTATCGGATTTCCAATAATTGCATCAGATTCCTAGTATTCTTATCAAAATCTTGAAGGTTTACCCGAATTCCCAAAATTTTGAAATTTCTACTTCATGCGCATCATGCATCAGATTTCCAAAACTTCAACCAGAATTTCATATCCCACACCGTATGCTTGAATTCAAATCGAATAGCAGCGCAACTATCGCGCTGCTAAATTTGCTCACCCGATGCTTTCCGAAGGCAGCGCTGTCATTTTGCTACCCCGGTTAGCAGCGCCCGGTACGGATCAGCGTAATGATACTGCGCTATGTAATTTAGTTTAGTCACGCACCGTTACGGCTGCTCTTAGCTGTCAAGATGAGTACAAAAGAGTTAATTTTAGGTAGTTTGGCCTCTCCCTGCTGATAACAACAAAATTCCTTCAGTTTTTTTTTCAATGATTTCTTTAAAAAGTTCAACAAAAACTCCAAGAATTCATAAATGAGAACTTGAAAGAAATTCCTGAAACCACAGATTTCATATTTTTCCAACGATTTCTAAAAAAACGATTTCTAAAAACTTGGGGTTCATTCACAAATTTCATAACGCCAAAAATGGCCATTTTTGACACCCACCCACCCCCTCGTAACGCTTTTTGTATGAATATTTTACAAATTTTGTATGAGCCGTAACAGCGCGAGGACACCCACCCACCCCCTTCAGCGTTATGAAATTTTGTGAATGAGCCCTTGGAAGTTAGACGTCCATATCTTGTGCTAACTGGCTTTCCTTATGTATTTTCTTTGAAATAATTTGTTCCTTGACGACATGATTTAAAGCTGTAAAAACTAACGTGTTACCGTTTTGCCAAGAAATTACAATTACAACATTTTTAGATGTTCAGGATCAAAATTTGCAAATAAATTCTCGCATACTCTGAGATAACGCCCTAAAAGCCATTGGTAACCACGTGCGTAGCTCGTTGTTTCTGAGCAAATGAAAGAAATAGCATTCAAACCAACTTCACTGGCAGGTAGATATTGATCCATTCTACCCCATAGCGTTGTTAAATAACATGAAAATCCATTCAAATGCTCAGAAACAACGAGCTACACACATGGTTACCAATGGCTTTTAGGGCGAGATCAGAAGTTATGCGAGAATTGAATATTATATTTATTTATATTGAAATTTTTATGACCGATAGTTTAATGAATCACTCTCAGTGTGCCACTGGAAGGAACCGTTGAAGATGGATTCTACAGCTCGAGTCTCGAGATGATGTTTACGTTTACTACGCCGAGTAAACATAAGCAGCAAACAAAAAATCACTTGCAACGAAGTCGTCCGCGTTCCAAAACTCCTGTGAATTCTTAACTTTTAATAACCTTTGGCAAGCTTGATCGCGAATTTCATTCGCCGAAAACATGACGGGATTAATGGTGAGTAACGAAAGATTTTTAATTCATAGTTTTCCAATTTTGTTTTCCCTACCATTTCAGTTGGATATGGACGATCTCCTGTCAGATCTTCACTCGCTCAAGATTTCAGCACTGAGCAATGCGGCGCGAATTTCCCCTCAGGTTCGTGGTCGGACAATTGGCCCCGGATGTCCACGGTCCAGTCCGGAAAAGCACGAATGGATTGAGTCGAGTAACGTTTTGAGTGAATGCAATCGGAATCTCGAAGGGGACACAAAATTGGCTCCGAATCTGAAGGTAACGATTTCGAATCGAACCGATGGAAGTACGCCAAATTCCCGGAAGGTGGATATCAGCGAATGTAAGGCCGTTTCGTTCCAAATGTACAGCCAGGAGCTGGAACGGAAACGGGTGAAGGATATGAAGAAGGAACTGGAACGGAGACAAGCCAGGATGCGGGAGGCGGATCGATTGCGGGATTTGCAGCACGAGGAGAGGATGAAAAAGGCTGAAGCGGAAGCGGCGCGAAAAGCCCAAGAGGGGGAACAGAAGCTGATGGAAGCGATCCGAGAGCAAGAACGTATTTCCAGAGAGTTTGAAGAGAAGCGAAAGGCGGAAATTGACGAAGAGAACCGACGACTGGCTGAAGTTTCCCAGCAGTTGAAGCGGAAAGAGGAGGAAGTCAGAAAGAAGCATGCCATGTTCGATGCAATCCGGTCCAGCCAGGTCAACTTCCGAAAGCTGACGGATGTCTTCACAAAGACGCTGATGGGAATCGATAAAGAATACTCGGTTCAGTTCAACGCTCAGAAAAAGACGGTTCAGGGTTTGGTGAAATCCTTCGAGCAGCTGCTTCACAATGTCAACGCCGCCAGAGAAGTTACCCAGCAGGAAGTGGACAAGGCGGCCGAGCTGTGCAAATCGATGGACCAGACCAACGCGGAAGTGGTAGAGATAATGAATCGCATCCAGAAGGAAATCGCCGATCGTTTACAGAAGGAAGAACAGCAGAAACAACAAGAGCAGCAAAAAGTGGCCGAAGTGGCGCCAGTTCCTGCCCAAGATACGACCGACACCACTCAAGTTAAACCGGTCACTCAATCAGCAGCACCAATCCAATCGGATCCCCTGGCCGCTTTTGCATCGCAGGAGAGTCGAGCGTTTTACCGGGAAATCAAGACCTTTTACGAGCAGCACCAAACTGCGGTCAAAGCTCTGCTGGATGATCCTTCGATGAAGACCTATCGGTTCAATTGCTCCAAGGTGATCAACACTCCCGTCAATACTATTTCCGCCGTCAGCCGGGAGCACTTCGTGGACAAGTTCAACAAGTTGGACGCTTTTCTGTCGGGCCAGCCGGCCAAAACGGGCGATGTTTCCGTTTCGATCAATGGGCATCCGCTGGGAAGGACCTACTGTATGATGCTGATGGCCAAGAAGTTTGTTGTGAGTTATTATTCTACATTAATGCAAGGCTGGTATCAAGTCTTGGTCTTTTTTTTCGGGCAAGAGGTCTATATTAATAGTTCTTATTTTCAAGTCCCTCGTTCGCTACCAGCCACGCAAATAACATTATAGTTTGAAATTGTATAACCATTTCGCATTTTTACAGGGCCATGCCGATTCTATGATCAGTAGTAACGCCCCCGCAGCGTTCCCCTTCGCGGCCATCATCGTTGCGCTGTGGCAAAAGTACCCAGAGTTCGGAAAGTTCTTCCTTGCCTATCTGCACAAGGAGTGTCCCTATCTGGTTCCTTTCTTTTTGCCCCAACTCGAAGGTCAAACCCAGGAAGACTACCTCAAATCCATCGGCTACCGGTTCACGGACAATGTACTGGAAAAGCAAGACCAGTATCTGAAGAGAGTGACCGGATTCGCGCGGTTGTACGCGGCCGTTGTGGTTACCAATCCGAGACGTGGCGAAACGGCTGCACATCCGCACGGATTGGAGTGTGGCTGGCGCTGGCTGTGTAACATTCTGAACCTAAGCCCTCTGCCGGATATCTGTGCCACGGTTATCACGGAATTCCTACAGACGGCCGGTGCCTCGCTTTGGGCCAACTACGGCAAACAGTTCGTCAAGGTGCTCAAGGTGATGCAGGAACAGTACTTGCCGGCGCTGAACAAGGTAGACGAAGGAGGCCCCAAGGCTCGGCTGGAAGGACTGATTGCCAAAATCACAGCCGAAGGAAAGATCGATCGGCCGGAAGGGATGCTAAGTCCGGACTTTTGGTGATAATTCGTTGGTAAGAATTCTGTATATTGTGCGCGCGTTATATGACTAGCTTATTTATTCGTTGGATGCGAATCATACATGTAACTAAAAGCTAAGAATGGTCCTTTCTTTTTTTGGAGCGAAAATTACATTATTATAAACATATTAATAAATACTATTGTTTAACATTAATTTATTAAGAGAAACTCCTGTGTTATGCCTTACTTTGAATTACCTTATACAAAGAACAATATATCTAGCGTTCACTTGATTACTTCTCTGTCAATAACTGCTTTTATGTCACTTACTTACTTGATACTTGATGGGCTACAGTTCGCTAAGATGAATCTGCGCCGAATGGATGAGTCTTCTCCACTGGGCTCAGTCCTGGACCAATCGCTTCCAGTCGCCCTGAACGTTAAGTGCCCTTAAGTCCTCCTCAACCGCAAAAAGCCATCGTGTGCGCGGCCTGCCACGAAGTCGGCGGCCTCGTCCGGGTTCTCTGTTGAATATTATCTTTGCTTGTCGTTCTTCCGGCATACGGGCAACGTGACCAGCCCAACGCAGCCTGTCGTGTTTTATGCGCTTGACAATATCCACCTCTTTATACACTTGGTACAACTCGTGATTCATGCGACGCCGCCAGATGCCGTTCTCTAGTTTACCGCCGAGTATTGTTCGCAGCACTTTACGTTCAAATACCCCGAAAGCTCTCCGGTCGACTTCCTTCAATGTCCATGATTCATGGCCATATAGGACAACCGGAAGGATCAGTGTCTTGTATAACGCGAGTTTTGTTTTCGTTTGCAGGCCACGGGACTTCAGCTGGTTACGGAGCCCGTAGAAAGCCCGACTCGCAGCTGCAATACGTCTTTTCACCTCGCGGGTAACATCATTATCAAATGTCACTAGTGTTCCAAGATACACAAATTCTTCCACAACTTCAAACTTTGCACCACCTAGCACCATTTCGCTACCACTAACACGTCCGGACCCACGTTGACCACCAGCTATCATGTACTTCGTTTTTGTGGTGTTGATCGTGAGCCCAATCCTCGCTGTCTCCTTCTTGAAAGGCACGAACGCCTCTTCCACTGCCCGACGGTCAATCCCGATGATGTCGATATCGTCCGCAAAGCCAAGGAACACATGAGAACGTGTGATAATGGTACCGCTTTTCTGCACACCGGCTCTCCTGATAGCACCTTCGAGCGCTATGTTAAACAGCAAGTTAGAAAGAGCGTCACCCTGTTTCAATCCATCTAAGGTTACGAACGATGACGAAATCTCGTCCACCACCCGCACACTTGATTTCGATCCATCAAGCGTTGCACGAATCTGTCTAATCAGCTTCGCCGGAAAGCCATGTTCGGACATAATTTGCCACAACTCGTTTCTCTTCACTGAATCGTGCGCTGCTTTGAAATCTACAAACAGATGATGAGTCTGCAAGTTGTACTCCCGGAATTTATCTAGGATTTGACGCAGGGTAAACATTTGATCCGTCGTTGATCGGCCCTCTCGAAAACCAGCTTGATATTCGCCGACAAAGGACTCCTCATACGGTCTCAATCTGTTGAACAGAATTCCAGACATGATTTTGTACGCCGAATTAAGGAGTGTTATTCCTCGGTAATTGGCGCACTCCAGTCGATGCCCTTTCTTGTACAGAGGGGAAATAAGACCTTCCAACCAACTAGTAGGCATTTGTTCCTCCTCCCATATCCTCAATATGATACGGTGAAGGAGTTCGTGCAGCTACTCACTTCCGTGTTTGAGAAGTTCGGCCGGGAGCTCGTCCTTCCTTGTTGTTCTTCAGCCCATTGATAGCTTTTTTTACCTCATCTAGCGTTGGAGGTTCCACAGCCTGTCCATCGTCATCGATTTGAATTCTGCTACCAGATCCACTTCCATTATCTCCGTTCAACAATGACTCGAAGTACTCTTTCCACCTGGCGGCCACCATTGTTTTATCCGTCAGCAAGCTTCCTTCACGGTCGTTGCACATGGCGAGAGACGGCGCTGTTTTTCTCCGCACACCATTTACGGACTCGTAGAACCATCGCATGTTGTTCTGTTCCATAGCTTCTTGCGCCTGAGCAATTACTGCCTCTTTATGCTCCTTTTTCTTTCTGCGATGGATCCGTTTTTCGGCTGCCCTTGCTTCCTTGTACCGCTCTCTGCTCTGACGGGTACCAGACACCAGCATCCGGCTTCTAGCCAAGTTCTTCTCGTTCGTCATTCTCTGGCACTCCTCGTCGAACCAAGCGTTCTTTGGTCTCCGTTGAGCAGTACCTACCACTTCTCGCGCTACTGTGCTCACCGCTCCGTGGACTGACTCCCACAGATCGCTGAGGTTGACGCTTTCGTCGATTTCGCTAATCCGCTCGTCGAGCTTTTGATGGTAGTCCGCTGCTACACCAGCTGCTGACAGGCGTTGGATATTTAAACGCAAAGATTGTCGATTTCTAGAACTCGAAACGGTTGATAATCGCGCTCGAATTTTGCTTACAACGAGATTGTGGTCTGAGTCGATATTAGGACCCCTGAAAGTTCTAACATCGATGACATCGGAAAAATGTCGACCGTCTACCAGAACATTGTTGATTTGGTTGCAAAGTTCGCCATTTGGGTGTTGCCAGCTGTGCTTGCGGATACCCTTGCGTGCAAAGTAAGTGCTACTGATGGCCATCCCCCTGGTGGCACAAAGTTCTTCTATGTCACATTCGACATTTTTGTCAATTTCGAGAATATCTTGTAGAAACCAAGTTGTTTTGTCACATTGGTAATTGTAACCGCATAACAGTCACAATGAGATAATACATGAGTCTCGTAATGAAGTTGCAATGAAATATCTATCAGAATTATTTTTTGATCATTCACCCAATAGACCGATACACGAGTTCAATATTTGAGAGTGATTCCAAGCAACAGCACCAAAATTTGGTAAATTTTTTAATTCATTTTTTTCTATTGAGCTGAAACTTTGCACAGTTTTCCAGTTCCATCTAAATCGTCATTTTCCGATATCAAATCTTCAAGTTGAGTCACGACTAACTTTTCAAAAGGGTGTATGTGAAAATGGTTCAAAAATATTCAAAAAGCTGCACAGCAAAAATGGTTCGTTCGATTGTTAGACAACTAAAGAAACAAAGTTAGACAACTAAATAAACATTCCAAAAAAAATACACACAGTAAAAATTTTTTTTTTTTGCATTAAAAAACATAATTTTTGACACAAAAACTCAAATATCTCAAAACCCTATCGGAATACCAACGTAATTTTTTTGAGGGAAAACGGTCCATTATATTAGCTATCTACCATAAAAATTTGGTGATGGTAAACCAATAAACAAAAAAGTTATGACATTTCAAACATGTCACAATTTTCACATTTAGTAGAAAAAAATTTTTTTTTTCGGTGTTAATTATTACGGGAACCGCAGTTTGTTGCTGATTTTATTGTTAAGGGCCTTGTGTGAATTAAACAAGTCGTTTTCATGTATTCATTAGTATTATGTATATTATATGTATAAATATTATGTATATGTATAAATATTATATGTATATGTATATATGTATAAATTAAAATGAATTAACAGATTACACGAAAATATTTTTTTTTTTACCAGGATATTTTTTTTAGAGTATGATCGATGAGTTTCTAAATGTTATATATAAACTTTAAAAGTTTTGGATTTGGGTATGCGTTATGAGATCATGAAAACATTTTATTAATACTTATTTATTTATTTATTGTTATTCAATTTTTTTACAATATCGAACACTTTTGCATCATTATCAGTACAGTTCGAGTATAGTTTTGCTTTAATTTTATTTTCTGACAATGGAATGAAACAGTGAAATTTTTGGGTTCCTTGGATCGCTTTCGCGTTATTATATTGCTCGCTGAACTCTGATGCCGTTAATTCGTACTCTTCAGTAGTAGTAAAACAAAATGATAATTTTGTTAAATCTTCTTCTTTTCTGCGATTCGCCCAATCAAATAGTTCTTTTGCAGTTTTAATTGGATGCTCACGTTCTTTGGCTAAACTTGCTCTTGTGGCCATGCGCTTTATGGTTCCTCCAATAGCATCACAAGGACCTTTGCCATGTGACGTAGCAAAGAAATGCCATTTTGCATCAATTCCGTACTTTGATTTAAATTGACATAGGCTCGAAAAATTCTTACGGTTTTTGTACTGCGATGCTGCTCCATCAGACATGAAATATATCTTTCTGATTTCTTTATCCTTATCAACGCGTAAAACGTTAATCATTTTGGCAATGAACAAATTTACAGATACTGAGTCGTGTCTTAAATCTTCGGAAATTACAATAAAACTAAAATGTTCAATTTGCGTACTTCCATTGAAATAAATAACGAATGGATGAATTGTAGCTTGTTGTACGTTCCAGTGATGGGACTGCACTTCATCTTGCAATACAAAGCTATAGTTTTCAGAAAAATCACAAATGACTAAAAATTCACCTTCTTGTAATGTATTTTTCGTATTTTTTAAAAAGCGGGATTGCTCTGTTTTAATAAAGTCGTGAGGAATTAAACTTTCTAATTTCAAGCAAAAAAATGACACAAACTCATATACAGGTTTTACAATAGTTTCTAGGTCACACCTATCCGTGGTCACCCATTGCTCAAATGATAACTGATCAATATAATTTTCTTCAAACTCAGCGAATAAAGTATTTTCCAATGATGAAGAATCTGGACAATCCGAACAAGATCAGCAATTTGATGTTGTATTTTCACACAAAAGACTACCAGTTAACATTTTAATATCCTTTGATAAATTGATTCTTTTCAAACTATGTAAGATTAGGTTAATATTTTCGTGTGTTGTGCACACACAAACATTATGTGTTCCTGAATTGGATAGAAGCTTGCATTGCCTTGGACGAAGGCTTGCAAATGAGGAAAAACCTACCTTAATATTTTCGTTAATTTCCTTGAAGCGTGTATACGCTTCTTTCAAAGTAGTCATCATTAATCGTTTTTGGATTGCTTGACGCTTTCCATCTTTTTTTACAGATACATAATCTTTTTGGCCAGGCATAGCTCTACTTACTTCTTCGTCTTCAAAATATTGAATTATTTTTTCTTTTGTCTCATCTGTTAATGAAGTACTCGACCTAGCATTTTTGGTTGCAAGACAGTTATTTTTGAATTGTTTTGCCTCTTTTGCTGTTTTTCTATTGGTTTTGAACTCATCAATGGCGTCTTGAATAGACCACGAGCTTGGCAGCATCGACAAAATCAATAATTTTTCTTTCCTTGTCGTGGCTAGATTCGAGAACCTTTCCTTCATATTCATAATTACCTCATCGTAGTCTGTATTTTCCACATTCTCAGGTCCTAATTTGAAGAGGTTTCTTCGTGCAGCTTCGTTGATTTCACGGTATTTTGTCTCGGGATAATTGACGTAACCCATCTTCGTCCATTTAATCGGAGTTACTTTTATTCCAGCTATCCCTTCGTTGAAGCGTTCGATGTTGACCTTGTGGATGCACTCATCTTCTGATTGATTTGTTGAAACAGATGTCGCTGATGGTACCGTGGCAAGACTATCTGCACTTGGTACTTCTGGTAACTCCTCAGTTGTTGTCGGTGCATCTAGTAATTCCTCAGTTGTTGTTGTTTTCGAACTTCCTGCAACCTGATCCACCGATGATGTACAGATTGCCCGTTTGTCAACGTTTAAACGGCAGGACGTACAAATGCGTAAATTTGTATTCAATGTAGACATTGGAGCATAACCAGCCGCTTTCAGTTTATCTATGGTGCTTTCGGTGAGATTTCGTAGCTATTTCGAACACTTTTTTTCTGCAAACGGCCTGCAACAGTTGAAAAAGCGACTACTCATGTTGCTCGTTAGATTTTAATAAACAAAATCACTTTTAAGTTTTTACTGACTAGTTTGGTGTCGTTTGCTTGATTGAAAAAAAAAATTACAATTAAATCTTTTATAACCATAGTGGTAGTATATTTTTAGCTTTTTCGTGAGTATGTTCATGGTATGTACCTATCATGTTTTTGATGTTGTTGAAGTTACTCGCTTTCTACCAAATATGATTAACAAAGTCTATTCTCTACCAAGGCGGGTATATACCCAGGTGTAATCAGATTTTAACTTTGTGGAGAAAACCAGCGCCGAGAAAACCGACCTGCTTTACGTATACTAGATCACCTGGGTATAGACCCGCCTTGTTCTCTACGAGGTAAACTTTTTGCAGGTAAACTAGTCGTATACCTGTATAGAAAACTTTTTTTGTAGCTTTTGTCTTCAATATTGGATTTCTTAGAGGTTTCTTTTATCAAAAGGTTTCAACACTATTGAGAGAATTTTTCTTCAGTTACGTACAATAAAAAATATGACACTATCAAGACTTTAGATCACAACACTGGATCGCGTCTAACTTTCTAATAGATGCTATAATAGTTATGAATAATTAAATAAAATATCATGAAAACAACTTGTTAACCTCATGTGGTACCCTTAACAAAAAATTCAGCAACAAACTGCGGTCCTAAAAAAATTAACAATGAAAAAAAAAAAAAATTTCACTAAGTGTCAAATTTGTGAAATATTTGAAATGTCATAACTTTTTTGTTTATTGGCTTACCATCACCAAATTTTTATGGTAGATAGCTAATATAATGGACCGTTTTCCCTCAAAAAATGACGTTGGTATTCCGATAGGGTTTTGAGATATTTGAGTTTTTGTGACAAAAATGATGTTTTTTAACGCAAAAAAAAATTTTTTTTTCTATGTGTATTTTTTTTGGAATCTTTATTTAGTTGTCTAACTTTGTTTCTTTAGTTGTCTAACAATCGAACGAACCGTTTTTGCTGTGCAGCTTTTTGAATATTTTTGAACCATTTTCACATACACCCTTTTGAAAAGTTAGTCGTGACTCAACTTGAAGATTTGATATCGGAAAATGACGATTTAGATGGAACTGAAAAACTGTGCAAAGTTTCAGATATTTTTGAAATGGTCGATCAGAATCGACTTGCATGCCTCCGTGGAATCCCTCTTGACGTTTGAGCGGTGCCGTGTTATTTACGTGACCATGGCAACTAGTGAATTCGGACCGCTCAAACGGCAAATTAGTGAACTTGTGCATTGGTCCATTAGCTGTACAAAATTTCAGCATTAAGGTGATTAATTTCTCCGGAGATTTCATTTTAACTTTTTGCACAATATCAGTCATTCAGTTGATGGCTGATGTACTAAAACCTGGGAGGGAGGCACCGATATTACACACGAAATATGACACAAAGTTATTTCGAATTGCAAGAAAACTCCAGCTTGCCAACGACAATCAAGGCAGACTTGATGAAAATCGCTAGTTTTCTTTTGTTGTGTTCCTTCGATCGTTATAGACAAACATGGAAAAAGGGCCAAAGTTTTCTGTGCATTTAATTTTCGTTTTTATTGGAAAAAGTAAAATAATGCGTTTTTGAACACTTTATATTCAATCAGAATAAAAGGTGCTATTGTGACATTACTTTTGAAAAAGCATGAATAACTTTTCAATCGATTTTTTGTCACATTTGATGAAATGCAAAAATACGTTTCAATCAATTACGCACTTTTATTATGTTTGTCAATTGTTTTACATCTGGGCTCACAGTGACAGTTCGTGACAGCAGAATCTCGGCTCACTTTGACGTACATAAATTTCGTATTGGTTTCTCCTAAAGAAACTATAAGCAAAGAAGCGAAATGTTCCGATTGGAATTCCAAGTTTACTGTCAATGTCATTCCAATCGAGCAGGAGACTTGTCAAACACTTTTTCACACAAGCTGAAAACGGCTCACACAAAAATGTTACCGCCCACGAAAATTTTGCTTCTTCTGAAGTAGCATATTTTCTGAATACTTGAGTGTCGGTTGCAATTTCCATGCTTTGCATGAAGAATGCTCTACTCATTACATTGGTTTTCCACACATTCAGTCAATTTTTAATTCGTTACCCAAACCTGTGAAAACTCAACACATAAAACCTGTGACTCACTTTTGGCGTGGGATTCAACATTGTCAGTGCTGCGCAATAGATTTGGCATAGTTGCTAGCTGATTTATTTTGAATATGATCAGATTTCGTCTCTTTCGCAGAGTCTAAATTCTCTTTAGTTTCTCCCACCCTGAGTAAAACTATCAATATCAGTTGCGAACAAACAATGGATCAGTGACAACCAACACCAGTGATGCGACATCGCACTCTAGATCATAATCCACACTATTAATGTTTTTCAGTGACCACCACACAGTTTCAATCCGTCTGCAGCACTATCAAGAATATCGTACTTATAAATTGCCATTTTATTTGCTTAATTTAAGGCTAAACTTGACCCATCAGTGATATCCATAGTCTATCGCCATCAATGCACAGGTGATGGAGTAGAGAGCATGATGTTGATGTAATATGGAATGATCCGAATTGTATCGCAGTCGGCCTGTACAAATCAGCAAATTTCAAGCGTTGATAGTGACAGCAAGCAACTCTGACTATAGGGTTTTGTTCTTCTTCGTCGTAAGCGCTACTATTCTTCGTATCAAACTTTAAATGTTCCACTACGGCGGATATTCAAACTTACCTGCAACATAGATTCATTATCCAAGTGTAATTTTGTGAAAGCTGTTATGGTTTGTACACTTGTACACCAAAAATGCAATAAAACTACTGTATTTTGGTAAATAACTTCAGTTTAATTATCCACTTTGCACTTTTTCACCGAAATCGCATGGACGAACACGATTTGAGAGAAAGGCTTAGCGATCGACTGAGCCACACCACTTTCCAACACAAGTTTCTTCCCGCCCCCGTGGGTGACTTACTTCGCCGGGCACTTATTTTCACTATGGAAAACCTTCGTACTTCTTCACTGAAGGATTTCAACTGCCGCGTATAATTGAGAATGTAAACAAAGTTTAATCCGTCGTACTGAGAAGAAAAAGCTTGTGCGCATCAATGTGTGCGCGACGCTCGATGTAAAAATACGGTTTCTTTGATTGTGTTGTTTTCGCTTTACTGTGAGCAAATGCCATAATTGTACGGTCAAAAGGAAATGTGTTCATATGTTTGGGCTGAATTTTGATAACGAACAATGAATTTTGAAGGAAATTAATATATTCCATCATGCTGAAGGAATGGAGGTAGATGCCAGTAGATCTATATATTCAAGTAACTGATTGCGACGGAGTTGAAAACGATACAACGGACTGAGAATACGGTAAGATGCATTTTCTTTGCATTATTTCCAAAAACATCAAGATTTATCAAAATATTATTGTGCGATGCTAAAGCCGTTTTGAGAAAGAATTGTTTAGCATCGGTTTGTGTCAGCATCATTCACTGCATTACTGGGAAAATTGCAGTTCTCACTGATCAATGCTTAATACGATGGATACGCATCGGGTGAGGTTATGGATGGAGCGTGGTTGATGAGGGCCATCAATAAAAGTAGAGATGGGCTCTCTGGGATGGAAGTGGCTGCACAGCAGCTCGACTCCATCATTGACTTTACGTCCTCGAAGTCTAACATCAGCAAGGACCTCAAGCAGGCCCTGTTCAGACTTCGTAAGTCGATGTTGGCGGCCAAGCAGAACCATGCTGAACCCATGGCGACTGTGGCAGCGGCAGAACCCGTGGAATTGAAGGTGCCGAAGTCTACCCAGACGGAGCCCTTCGTTTTCGCGGGTAGCCCCAAAAGTGCGGAAGCGAATGCTTACAACAAGCAATCGCAGAAGCGTGCGAGGCAGCCGTCAGGGGAGGAGCTACCCGGCGGCGCTCGCAAGGCCAGGCGGATATTAACCCCGAAAGTCGCCCGGATAAAAACGTATCATTCAGTGAATGGAATAAACCATTAATCTACAATATAACGTATTGGATACAATACAGCGTATTGTAATTGAATGTCGAAGCAACATTATTCTTGTTTGGATATACAATTCAAAAACAATATAATATATTGTAACAGAACACTGTATTGTTTTTTATTGGTTTTATACCTTACAATTTTGGTCAAATTCCTATTTTCGCGTAAAACAACTCTTGCTTTTTTCTATGTAACTTTGCTGAAAGAAGTAAACAAAACAAGTTCAGAAAGCAAGAAATGTTGGGTGAAAAATATTCTAAATGTAAAAATAAGTAGTTTTGTAGAAGTCACTTGACATTAGCTGTAACGACGAATGCAACCATGATAAATATCTTTACTTCTATAAAGTTAAAATTATTTTGCTACTTTTGGCACGAATATCCGGTAAGTTGGGGGACAATCCATACAAAATACAAATTCTATACTTTTCACCACTAATTGAAATACAGTTCGTTGAATTGTTTTGTATTGTACAACAATACACGAATTGCTAATCAAGACAATACATGAATAATATATCGTATTGTATTTTCAAAATGTATGTATGAGAAAATATCTAGATTTGTATTGTTACGATACTTAACCACCCATACATTATATTGCAAAAATCTCATATGCCGTACAGTGAACTGTTAAAAACAATATATTGTACTGTAATTGTATTGTCATTTCACAATATACTGTATTGTGTTTCCAATATATTGAATGGTACTGTTCCAATACGTTATATTGTTTTTGTATTGTATTTTTTATCCGGGCGGCAGAAGTGCCGGAAAATCGGACCCCAGCCAGGCGTCCCGGAAAGCCGAGAAGGGTGGGCCCGAAAAGGCTGGCCCCTCACGGAGTGATGGGAACAGGGGGTTGCGACCTTTGAGAGGTCATCAATCGCCACAGGTTAGGGAAGATCAGGGGGTGGAAGGCGATGCGCAGTGACGCGAAATTCGCAGATCTAGGAGCCGACGTAAGTAGTGTCAGACGCACTCGTACAGGTGAAATGATCCTCGAGCTTAAGCGCGACAAGGAGCGCAAGGGCGCCGCCTACAAAAGTTTGGCGGAAGAGGTCCTTGGCGAGGGTGTCGAGGTGAGGGCTCTGACGCAGTCAGTGACTCTGAATGTGATGAACCTTGACGAGATCACCAACGCAGAAGAGCTCGTCACGGCACTGCGGCAACAGTGCGAGATTCAGGTGCCCACCGCTGCCGTTCAGCTACGGAAAGGTTCGGCAGGTACCCAGGTGGCCTTAGTACACCTACCTGTGGCGGACGCAAATAAGTCCGCTGAGGTAGGTAAGATCAAGGTTGGTTGGTCAGTATGCTCACTGAACATACATGAGCAATCGATGAGCTGCTTTAGATGTAGGGAACCAGGACACAAGTCCTGGGGCTGTAAAGGCCCTGATAGGACCAAGTTGTGTAGGCGTTGTGGTGAGGAAGGTCATAAGGCACTAGGCTGCAAGAACCCTCCCAAGTGCTTGATTTGTTCCGGGAAGTCCGTGAACAACAAGCATCCAACGGGAGGCTCAAGGTGCCCGACCTTCAAAAGAACCATAAACGAAAAGTCACAGTGCAGGTAACGCAGCTGAACCTCAACCGTCACAATGGTTCAGGTTCAGCTGCGTTACCTGCACTGTGACTGTATCAGTCAGTTGCTGAGTGACCCATACCGAGTACCCGCCGGCAACGGCAGCTGGGTCGTGGATGGATCCGGAAAAATGGCGGCAATAGGGACGACGGGTAAATACCCCGTCCAGGAGTTGTCTACTACCTACGAGGGCTTCGTGATCGCCTAGGTAAACGGGGTCCTCTTCTGTAACTGCTATGCGCCTCCGAGTTGATCGACCGAGCGGTTCACGCAGATGCTGGACTGTATGACGACCGTGCTGACAGGGCGAAGGCCAGTAGTAATAGCGGGTGACTTCAATGCCTGGGGAAGGCACCAGGTCCGGACGGAGTTCCGAACCTGGCCCTCAAAGTCGCAATCTTGGAGGCTCCCGGTATGTTCAGATCTGCTATGCCTGGACGAGGGAGTATGATGGAAGATGTGTGGAAGAGGCAGAGCCTGGTACTATTGCCAAAGGCGGGGAAACCACCCGGTGACCCATCGGCGTATAGACCAATATGCTTGATTGACACGGCGGGGAAGGTGCTCGAGAAGATCATCCTCAACAGACTGTTGAGGTACACTGAGGGTGTAAATGGTCTCTCAAGCAACCAGTTCGGCTTCCGGAAAGGGAGGTCCACCGTAGACGCTATTCTGACGGTTAAGAAAACCGCTGAGATAGCACTCCAGCGTAAGAGGAGGGGTATTCGCTACTGCGCAGTAGGAACGCATTTGATAGTGCCAGTTGGGCGGCTATTGCTGATGCGCTCCTGCGTCTGGGGATACCCGAGTACCTGTACAAGATTCTCCGAAGTTACTTCCAGAATCGGGTATTAGTCTATGGCACAGAGGTGGGTCGGAAGTGCTTTCACATAACCTCAGGAGTCCCGTAAGGTTCCATCCTGGGTCCGGTGTTATGGAATGTCATGTACGACGAGGTGTTGAGATTAAAATTCCCGGCGGGTGTGGTCATCGTTGGCTTTGCCGACGATATTACGCTGGAGGTCTACGGTGAATCGATCGAAGAAGTAGAACTGACTGCAGCCCACTCGATCGCAATTGTGGAGGAGTGGATGAGCTCCAGGAAACTGGAATTGGCTCACCACAAAACTGAGGCGGTTGTTGTCAACAACCGAAAGTCGGTGCAGCAAGCGGTGATCAGTGTAGGCGACTGCACGATCACTTCGAAGCGCTCCGTCAAACACTTGGAGGTGATGATAGACGATAAGCTTACCTTCGGTAGCCATGTCGATTATGCCTGCAAGAGAGCCTCCACAGCTATTGTGGCACTGTCCCGGATGATGTCCAATAGCTCTGCGGTGTACGCCAGTTAATTTATTACCTAACAAGTTATACACATTACTATTGCAAAAAATAGGTAAAATCCAAGTATGCGGGCCACCACGTCGTTCATTTGAATTAATCAGCTCCTAAAGTTAGAGACTACAGATTGAAAGACCAGCTCGCTGCGGTGAGGCTCTGACATATGACGCGCTACGCACAGGTAGCACGAAAGAAATGAAAGACTACGCTTGCTGCGATGAAAGGAAATGTTTGTCGGATTGAAACGAAACAGTAGAGTTTCAATCGAAAGGGAAGCTTGAGTCAGTCAGTTAAGGACTGAAAATGCTTTCAATGAATTGAAAATGGAAGGCCCTGATTCGAATCGATCGTTAAAAAGTTGGTCGATGGACAGCGATGAGAGCGTAACGTCTGTTTGTCTGTGATGACATTATGACGTAGTAGTGCTTTTAGTACCGCATTCGGTCTCCTGCAGGATTTGGAACAGGTCGATAAGTGGCCAAATTCCTAAACACGAAGAATCCGTGACCTGACCATGTTTTTATCAAGTCAGAGATATTTGAAGCAAAACATGATAATTTCACAGTGCCTGTTTGATTTTGGTTCGACTTCATATAAATAACTATTTGCTTATATAATCTAAAAATGAAAACAATCTGTTGAAAACATTGCGAGTCATACCTTATGATGGACTCTATCACTTTCAGTCCTCTTACTAATAACATTCAAACTCGGAAACGAACCTGGCTTCCCCTTCAAAACCGAATGTTCCGGAGTCAATGAAAGGGACGAAAAACTTTGTTCCACTGTCGCATTGTTCGAACGAAACCCAAAGGAAAGCGAAATGAGTCGCAGGGAGGAAGATCGGTGTCACTCAGAGGCGCATCATCGTTAGAATTCTCGGAGTTTTTTTATTGTTCATCTGCATCAAGTTAAATGTTGTATTTGTATCCGGTCTGACATCAATTACATCATTGCCTGTATGTGGCTAACAAAGGACGCATCGGAAGAATCTGTTTCTTTCATAGTGTACAAGCAGGCGGCTGACGTTTGTGGCCGGCCTACTACGGTGGAAAAGGGGACGAACACTTACTCATTCTTCCGATTCTTCCGCTCCTCGTATTTTTATTGCATGGAATAGTTTGTAAAGTCAGCTGGGATGTGTTTCTTTTTTGGATTTGAGTTATATAGAAAGATGATTTGGAAGCTGAATCAGCTATTTATTTTCCATTGATTATGAGACATCTCAAAAGGCGGTCGAGAAAAGTCAATTCAAATAGGAAGCATATTGTTCGTCGTTTCGATTTTTCATATTCTGCTGAGATGGAACAAATTTCTTGGTTTTTTTCTTTAGCAAATAAGATAAATCTTAAGAACAAATGTTCGTTTGTGAGATTTTGTATTTGAAAGCATTTTGTTTCCAAATGATCTAAAATCGACGCATTTACTTGTAACAAACATCTGTTTTACTTTATTAGAAACTTAGCAAATGTATCATTTGGAAAATTTATGATGCTCAAAAGCAGGAAGAATAAAATTAGTATTTATTGTAAACAAAATTTATTGTAAAAATAACACTCATGTCTCCTATTTGACGCTGTCATCCGCTTTGCGCCCACCTCGATTTCTCAGCTGTCTCGCCAAAACCGAATTGAGTACTACATATACCATTTAATTTAATTTCAATTTAATTCAAAGTGAAAGTGCAACTCAAAATCACGATTTTAAAACTTCGAGAATACCTAGCAGGGATTGAATTCTGAGAAAATTGAGAGAATCTCTCACTTATCGCTCTCTGTCGTGATTCGCAGCACATCATGCTAACCTGTTTATCAGCTTCTGCTACAACTCTGATAAGATCGGAGGGATAAGAGTGCATGATAAAACCCATCTAAACCAGCTCCAAACCAAGGGCACACTATTGCCATCAGATGTTACAGGATCGATTAGAATGCCAGTAAATATAAAACACCTACCCCGAATGGTAAATAAGAGAGAAAATGGGTTTTATCATCGTTCTCTCTTTGGGGCTCGAGTTCGCTGCTGCTAGTTATCAAGCTTCTTACAACTTGCGATACATTGCCGCTCAATGACCTATACAGATGAGATGTTTTTTTTTCGCCTGCTTCGATGGTATCAGAAGGCTGGCTCCAGAGGCACGTTCTACGCCATTTGGGAGATTTGTGCTTCGATCGTGCTTCATCAAATGAAATCGTATGAGAACGAATTCTGCAATCAGAGACGAATAGAGACATAGCATTCAGGTTCAGAATGAATAGGGTAAATGATGGCTTTGGCACCCTGAGGGTATTTTCGGCAGCACTAACTTATCGTCCTTGTTAAAATTTATCTACGGAACAAGAGTTACCTTCAATGTACTCAATATATTCCTTGAACTATAATCTTCCATGTAAACCTCATCTTTCGCAAAAATGTGATATAACATGGGTTATATCATTGAATGAAATAAATGCTTACGAAATTATCGTCATTCGTAAGTTGCCGAATAAAACAACACAAGATCAGCTTAAGAAAAACTCACCACTTTGAAAGGTCCAATTCTCCGCTCCAATACCAATTTGTCACAAAAGCTACGCACCGATCACTCATGCACTATTAAACTTTTGATTTGTCTATAAAGCACTCGAAAATACTGAATTTTTATGCTTCAAATCACAAATTAAAATTAATGTACTTTGCTTTCCTCGGCAATCACTTTTTATTACGGGAATAGGTTGCCAGAAAACCATATTCAATTGCGGTGTATTTTTTATTCACACTTTAAATTCATTGAAAAAATCGAACACAACTAATTAATTCATTGGAATTAGGCAACAAAGCATGCATTGGTAATAATTGAGCCTTTCAATACTTTCCGTCTTTCAATAGGTAAACTATTTTGGCAACACTCCTGTTGTTCTGCAGGCAATCAGAGGTTGATTTTTTTGTGTCAAGTCATAAGTGCATTGATTTGCAAAGGGCCTATTCTGATTTTCTCATACACTGAGAACAATATGAACGTAAAAAAATGTAAAAATAGCCTGTAGAATTTTCAATTTCGCGTTACTTTTTAGCGATTTTTGCGCATAGACACTAGGGTGCGGCTTATTTTCCAAAAGTTATCAAAACCAAAAATTCGTGTGCTCTTTTGAATTCAAATCGTATTAGAAGAGAAACCACAAAGTTTGGGCCAAAAATATTAAGATTTATATATTTGTTTATTCACCGTCTTTGACTACAGGTCACACAGACTGAAAACTTAATTTTATGTACTTTACTTAAATTCTATCTCTTATCTTATTAACAATTTAGGGGTGGCACATGCGTCTTGAAGGTGAATTTTTAAGTTACAAAGAATGGCCCTCAGTGAAGTCACCATAACTTCGGTTATTTATCACCAATTTCAAATCTTTTAGCATCATTTTCTCAAAATTAAATGTATGAAAACTTTGTAGAACATCAAATTTGTCTTAAATCGAAATAAAAGTAGTTTTCTCGAAATTTTTCTTCATTGTTCTGGAAAATTCATATTTGTTTGACCCTAACTTCATAAATACTCAACCTATCGAAGCTTGTTATAACGACATGGCAAGGGAGCGTCGTAATAGAGAAATGTCGTTATAGAGAATAGTGATAACATTAAAAAAATTTTTCAAGGGACCGAAATATGTCGCTATAGAGAGCTTTTGTCGCTATTAAAGTGATCGTTATAACGAGCTTCGATTGTACATGTTTTTGAAGCAAAAAATAGTTATTTTCATACTGTTCATGTTTCTAAAATGGTTTTGGCTTAGTTTTGTAACAAAAACTACCCAAAAACATGATATTTTTAAGAATTTCTTTTGATTATTTATGTTTTTTTTCACCAAAAATTACATTTTTCCTATAAAACTTGTGTTTATAAAGCATTTTGTTTTAATCACGAGTTAAATAGTGCATATATTTTTTTAACATGAGCAAAAATATTATTGTTTCAAAGTTATTTAAAAATTGTTGACAAGTCCTATTCAAAGGTTTATCAAATGAGGAAAACCAGTGTCAGCTTTAAAAATATTGTTTAACTGACAAAAATTAAAAAAAAAACTGTCGTTTTTCGTTAAAAAATCATGGTTTTGTGCAGTTTTTGTTGAACAACTTGTTCAAATCATTTGTTTTAGTGAAATGTGTCGAATGAAAAGTATGGAATTAATTAAGTTAGCTTCTAAACCATGCATAAAGATTTTGAATCGGTTGAGTATTCATGAAGTTATGATCAAAAAAAGATATTATTTTAGTAAAATGAAGAAACATTTGGAGTAAACTACTTTTTATTGAAACTAGTTTTGATTTTACACAAATTTGATATTCTATAAAGTTTTCATAAATTTAGTTTTTAAGATAATGGTGCTGAAAGTTTCAAAATTGGTTAGAAATTACCGAAGTTTTGGTGACTTCACTGAAGGCCATTTTTTATAATTTGAAAATTTACCTTCAAGACGCTTGCCCCCTCTAAATCTTAATATTTATGGCTTAAACTTTGAGGTTTCTCTTCTAATATGATTAAAATTCATAAGAGTACAAGAATTGTTGGTTTTGAGAGGTTTTGAAAAATAAGCCGCACCCTTATAAACAGTAGTGTGAGTAGCGAATAAGGGCATGCATGTAACCCATTCAAACGCAACTCTGAAATTCAAGTAATCCGATAATCGTGTTTTGTGGATTTTTCTTGCAGAGCACAATATTATGAATCAATTAACCATGACGTCACGCTGCAACTTGTAGGCTAGATTCGCACTTGCTGCATGACCATGACATGGCAATTTTTACAGCCGAAATGCTGCCATAGTGAGATTGAATGTAAAAAATATTTGATAAAATAAATTAAGACGAAATTAGGCAGCGTCCATTTATGACATAACGTTAAAATGTACAATTTTCGACCATTCTCCCCTCCGCAACGGTCTTTGCATGAAAAAAATAAATTTTGTGTTTGAGCCGCAACGTTTGAGCCTACTCCCCTTACCCTTAGAGCGTTACGTAATTTGTGGACGGTTCCTTAGTCTGCATAAATTTAGTGGTGTTGTGTATTCAATTTGACTCTCTGCTATTCTATTTATAACTGCAATTCTGTTCTCAGTGTAGTCTGTATTTTTTTGCATTGGCCCTTTTAACGAGTAGAACATAATGAGTGACGTTCAATTTCAGGACTTGTCAACAAATACGAAATGTTACCAAAACATAAACTAGTTTTTGCGCAGTTTTGGATTACCGAAGTGAACATTTTTGTTGCCGACAATAGTAATTGCATTGCCGATAAAAGAACAAGTGCCTCGTGACTTTGGTGAGGAAAAATAGAAGATTAAGAGAAAAAAATAGTGTTTTGTGTATAATAATTAACAAATGAAGAGTGCTCAAGTGTAGTTAAGGTGTCTGCTGTTAATTGTTGTGCTCTATTGTTGCGTAAAATTGCCCTCTTAAAAGTTCAGCTGCTTAGGCTGCCGACAATACGTAAGTTCCCCTACCACAGATCGCAGTACACTTTTAACTCTCTTACTTTATGTGCCATGAAATTTTGGGAAACTGCAAGGGACATGGAGGTTTATATATCGTCTTTTAACCATTCGATTCCACTAATGTCTGTATCCTTTGACAGATACACGTATTTTGACCTCAACTAAATGACTCGACTCTAGTACATGACACTGAAGACGACCTTACAGTTGAGGTCGAAAGGATATAAACTCTAGTGGAATTAAATGGTATATTACAAATTTAGGTTTTCATTTACTTATAGATATTCCACTAAACAACTCGAAGATTTATGATCATTTTGATTTTGAGTTTCACTTTGACTTTGAGCTTGATTTAGTCTTTGACCATATTCCCTGTAATCATTACAATGAAAAACAAAAAAAAAACATCCGCTTCGTTCCTCACTGACCCTTAATAATGTGCAGCACTTTGCACAAGTTCTCCGACGGCTTCGAAGAACGGATGCGCCGTTCCAGCGATTCAAAGTCCACCTGTTCCAGCTCGTTGCACGGATCCGTCTCGCGATCCTGCGTGATGATGTACCGCTCGGCAAAGGCCACAATCCCGCACCAGGAGCGGAAATCGATCGGAATCTCCTGGTAGTACTCGTAGTTCAACTCCAGCAGTTCGCGTATCTCGTAGATCTTGTCCGATGTCCCATGGAACCCGAGCGCCTCGTGCATTGCCTTGTCGAAGTTGGACATTGGAATCAGCCGTGTCACGTCCGCCATCAGGTTCCGGAAGCTTTCCTGCACCTGCGAAGGGGCTTCCGTCTCCGCGATGGATTCCGAGTCTAGCGATTCTTGGATGGATCTTCCGTCGTCTCTAGAAAGATTACGTACGAAGATCCGATGGTAGAGTTTCTTCCGGTCATCGCCGAGCACTACATGACGCTTCAGGTACTCGATGGGGGTCATTACTAAAAAAAAGAACTTTGAGAGAAACTTTTTGATTAGCTGAGAAATGTTAAGGCTACTGGAGAGAGTTCTCGTGTCCATGGGTAGCTCGAAGCGCGCAGAAGATCTCGAATACTTGCGCGGCAACTCGATCCACTTGTCGTGATCGATGTCACGGATATCCAGGGTTTCCTCCAGCTGTCTGACGGCCCTCGTCTGGTAGTTAAGCTTATCGAGAGTGGCAGTGCGGAACGCTTCTTGCATGGCGCGGGATCTCTGACAAATTTGGAGAGTGAGTGAAAGGGTCATAGCATTGATTGTAACCAAGACTTACGTATCGTTCAAAAACCGCTTCAACGATGTCGATATTGAGTCCCCGTCGCAGCAGGCAAAGAGCTTCCTCGTCCAGAAAGCTTTCGACGTATTCTACCGGCTCTTCAACGCTCACCCTCGGAGGAGAATCGGCCGAACTGAGGAGGCTCCGCCCGGTGGGCACCAGCGAAGGACGAGCTGAGTAATTCGGTGAATCCGGATCGATCGTAGCAACCTGCGTCTCCGGATCTTGATTGGGCGTGAAGCTGATCGTCTGTGTCAGCTGTTTGGACTTCTTCCTTCGCTTTCCGCGCCGCCGCGGGGGATCCTCCTCGCCATCCTCCATCGCATTGATGCAGGTCATCGGAGTGGGCTTGCCACCTTCTTTATCCGATTCCGCGCCTTCCCCAAGAACACGCTCCTCGTCAACCGTTTGAGGTATCTGGCTGTGATGCTGCATCCAGGAAGGATCCTGCAGCTGACTCGGGGACAATTCCGACGAAGCATTCCAGTACAGAGTCTCCTGGCTATGGCTCCGCCGTAGATCCAGGATCAGTTGCTTCCGTTCCTGCTGGTTCTGGGTTTGCGGCTCTGGTGTGACGCAGCGCCGCGTCAGGTGGGAACCTCCCACGCTCGCCCGGGTTCGTCCGCTAGCTACGGTCGGAGTCGGAGTCAACGGCCGGGAGTCCGTATCGGTATACCGACGGAAGAACTCTTCCGGCACGTGCTCCGGTAGATCGGAATCCTTCGACAGCAGGCGTTTGGTTTCAGCCTTGAGGCCCAGCTTTTCGTTGTGCAAAGCGCGGGCCTCGGTGATCCAAGCATCCTTAGCTAGCCGCACTACATTCTTGACCTCCTGGGCGGCAGGGTGATTGCACAGAACGGAGCAACCTTTGGAGTACGGGTTGTACAGTCCACCGAAGGGGCGCAGCGCTAGGGGCACTTGACGGGTGATCGCACACGGTGCCAGGATGGCCGGATCGAACTCCTTCTTCGGGCGAACGATGTGCTTCCGAGGGCTCGCGATAAGGCCGGTTTTGGTAGAAATGTTCATCCTGGGGTTCCTGGTTTATCCTTCCGAGTACAACGGTGAAAATTTTCTGAATAATATTTTGCTTGGCAAAACAAAGTTGGCGCTGGATACTGTTACCAAGTCTGGTTGCTAAGGTGCATATCGGTTAGTTGATTGGTTTCAAATAACTGTTGAACATGTTTATTTCTACCGAAAGACATCTGTTGCATTGTTTATTTTGAATTCATTCATTTTTTTTCATCAATCAACAGGCGCCCGCGAAACATTTTAATAATCAACCATAATTAATCTTCATTAGAACAGATTTTGACAGTGATTTTACCCTTTTGGCCTTCCCGGGAGGTGGGGTAAAGAGATTACACCTCCGCCTAAATTCCCCTTTCTCGAGAGAAAGCACGTGGCCGGGATACGGATTTTCTGGTTTACCAATGTGTTGAAAAATTCCTCCTACTTGAAGACCCTCTTTCATCACTGCTTTCAATTTCAGACGTTCCGTTTGTCATCGCGTACATCTCCAGGAAGGAAATGAGCATGCCTAAATCCCCTCAATTGATTCCCACTACCTCTGGACGCACAAACCAAATGGAATTCGAGGTTAATTTTCAATTTCATTGGATTACAGACGAAGGACGCCCGTCGCCATAAGCAGGCGTTGCTTAAATATTTGCCCCGTTGCCATAGGGAAGCTGTCGGCAATGCAAATAGAAGCGAGGGAGGGTCGTTATCACAGAACCGGCGAAAATCAATGCGATAATAAGTTACTTTTAAATTGGCCTTTTCACACCATGACGCATCGGGAAGGGGCCGGATGATGAGGGCGAATTTTTGGTGCGTGTGTAATGATGATCTACGCCTAAGGGAGCAGGGGGCGCAATAAATGTTGTTTATACGGTGTTTACGGGATTACGATTTTATGATGTTTTCGGGAACAAATAACGAGACAATCTTGATTGATGTAACTTGGAACAAACATCGCCCATTCTTGATGCGCAATGCGAGCGAAAGGTCAACTTCCTGTTTTTCTTCAATTGAATTCGTTTCTTTTGAGAATTCAAGATAGCTCCGAAACCGTTTAGAGCGATTGAAGAGCGTAAGCATGATCTCCGCAGGATGTTTTCTCTTGTCAATGGCTTGCCGAAAAAAAGTGCAACCGTGTAATTTGTACCTGGTGGTTGCCAAGCAACAGGTGATGAATACTTGTCAGATGTATCCTGTGTCATTGTTGTTAAGTTTGCCGATCAGCTTTTTTGTAATATGTGCTTTTTCAGCCTATTAGATTTTGTCTAGAACTACAGTCAACTCTCCCTAACTCGATATTTCGTATCTCGATATCGAGTTATAGACCTGTAGTAAAAGTTGGTTCTCATGGCTACTTCGATGGTCCGTTGAAACTCAGTTGCACTGATTTTGTTTTCTATAGCTCCATAACTCGATGGTTCCTTCAATAGCGAGTTAAGGAGAGTTGACTGTATTATTTAAATTTTCTCGAAAAATATATAAATTCCTAAGGGATTCTTTCAATTCATACAGAAATCACTCCTTTACAAAATTTTCTGGACTATATTTGGAGATTTTTTTGGAAATTTATTTCCAAGAACTCTCAAACTAATGCGTCTCATTTTTCTATATGAATTATTTTTAAAACCATTTCAGAAAACCCCAACAATCCTTTCAGTTTCTTTTTTTTTCAAAATTCATTTAGTAATTCTTTTAGACATTTTTAAGGAGGTATTCAGTTGTGTTCAGAATAATAGTTCAATCCATTAGACGCAGTGGCTCAACCTCCCCAGCACAAAACAAAATTGTGATGAAAGCCGCCGGTAGATGCTCAAAATTGGGATTCTGTAACTTTGTTTCGCTATGAGCAATCAGCTTGACATTTTGACAGAGAATTAAAAATATGCTAAATTTCATTATTTAAACGAATTCTCCGGTGTACCTGGCAACAAGCTAAGCATTAGGTAAAATCGCTCTAAATAATAGTACAGTGAGGATTCGCTCGTTGGGAGCCCGCTACATGGAATGACTCGATGGTTAGATAAAAACAACTAAAAAGCACTTGAACGTCAAGATGTCAAACTGACTTTGACGTCTGAGTACCGTCGCATTGAAGTCTCTATAGAATAAATGGTTATGTGCGTTTCATGACGATACGTTAGTCTGGAGTATTTTTACCAGCTGTCAGTCGTTCCAACTAACGGGTCGGATTCGCATGATGGAAGGCAGTCGTGTTCCAACCAGCGAATCCCCGCTGTAGTTTTTGTCTTTAAATCTTTTGTTCAGCTACAATAGGGTCCTAAAACCCTGTCCCAATTCTAGTGCCAAACGCTTAATTTTAGGCCAAAAACACATATTTGCTCAATTTTTTAATATTTTTCGTTTGTTTTAGTCCAAAAAAGATTTTTCTAAATTATTTTTAGATTTTGTCACACGCCTTGGCTTAAACTCAAATTTTGGGTGTTTTTTGTTTTCCGTGTCTCTTCCTAAATGTCAGATACGAACAACCCCAGTGTTAAAACTAAAACCCCTGTGGTGTTTTTGTCGACTAAGCGAACGTCAAACAAAATCAAAAGTGTCAAGGTTCATTTTTAGACCCAATTTTAAAATTGAAGTTTAAATATGATATAGCCGTTATTTGAACCCGAAAAATTGCATAAATAGTTGCAGTAACATGCTCTTTCGTGTTATAAAATAAAAACAAGATTTCATTAAACATTTTAGGACCCAATTTTATACTTCTATAATGATAAAAATAAGAAAATTTAACATTGAGCACATAACTATTTTAAAGTAATTTCAATGACTACTCAAGGAGTGGTTCCAGAAATCTTAACCAGAGATTCCTTTGTGGATTCTTTTATGAAATTCTCGGAATTTTTCTTAAGATTTGCTCCATTCTTCATAGTATTTGTTTCGAGATTCATTGAAAAAAAATCACCTAAACAGACCACCACCGTTAAAAGTTCCTCAAAAGTTTTCTAAATAATTCTTCGAAAAATAACTTCACATGCTTTTTAGAGAAGTTCTTAGAAGAAATCATAGACAAAAGAAGTTCCTGAAAGCATATCTAGAAAAAAAATTAATGAAATTTTGAGAAAAATCACTGGTTTTGGAGGAAATATCTACCTCGTTTGCTATACTTTTGCCTTTCTTGGTTGGTGAAGAGTCTTCGATAGACCTGTAGCTTTGGCTCTCAATACAGTCGACTCTCCACATCTCGATGTTCTACATCTCGATATCTCTCCCTATGTCAATGATTGCTTCGGTTCCTTCATTCTGCATACGATTTCTCAAACCATATCTCGATATCCTCCTTATCTCGATATCCTCCTTATCTGGATATTCCATATCTCGATGTCTTCCTGTTGATTGTTTGTTCCCAATTTCCTCTCCATATGTCGATATGAACATTATCAAAGGTTACTAGACCAGATTTAAGTGATTCAGAACAATTTGGAAACTCGAAATGAAATTTGTTTGTTTATTATTTTCCTAGTAACGGAGTGATTTTCAATCTAGTGTTCATTTAATTAATGTTCTTTATCTCGATCTCGATGGTCCCTTCGATATCGAGATGTGGAGAGGCGACTGTAGTTTCAAGTTCTTTCGGACATGCTACTACGATGAGCCGTCATGCGCTAGCGATGTTTGGAGGAAATACTGAAGAAATTTCTGGTGGAACTCTTGGAATCTGAATCTGAATAGATTTCTAAAAAAAATTGTAAGATTGCCGGATAAACTTCTTTAAGGAATTCTTGGAGAACTGTTTGTAAGAATTCCTAGAATTTCTAAGAGAAAATCCTAGAAAAAAAATATATAGAGATTGAAGCGGTTGTTGGGAAGATTTAGAATTCCTGAAGTAATACCTACTTCGAGTATTCGTTATCTTGGAGGCCTACTAGTACGCTTTTCGGGAAGTTTTTTTTTTGAAGGAATTCCAAAAGATAACCAGGAAGAATTTCTAGACGGATTATCGAAAAAAATTTAAAGGGATTTTTAA
The DNA here is from genome assembly GCF_002204515.2 of Aedes aegypti. Taxonomy (NCBI): domain Eukaryota; kingdom Metazoa; phylum Arthropoda; class Insecta; order Diptera; family Culicidae; genus Aedes; species Aedes aegypti. The sequence goes on from NC_035109.1 coordinate 372,108,464, forward strand.
AAGAAATATTGAAAGAATTGCTGGAATGCTTCTGGAGGGTTTAGAAACGGAGTTCCAAAGAATTCCAGGAGAGATTTTCATAGTTATTCCAACAAACAGTTGAGGGGCCCAACAGTAAAAAGGTGCAAGTGATATATTGGTGGGTTTTGTGTTAAATGTTGTGAAAAGTTTTACTGTTTTCAAGCTATCCCACAGTATTGTAGAAGATTTTCACCTCCAACAGAAAAAAAAAACATAGTTCGTAGATGAAGTTTTTTAGGCAATCATACAATATATAATACTCCACAGCCGTTTTTTTTTCAAAAGCAGGTTATTGTCACTTATACCCCTTTGCTTCTAACCCTTTACGCTGTGCTCAGAATAATAGTAGTGAAGGTCGATTTTTATATAAAACTAGTGGTCCCGGCAAACTTTGTCCTGCCATCAAGTAAAAACGCTATGAACGTTCCATACAAAATTACAGTTCCGTTCACTCCCGTTTTTTCGACATTCCCGCCGAATATCCTAAGTTTTTTATACAGACAAACACGTAGGAACACTTCAAGAACATAACTAAGAGCGAATTTTTAAAATCCGATAGCCCAGTTATCAAGCCATTTCGTGACATACAAACACTACTTCTTCTTTCTGGCGTTACGTCCCCACTGGGACAGAGCCTGCTTCTGAGCTTAGTGTTCTAATGAGCACTTCCACAGTTATTAACTGAGAGCTTACTATGGCAATGACCATTTTTGCATGCGTATATCGTGTGGCAGGTACGAAGATACTCTATGCCCTGGGAAGTCGAGAAAATTTACAACCCGAAAAGGTCCTCGACCGGTGGGATTCGAACCCACGACCCTCAGCTTGGTCTTGCTGAAAAGCTGCGCGTTTACCGCTACGGCTATCTGGGCCCCATACATACATACAAACACTACTCCATTTTTATTTATATAGAAGATAGATGCTCACGTTTGGTATGCTGTAGCTTTGTTTCTCTATGAGCAATCGATTTTATATGCATCATATTGAAGTGCTTCTTACTGCAAAGTTTCAGACGATTCGGCCGAGAAAAACCTCATATGCTAAAGTGATAAAATAATTGATAGAATATTTGTTACTGAAATCTTTATGAATCTGTTCTGAAATCTTTATAAAATTCTATGAGATTGTCAGGAAAAAAAACCTTAGAAATAAATATTCCTGAATTAATTTGTGCAAGAAATCTTAAAAGTTTCTTATAGCAATTTCTCGAGTAAGTTTTGGTGAAATGCGTGAGAATTTTCTTTAGAAGTCCCTTGATGACTTTTAGGAGGTGTCTTTCTGATAAACATTCACTGTAACTCATGAAGTCACGGTACGAATTTCTGGAAGATTCTCTTGAGTGGTTCCTTCCTTAGCCGAGTGATCGGTGTCCGCGGCTACGGTTTCAGGTCATTTGGCCGAATGCCGTTTGGCCGAACGCCATTTGGCCGAAAGTGAACTACAGTAAGCTGGATTTACAAAGAATTATGTTACGGTAATTCGCACCAACCCCTTGTCACCTATAGTACTGTTCCATACCCTTCAAATGGAGACTGTGAATGACAGAGAGCCTGACAGCTATATTCTGTCATAGTAGGAGACGTAGACGAGAACGTCAATTGGAATGATGAGCAGAAATACTAATATATCCAGATGTGTAGAAGTTAGATGGTTATGATCTGTGGGAGCTTTATAATACATACAAGAATTGAATCGTCTTAAACCGATAATTATTGTAAGCAATTTGGCAAAAGCGAAGAATATTTGATTAATCCCAAATTACTTTTTCAGGTGGAATAACGGCAGCGAACCTGTTAGGCCGCAAACTAAGGGTTAAGTGTGTGTCGAATCGAGAATTGATTTAGTAGGTACCGTTTTGATTCATATTACGGACACTTAAGGCCTCAGTGAAGTGTTACTCATCGAAAAGCATATCCAATAAATCAGTTTGTATGATTCCTCCGCGTCATCGAACCTTGAAAACCCTTAGCTTTCGAATGGTGGGTGAAGATTTTGATTCCGCAACATGAATAATTTTAAATGAATGAAAATGTGTGGGCTTCCCATGATTCTTATTCCGGACGCTTCCTTACGTTTGCCTTGATTTCCGGACCCTATGATTCCAATTACGGACAGCTCATGAAAATCATAAATAGAGAAGTCAAATGATCGATTGAAATCGCCAAACCACTAAACAGACATCTAAGGCAGTTGGGCATTGTAAATTTTCATAGATATTCTTGAAAAATGCTTATCAAAACAAGCTTCGAAAGTGCGAACTTTTGAACGGCAAAAATTGAATCATTTCTTGTGAAATGTTTCACATACAAAGAACAGTGTCCGGAATTAAAAGCTGTCCGTAATATGAATCAAAACGGTAGTTACTATTCTGTATACTACACGTAGGCTACAGCGAGTTTGTGCCTTTAACTTTATAGATTGCCCACCAAGTTTGCAGAATTCCGATTGTTTGGATTGTTGGGGACAGCGAAAATAACTAGGGTGACCAATGTAAGTTATATGATAAGAAAATAAAAGACAATTTACACCGTCTTCAGCTATAGGCTGCATAGACTGAACATAACTAACATTAGACAACGGGCACACGAAACGACCAGTGGACCAGTGAAGAGTTTTTCGTTTGACGAAATGTTTTCTTCGGCTGGGGCGGGAATCGAACCCACACTCCGTAGCACAATACGCCTAAACGACTGACGCCGCTAACCGCACGGCTACGAAGCCCACACTACTACACTAATGAAATACAAAGCTTACAGCTCTGAATTACATCCCAAACCGTGGTGTTTAGTGCTCTCTAAGCTCCCCAAAAGTTTCCCCCAACAAATTACTAGGACTTTTTTAGCTTTTTTTATCATAAAGAAGGATAAATCATCATTGATATACAAATAACTAGCTCTTTAGTGTTAGTTCAAGAAATAGTCAGTACTGAAAAAAGAACATCCTAAATGTAAGCAATTATTTACTTTTCTGCTAGCGGTAATAGCCACCAGCAGATGTTACTAGGAAAATAAAAAACAAACAAACTTTATTTCGAGTTTCCAAATTGTTCCGAATTGCTTAAATCTGGTCTAGTAACCTTTGATAATGTTCATATCGACATATAGAGAGAAAATTGGGAACAAAATATTAACAGGAATGGACCGATGCACAAGTTCACTATTTGACGTTTTAGCGGTGCCGTGTTATTTATGTGACCATGGAAACCAGTGAATTCGGCACCGCTCAAACGTCAAATAGTGAACTCGCGCATCGGTCCATACATCGAGATATGAAGATATCGAGATAATGAGAGAGAAATCGTATGGAGAATGAAGGGACCGAAGCAATCATCGACATAGGGGGAGATATCGAGATGTGGAGAGTCGACTGTAATGACGAAAAATATGTGTCCTTCAAGACAAAAAGGTGCATCGGTCATATTCCAGCACAAAGCGCAACTAACAAACGTTCGCAAACAATTCGCAACCGATTTTCCCATGCCTGCCCCCCATAAACCCTTACGTAATTAATGGACGGTCCCTAAGTATTCGCCGAGTCGTTCAGTTTACTGCTATACGCAAGCAACGGTGCAGATTTCAGTACAGATGTTGCAATCTTAATCATGGAGGAGAATGACGTCTCACCTAAGTTAACTCTTGAGCTGAAACAATATATTTTGAATAAGTCGCTTTAGTATAATTCTTTCAAGCCTTAATTCCAACAACTATGAATAATACTTTTCCCTTGAAATAACAGCCTATGATCGAGAGAAGGAAAAATCTCTTATGAAAAAATAAGTAAGTTGTGTTATACTTTCCTGCCATACGATATACGAATGCAAAAATGGCAACTTTGGCAAAGAAAACTTTCAGCAAAAACTGTGCGAGTGATCATTGAACACTAAGCGGAGAAGTAGGCTCTGTCCCAGTGTACGTCATCACAAGAAGAAAAAGAAAAGATATAATAAAAATTGTCTTTGCATCGACTCTATCCTTTCTTCATGTACTGTTGAAAAAGGTGACCAAATTATGCTGCAATTTAACACAAGCAATAAACAATGTTAGTTATAGCCCATGCGTCGTTACATGTTATTAGCTTTATTTGCCATTGTAGTGATCAATGAAAGTTAGTTTTGAATATAATGTCTAAGTCTCTGATTCTATTACATTTTTCAACATTTTGGTTATCCTTGACAATCTAGTTGTAGTTAAAGTTGAATTAAGTCTCAAATCGCTTAACGCAAAGCTTTTTTTTTAATTAGGATCATTTTAGTATTCTAAGTTCATTTAACCATTTAACGTTAAAGGCCTAGAGGTATGCAACGCCCTAAGTACTTTACGCAATTGATTCGATTTTATACGAAATATTCCCATTTGAATTCCTAAAACGATTAACTCATGTTGAATTAAATGTCGAAACATAAGAATCAATCGATATCTATACAGATATATCAACCGTGTGCTAGAATAAGGGCGTAAGTCGCATGATCGATTCCTCTTCATCGATTCTGTCTTCTTTGAATAAAGGTGACAAGATGCGGGTTTGTCAGCATTTTCTGACCTCAGGACGCAAGATTGCATCGCTGCCTAGCGTCCTGAAGTGAAAAAATGCTGACAAGCCCTTATTCTAGAACACGCTTGATATAACGTTATACAGATTCTTATAAACTATCCGCTTATCCCATCCCATTTGGTTGGGTGACAAAACGTCGAAAGGACAAAACATCGAATCCCAAAACGTCAAAAGGACAAAACGTCGAAAAGTTAAAAATTGAACGAAACGAAATTTCTTGAAAGAATGATTCTCTTCCGGAAGAATAAATGATTCATTATGTGCCAAACGTTATTCATAGCATAATTAACCGACCTCGATGTGTAAAAAAGAAGTCCAGGAAACAATGTTGAACATTCGCCGTTTTTGACGTTTTGTCCTTTCGACGTTTTGGGATTCGACGTTTTGGCTTTCACCGTTTTGTCTTTCGACATTTTGTCCCTAAACCTGATTCATTCAATTAGAACTGAAATGTTCACCATGTGTTGAATAAACTAGTTGTATTCGATTTTAGGCAGATTGAAAGAACACAGGTTTGAAATGAAATGTTGTTTCAATAGTTAACAAGTTTGCTTGTGTTAGTGCATTGCAATACCCGTTTTGCAGTAGTATTTGTGTAAACGTAAAAATATAACCTAAAATGAAGCACTGGTGCGAAAACGGTTGGGTGACAAAACGTCAAAAGTAAAGTGACCAGATGTGATTGGCTTCAATGCGGGACAAAAATGGTAAACTTATGAAAATTTTTGCAAGAAATACTAAAAAGAACAATGCCGGTTCGATTTTACCAACATGACCAAATTTTTCATATTCCCTGAATTGAAACGTGCCAAAATCGAACGGATAATTCCATTAAAACTTTAATCACCATAATATGACCACGAATTAAATTTACCTATTTTGAACGAGGTATGTCTCAAAATGGCCCACAGAAACAATGAGATTAACAGTGCCAAAATCAAACGAGCTCTGTATACACATTCTTATTAGTTTTTTAAAGTAATAAAATAATAAAATTTGGATTTTTAAGCTATTTTTTATGAAGTTTTTAATTTAACAGGCATTTTCTGATTTGCACTTTTGCTCAAAATTTCAAATGTGTTTTCTAATATTTGGTTGGATTTCCATAATCTGTTTTGAAAGAGTTAATATTGAATATTTAATAGATAAAAAATGACAAAATAAGATTAAATTTAGGTCTGGATCACGTGATATTTTTGAACCAGAATTTTCAATGAGTTGCAATCAGAATTTTGTAAGCCTCACATACCAGTTTAAGAGATATTGAAGTAAAAATGTATGGTGTTTCGAACTGAATTCTTGTTAGTATTTTAGACTGAATATAATTCAAGAAAGAATCTAGAAGAATTATGAGTTAGACACGGTGATTTTATTTACTAAACAAAATCCCAAGAATTCAGACTTCATTACGATCAAAATCATTGCAGGAATAGAAAAACCATTTTGAAAAAAAATTGGAACGAAAAACCATTTTGAAAAAAAATTGGAAATCAAAAGTAGATTCTGAACAAAATCATAAAAGGGTTTCTTAACAGTGTCATGAGAAAATTCTGAACCACATCATGAGCTGAATATATAGTTATTAGTATTTTGTCAAGACTCCGGCTGAAATATTGTGAAAAAGTCTTGTGAATTTTGTGAAAATTTCAAATTTTACCCTAATTTTGTTGGGATTCTGATAATAGGAATATTTGTAGATTCAATAAATTTAGATCATAAATCAGATATTTTAATTAATTTTGAGTGCGAATAGAATTAGGTTAAGATTCCAATAATATTTTGCAAAAAAATCAGCATGAATTTTGTAAAAATAAGAACAAAGTTCTGTTCAAATTTAGCTTCTTTTTCCATGTAGAAAGCCGACCAATGTTTGATAGATGATTTTGAATTTCTATATAACAATTAAGAACATTTCATTGTTCAAGTTTCAAGTACAATGTTTTTTGTTTAATCCTCACAATCCTAAAATAAAATAAAATAAAATCCGGAACGTTTTCCGGGACGCTTGGTGATGCGGGACAGGTTGCTCAAATCCGGGACTGTCCCGCACAATCCGGGACGTCTGGTCACTTTAGTCAAAAGACAAAATGTCGAATGCCAAAACATCGAAGGCCAAAACGTCAAAAGGACAAAATGTCGAAAGACAAAATTTCGAATGCCAAAATGTCGAACACCGGAACGTCGAAAGCCAAAACGTCGAAGGGATAAAACGCCGAAGGGACAAAACGTCAAAAAGAAAGAGATATGCGAATGTCTAACAAAACTTGTCCAAATTGTTTAAGATTTTTTAAATCTTCAAGGTATAAAACATTTATTGAAGTCTCTCATCAAAGTGCTAATTTTAGTCAAGTATTGAAAGGAGGATGTACGAGTCGTGTTTCTAGGTTAAAGTATGAAAACACTCTAGTTTTAATTTTATTGTACTAAATTCGATTTTCATTTACTAATCAATTGATGCCTATATTATTCTTACTATTTGGTACTATTTTACTACCATATAAACCCCAAAGGTATATAAATTCTCCACAAACAAAAAAATAATGTATAGAAGTGAATTCAACAGTACATATTGTGTTGCTTGGAATTGTCTGGTCGCAACGAAAGCCGGACAATGCCCTTTTTATGATGTTTTGAACTTAATTCCGATTTTTTCGCTCAATGTAATGTTCTATAAACTTTTTATAAATTTAATCTTGAAGAGAATGATGCTAAAAACTTCAAAATTGGTTGGAAAATATCAAAGTGAAGACGACCTTAGATCTTTTTTTTTTATTTGAAAATTGACCTCCAAGTCACTTACGTCACCCTTAAATCCTAATATTTTTGGTTTCTCTTTTTATGTGCTTTGAATTCAGAAGAGCATATGAATTTTTGGTTTGAGAACATTCGAAAAATAAGCTGTTGAAATGATAATTGAGGGGCCCAAATGCAAAGGAGCATCGGTTTAGAATTGATAATACTGAAACATTTTCCAAGCTTTCCAACGGTGTTTTTACGTAATTTTCTCATCCCATAAAACATGAACATAATTCGAATAAGATTGGCTCCCATACAATTTGCGTGGAATGAAAAATTGCTAAAAAAAGCTTCAAAGTCGTTCCCAAAACTAGTTTTATGTTGCTTCTAACCCTCTCATTTTTTAATGATTTAAGGTCTATCTCCAGGATTCGATGCGTCCGGGCAATTCGAGTCAACACGGTACTTTCTGGATATCCGGATTTCCTGGTCCCAAATATCTGTTTTTGAAAAGAAAACCAATCAGCAATTCAATTGCACTCATTGGACAAAGAATGAGTAAATTTTCAAGGAATAAAGAACTAACTAACTATCAAAACATATAGTTGACTGGTTTGATCACTTCTTATCTCAGGCTTCAATTTAAATTTGCTTCACAGAGTGCTGTAATCCTTTCTTTCTCGTCAGAATTAAATGTAAGATTGACATTTTTCTGAATATTACTTTCATGGTTACTGTGATGAAATATGTAAATTTGCGGATTCCTACGCCGTCCGCATCGCAACATTTTTTTCCCTTGGCAACGCCAGTTCCAAGAAAAATTACTGCTTTCGACGTTTTGTCTCTTCGACGTTTTGTCCCTTTCGACGTTTTGGGATTCAACGTTTTGGCATTCGACGTATTGGGTTTCGACGTTCTGTCTTTCGACATTTTGTCCCTAAACCTGCGAAAAAAAAACAAGTATTCATGCTTAATATGGGCAAATGATGGGCAAACGCTCGTAAACTTCCCTAACTGTACCTTAAAATAATTTTTGCAATTTCTCATCGTAATAGGCTGATTTTCATCATGCCGATCTGTCGTGAAACGGCCTACTTTTCTGCACTGAAGTATGCAGTGCGGGAATAGTCATTACGTCATTACTCAAATGAAACCAGTGATGTAATGATTCATTACGCAACGCTTTCTCGTTACGCAGCTGTTTTGAGTTGCGTAATAAATCATTATACGACCATCCCAGCCAACAAATTTGTTCATATAACTGAGATTCAACTCAGTAAAGTGAACGCTTATTCGTGATATAAATGATTGTTTAAAATGCATAGATTCCTTCTATGTGGACATATGTGGAGGCCATATGCGTACATTCCAGAAAATGCAGTGTGGAAAATACAACTTCAGACGAATTCATTTCATGCTTTCTATAATTTCGTACATAATAGTATTTTGCACTTTATATGACTTTGTTTTAACAAACAAACAAAACAAAAAAAGGTAAAACAAGTAGGTGCAAGCCTCCATGCAATGATCTTCAGATCGCTAATCATATTGGCTACCACTGTTCCGTCCAGTCGCTGTTGAATGGCACGGAAATCTGGCAAATATAAATCCAACAATATAGCTCATTGGCATGCAAGTCTACGCCACGTTCAAAAGAATTTTTCGTTGGTACATTTCGTGAATACATCAGTTAGCTTCAATAATTGACACAGCTTTAACATGTTTTGAAGAAATGGATTTTATTCTCATTTGATAATGATAAATTAGCTATTACCCAGCAAAAAAGAAACAGAGATCCCAAATTCGGTAAAGCAAATTGTGGAAATTGTACGAATTTCCTCTATTCGCACAAGTTTGGAGGCCATATAGGGTGGTTCGGTGTAATATTCCCAACAGGATACTTCATTTTCACGATATGAAGGTTTTTTCACAGGTGCATATCATATATCATCGTAAATCAGGTTTTGGATTGAAATCTTGTGTCCGATAAGCAGTCTTCATTGTAAATGAAGTGCATGCTTTATTATTGTTGTTATTACGGAAACCGGAGAAGACGACTGCTAATGGATTCTCTTAAGCTAAATAGGTGGTGGAATTATCTTTGGAAACATTTCTACAACATTGTGCAGCTTGTTGGGGCATATCTCCCGGGAGATTTTGCTACGTCAAGATTTGATCCGTTCACAGAAAATATCTTGTACCCTTTTCAGAAGCAATAAAAAAAATACTTCTATAATGTATTTGCTACTGTGATATGGCACTTTTTCCTTATGGGCGATTTACACCTTGTTACCTTACATATATTTAAGACAAATTATCATGGCTAATACAACTTCGGACAAGCTTAATTGGCGCTTATTATGACTAACGTCAGGCTGCAAATTTGTGACGATCATCTATCAAGTTATTACAATAAGAAATCTTATAATTAGTCAGTGTAACGCTAAAGCATCTTTCTTGTGTCGTGTGTGTTTTTTAAAGAATAAACGTAGGAATGCAGCAGTAACAGGTTAGACTAGGAAACAAATACGGTTTAATTTGTGACCCCAACCGCTTCCCCAGTACAGCCACCTAACAGTGAAGTGATTATCGTAGAAATTGAACAGAAATGCTCATATAATGTAATGCCAGTGTGTCTCTGTAAAACATTGATGTTTTACTATCCAGTTTCAATTTATTCATTATTACCTCTTGATAAGTTTGTGCTTAGTTTTTTAGATGCATCCAGCGATGTGTAGTCTACCCCTGTATAATTTATTATTTCCATCAGATGAACTCCTATCTAATCTCACTTTCAAGATTATAATAGTATCAAATCAAGTGAAGTTGAAATCGCAAGGTAATGACAATTTGAAGTTATATATTTTGTTATATGAAGTTGAAGTTTGTTTTTAATGCAAACTCAAATCAGATCAAATTAATGACTACATAAACAATTTAAAATAATTCAATTTTGCATCATATTATATAAAATAATAAAGTATTTTACAGATATTGTAAAATGATGGTGAATTCATTCCGATATTATTTCGAATACCCTCAAGTGGTCTTCTACGCAGGCCTCGTAGGATAAATTTACGACTCGTGCTGTAAAAATCATCATTCTGCAACTTGTTCCGTAAACTACTATTGTGAAAGAAACCCCAAATATATTTTTTAGATACATTCCTTTATCTCTGTAAGAATTACTCCGAATATATGACAAAAGGTCGAAAAACAAAAGGTCGAAAGGACAGAAGGTCGAAAGACAAAAGGTCGAAAGGACAAAAGGTCCAAGAACAAAAAAGAGGGGACAAAAGGTTGAAAATTTCAAAGAAGGTAACATTTCCCACCAAGCAAATCATTTTCGACCTTTTATTGGTGTTTTAATTGTCTGAAGTAAATAGATCATGCAATACTGCTTTGTATTTCTTCAAAATAGCTTGGTGCTAGCCACTAAGCGCATCATACCCAGACAACCAGAAGTCGCAAAAAAGTTAACGCAATAACTCATTGATTCATACAAATTACATCAAACCTGCAAAACATGGTGGATAAAATCGTCAGATTGATAAGTTTCCTCGCATAAAACGCTTATTTTCTGAGTTCATTTGCACATTTTGTTTCGTCACGTACACTCGTTCAAAGTAAGTCGAATCAATTCGTAGCAGCTGTCAAATCAACATTTGTTATCATAAGTTAAGTCGCATAAGATTACAGGTTAGTTCGGTAGAAAATTTTTGCACTCGCATTGTATGCTATTATTCATCACATAATATATACATGTATATCGCCTCCACTTTTGTACGCAGAAGGCCTTTTCGCGACATTTTATAAGTGTAATGTTGCACGTGCAAAGCCTCCAGGTGATTTCGTTATACGTACATGTTGGTTGTCTGGGTAGCCATCTATGACGCTGGGTGAGCTGCTGCACAAGACGCGTGCATATATGTGATTGTACGGGAGTGCTGATCTGCCCGGATAAAAAATACAATACAAAAACAATATAACGTATTGGAACAGTACCATTCGAGATATTGGAAATATAATACAGTATATTGTGAAATGACAATACAATTACAGTACAATATATTGTTTTGAACAGTTCACTGTATAGTATATGAGATTTTTGCAATATAATATATGAGTGGTCAAGTATCGTAACAATACAAATCTAGATATTTTCTCATACATACATTTTGAAAATACAATACTATATATTGTTCATGCATTGTCTTGATTAGCAATTCGTGTATTGTTGTACAATACAAAAACAATTCAACGAACTGTATTTCAATTAGTGGTGAAAAGTATAGAATTTGTAGATGGAGTATCGTGTACCTTTTAATTCCGCTCCTAAATGCTTATCTTTGACAGATAAGCATTTAGGAGCGGAATTAAAAGGTACACGGTACTCCATCTACTTTAAAGTTTCTCTATTTTGAGATTCTACTCAGAGGATTCGAACATTCATTAAAGAATAGAATTTGTATTTTGTATGGATTGTTCCCCAACTTACCGGATATTCGTGCCAAAAGTAGCAAAATAATTTTAACTTTATAGAAGTAAAGTTATTTATCATGAATAAGTAGATGAAAAAACCGAATTTAGTACTATACCATTTAAATCCACTAGAGTTTGTATCCTTTGACAGATACGCGTATTTCGACCTCAACTGTAAGGCCGTCTTCAGTGTCGTGTACTAGACTCGACTCATTTTTCATGGTTCCATTCGTCGTTACAGCTAATGTCAAGTGACTTCTAAAAAACTATTTATTTTTACGTTTTGAATATTTTTCACCCAACATTTCTTGCTTTCTGAACTTGGTTTGTTTACTTCTTTCAGCAAAGCTACATAGAAAAAAGCAAGAGTTGTTTTACGCGAAAATAGGAATTTGACCAAAGTTGTAAGGTATAACCAACTTGTATATCCAAACAAGAATAATGTTGCTTCGACATTCAATTACAATACGCTGTATTGTATCCAATACGTTATATCGTACATTAATGGTTTATTCCATTCACTGAATGATACGTTTTTATCCGGGTGAGCCTAACTTTCAATCATGGAAATGTTAATGAAAATGAGCTTATGTTCATAACAGTATCAACTACTGATTTTTTTTTATTTTGAGCTTAGTTGAACGCGATCAACTAGTACACGGAACGAAACAGTGACATAGGGTCAATTTTCCATATATTTGAAACGAATATTCCATAAAAAATTCGAATTGAATGTGCCAGCTGGTGAAGTAACCTATCGAGTTGAAATTTTGAAAGAGCATTTCTTACAATTTACAACTTTTTTGTTTAAGGGCCAGTCTAATATACATAGTTCCTACCTAACGGATTTACCATTTATGAAAAAAGAAGCAACCATCAACGATTACGTAATACGTCATTCAATTTTCTTTTTTGCTATCTGATGAACAAAGTAATCGCACTTGGACACGAAACAATTACATTGCATTCTTTCATTCGTGCAATTACATGTCATTCGTCCTTGCTCTCTATGTTGAGTGGATTGCCACAATGTAATCACAAAGTCTCTCACGCGATCGTCACGCCGCTTGAATACATTGATGTCCTTGTAATTAATCATGGATTACAGTCAACTGATAAGTAGTTGATGCATCGCTTTCGTGTTCGTATTATCGGTAACCATCCAAAATTAATGAACAACGATGACGTAATTTCTAATTTAAAAGACCCTGCTCTCAATCGCCTTTTGTACACAGTAACTTTATCATAAAAACGCCTAATGATCTATCATAACCTTACTAGTGGGAACTTAAAGTCTCGAACCGATTCCATTCGAAAAGAAAAACAACGATTATCGTAGAAGAAAATCGACGAGAACGTAACTGCAACGAGATCTTACTTATAACTATCATGCTAACATTGTTGTACCTACGTGATAGTAGGACAGCATATGTACGAAGCCCTCAACTGTGTGCTCACCATCGTGGAAAATCATTTCCTGCACAGTGATGCAAAGCGACGTATCGAAACACCTATACCAGTGAAAGGCTTTTCATTGCTGTTCCCTACACTGGTGATGGAGGTTCATAGAAGTATTTCTTTCCAAAGCAACTGCAGGCTGGCTCTCACTCTCATGTGCGGAACATATAAACTTGAGAGCATAATCCGGAAGTGGCAAGGCGAGAGTGGGCAATGAGATCCACGTGCGTTTGCACCTATCTTCACGTAGTGCTTGCGCGCAGATGTTTCGATTAGGAATTATGGGACAAACATTTTAGTGGAGACCTTCGATGATCCATTAATGTTTCTTGGGGAGATGATCAAAAAAAAACTTCATTTTGAGATTTTTAATGTTTAAGTCTACTAGTCATTCCTTGTTGAGCTACCGTGCGAGACAGTCGACAGTTCTCGTGTGTCCGGGTTCACCCCCGTTTTTCCAAATCTTTGGTATTTCGACGCCTATTGCAAAGTGTTTTTAGTGCAGTGAAGAGCCTTAGTTCGGCTTGGAAGCGGAACACTTTTGGCGAAGCCATTGTGTTGCCGTTTAATCGAGTTTTGCGCAAAAGTATTGAACGTTTTCGCCATTGCGTGGTTATTTTCCGATCACGTGTATCGTAGAAGACAGCTTGCACCTCGTCCCGTGTGCTACCTGAGTGATCATCGTTTGTGGTGTGCATATAGCGTGCACAGCGGTACGCTCTCCACACCGACAGTGGTCACCATCGTTATCGACGCCTGTGTTGGTTGGTGGCAGGCAGTGAGAGACCAACCACACATACACCGTACCAGCGAACCAGGAACCAGACCGTCCTTTTTTGATCACGTGTATCATCGAAGGCAGCTCGCACCCCGTCCCGTGTGCTACCTGTGTGCAGTGCAGAGTTCATCAGTGCGATCATCGTCTGTGGTGTGCGTATAGCGTGGACAGCGGAGATCAAGCACACATCTACGCGTCCCAGCGAATGGTCGTACGTTACTTGCTACCTCTCCCCAAGCGTAGACGCCCATCGGTTACAGCATCGACGACGCCAGCGTGGATAGAGTAAAAGATAAGTACCTCTCGTTGTTCTTCTCCTCTTCACGTCTTTTTTGATTAGTTTTTACTGCGTGTGAAAGTTTTCCCTCTTCCCTTTCCCCTTTGTATGTGTTTTTTTTTCAGTTTGATTCAATTTCCATTTCTGTAAATAGTGTTAGTTTGAGTTATTCGTGCGCCCTTTGCGGTGTTAAGCTACCGCAATGGGTGTAGATGATGATGGCGGGGGAACGTCGTATCCCCTCACTGAGTCTTCGAATGTGTTGAACCAACAAAACACAAACACCTCTATGCCCAATCCATGTGTGTCCCCTCAATCTGATGTGTCTCAAATGGACACCAATATTCTACCATCTCCGACGTCCCCTCGCCTCAAGGCCTACCCGCCCGACTCTGGTGGGCCTTTTGTTGTTTTCTTTCGATCCAAAGGCAAACGGTTGAACACTATTCAGATCAGTAAGGATCTGACTAAGCGATTCTCTTCCGTTGTCGCCATTGACACAGTGGGTTCTGGTAAGCTGCGCGTCACCGTCAGTGACCGTAAACAGGCCAATGAGATTGTGGCCTGTGAGCTCTTTACTCGGGAGTATCAAACTTATCTGCCAAGCCATCGGGTTGAGATTGCGGGAGTGGTCACCGAAGGCAGTATGACCTGCGAAGAATTGATGCAGGGTTGTGGTCGCTTCAAAAACCCTTCTCTCCCATCTGTCCCCATACTGGAATGCAAGCAATTGCATTCCGTATCCCTGGTGGGAGAAAAGAAGATCTATTCACATTCTGAATCCTTCTGTGTGACCTTTTCCGGATCTGCTTTGCCGAATTTTCTTGTAATCGGCAAACTTCGTTTACCTGTGCGGCTGTACGTACCGAAGGTAATGAATTGCACAAATTGCAAGCAGCTGGGCCATACTGCCCAGTATTGCTGCAATAAACCTCGCTGTGCTTCTTGCGGGGAGAGACATGTGGATGGTGCATGTAGTATACCGCCAAAATGCGTTTATTGCAACGAAAGTCCACCACATGCCCTCGAAAACTGCCCGACGTACGTACGCCGGCAGCAACATCAGCGACGATCATTAGAGCAGCGCTCTCGGCGTAGTTTTGCCGAGATGTTGAAAAAGGCTGCTCCGTCTGCTGAATCACAAAATATCTACTCTTCTCTGTCTCTTGATGATCAGGGCTCCGACTCTGAGGTTGGTGAAGGAATTTCCTTCGTTTTCAAGGGTTCATCGAGGAAGCGTGTGAGACTCCAGAGACCCACAAAAAAGCCTCGGAATCTGTCTAGCAGTGATGACCCTCCAGCCATGAAAAATACTAAGCCTGTCGCGAAAGTCTCAAAGCTTTCACCTCCTGGATTCAAACTCCAAGAGGAAAGAGACTTTCCGCCACTACCGGGAAAATCTAAAATCCCAAATATTCCAAAATTTCAAACTGCTCAGCCAAAAGAAAGTTCGCATTCGGAGCCCCTAGGGCAACCTCAGGGCGTTCCAATGTTTACGCTTTCTGGCATTGTAGATATCATCCTCAATTTCTTCAATGCTTCTGACCCAGTAAAGAACATTGTCAAAGGATTGCTTCCATGTGTGACTCCTCTTTTGAAGCAACTGGCTTCTAGAATGCCCCTCCTTGCAACGATCATATCTTTTGATGGATAAATTATCCACAGAGGTCGAAGATATGATTTCTGTTCTACACTGGAACTGTCGTAGTATTATGCCTAAATTAGATAGTTTTAAATTTTTAGTTAGTAATTTACAGTGCGATGTTTTTGCGTTATCAGAAACATGGCTAACACCTGATGTGACCCTTCCTTTCCATGATTTTAATATTATTCGCCTGGATCGATCCGACTCATATGGAGGAGTGCTTTTGGGGATCAAAAAGCATCACTCGTTCTACAGAGTCGATCTGCCGCCGATGTCAGGCATTGAAGTCGTTGCATGTCAGGTGACTATCCGAGGCAAAAGCCTCAGTGTCGCCTCCATATATCTTCCTCCGAGATCGGCGATATCTCGCAGAGACCTCTCTCACATCTGCTCTGTTATGCCTGAACCACGGTTGTTCATTGGGGATTTCAACTCCCACGGAACAGGCTGGGGGGAACTGTATGACGACCACCGATCAACGTTGATATATGACCTCTGCGACGACTTCAATATGACAATTCTCAACACTGGGGAAGTTACACGAGTGGCACCTCCAGCTCAAGATGGAAGTCCTAGGGATAGCCGTTTAGACCTCTCAATATGTTCAAGCTCGTTATCGCTGGATTGTTCATGGAGGGTAATCCAGGATCCCCATGGTAGCGATCACTTGCCGATCGTAGTTTCAATTTCCAATGGAACACAACAGTCTTCATCCATCGATCTCGCCTACGACCTCACAAAGCACATAGACTGGGGAAAGTACGCGGAAACGATCATTGATGGAGAACAAGCGGTAGAAGTACTTCCTCCGTTGGAAGAGTATCGCTTTTTATCCGAGTTGATTCTCAACAGCGCTCTTCAAGCCCAACGCCGTCCTGTGCCTGGTCCGTCGGTTCGCAAGAAGCCTCCCAATCCGTGGTGGGATGAAGAGTGTAAGGCACTCTATCGCGAGAAATCCGCCGCGTTTAAAGACTTCCGGAAACGTGGTTCAATTGACAACTATGAGCGCTATTCTTCCCTTGAACGCAAGTTTAAAAGCTTGGTCAAAGCGAAGAAAAGCGGTTATTGGCGTCATTTTGTGGAAGGATTATCACGTGAGACCTCGTTGAGAACGCTTTGGACCGTCGGAAGAAGAATGCGTAATACATCGTCGGTTAATGAAGATCGAGAGAGCTCTCCTCGGTGGATTATCGATTTCGCTAAGAAAGTTTGTCCGGATTCCGTTCCTGTTGATCGCGTGCGACGAGATATTCCGGTGGATAGGGACGCCATGGATAGACCTTTTTCGATGGTTGAATTCTCACTTGCTCTCCTTTCATGTAACAATTCCGCTCCAGGAATGGATCGAATCAAGTTCAATTTGCTTAAGGGCCTACCTGACGTCGCAAAGAGGCGCCTATTGAACTTGTTTAATCACTTTCTGGAGTGTAACATTGTTCCGGATGACTGGAGGCAGGTGAGAGTAATAGCCATCCAAAAACCCGGGAAACCCGCGTCGAACTATAATTCGTACCGCCCAATTGCGATGTTGTCGTGTATTCGCAAGTTGTTAGAGAAGATGATTCTCTTTCGGCTGGATAAATGGGTTGAATCGAATGGCATGCTGTCAGATACGCAGTTTGGTTTTCGCAGAGCCAAAGGAACGAACGACTGTCTTGCGCTGCTTTCTTCAGAAATTCAACTTGCCTTTGCCCAAAAGGAACAGATGGGTTCAGTGTTTTTGGATATTAAGGGTGCTTTTGACTCAGTTTGTGTTGATGTCCTTTCAGACAAACTCCACGCAAGTGGCCTTTCATCAGTTTTGAACAATTTTTTGTACAATTTGTTGTCCGAGAAGCATATGAGTTTTACTCATGGCAACTTGTCAGTTTCACGAATTAGCTACATGGGTCTCCCCCAGGGATCATGTCTGAGTCCCCTTCTTTATAATTTTTATGTGAGAGACATTGATGACTGTCTCATGGAAAATTGCTCGTTAAGACAGCTTGCAGACGACTGTGTTGTTTCTGTCACAGGACCAACAGCAGCCGAACTACAAGGACCCTTACAAGATACTCTGGACAATTTGTCTACTTGGGCCTTAAAGCTGGGTATCGAATTCTCTGCGGAGAAAACTGAGATGGTTGTCTTTTCAAAGAAACACAAACCTGCCAAGTTTCCGCTTACACTCATGGGTAAGACAATCACACATAGCTTGTCTTCTAAATATCTCGGGGTCTGGTTCGACGCCAAATGCACCTGGGGGAAACACATTGTGTATCTGACACAGAAATGCCAAAAACGAATCAACTTCATGCGAACTATAACCGGAACATGGTGGGGAGCCCATCCGGAAGATCTGATCAAGCTGTACCAAACAACCATCTTGTCGGTCTTAGAGTACGGTAGCTTTTGCTTTCAATCCGCGGCGAAAACACATATGCTGAAGATACAGCGGATTCAGTACCGCTGTCTTCGCATCGCGCTAGGCTGCATGAACTCGACTCACACAATGAGTTTAGAGGTACTTGCAGGAGTACAGCCCCTGACAGATCGTTTCGCGGAGTTAACACTCAGGTTCCTCATCCGTTGTGAGGTTCTCAATCCATTGGTTATTGAAAACTACGAAAAGCTGCTTGAACATAACCCTCAAACTCGTTTCATGAGTGTGTACTACTGGTACATGACGCTGGAGGTTAGCCCATCTTCGGTTAACACCAATCGTGATAACTTCCTAGAATTCGACTGTTCCTCTGTAGTATTTGATTTGTCCATGAAGCAAGATATCCATGGTATACCAGATCACTTTCGTTCAAAGTTTATTCTTCCCATGTTTGCAAGTAAATTCGGGCATGTCAGCGAGAGCCGACAGTTCTTCACTGATGGGTCAAAAATGGATGATATCACTGGTTTCGGTGTTTACAACGTTTCTCATAGCGCCTCCTTCATGCTTCAAAAACCATGTTCTGTATATGTTGCTGAACTAGCAGCTATACATTACACCTTAGAGTACATCAGTTCTCTCCCACCCGAGCACTACTTCATTTTTTCCGACAGTTTAAGTTCTCTGGAGGCTGTTCGGTCAATGAAGCCGGTGAAGCACTCAGCGTACTTCCTGAATAGAATACGCCAGGCATTGAGTGCTTTGTCAATTCGCTCTTACACTATTACCCTAGCTTGGGTTCCTTCGCATTGCTCCATTCCTGGCAATGAGAAAGCGGACTCTCTGGCTAAGGTAGGCGCTAAAGAAGGCGATGTTTACGAGCGTCAAATCGCCTTCGAAGAGTTTTTTGTATTGGCCCGTCGGGAGACCTTGATCAGCTGGCAACAGAAATGGAGAGACGGAGAAATGGGTAGATGGCTGCATTCCATATTTCCACAGGTGTCGAAAAAGCCATGGTTTAAGGGGTTGGGCATGAGCCGTGATTTCATTCGTGTCATGTGTCGGCTTATGTCCAATCACTATTCGTTAAGCGCGCATACCCACCGTATTGGGCTCTCAGAAAGCAATCTCTGTGTTTGCGGCGTGGCTTACCAGGATATCGAACATGTTGTGTGGGGATGCGTTGAGCATCGTGGCGTCAGATCTGAGCTGACTGAAACTCTCCGGATCCGAGGAAAACAGCAGAAACCTGTCAGGGAAGTGTTGGCGGGCCTTGATTTAGAATATATGAATTTAATCCATCTGTTTTTGAAGCGTATCAATATCCGGGTTTGATTGTGTTCGTTCCCTGTCTTTCTTTTTCCCATTCAAATTGTCCTCTTCTCGTCGTGTCTCCCACAAACCGTTTCTGTTTAGTTTCATTACAGATCTGGACATCCTGTCCCTTCAAGCTTCATCAGCTTAGTAGTCTAAGTAGCTTAAGAAATTCCAAAAAATCCTTTCCTTCCCTGTTTCAAATGTATCCACTAACCTTAAAACTTCCGCAAACTAACATAGTTTTTAAAATAAGTTCAAATTTCAAAATGTAAATAATGTAAAAAAAAAAGAAAAGATTTCGGCTCTGTTATGCCCTACGGCGCCTGAGCCTGCCAAATAAACGAGATAAGTAAAAAAAAAAAAAGTCTACTAGTATACTGGTTGATCACGGACGAATCATTTTGAAATGTTAATGCTCACATGTTATTGACAGCGTTCAGTAAGTGACCCGAGATATAATTAACACGAAAATTGTCATATATCTTCGATCACTGACTTTTTAATTTGATTATTTGTTTATTTCAAATGAACGAGTTCTGCAGTTTTCCCAGAATTGCATCCCAAATTTCTCTTTTTTCATCTATTTCTGTTTCTATTTCATCTCTTCATTTTCCATCTACATTCTATGTACTTTGCCTTCTTCGACCGAATGTTGCATAACTATGCAAAATTAAAAATCTACAACAATTTGGGAAAATATTGATTCGTTAGAGCTAGATTCTTTACTTGCGTTGATATTGGGATCTACGCAGTAATAATAAATTTCAGTCCATTAATGCAGGAATAATATCCGTATGATCCGTATGATTTGTTGAAGATTTTTCATGATAAGTTACAAATAAGCAAACATGCACCTGGCCACTGGTAATTGAAAGTTTGTATGTGCTTTTACCAAGGATGGAAATCTAGTGATCATGATAAAACAAATGATGCATCGTGGTTGTTCTTTATCATGCGATCATAGCAACAACGATAAACCCTTAGTCGTCAAGCCATCATAACAAACTTCGCTCCGCGAAAAATGAATCGCTCGGGATGTGTGCTAACGATCAATTGTTTGCAAACCGAATTCATAAATTTTGGAAGATTTTCACGCTTTCACTCTGCAATATGACATCTAGCATACCATTTTTGATCCTAAAGTCAATCGTGCATGGAATGTGAGAAAGTTTATCCGTGAATTTCAAATTGATTCGCATTAATCGCAAGTTGTTACAACATCCGACAAACCCTTTGTCCTACGACAAACAGTTTATCGGATGCTCGATATATCTATGATTAGCGCGCGTGGTGAGGTGTTGAAATAATGTTGCTACAAGAGCGATGGCCCTCTTGGACCGTTCAAACATCGTGTTGTTTGTCGTTAGAGCTGATTTTTTTCCATCCTTGCCTTTTACTGACTTTTGACTATGTACAGCAAAGCATTAATGTAATTGTAAAATCAGTTATTCTAGTAACCGGTACGAAGTAAATATTTTTGCTGAAGGTCGGTAGTTTTCCGTAAATTATTCTGAATCATCACTATATTTGGGATTTACAGTTCGAGACCAGTTTGAAAGCATCTAAATCTAAAGCTAGAATCTAAATGTTTAGTCTTGGTGAACAAAAATTGATAGTTATTGGAAAGATATAATTGTTTAATCTAGAGTTTTCTAAATGATTTTGATTACCACTTGCTCCTCACGGTCTATCCGGGAGAAATTGAACTTGGAGCGGACTCACTTCCCAAGCTTTTTGCACCAGTCGAACAACGAGTTGAAGATGGCGGAAAAGGGAGAATGTGGTCATAAAAAATATATAATATTCGAAATGAAGTCCTTTAATTTAAATATTTTTGAATTCAAAAGGTTTTTACACGGGAAAAAGTAAAGGAAATTTTGGAATGGACACACCTTTTCTGCTCGGGTAACCGCGATGATCCGCTGCCGCTATCGATGCGACGCAGGCTGGGGTTGGCGCAATTTCTGCCATCTCTAGAGTCCGACGCGCTCTACGGGTGGCCGTCGGGACGCTCACTCGACGCCTTCTCTTCGGTAGATGCACCCACTAACTTTGGTCGACTCTCACTAACACGTGGAACGAACGTTGGACCAACTATCTGCTTCACTAACGGGCGACAACAATACTGGGTAGATTTTTCTAACGCTCATGTGGGCACTAGTCTTGCTATTTTGCTACACTACTGTGTGATAAAATTAAAACCGGAATAAAATCACGAACTACTTTATCTTTAAAATTTTGTTACCGAATAAGAGAGCGATCCAACGATGCATGGAGTTTTTATATCAGTTGCTTTACTCGTTCCGGGATTCATTTTGCGGTGACTTGTAACCAACGTTCAATATGGTTGGTGCACACGGTCTTTGGTGTGGGGAAGACATTGAATATGGTTTTTAAATTCAAATTAAAATAGGGTTGTAAAGGGCATCTGACACCAAGGAAAAATGGTAGGAAAGGATGAGGATTTTTACACTAGATTTATTTATTTCATTTTCTAATTCATTTTATTTATTTTCTTTATTTTATTTCATGACCACAAATTCAATACAATTTAACAAAAAAGATTATAACAATTAACAAATTAAATCAAGTATATACAAAAATTATTTACAAAAAAAAGCTATTTACAAGAGGAGTGAATTGAATAGGTTGATCGAAGGGAATAATTATTGAAACCTTCTGTGAAAGGTTACAACTATCCCGGGGTCCGGATGAAAAATTAATTAAATTAATTTTTTTCTCAAGTTATTGTGACGCGAAAGTCAATTATGAACATTTATTGATTCTGAATGACAAACAAATCCAGTGCCTTCTTCTCTTCGTAATTCATTTTAAATTAGTGGAATGATTACTTCCCGAGGGAATCTTTCCCACAAATTTAGCTTTCTAGAGCCAGTAAATAAGTATATTGACTTTCCACAGGATGGGTAAATCTTTCTGCACAAATATGTTTGAAAACAACCTAATCTGATGAGAGCATTCTCCTCTTTCAAATTCAATTTGATTTAGTGGAATGATTACTTCCCAAGGGAATCTTTCCCACCAAATCACGTGAATTTTAAAGAGTGAACCTGGAACTTACCGGTCTACGTTGATCGTCTTCAACCGTTCTTCATGGAAGATTTTAGGATTGGGAAGGACTTGGAATTTATAAGTTTAGAAGGATCAACTAGTTAAGAACTTTCTTCTCTTGCAAATTCAATCTAATTTGATGAAATGATTACTTCCCGAGGGAATTTTTCTCATAAAATTATTTGAATTTAGAAGAGTGAACCTAGGATCCCCTAACTGACGAATCTTTTTTAACTTATAATTCAATCTTAGTTGGTTTGATTTGGAAGTTGAGGTACAAAGTAAGTAGGAAGTAATAATCAGTAAAACTACTCTGCTTTTCGAAACTCAGTTTTGATTTAGAGAGATGATTACTTTCAGAGGGAATTTTTCTCACAAGTTCACTTGAGTTTGGAAAAGTGAGCCTGGGTTTTAGTGATCACGATATTCTTAACTACCTTGTCTCAAAGGTCATAAGATCGTCGTATTAACATGTTACCGTGATTGAAAGGCATATCAGGAAGAACACCCTACTTATCAAAATCCTGATAAATTTAACGGAATGATTACTTCCCTAAGAAACCTTTTCCGGTAAATTACATAGATTTGGATAAGTGAGCCTGGATCTTCTTGATTCACTCAATCATAATAGAGGATGCTTGAAAGGATTAAGATTGTTTTCTGAATCTTAAAGGTCAATCATAGAAACCACTCTTCTCTTCAATTCCAATTTGATTTAGTGGAATGATAACTTCCCGAGGGAATCTTTTCCACCAAATCACGTGAATTTGGAAGAGTGAGCCTGGGAATCCATAATCCTCGGTTTCCGATTATGCCAATCTGAACAGCAGTTATGATCTAAATTATTCAAATTTATACGTTATGTGATTACTGAAGGGATAATTATGTATTTGATGGTTTAGTGCAATTTGTGAAATATCATTTTTCGTCAGAATAAGTCGCATTTAGTCCTTTTCACATTTTGTCTTCCTCACGTATACCAAGACAAACTAGAATTTAATTGATTATTCTAACGTCAACTTTGGTTTACCAAATGTATAATTTGAAAATTTACCTAAATTTGAGAATAAGAAAGACTAGAATCTCTACATCTTTATCTCACTATAGTGTATTAAGTATTATATTAAGTAAATTGTTTTCGATTCGGTATGTTTGGATGCGTTTCGTTGTTTTCAACATTTTTTTCATAGTCATGCATGAACAATGAATGATAATGGCACTTCTCGCCCGTAATCTAACGTAGTGACGTAAGAACCATTTCATTTTTCGGCTAATTTTGCCATATATCTACAGAAATAACGAAAATTTGGCAATTCTGCAACATGAAGCAACAAAAGTTCATGTTTATTAATCATTCTGAAAGATAGTTTTCCAAACTTGATAACAAATTGCTTTTCCAAGAAAACATTATTCATTATCGTGTTACACATTTTAGAAAGCTTTAGTGGAACTGTTACTTTTCTTTATTGGTCGATTCGGATTGGTGGTGTTTCTTAATTTCACCAAACAAATCGTGTTGTCTATGTAGTGCAGCTAAAAGATCATTAGAAGAAGATAGTCTGAAAACTGATATCAACTTAATTTAGACGTAAATGCAGATGATACTGCATTCTACGTGGCCAAATTCGTATAAATAGCTTAAAAACTATTTAGTGCTGGATCTACACAAGGTATTAAGAAGGGAATACATATGTTTTAATTACATAATACGTGGCCGTATTACTATGTGACGAGTTCTACGTCAGTTGTCCAATCATGACCAGTTATATTTCCAAACTATTCCCATTATGCAAGCCCACTCAGGCGAGAAGTGGACCACCTTGTACATCCTCTCGTTGATTTTGAGAGCGTGCACACATAAACACGCGAGCATAAAATATCATTGAACCAACAGGAAAAAGAAAACCAAGTACCACCTCTCGTCGTCGCGCCATAATCACCCTTCAGCTTCGTTGTCGCTTTTCGATGGACACTCGAGAAGGCGCACACACTTATCACCGAAACTACCACCCACTCTACTGGGCACTCATTCACTTACCCACTCAGAGCGATGATGTTGCATGATGGTGGTGGTACACCAGCCACCATTAGTGCACGCTACCATTGCATGGCATGCAACGGCACGAAGAGAGTGTGAGAAAGAAAATGGATGGAACCCGGAGACCACGCCCACCATCTGGCATTGGCCGCTCGCCAGCTGCTCTTGATGGTGGGTGCTCACCGTCTCATCGCGTTGCCGGCCTTGCGCTTGTCGATGAGGCGCTTCCGATTGGCCCACTTCAGGCTGCTTTTTTCGAGAGATGCTTTCGTTTCGCCTGGTTTTCCTTTTGACTGCGGGTGCTTTCGAGATGGCACTTTGGCCGAGTGCGCGTCGTCCTCTCGTCATCGTCGTCGGTCGTTGTAAATTGTCTCGTTGGAGAGTGCCTCTTCAGTCGTCATATACATTCTCATAAATAGGGTTTTCGTTGGCTCTTAGGGTGTCCTAGAAAAATATAAACTCTTGAAAAGTCGTGGTGTTCATTCAACCCTAGAAAGAAAGGTATTCTTGTTTGCGTTTGTGGTGCAAATCTCGCCTAACTGGGCTTTAAATGCGGTAACACAAAGTAATCAAAAAGGATGGACCGATGCACGAGTTCACTAATTTGACGTTTGAGCGGTGCCGAATTCACTCGTTGCCATGGTCACGTAAATAACACGGCACCGCTAAAACGTCAGATAGTGAACTCGTGCATCGGTCCATACTTAACGACCACGATACATATCACCGCCGACTTAGAAAAGAAAATCAATATTTGATTTCGCCTACCTTGTAAAAATCTTACCGCGTTTGGTGTTTCCCCAACTAGTATGTATTTTTGATAAATTTTGTCATAGGTATTTAGATTTTATAGCAAATGTTTTTAAGGTCTACTATTTTATAATATTTATTATTTTATATGCGCAATTTTAATGTATATAGAACTTTTCAAAACCCAGATAGCCGGGGGAACTTTTTGGGACCCAGATAGCCGTAGCGGTAAACGCGCAGCTATTCAGCATGACCATGCTGAGGGTCGTGGGTTCGAATCCCGCTGGTCGAGGATCTTTTCGGGTTGGAAATTTTCTCTTTCTTCGTACCTGTCACACGATATACACATGCAAAAATGGTCAATCGGCAAAAAAGCTCTAAGTTAATAACTGTGGAAGTGCTCATAAGAACACTAATCTGAGAAGCAGGCTTTGTCCCAGTGGGGACGTAACGCCAGAGAGAAGAAGAAGAACTTTTCAAAATCTATAAAAAAAAAACTATTTTTCACGTCAACTTTTGGTAAATCTCTGTTCCTGAATCTGCAGTGATCAATTTTTCTTCATCGAATTTCTCTTTAGCGCAATTTTCTCTTTGGTGGGAGACTGTTTTGGTCTGTTAGGTTCGATTCAGGAAAAAGTATTCATAGTTTTCGACGTGCTGCAATGTTTCGAAGGTCGATTGTATTTCATGTACTAACTCAAAAAGAAAATCGATAAAGAGAAATCGATCACTGTAGATACGCCTCATTATACTGAACGCAGGATATAATAAATGTATTTAAGCATCGATTTTGTTCATTAAGTGCTGCCAGTTTATTAATATTGACATTGAAATAAACTTTTTGTTTATCTTTTTTATACTGATCGTAGACCAATCAGAGTGTATCTTATTTTATGCGACAATCAATTTCAACGAATTTTGAATGACTTTTGGTGAATATGCAGCTTTGTCCCCATGAATAAAGAATTATTCAAATGTTTATTCTTAACCTTCGGGCAGTCACGCTGTTGTACTTTGTACAACAGTTGTGATTTATATGCTATCATTTTGCAACAAAGATTTCTATCCACACCAAACCAAAATGTATTTCGCAAGAATCTTATGTGCAAAACTCGACAGTTTATGTTTACAGTATGGCTCTAAATAATGCGGTAACATCAACAACTGTACATAGAAGTCGCAGAATAATGAACGCACTATGTACGGTTCGAGTAGATCACAATTTGAAATTAGTATATCTCAAAATCCAGATAATTTCAAAACTTAGGGTCTTCAGTAAAGTTGTTCTGAAGGCGGAGCGCTATCTGATCGTACTTCACATAATTAGGAATTTGACCACTAGGTGGCACTAGTGGGCATTTGGACGGTTCAAAATTTCAAAATGTTCGGGAATCCAATCTCCCATATGTTCCTTATCATTCTAACCATAAAAAATTCTGTGTTCTGTGAAATTTTCA
The DNA here is from genome assembly GCF_002204515.2 of Aedes aegypti. Lineage (NCBI taxonomy): Eukaryota > Metazoa > Arthropoda > Insecta > Diptera > Culicidae > Aedes > Aedes aegypti. The sequence continues at coordinate 372,135,411 of NC_035109.1, forward strand.
GCTTTCTAAGTGGTGATTTAAAGGTGGCCCAAAGACAATGTATGTTTATATGGAAATTACTATGAATTTTCAACATTGGCAGAAGATTATTCCAGGCATCCGGTCTCTTATGAAACCGGTCTCCTTATTCGCCCGTTGTGCAAATTTTCTATTACAGTCGAAGCTTGTATAATTAATAGACTGATGCAAATTTTGAAGTTTTGCTCCCCTATGCTTAAACGATGGTAATTATGATGAAAATGATCCTCCCAAAATTTGAAGTGATTCGGAAGAAATTTGACTGTGCACACGCCATTTGAAGTTTATATGGAGATTATTATGAAAAACGCCAATCTTTTGGGTTCAGCCCTCTATCTCTTCGTCATAACATTTTATGGAAAAGTGAACACACTCATCTCATGTGAAAACTTCCCAGCTACAACTTTGCCGAAGATCACATTTTGATGGGACGTAAGGATAATTTGTTATTATTGATAACAAAGTATAAATCATGCTGAGATGATCATTCAACTACTTTCAGAGCAACACTGCATTTTTGCTGTAGAACATAGTAGCCTGGATTACTTTGATCTATTCTTCCCGCCAGGAGTACCACTGTTGCCTGCCGAACAGTTGGTGAAGCATGCTACATGCAAACCAAGTTTATGATGATGAATAACAATTTATCCTGATATCCAATCAAAAAAGGTCTTCGGCAAAGTTGTAGCTGGGAAGTTTTCAAATGAGGTGAGTGTGTTCACTTTTCCATAAAATGTTATGACGAAGAGATAGAGGGCTGAACACAAAAGATTGGCGTTTTCCATAGTTATCTCCATATAAACTTCAAATGGCGTGTGCACAGTCAAATTTCTTCCGAATCACTTCAAACTTTGGAAGGATGCTATTTACCATAATAAAAATCGTTTAAGCATAGGGGAGCTAAAATTTCAAAATTTGCATCACTCTATAGGCAAATTTAATGCGCCACCAGCATAGAGGTCGCAAGGTAAGAAGGAGAGAAATGTCATTGAAAATGTTTGTTTACGTCCAAAATTCAATTTTTCGACCCAAAAATTAGCTCATAATCAATTGATTACTAAACTATTTTCCACTGGGATAGGGGGAGATCCCCCAGTACCGGACACTTAAGCCACTAAATTCATAATTCAAAAACTATTGATTTTATGGGCTCGTGTTACCCATTTATGATAAATATTATCATTTTTATAGCGTACAAAAATAAATTTGGAAATAAAAATATGAATTTTGACCATGCATTTTGATGATGTATTTTAGTTCCAAATTGATCGATCTTGAAAGGTGGCACCCAATACCGGACACGATCTGGAAATGCCTTGAATTCTGCAAATTTGAACATCGTTGAATGTGTACACTATAGGAATAGTTTATAATTACCAATTCAATGCATTTGCAACATTTACAAGAATAATTTGAGTTTTTCTTAGTTTGCAAGATGCCTATCAAAAACCTCTTCCATATATGATGAAAAATAGCACATTTTACGATATTGTTCTGAATGTTCATTCTTCTTAATTTTATTGCATGTTTGATACCATGATCGACGGAACCCATGAAAAATGAAAGTATTTTGAGACACTGACGCAATAATTACAAAGATATCATATAACAAATCAAGCTGTCCGAAACTGAGGGACAGGAGGTGCTTAACGAAAATTGTAATTTATCCATATTTAGTTCAATTATGGTACAAAATACATTCATACTATCAAATTAGGGTTATGTTCGATCATGCTTGCGTGATCCAAAGTTTTTTTTGTCATTCAAAATAATTACTAAATATGCTCAAAATTAAAAAGATACGTCATTTTTTTTAAAATTTTCAAACTTTTCTACTTTTTTAAAAAGGCATGCATATTTCAAGGATGTGTTATTCTAGGCAAACATTAATCTACATAATAGCTTTCTTTTCTACTAATACACCATCTTGATTGGGCCATGATTTTTCAATGTTTCGACTTTGTCCGGTATTGGGTGCTGTCCGGCACTGGGGGATCTCCCCCTAATCATTTTGACCCTTTATTCTTGCGATACGCATGATTTCACAACAAATTTAGCCACAAACAAAGAATCCGGATGTTTATAACCTATGTAGCCAAACATCAATTTTCCAATTTTATCCCACAAATCGTACATGAGCACTGACCGGATCTGCACATTTTGGAAGGAAAAAAAGTTTATCATGTTTTTCAATGCTCTCTGATCGTCTACAACATAACTATTTCGAGAAAAAGTGTAATATGTGTGCTCCTTTCTATGCTGCACACGGTGCGTTCTCAACCCAACCTCTTTTATGACGGTTCTCCTACTAGCCACCAGATGTCGAAGTGATCGTTCAGCTTTGAAAATATTAGCCTATTGTATAATGACATCACAATGGAACATCGCAATAGAGAAAAGTCACTATGAAGAAAATTATAACATTGAAATATTTTTCAAGGGACCGAAACATGTCGGTTTTGTCACATTCAAAGTGACGAGCTTCGACTGTATTAATAAGTAACAAATCTCGCGTAACTTTTCAAAAGGACCTATGTATTGAGACATTCTCTTACGTCTCGCTCTCTTTCAGCTATACTCTCTTAAAATCGTTTACAAAGAGCTGTGTTCAAGTTACACAGTTTTGCGTAACATTCACACGCGTATACTCCATTAGGCATAAAGACGTTTGGCATAAAGACGTTAGGCATAAGGATGTTAAACATAATGGACGTTTGGCATAAAATAATGTGCAGGTGGACCTATTTGAAATCAATATTATATATTGAAATACATATTAACAGAAATTTGCTATTTACGGAAACATTCATAAACATTCATAATTGAGGAAGGGGCAAGAGACTTTCCAAGAAAATGTTACAATGCATGTTTCCGGACAGTACAACCAAAGTATTGTTTATTTTAGTGATTCGATTACAGCAATGAGCCAACCCTTCTCCAGTAGAGAAGTTGGACAAAATATAGGACGCTTCGATGCTTACTGATTCCCCGATGGCTTGCTCAATTTTTATCACCTAATCAAATTTGAATCTTGTCGCTCCCTTGCGACGCCTATACACCTATACGTTTCATCATTTGCCAAATTCTTCTACAGGCTCGCTTGCCTTTGAGTTGCATGACCGATATAGCCATAACAAAATAATATAAAACAATCGCGGTCGATACCTTCTCTATGTAAGTAATTGATATTATTTCATATTTTATTTTATACATAAATAAAAAAATGGAATGGTGTTTGTATGTCACGAAATCGCTTGAGAACGGATTGTCGTAAGTAAGTTGTCGTAAGTCGGAATAATCGGGGAAACGGGAGAAGACTAATGTGTCATTTTGTATGGGGAATTACATGACGTTTTACATCAGCCTACTTGATGGCGAGACGAAGTTTGCCGGGACCACTAGTATGAAGCTAAGACAAGACGTGTCAGTTGAAAGTGCAAAAATGAAACCAATTGCCTGTCAAAAAAGACCACTTCTCATTGGTCGTTTTGGCAAAGGCCTACTTTCACATCGTTGAGTTGAATTGCAACAGGGCACTTTGTTGCTAGTCAGGCCGTGTTGCTAGTTCATAAATTAGGGTTTTCATCAAAAGTTTGAACATTTTGCATGAGATCTTTTTGTTTCAAAACTTTTAAAATTCGAAGTCAAGTTTACCGCATGTGCTAAAAAATACAAAATACTCAATTGAAAACAAAATAATGGTATTTGTTCCAATTTTCTTTAAAAATATCGTCGTTTTTTTTTTAAATAAACCTGATTTTTTTAAAGCTAGCATCCTCTGGTGCATTGAATGAATGAAGCGTGCAAAATACTACCAAATTATGAGCCTTGATATTTAAATTTATTCAGAAGATTTGCCTAAAAAGGATACTGGTAGCACTGGCTTCTGCATCGTCAAGGTTATCGACTGAAAAACAACGGGGCAGTCTTAGTTGAGCTGCCACGTCCTGTCCTATGTATCAAGTTAATGCTCAAATCAAATAAAATAGAATCAGTAATATTCTGGTTGTCATATTACGATTGTTAGGAAAATTTTCCAGTTTGCGGTAGCCGCAGAGTTCTACCGCAGCTGTCAAATTCTACCGCAGCCTTCGAAATCATTCCATCATTGAAGCAAACAATTCAATCATAGTATGCGTGAAAGAAAAAACGCTATGAAAAATAGCAACAAACAACAATCATCACGACGGTATCCAAGGTATCATTGAAGCCTACTGATGATTTACCAGTGCAAATCAGTGATGTGACAGCTTTTCGTTGAACCGTAAAACGGAAAGTTTTCCCTAAAATTGCAATACTATCCTGTTTTTATATTACATTTCGAGTAGAACCAAGCCGTGTTATCAGTTTAGTGTTCTGAGAGCATTTCGAGAGTTAGTGACTTAGAGCCTTTTGTCAATTATTGGTGCTTAGTTTTGCTCTTCTATCAATAATTGATAATTGGTAAGCTAAAAGCATTTGGTAAGTCCTTGTTACAATATTCGTTACATGTATTTCAATAGCCTCAGTGGCAACAATTAAATCAAGCAAAAAACTCCTAATAATACTATTATTACGACTCATAGTTTAAAGGAACTTCGTTACATACTAATTCCAGTGTTTGACCAAAATTTCCCTCATGTATAGCTTCTATAATTTCTTTGGGAATCCATGTACTGTTTCATTAACACTTTTAAAAGCCTCCAGCAAATCAACAGTAATATTATTTGAAATTATTGGAGAAATTTATTAAAATATCCAGGAAAATGTCTCATATGAAATTTTGAGCTTTTACGTTGGAGAGTTTCCTAGAAAAAATATGACTATACGACTCATGCTGTAAGAATCATCATTCGGCAACTTGTTGCGTAAATTACTTTTAATATGGTAATACAGTCGACTCTCCACAACTCGATATACTCTATAACTCGATGGATTTTTCGGACCCTTCACATTTCCATACATCGTGCTTTCCATAAGTCGATATTTCTATAACTCGATATCTCCACTAGTCGATGTCACGTGAGAGGCATTTTTCCCTCCATAACTCGATATCCATTTTTAAATCCTTCTTATTCGGGGAAACTAAGACCACTTCTTGTTTGAATGTGAATAAATACTTGCATGGTGTAATAAAAGTTGAAAAACATGAAAATAATACAGTGGGATTCCGTTTTTGGCAACAAAGTCGAAATTTTCAGTTGCCAAAAACGGAACCCATATTTCAAATTTTATTTTTCAACTATTGGTTTTGAAAATATCATTGGAATGTTATTACATGATCCTTATGGAATCATATGGCATCAAGGCTTTGGAACGGTTCACTTCGAAGCAGTTTTCCGTAGGGTTGTACCATGCTATGAACTTATAGTCCCGTAATGTTAATTGTGGCAAAAGTTTTACAAATTTTTCACGCCTAGAAATCTTCAACGATTTTTTGGAAGTTTTATTTACATTATTTGTAAGAGAATGCCTCATAAAATCAATAATCGCTTAAGTGACCTTTATTCAAGAACTCGACATTTTCTTAGAACTGTTAAGAATACGAAAAAATGCATTACAACTCTTACAAAGACGTATTTATAAAAAAAACACTGAGTATTGCAAAACGGCATATCTCTTTTTAATTTGATGAAAATTAAAAATCAATATAACTTTCAGACTTCAGCAAAAAATTTAACAAAATTCATTAAGTTTAGTATTGTTGCTTTAATCTAAATTTCTGATAAAGTAAAGCATTTCATAATTATTGATTGACGGCTATAAAAAGGGCAAACTTAAGCATGAGGTGATCCATAAATGCGGTTTGTAATTTCGAAAATTTTCGAAAGTTTATTATTATTAGGCTACTACTAGCTCTTCTCAAATTCCTCTGATTTGAGATTTCGCTTGAACTACTCAAAACATCACTAGAAATCTATATTATCCAGCTAGAAAATCAGAGGACGCCTAAGCGATCTTAAGAGATTATTAGGAATCACCGAATTTTGGACATAATTCCTAATAACCAATTATACATTCTCAGGATCCCGCCAAAACCCTCAGTTTCCGCTAGGAAACTGCAGATATCTTAAAGAATCCGTTAAAATGTTTCAGAAGTGTCCCAAGAACCAAGAATCCCCAAACAATTCCCATAGACCCAGCTCATAAGGAATATTTTGATTATGTTCAGACCCGTATCCTTGATTTGTACTCTTGTTTAGAATTCTGGATCGTCTCTTAATAAATCTAATGTCTTACAGAATCTGTAACGAAGAGGGAACGTAGCTCTAAATAGTTAACGCAGAAAGATCAATATACTTACCAATACCACAGACAAAAAATTAAAACACTATCAATAGCTTTTATTGCACACTTGAATGATATTATTGAGTATAAAGTGTAGTTTGGACTGTGTTTGCATTTGTCATGGTGCCGGTGGAATTAAAAAAATTAAGAAAGTAGTAAAATATGCCCTCTTCTCATGGATTAAATATGGACACTTTTGTAATTTTCTAGAATAACGCAATTTATTTAATGAAATTCCTTAAAAGTTATGATACACGACATTTTGCTGTATTTATATCTATTACTACGCAATGTATGTAAATCCATAATAATAAGTCATAGAAGTTTGGTTCCTCTTATGTCGGTGCTTGTGCTCACAGAAACTGTTCCAAATATGAAGAAAAGTGTTTTTTTACCTACTGGCTGGGTTGGTCACTCAGTATGAATGCCTAAGAAAAGAGATTGGTTTCTAGTTGAGATACTGAGATTATTCGTCTCATGAAACGATGCGAATACATGACCAACGACCATCCCGAAGTAAATAAGTGCGTACGGGAGCCCTTAGTAGTTGATGAGGTTTGAGGGAATATCGCTGAATATGGAGCTCTGGAGTGTAATCGGTGTGGAGTTGACCTATTATTCAGATGACTGAACCAACAGACACGAAAATATTTGCAAAAATTACAAATTTTAATGATATTTAAAAATGTTGCCAAAAACGGATCCATTTTGTTGCCAAAATCGGGGGGTGTTAAAAATGGAGCATGCCAAAAACGGAGCATGCCAAAAACGGAATCCCATTGTAGAAAAAATTGTCAGTAAAAATTCCGTGATTTTTCGAGCATTTCGAAAAAAGTTACCAAAAAATAGTTGGTAAGAAACTAATAACAAAATAATATTGCTTTCTTACAGAAGTGATCATATAAATGTAAATACAAAAAAAAAAAATGTTGCTTAGATTTTCGGATTTTTTGCGTCGGTATATTCTATAACTCGATAATTCTATAAGTCGATGGTCCCTTGAATATCGAGTTATGGAGAGTCGACTGTATTTCATTACCGAGACTATTTTACATTCTAGCGTTAGGCACTATGACTTTTAAATAGAACATTGATTTTTCTCTGGGACACCCTAATGTACATTCTCATAAAGAGGGTTTTCGTCGGTTATGCTGAAGCGGAAATTTTGATGGGGTGCAGAGAGAAGAGGGTGGGACGGATGACTTCTACAACGAAGAGCGAGCATAATGCCGAGAGAGAGAGAGGGAGATGCAGCGGTTTTGGGTTTTCCAACGCAACAGAGCGAGAGGCAGCGAGCACCAGGTTGACAAGCAAGCAGCGCACCCCGAAAAAGGATACAAGCACAAGAACTCAGCACTCGTCGTGAGTCGAGTGGCTCGCAAGGCCCAGCATTGGAGTGCCCACTTACCTTCAAGTGAAAACATAATTTAGTTACAGTCAAGAACTAGCCATCAACGGCTGAAGAGTGTGAATATGCGCGCTTAGCACTTGGATAATACCCCCCAATAACATTATTGTTTGATTAGGGCCAGAGAGTGTGTGAATCGAAAAGTTATCTCGGGCGAGTGATTTTTCTTTGAGTGATTTTTCTGTTTCGAGTGTTCAGTGAAATCAAAACGAATCGAGCTGATAACGAGTGAGAGTGTGTGGCAAAAATTGAGCACTCAAGTGATAAAAACCCAACCGCCATCAATCTGAAGAAGATTTCCTTGTGTTACCCGTCGCGGAAAAATCGGTTCAAAGTGGCCGCGGAAAAGAAGGAAGCTGGCGGTTCCCGTGCCAGCAGCAATAGTCCGCAGAAATCTCCTCCGGCGCGACGGAGATCGGTATCATCCCCGGCGCCAACGCCTCCGCCATCGGTTCCGGTGACCGAGCGAGCGAGAAACGGTCTCGGGGACAACGTGATCATGTCTCCGGCGGTTGCCACGGCGGCCAACACTCCAGCGGCAGCGGCCGGTGTCCTCAACTGGGGCCCGTTGCTATTCCCCACGGCGTGGAATCCGGCCCTGCTTCCGGCTTTTTATCCTGCCGCGTTACGATCACTTCCCGGGTAAGTATAGTGTGCTTCCGGCTTTCGGGGTGCCCCGACGGTCGGTCACACTATTAATCATCTAGTTATGCTCTGTGAAGAAAGCCGTCGATCAAAAGACCATAAATAATTGGATTATTTTTGTGCGTTTGGGAGCGAGATCTATTCGGAGGGTGTTTGAAACGGAGTGACTTGAACGAGTGGATGATAGTGGTTGTCGCTTTTTTATTACTTCCTCTCATAGAGTTAGTCGAATTGAGCGGATTTGAAACTACCCTATGGATATTAGTTATGATTTTCATCGACGGTTTTTCGTGCTGACGAGTGGTAGCTCTTGGGAAGAGCCTAAATGATGCTTAATCCGGTGATAGATGGGACTATTGATGGCAAGCTTGATAGCTTCCCGGACTGCTCCGGAAGTATCAATTGCGAATCTTTGGAATTATTTATTTTAGATTTTTTTTTAAATAATTACAGGAGTTTTTTGATAATCCTTCTATGCTTTAGGATTTTTTGATTTGTTTTCTATGATTTTTAAACCTCAACATAGATTTTTTTTAGATCAATGAAATTTGCATCATGCTGTTCGATATAATCAATCCAGGGAGGGATTTATGGATTAGGATTGAATACTACGTGGGCTATTTGGGATAGAAATTCGAAACTTGTTACATCAATTTTTTCAAGACGAACTATTCAATTACACAGCGTAACAAAAGCGACATTTTTGCGTGTTTCAAAAATTTACCAGCACGTCACAATTTTTAGCTACAGGTCGCCAAAGTTGTATGGAACACTGTTTTAATTGATGTACACTTGAAATTTAAAGTATGATTTTTCAAACTTTTTTGTGATCTAATCCACCAAGCATTCAAAATATGGCTTTAACTTTAATTTCAGATGTAATGACAAAATACAATATTTTTCGAAAACATAAAAAAATAGCAGCATTGAAAGTATTATGCACTTTGTTGATAAAAATTGTTATAAGAGACAATATTGTTATACACATGATGTTTGAATTATGTGGTAAATAAAGCAAATAAATTGCCATACAAGCTGGCATACTGTTGAAAGTTGGCTAAATTGGTCGAATTTTGCATTGCCAACAGTCAATATCTCAAAAACTAGACGTGCTACGATGTTTTTAATAACGGCACTGGATTCAGTACCCCGATTCTAGTAAATAAAGGGCATTTTGGTGCTTGAGACAAAAACGTTTTACACAGTGTTATCTATAATGAAAGAATATTCACTACCGTGATGCATCAATACCCGGACACTTAAGGTGCAACAAATGTTCAAAACCCTTTTACGATATGTTTCCTTTGGAATTTATCAGAACCATGTTACATAACGAACAGTTTTATGTTTAAGCTTAGTAGAAATGATAAATTTTACGATGAAATTTGAGACTTTACATTGAAAATAGTTAAAACAATAAAGCGTTTCTTGTCTTTAAATCCGGACACCTGCGGCAAAGCATGACGATAAATCCGGACACTTTTGAATCGAAATCCGGACAGCTATGTTTTAACATGGAATTGTCAAATTAAACTGTGTTAAACTTTTTAAATGCACTCAATTAGACATTCTTTTGAAAGATTAGTCGAGAGCACATGTCCTGTTATGGTTTAAACATAAAAATCTGTTCAAATTGAGTGGTCCGTTACCTGCACTGAAATCTCTGCGATTTGAACTGCAATCATCACGAATTACTTCAGTTTTTCAGCATGAAACGATGCACTGCATTGTTCTGAACTCTGTTTCAAAAATCTTAAAAGCTTCCCTGCACTTTCTCTTGGAAAATATGATGTAAATCCTACGAAATATACGTTTTCAATTCAATGTCCGGATTAACAAACACTTGGCCCCAATACCGGACAGCCTATTTTCACCATTTACCACTTGTATTTATCTTGTAGATCTGCAATGTGGTGCCACTAAACTGTTAAACAATAACTTAACGAACGATTATGTTGAATTCACTGCACGAATAATATAATTTTAAAACATTATAGGTAATAAACGTTGAGGGTGCGTTCGTCAACGCTAACCAAAAAATCAATTGCACCGCGGCGAAAAGACGTTCAACAGGGACAACTTTTTTGTTTTTATTATTCTTAATTATTTGGCAAGGGTAACTAGATTATCATTAAATGTAACATGATCAGCTGTTTTCATAGTCAAAGTAATGAATAAAAATAAACATATTAACATATAATTTAGCCTTTAATTAACAAATAATATCAGGGTATCCGGATATTGGTACCGTCCGGATTTTGATTCACCACGGTATTCTCGGCAGGACGGAAGCTTAAGTGTTTACTTGAAAACTAGTGGTCCCGGCAAACTTCGTCTTGCCATCAAGTAGGCTTTTGAAAACCGCTACGAATCGTCCCATACAAAATGACAGTTCCGTTCACTCTCGTTTTTCCGACATTCCCGGTGAATATCATAGAGCTTTTATACACACAAACACGTCGGAACCCTTGACGAACAAAATGGAGAAAGAATCATCCAAATCCGCTGACCCGTTCGTAAGCCATTTCGTGACATACAATCACCATTCCATTTTTATTTATATAGATTACCGCATATATTCTTCTTTTGTTATTTTCCGGCTGTGTCTAGTACCGTAATTTCGGGTGAAATTGATCATTTTTCACGTTTTTTCTAGTCTGTTTTCTATAACGTTAACAAAGCAAAACAATTAAATGCAGGAAAACAAGTACGAAGGTGAGCCTCATCGACTCATGTACCGAAATTTTCTAACAAACGTTATTTTAGTGTTAAAAAATATATCTAAAATAAAAAATCAGGGCATCTCATTTCGGGGTGAAATTGAGTTAAATTTCAAGAATTACGCGGAAAACGCCTAAATGTATGTAATTTCCTAAGGAATTCAATGATATCTAACATAAATTCAATTATTTCAACCATTTGAGCTAATTGGTACGAGTTTTGGTAATGAAATCTGGTTTGGGGATATATCTCAAGCATCCTCACAAACTTTCAGGTTTATACCATGTTCAAATCCTTGCTTAGAAATAGAAGTTCATAGGTGTTTGTCAATACTTCACCGTGCATGATTTTGAATTTTCACATTATTTTCATAGTAATAAACATTCTCTAACGCAAAAAACTTCACAACACACAATTCGACAATAGTTACGACAAACAACGTTCACTTACTGCAGTTTACATTGAGGTTTGTGCTCCATTATGAATAAATAAAATCGTGTGATACGATGATCAATTACACCCGATTTTACGGTAATCTATACTAAAACGGAGTTGCTTCTTGCATATTTATGATCTCAATCAGTCTATTCCTTCATCTTTATCAACTAAATCTCAAAAAGTAATTTGGGAATCAATGTTCCGAAAAATGACAATTCGAGAAAACTAGCATAATTAATTTTGATAGTACCTACTCCAGAAGAAATTTGTTATATTTCTACACTTCTCCTCAAATATTTTTATTTTATAACTTAACAGCAAGCTCTGATAAATCAGATATAGGTTGAACTAGAAACATTATTTGTCTAATAATGTTTACAAGACCTATGACTTCTCAAGGAATTTAAAATTCAATACAGGTTTAGGGGCGTAATGTGAAATTCATTTTGGTTAGGGGCTGTCCATAATCACGTGGTCATTTTTTCGATTTCCAGACCCCATCTCTTTTTTTCATGGTGTTTAATCCACACAAAAAAAAATCGTTTACAGAAAAAGTGGTTTATGAATGGGCCCTTACACAATTCAATTATGATTTTGGATTCTGCATTTAACGTCAATCGACAAGAGCAATTATTATTCTTATCGATCAGTTCCTTCTACAAATGCTAGCCAAACGACAGAAAGATTTATACTATGGTTCAGCATGATGATAACAAATTTTCGACCTGTTTAGTAGAATACCTATAAATAAATGAAAACCGAATTTAGTAATACACCATTTACCACTCCAGCATTTCTTCAGCGATTTCTCTAAAGATGACTCAAGAGATGTCTCTAAGTATTCCTTCAGCAATCTACCCAGGTAATCCTTGGGATGGGATTTTCAGGAATTTCTACACAGATAACTCCAGAAAACCCTTGTTATGGTTCCTCCAAAAGTTGTTCCAAGGATTTTTTCAGGAATCCCTCCCGCGATTTTTCCGAGCTTCCCCAAAAACTCAGGCAAGAATTTCTCTCGAGATTTTCCAGAGATTTACCCAGGGATTCCTCCGGAATTCTCCCAGAAGTTTATCTAGGGATTCCTTCATAAAATCTCCATAAATCTTGGGATTGCTCCTGGAATCCTTTCAAGTATTTTTCCAGCAATTTATCTACGGATTTCACCAAAAACTTTTTTATGGAAGGAGTTCCTGGAAAAAATCTTGAAGGAATCCCTGGAATAATTCTTGGGATTATTTCTGATCAAATTCCTGGAGAAATTCATGATGGAATCTCTGGAAGAACCTCTATAGGAATTCTTGAAAAGATCTCCGAAGGTATTTATTGAGGTCCAGAACAATTCTCGAGATAAACTTTTAGGTAAATCCCTGGAGGATTTGTAAAAAATCCCTAAAGCACTTCTAGTAACGATTTTGCTAAAGCTCTCTCTAGGAGAAAACGCTTGAGGAATCCCTTCGAGAAGTCATTACTTGTAGAATCCCAGGAGAAATTCCTGATGGAATCCTAGACGAATTTCGAAAGGACTATCTGGGGAATATCTGGAGTAATCCTAAAAGAAGTTGTCTTAGTGTAACCCTTGGAGGAATCCTTGGAGAAATCCTTAGAGAGACATCTCTGCCAGAATCCCTATAGATAGTTTTCTGGAGGAATGCTTGAAAAGACTCAGGAAGAATTTCTGGAAGAATCTCTGAAGAACCATCATGAGAAATCGCTCGAAAATTATCTGGAAGAATATCTGGAGGAATCCTTGTACCAATCCCTGAATAAGTTCATGGAGGAATTCTTGGAGATATTCATGGAGGAATCTTTTTAGAAATATAACCGAAGGATTCTATGGAGAAATCACTGGAGGTATTCCTGCTGTAACTTTTTAAGAAACTCGTAGAAGAATCCCTGTAGGAATTTGTGAAGCTACTCCTGGAGCCCTATCTGACCCTGTCTTTAAAAATATTGTTGCGATCAAAACTTCTTCGTGAAGGAATCTCTAGAGAAATCGTTGTAAGGATCACTGCAGAGCTTATCTTGGATTAAATTTTGGTAAAATCCCTGGAGGAATCTTCAAAAAATCCTGGAGAAATCTCTGGAAGAGCGTTTGGAGAAATTCTCTTCCAACACCAATGTTTTCATTATCAATCTGACCAAGACGATAATGGACCAATGCACGGGTTCACTATTTGAAGTTTTAGCGGTGCCGAGTTATTTAGAGTAAGGTGGGGCAAAAGTTCGACCTTAGTGGTATAATCAAAGTTTCCAGGAAAACAATAGCAGTTAAAACAAAACAAATACTATACAGTGAACCTTCAATATATTGGCTATAATTTTGCTGAACAAACTTGTGTCCAAATATTTACCCATTTTTAGTTATAACAGCTTCAAAATTTATTGTCTTATTCGAACTTTTGCAACACCGGTGGGACAAGAGTTCGAATCTAGTGTGGGGCAAAAGTTCGCTGGCTAAAACACAAAATATCGATCCTTTTATGACAGGCATACTTTACACCAGCCGTAAACTTAAGTTTGCCGAAAAATACACACTAAATTTCATAAAATTTGCCCAAAACCGGGTTAATTGTAATATACTCAAAAATAGCAGTTTTTCGCAAAACTAAGTGGAAATGTAAATTTTTGGTGACAGTTTTCACACGATCAGACAAATTTAACTAAATTTGAAGATAATATGTGGATTTTAGGCAATTTGAAAATTTTTCCTTGATTTTATACATGGGTCAAACTTTTGCCCCGCTGATTCGAACTTTTGCCCCACTATGAGCCAAAAATTGTTTTCAAGCATTTATGCAAAATCTAATGCACTTCAAAGCAACCTTACGATAGGCCTAGAAACGCCCTTACATAAAATATTGAAAAATATTTTATCTTCAATTGGTTCCATGCAACGAAAGTTTGACCAAAAATTACAATATTCACGTCGAAAAACAACAAATAGCCATAACTTTTCCAAATCTCAATCGATTTTTATGATATTTGGACTAAAATTCTCTTACTTGAATAGCATTCGAACCACAATGACATTTATAAGATTTGTTTTGAATTGAGCTAGAAATCTTAAAAAGAAACACTTACCCCACTCGAACTTTTGCCCCACTTTACTCTATTATATTAGATGAATAATTTGGTTTTATTTCGTACTACACAACTTTCTACGGTTGCCATGCAATGCAAGGTCGACGAACCAACATGTTTGAATGCACGTATAGGGTACTAATATATTTTAGACCCCTATATATTTTGGACCCCTTGGGACATTTTCCTGCAAATTTCCCAGTTTAAATCGAAAGACCAACTCAATTCGCACGCCATTTGGAAAGATAGGACTATTCTGCACTTGCATCAAGCATTTGTACATAGCAAATGTGTTTATTCTATCTGAAATTAATTAAATTTAATCGGTTCATCCATGCAACCGTTACAACACGTTACACACAGAAATCGAAGCCGTCAGAAATTTTTCAAATGTAAACAAAAACTGTTTTCAAATTTCTGAACTAAAAGCGTAGAATTTCTTCGGTTTTCCATTGTCAATCGATTGATTAGACTATGGGCAAGCATATTATACAACCAGTGTCGTGGACTTTGTCGCCAAACGATGAAAAATGCCAGGGGTCCAAAATATATACTTTGAGGGTCCAAAATGTATTGGTGTGTCCAAAATAATGACAGACAGTGCTTCACAATTCAATTATTTTCGACGTTTTTCGGATCCTACATGACTGTATGGGCATTTTTATCTCGTAGAGGAAGTTTTTCGCTACATTTTGGCATGTTCTTTGACTTGGTTTGCACAGCGTAATTAATTAATTAGAACAAAAAACTAAAATCACTTCCTTAGTGGGTCCAAAATACGACCGTTACCCTATGTTCCTACAAAATGTTTGTTAGTAGTTTGTGTACATATTACTTAGTTCGCGCAAACATTTGTGAAACCTGCATAAATGTTCGTGCATTGTAATCAAAGCTTAAGTTGACAATTGAGGTCGAAATACGCGTATTTGTTAAATGATACAAACTCTAGTTGAATTAAACGGTATAGTACTTCAATTAAATTCGGGTTTCATTTATGGTTCACCATTTGATGAATCCCAACTTGAAAATGAGAATATCACTTAGTTTTACCACAGATAACAGATGTTTATGCTAGAACAATTTTTTTCTGAAAACCTGTGTAAATATTCAAATTGAAACTCCTTGCAATCACTAGCGCCGCCACACAACGAATTGTGTCAATCAGTGGTGAATATCAGTATCTTGAAATATTTCATATTCACCACTGACATCGTCATGGGAACTTAGCGATGACAGCGCCACCACGATGTTGCTACTTGTGTTGCCATTCAAAATGACCATGGATTGTCTTACACAGTTTTACAATCGGAGTTCAACGTCTGTTATCTGTGGTTTTACGTTTGGGCGCTGTTTTGCAAAATGGTATGCATTTTTTACGATCGCCGATAGCCGTATCAATCAATCTTAGTTTCCGGTAATAATAAAATGATAGAATACAAAATTACATCATTTTTTAATATTTTACCGACAGCTAATTAAAATAATATTCTGATAGATTCATGGCAGTTTCTGATATATGCCAGAGGTTTTATCAGAGAAAAATGAATGCCAAATCTTTATCCAGAAAAGTACAAAAACAGATCCAGAGCTTTGGCTGATCCAGATATTATTCAGTCAGAACTTAAATGCGTGAAAACCTTTATGAAAACTCATTCTTCTTCTTCTTTCTGGCGTTACGTCCCCACTGGGACAGAGCCTGCTCTCAGCTTAGTGTTCTTATGAGCACTTCAACAGTTATTAACTGAGAGCTTATTATGCCAGTGAAAACTCATTGCACTAGGTAAATCCAACCAAAGTGTAAACCATCTACAGCAAACATGTATCTTGTATGCAAATTTATTCATGGTTTTCCAGAAACAAGTCCGCTCAAATGATATTTGCAAATGTCATTAGCATTCGTTTCGGACTGCCATAAATCTCCAAATTTCCGCCTGCTTTCAACCGAGACACAAGTGGCGGGTGTTCTCACCTTCGATCGGCCCACTATTTGTACGTGGACCGAATAAGACAGGTAGTGCCAGAGTTCCCACGTTGTATGGCAAACGTGTGAAGGTCCCAGAGAGGTCTCAACCTAGCTCTAATGCGTGCGAGAAGGGATCAAAAGATGAGAGGGAGCATAATCGACATGAAACTCCCACTCTCTCTCTAGCGGTCCTCGAGCATCTGCGGCGTCAAATGGTCGAAGATGGAGATAGATGGGGAAACAGAGTAAAGCAGATTAGTTTTTGGGAAATTTTCTAAATGCGGGGTTTCCCTTTAATTGTGTTTGAGGTGCAAATAAGAGGTATTCTGTTGGTAAAGGACTGTTTGAGAGTCTATGAGCAATCTTTGTTTGATTGATTCTCATACATAATGAACAATCAGGTATGCACTTGAACATAAAATATAATATTTGGTTTGGATCACATGATTTTTCTCTAAGATGATCGTAATATCTGTTATTTGGTTTTGGATTTGGAAGTAATGAACAATGATGATAGACTCACACTCAAATCTCAATCAATACGCTCTCCCGTGAAAGCAAAGTCTTTAGAGATCTGCTTCGCAAATCGCACGCTTGAGATTTTGGTGCAAAACCACTCAATCAACTCAAACCGTAAAAAATGATTCAGTCGCAAAACCCGTCAAAAACTCGTGAAACCCGATTGTTGTTGTTTACGTTAGAAAGGTTTACTATATTTTTACCAGACTAGCAAGAAATTATTGCCGTCTGTGATTAAACAAATACGGAAACAATACACAGAAAGAAAAATCCATGTAAATTTCAGCGTAAAAGCATGCACATAAAGGGAATGACAGATATGTCGCAAATTTACATGACGCATCGTGTAAAATTACATCAACATCATGTAAATTTATGCGAATTGTCGCGTAATCGGTTAGAGCCCATGCTAGATTACACGATGTGTAGCGGAAACTTACATGATGTTATTGTAATCTTACACGATGTGACGTGTAAATTTGCGACATATCTGGGATTCCCTTCATGTGCATGACTTTACGCTGAAATTTACATGGATTTTTCTTTCTGTGTACGGTAAGTCAACTCATCCATAATTTTTTGATTGCTGAGTTGCGTGAGTTATGAGAAATTGAGTTTTTCACAACACTGATAATGAAATGTAAATAATAGAATAAGCGGGTAGAGCTTTGTTTAGAGTAAAGTTTCTTTTCAAAATGCCAAACCCAATCCAAAATTTAAGTTATAAATGGTGGTTCGAATGGTATTAAAGTAAACGACTTTCACTCCAAATATTATCGAAATCGATTGAGAATTGGAAAAGATTGTTGTTTTAAGACATAAAAATTGTAATTTATGGTAGATCTTTCATTTCATTGAACAAAACAAACATATAATTGTTATCGATTTTTTATGTAAGGACTATTCTAGGCCTAGTTTTTACATGAATGCTTAGAAACCATTTTTGGCCCATATTGGGGCAAAAGTTCAAACTAGCGCGGCAAAAGTTTGAGCCATACAGTATCTCGCGGAAAAAAAAATGCAAATTACCTGGAAGCCACATATTACCTTTAAATTTATCGAAATTTGCCTGATTTCACGTTTTTATTTAGTTTTGTGAAAAACTGCTCTTTTGGGTATATTAAGATAAACTCTCACTTATCGCTCTCTGTAATAATCATGATTTGCAGCATATAATGAGAGACTGTTTATCGTATACTGCTACACTGCCCATATTCGCATAGCAGTCCTATGTTCTATGGGATTACCTATAAACATGGGACTGTTATGCGAAGATGGTCAGTACAGCTCTGTCTAGTTCGAAGAGTTAGCAGAGCATGATAAAACTACTCTGAACAAGCTCCAAACCTGGGGACACTAGATTCGAACTATTACCCACCGGTGGAGCAATAGGTTTACTTTTGTATATGTGCTTTAACAGTGTTCCAAGCAAAGTCATATTGAAGGTATTATGTATCCGGTAGAAATCAACACCAACATTTATTTAAAATTTTTGTTTTCTCGGGCCCCGTGCGTCGCAGATAATATGTGAATAGTGCGCTGTGTTCATAAAATCGTAAGAATGCAGCGCCACACTAAAAAACTGATTTCAAAATGCGGCGAGTTGAGGCGCGTCGCGAGTCTCACTGGCGCGATCCGGTTTGGTGGCGGTGCGACAATATCTTATTGTAGTAGAAATTCCTGTAACTTGCCGGGGGATGGATGTACATTCATCTCTCCCTTACTTGATATTTTGTATCTCTTAATCATATTAAGAGTTGGTTTTCATGACTCCTCAATGGTTACTTGAATCGCATTTCCACTCAATACCTCCCTAACTCGATGGGCCTTGAACATCGAGTTATGGAGAGTTGACTGTTATGTCAATTATTAAATGTGGAAGTGTACATGTTCATAGAACTTTAAGCTAAGTCCGTAATAAAAATCGTGATCTGCATTGTTGGAATTCAGAATCGTATAATCTGATTTGATGACTGGTTTTCAAAAGCTAAAATTTCATTCAGTAGTTCCAATCGAGGCAATCAATTAGCGTCCATGATTTACGACACCCACTTCAAAACCCCTGACGGATCGCAGTAGCTGCGGAGCGGCTAATCAAACCAATCGCACCTTTGCCAAAATCGTCAAACCGAAAATGTGACAGCAATCGGTATCCAAGGATTACAACCCACTTCATTCCATCATGGCTTGCTACCACCAACGAATCTCCCTAAGCTACCTCCTCGCTGAACGTGCCTCAGCTGTAAAACAACTCAATCCACTCTGGCCATGGATGGCGGTGGATAAATAAGCCCCCTGAAAAGTGGGAACTTAAGTTCCTACTTCAAACATCCATTTAGCGAGTTTGCTCGTAGCGATCGTTTCATCGGCATTCGGCAGCCGCACAGCCCTCGAGTGGCTCCGGGGAAGTCCCAAGCCCGGGTGTGAAAAATTATGCTAATTTTGATCGGCTCTTGGGATTTTGACACCTACTACTCTTTTTTACCTCCGGATGACGAAGGCAACGAAGGAAACTGCGAGCCTAAATGGGACAGAACGTGAAGTGCTTGGTCCTGACGATAGAAGTTTCGTACGTGATCGCACAATAGGACCGTCCGGAATTCCCGATAGTAAAACTATCGCACCGAGTCAGGAATTTCCCCGTACTTGCCGAAATGCAGCCCAGCATCCATGGGGCATAACGCAGCTGATCTTGCAGAAAGCCCAACCGAACGAGCGTCATTTGCATTTACTTTATTGTTTTTGGTCGGAATAAATTATCCCTCCAGGACTTCGGGAACAAGTATAGCGATGAGGCAGGTCCAAACTGCGATCAGTCACTAACACACAGGTGCGAGGTTTGAAGATGAATTTTTAATAGGTTTTAACAACTTGCTTCCTCTGTCTCGTTCCACGTGCGTTTCGCAGCTAGGGTGACCAAATGGTATCCTGTAGGAGGCCATGATCTGCTTTTTCAATGAAAAATTGATGTTTTCCTTTCGCCCTCAAATGTCCTCCTTTTCAGCATGCATGCTTATCAATACCATGAAAACGTAAAAAAAATGTTATTATTGTTATTGTCTTTAATAAAGAAACCTTAGGCACTAACCTGGTTCGTCTCTAAAAATAAAGAGTTAATCAAATATCGCGTTCAGTATCATAAGGGCGTAACTGCAATGATTGATTTGTTTTTAATAGCAAATAATTGGGCCGGGCAACTGTTTTTGACTGCTGTTTTATTCAATAGAAACTACTCGTCGCCCTTCGTCATGTTTCATCGTAAAATGTTGCAAAAATCGATTGAATTTTTTGTGTTAATACAAAGAGAAAATCGACGACGAGATATCGATCATTGCAGATACCCTTGTATGATCGCGTTGGTGCAATTTGCGGTCAAATAATAGTGCTATTGCGATTATGCTTGCTGCGATGTATTGGAATTGTTAAACATATTACTTCGATATTTTATATTAGATATTACAAACATTGGCGCTAGAAAGGATGGGTACAAAGATAGGGAGAATATCAATATAGGAGCCACCCAAGTATATGAAATACGGACACACAAATTCTGTTGTTATAAGTCAAGATACTTCATAGGGTCATATGTCAACCCAACGCCCCTAGCAATTTTAAGATACACGCACTTTCGCATACAAAAACTTCGATGGAATTTCGATTTGAATGTATCAGTGTAGCCAGGATTTCCATCAGGCCTCCTAAAAATTAATGCACGAATTTCATGCAAAACTATCACCATAAACAACCTTTGCACAGTTTGTACATGCAACTTGAGGCTATGAAAAACATTCATATTGAGCAAAGTGGAGTTCTAAACGCATTTTTTGCAGAGATTTCTCCATTAACCAGTGTTGGGAAACTCGTGCTCGCGAGTTTAAAAATACTCACTCTCGTACTCGTTTGCGAGTAATACACGCTGTGAGTCATTCATTCCTTACTCTAACTCACGCGAGAGTATGACATCATAACTCACTGCGAGTATTACTCACGTAAAGAGTAATACTCGCAGTGTGTATGACGTCATTACTCTTGGTGAGTGAGCAAGTTACTCTTTGTGAGTATGGTGAGTAACCAATTTCCATAGCAAAATAAAATTGTACATTAGTATGTTCTATACTAGGTGGAAGACTGTAAATGTAAATAATTCAAAGGGCTTACAGCTGCTGTCGACTTCAGTGTGTATTGTGATATGCAGTTTTATAATATGGTTGTTTAAACTTTACCGAATTCAGACCCAGTTTTTCAAAATGGATAAACAAGTTATAATGGCGAAAATCCGGTTGTGTTCAAATACTTTCCAAACCAATTTATTTCGTTTAGGGGCATAAAATAAATACCGTAAAATGGGGTGAAGTTGATCACTTTTGAGCGATTCTGTTCTATAATCCCTAGCAGGATGCATGTATTATCATCCACGTATTTTTAAAACCTGTACTGGTTGGATGTTCATCGAATTATACAAACGAATTTTGTACGAAATCTTATCATAATAATAAAAACATTTTTTAGAAATCAAAATATGGAATTTTAGATTCCGGGGTGAAGTTGATCAATCACTGCGATAGGTTTCCTAAAATAAAGAGATATGCTATTTAATTCATTTGGGGTCACTGATTCTGAATCAATTTCCAAAAATCTTACAACTTGTTGATTAATCGTTCAATTTTTGAATTGAATTTTGTAAATTACAGAATACACCACATTTAACGCCTAAAAGTATGCAATTTTTTTGAAAATAGCAATCCGCTCACAAAAAGAACATTTTTTTCTCTGAAAATGAATTTTTATCCTCAATGCAAATTCAAAACTGGGTTCACAGAACATATCTGTAATGTATGAAGCAGTTCATTTAAATGGTTTCTTTATAAAGCCTTGGCAATAGTCGAATGTTTGGAGTAGAACGCTTCAACAGTTAATCAAACATTTTCTTAAAATCTGTTTTTCCATCGTATACTTATCTTGAATGGCAAACCGAATTTAGAAACATCAAGAGCAGTTATCAGGTAATGCGGTGTCACAGAAATTGTGATAATTGAAAACGGAGCATAGCTCCCTTGGCAGTTTATACATGTGGGTTCGAGAATAATCAACTTCTCCCCACTGCACAATGGTCGGGCTCCATATAAAGGGGCGGCCAAAACTACCAAAAACTTTTTTGAGATTTTTATGATTTTTTTAGTTTAAAAATATACTTCATGTGTTATATTATTATGATCCTTAATTGAAATTGAACTAAAATTTAAATTTCTATCATTTTTATGACGGCAGCTGAAGTCAAAAAATTGAAAAATGTAACAATAAAATAAAGCACAACATTAATAATTTAGGAATGCAATATTTCCCCAAAGTTACCCACTATTTGAAAGCTTATGGTTCAACACTTTTATCGATCAGAAGCATGGAAAAAAATATTTGGTTTAAGTTTCAACACTATTCAATATTACACTTTAGTAATTTTGGTGATTTTGAATATGAAAAACAACTCTTGTCGCGTCATGTCGCCGCCATTTCGAATATTGCACATCAAAAAGCATCCTTAGATCTTACAAAAAACCTTTGAAATTTTTGCAGAAATTTGCTGATTTGCAAGTTAGAGCTATTTGAATAATTCAATATTTTACATATATTTTGATGATATTTTTCATACAAAGTTTATTTAAAATATATTTTACCACTATTCATACACATTTTGACCAAACTCAATCAAATATAAACAAAATTTGTGCTTTCAGCCCAGTTTGATAACAATTTTAATTTAAAAACATATTTTTTTCAAAGTTACGTAATTTGTGAATAACTCCTACTGAAACAACAAAAACGCCAAATAACATATTCAGATTACATATTTCGTCGATTAAGGCAATAAAAATAGTTTTGGCCAAACTTCACTTTTTCCGACCATTGTGCACTGATCAACTACACCCCGAATTACGGTACTGTAACTTTTTCTGAACGCGTTTATGTTATTGATATTCAAAGTTGAATTGAAATATTAGTAAAAATGGAATAAGGCACCGTGGGGCAAGTGGGTAATGGAAATCGTATAATTGAGATTCTTCAAATTCTAAAGACTTTAAATTGAAATAAATGAGGTCGTCTTTATTTTTTAACTTGACTCCACCAAATATAAACAGTATGGTAAAATTGATTTTTATGTAAAAATGAAAAAAAATTAAGAAAAAGTTTTTGCAAAATGTCACTTTTCACTTACTCCACAAGTTTTTGAACAATAAATTGAAATTTAGTTATATTCACGATTTCTATTAACTTCAACATTAGTTAAGGCGTCATGTTCCTAAGGTAAGTAGCATGTAAACAAAGAAAATTTTATTCTTGACAATTCAATTTTCTTCTGTTCATTTTCGGCTCTGTAGAGTTTTCACCGATCGTTATTTGTTTCTAAGAAAGTCGGATATGACATAAGATAACTCTTCGGGAGAAATTATTTTTGGGAACGGAATCCTTCAAAAGTATTTGGATTCCGAAGTAGACACATCAATATCGTCTGGCAATCTCTTTTAGAGAAGTTCCATGATTAGTAATAGCTTTTATCGCTTTGAGTATTGTGTTTCTTGAATTTGAAGCACGTTCCGATTTTCTATGATAATTGCGAACCTTGTTTACTAATAGCTACCTAAAAAGAATACACAAATTTAATCTCTAATGAGAAACTTTTTACTTGCCCCACGTGATTAGAAAATTGATGGTGTTTTAATTTAGTTATTTTAATGTCTAGGTTGAATTAATCCCAAACTTAGATGTGGTACAGAGAATTATTTTCTGCAACTTTTTTCTACTGAACATATCAATACAAGATTGCGCGCCGCCAACTTGTAACGGAGTAATAGTTGACAGGTCGACAATCTTTCACTCTATTAGGCAATAATGCTTGAAAAATCGCAGGAATCTCTTATCTATCGTAATCCTCTGAATGGCCTCAAAGGTTTACGCATGAGTTTGAAACGTGAATACATATATTCAGTAAAATATACAATTTATTTTCACTTACCCCATTTACCCACTTGTCCAGCGTTACCTCACATAAATTTGGTTTGCGATTGGCATCTTGCCCATTTCATATGTAATTTCGCTTTTAAATATTTTCAGCAAACCTAAGGTAATTTGCAAGTTTGTTCTAGAAAACTTGTATGCAACGTTGCCAAATAAAGATTTCTGATCAGAAAAATGTTCGGAATTTATTATATTTTGCTTGGTTTCTATATAAATACTGAATGATAAGTTTATCCTCATTAAACCATTATACGGGCTTCTGATTATTGTTTGCTCATTACTGTTATGTGGTAATAGCAAGTTTGCATAATTTTTCAATATAGAATTTTTAATAGCGCTGTTTAAGGAGCAGACATTTAAAAATGTATCATTTTCAACGTTCAATGTAGTCCCATAATGAATAAAAAATAAATTAAAAATAATTTTCTGAATTATTTTTCTAACTTCTTTTGTTCGATTCTATTCAAGGCATGTGGCACCTGACTTATTGTTAGATTTCTGCTCCTCTTTTATGATCTATGTGTTGTCAGAAAACCGGAAAAAAATGAAAATTGAAAAGCTGGTGCTGAAGTTGTCGCACAAAATATTGCTGGCAACGCTGTTTGGCAGACTTATTTGTTTTGGCACGAAACTCAGATACGTTTTGTCGAGTCTCTGTCTCAGGTTTTTATTATTGCAGTAGTGCTGCATATCGTAAAGTAGGGAATAAAAAAAATGGTCAATTGGCAAATAAATAAAGCTCATAGTTGATAAATGTGGAAATGCTCATATCATAAGTACATTAAGCTAAAAAGCAGAGTCTGACCCAGTAGAGGTGTAACGTCAGACGAAAAGAGCATTTACGATGCAACATGCGCAGCGAAACACCAAACATAAATTACAGCTTGTGTTAAGAATTCATAATATAATAACGTTTTGCGTGCATCATACTGCCCATAAAAGCATAACTGTCCCATATGGAAAAAGTAGGCATTGAGAAAATAGCGTTCAAAGTTTGAAGTTTGTTTTCTCATACAAATGTTCATAATTTTCTAGTACATTTCTGCTAACCATATTCATTTCGATACACAGCTCAGACAACTCGTTTTCCTTCCATCCATCAGCGAAAAAAATAAATTGGAACGTAATTCACGTTTTGCAGTTGTTATTTGGGGCGAATATTCACATAGAGACCGTTATGCTTTTATTTTTCAATATGGGACTGCACCAACTTCATATTTTTCCACAATATTTTTAAACAAAGTGTATTAATTTTCATATACACAGTAAAGTATACATTAGAACATGAATGTTGCGATAAAAAAGGTGTTGGCTTGGAAATCCATATGGGACAGTTATGCTTTTATGGGCAGCATAGTAGTTTACGGAACAAGTTGCAGAATGATGATTTTTACAGCACGAGTCGTAAATTTATGGTGCTGTAAAAATGCTGTAAAAATCTAGTTCTGCAACGAGTTTACGTACAACATTTTTTGCAATTTCGTAGAAGACCTTTTGAGGGTATCAGAAATTATATCGGAATGCATTCACCATTATTTTACAATTTCAATTTTTTTACAATACAAACTCAAAACAGTTGCGTAATGAGAAAGCGTTGCGTAATGAATCATTTCAGCACTGGTTTCAGTTGTGTAATAACTATTCCCGCACTGCATACTTCAGTGCAGGAAAGTAAGCCGTTTCATGACATATTGGCAGGATGAAAAACAGCCTATTACGATGAGAAAGTGCAAAAAATAGTTTTCAGAATAAAATTTTCATGTTATCATTTGAATAAGGTCATCCCAAAAATAGCCTTACTTATTACTTATTATTTATTTGAGCCATTCGCAAGCTTTTAGAATATTTACAATATTTCAAATGAGTAAAATTACTCACGAGTGAGTAAATGTTAGTCGAAAACTCACTCACGAGTATGAGCTGTACAACTGAAACTCACGACTGAGTATACTCACGCGAGAGTTCAAGCTGTACAACTCATACTCGCGAGTGAGTTTGCAGTTTTCAGTGAGTATTCACGAGTTTCCCAACACTGCCATTAACTACTCCAATGATTTTTTATTTTTTCCTGAGTTGCTCTAGGAATTACATTCAGAATGGCTTCGAGGATTGATTGAAGAATTTTGACAATGTGTTATCAGGAAGCGATTGGTGTTTTTTTCGAGGAATTCTTCAAATTTCATCTAACTTCTTTGTCTATATACTCAAGATATTTTTCAGTCATTGCTCCTGGTATTTTTTTCTGGGACTGCACCATCAATTTTCCGTGAGTTCCAACAAGGATTCCATCGGTCTCTACCCTGATGAATTTCTCTGAAGATTTTTAACCTTCCCTTGAGGGTTAAAAATGACCCATGACTTTGAAACGCTCTCAAAAATCCATTTTTCACCCGATTCTTGTTCTATTAGCTTTATATGAAAGATGTGAAACTCTAGAAAGGAACCTTGTGAGTGTGGCTATTCTGGACACAAGGGAACCTGAAACATGTTTCAGTTTAGAGATGGGCAAAACGGCTCATTCTAGTGAACGGATCCGATCCGAATCACTTCTTTTAGTGAACCGGATCTTTTGAACGGTTCAGTAGCTCAGCGGCTCGCAAAAGAACAACGAATTGAACCGAGCGAACGGAAAAAGAGCGGTTCTCTCCCTGTTGCGCGACATGCTTCATTCCTTTCGTATCTTTCTCTCTCTCATCCGTCGTACATTTTTCCCCAGAAACTCACGATACTCTCGGCCGATTTCCCCTACCCGAACCAAAAGAAAAAAGCAAAAATGTGCTTGTTGAATGGCTCTATCTTACATCTTCCTGTGTGCAAGTGGGCGGGGCAAATTTGACTGTCTGCGCTGAGAGCGCAGAGAGCATGGTCTGGAGAAACCAATGCCTTGAGTGGCGTGCCGCGTTAAGCAAAACACGTGTCAAGTGTAAAAATAAAGTCGAGAAACGAACGAAGGAGAAAAGAATCGGTTTGATCTTTTTCCGGGTCTCTTTTGTTTGATTCGTGCTGATCAAATGAACCGATTCTCGCCAAAAAAGGACCACGGTTCACTCGTTCTTTTGAGTGATCCGGATCTGTTGAACGGCTCTGATTATTTTTGTCCATCTCTATTCAGTTGCACACATATATCGACGATTCAAATTCCAAGGTTTTTTTTTACAAGAGCACCAAGAGGACCAACATTTAGATTTGGCCGGATTTGGTCGGAGTATTCCGGAACTGGTTCCGCTAGGGTGTGATGTGGACATTTTCAGACCATCATATAGTTCCATCATGCGATGGCTCAAAATACACGGTTTTTCATACAGATGTAAATGGACACCATGCCAAACATCTGGCGTTACGTCCCTACTTGGACAGAGCCTGTTTCTCAGCTTAGTGTTCTTATGAGAACTTCCACATTTATTAACTGAGAGCTTCCTTTGACATTTGACTATTTTTGCCTTTGTATATCGTTTGGCAAGCACGAAGATACTCTATCCCTGGGAAGTTGAGAAAATTTCCAACCCAGAAAGATCCTCGACAGATGGGATTTTAACCCATGGCCCTCAGTTTGATCTTGCTAAAAAGCTGCGCGTTTGCCGCTACGGCTATATGGGCATATTAAATATAATGTTATCATACTCGAATTCCGTTTACGTTTTTACCAAAAATAGAAAGAAAAAAAAACATAAGGTATCCGAATCATTCGACACGTCATAATTGGTGTTTTGGATAAGTAAAACGACAACTTATTGCTGGCGTATTATAACTTTTGGCACCAATCGCAATTTTGAGAACTGTTCAGACGTTCTTTTAGAAAAAAAAATTCAGAGATTCCTTAGGGCTAAGTAGCCCGTCATTCGTTTTGGCAGCCAAGTTGACATTACAGTTCGCAATTTCAAATTGAAAAATCTCAGTCCTCGGAAAAGTATCACTATATGCGCTGACATGCAGAGATTATGCTGATACTTTTTCAGATGCGTCAGTGCAATACCAACTGGTTTTCTTCAATTCGAAATAGTAACGTGGTTTGGCAACAATTATCAACGATGCGTTCAAATTTCAATGACGACCTACTTCGCCTCAAACAACTCCTCTCGGAAACATTTCCGAAGAATTTTCCAGGAATTATTTCGAATTTGTACCGTAGTCCTCCCAGCATTTCCTTCACCAGGGCGTGTTCCAGAGATTTCTCCAGGAAGAACTTTTGTTCGCCTTAATACATTTTGGACCGGTTCCGATAGGGCTTCAGAAATATCTTAGGAATTCCTCCAGGAGTTTCTCCGGGGATTCGTGAGGGATTCGTCCAAGAATTCCAGCAAAAAATATTCACAGGGATTGCTTTAAAGATTTCGCAAGGAATTCCTGCAGGAATGTCTAGCGAATTGCTCCCAGACATTTTTCAAGGTCTGTTTCAGAATTCTTTCAAGAATGCTCCGGAATTTCTCCACAGATTCCTCTAGAAAATCATACAAAGATTATTGTAGCGATAATTGCATGGCTACACTTTTTAAATTTTATGAAGCAATTATTAGAGTATGTTAAAGTTCAATGAGTGGTTTTCATATCTTCAAGGTTTTCTCCAGGAATTTCTCCAGGAGTAACACTAGGACAATTCTCTAGTGATTTCTTCAGAATTTCCTTCGAGGATTTCTTCACGGAAACATACAAAGATATCCCCAAGTAGTCCTCTCCAGATTCATCCAGGAATTATTTCGGAGATTTCTTCCAGGATTCCTCCCCGGATCGCTCCAGGGATTTCTACAATTGTTCCACGACTAATAAATTCATCAAAAAATTCTTGCAGGAATTCTCCCAGAATATTCTCCACGAGAAAAATCGTGACATGAATTATTCAAATTTTTTGTTCAGATAATCCTCCAGGGATTCCCCAGGAATTTCTCCAGGGTTTCGTTCTGGCCTTTCAAAAACTCCTTCGGGGATTCCTCCGAGAGTTCTTCTTATAATTTCTTCAGAGATTCTCCTATGAATTCCTGCAGGAACTTCATCAGAAATTATCCTAAAAATTACTTCAGGAATTGTATCAGTAAATCCTCTACATTAATTCCTTTTGGAAAATATCTTCATAGAACCCTCCAGAGATTTCTACTGAGATTTCTCCAAGAACTATTTCAGGGATTTCTCTACAAATTCCACCAGCATAATTTCTACAGCGATTTTTTGTGGTATATATCCAAGGATTCTCCAGGAATTCGCTCAGAAATTCTTCCAGAAGCCCTTCAGAGATTCCTACAGGAGTTTCTCCAGAGACTCATCCAGGGATTTTTCTAGTAAAATCTCTACAGCGATTCCTGCAGAGATTTGTATAGCTTTTTCTTCAAGAATTTCACAAATGATTGCTTCAGGCAAATCTCTAAATAATTTTCCCTAGAAATTGTTCCAGGGATGAGCTGGTAGACAATCAAATGCATATTTTAATGAAATATGCATTTCGTCATTTCGTCTTTATTGTAAAAAAGCTGTTGAAAAAATAAAGACAGCGTAGTCAAAAAGAATATTTGATGTTCCATGGATTCTTT
The DNA here is from genome assembly GCF_002204515.2 of Aedes aegypti. Lineage (NCBI taxonomy): Eukaryota > Metazoa > Arthropoda > Insecta > Diptera > Culicidae > Aedes > Aedes aegypti. The sequence continues at coordinate 372,165,001 of NC_035109.1, forward strand.
CAGGAATTCCTCCGGAGACTCAAAAGGTTCCTACAAGATTTTCTCAAGAAATTTTTTCAGGAATTTACTCGGGGATTCCTCAATTTTCTAAAATTCCAAAGCATTTAGCCGCATCGACCAATGAGTGCGGGTTCGATTCCCGCTTTAGTCCGGACAACTTTTCGTCAGGAACGTGTTTCGACTGTAAAGTTGGGCGTTGCATGCTAGTCCGTTGTCTGGTGTGGAGCTTCCTTCGAAGGACAAATCGTCTACTGGAAGCTGTGGAACTCAGAATTGTTGTTGGCAAGCTGGAGCCCCACGAAGAACCTTTCATTCCATTCTGACGTTACTATAGGAGTGAGGCGTCGAAGTTGTGCCATGCCTACTAGATCGTTTGATGTCAGATCCGATGGTACATTCTCGGAGTTTTTTCAACAGGCTTTTGATTGTCAGCCATCATAACAGGGTTGGAAGGCAAGATTTATGACAATGTTCATTCAGTACTACCAGACTACCAGAGGAAATTCTGGAGAAATATCCAAAAAAATCTTTGAGGAGTTCTCAAAGGTGTTCCTGGACAATTTTATTTCTTGATTTTAATCAATTAGCCGGTCAGCTGCATTTCATCAAGAATTTCCAGAGAAAATTTCAGGAGAAGAGATTATTGGAGGGATGCTAGTTTTTGGAATTATTAATTATTCCCAAAAAAGTTGTAGGGAGTCATTTACATAGGAATATCATGAACAATTACTAAAACTAACCTAGGACAGGACTTGTCAGGTACTAGTGCAAATTTGAAACCATTTGCCTGTCAAAAAAGACCACTTCTGATTGGTCGTTTTGGCAAAGGCCTACTTTCACATCGTTTAGTTGGATTGCAACAGGGCACTTTGTTGCTAGCCCGGCCGTGTTGCTAGTTCATAAGTTAGAGTTTTTATTGAAAGTTTGAAAATGTTTCATGAAATATTTTTGCTACAAATCAATCTATATTCGATGTTTGGTTTACCGCATGTGCTCCTACAATACTAAAATAAATCAAAAATACTTAATTGAGTGCAGTATAATAGAAATTGTACCAATTTTCTCTAAAAATAACGCCTACTTTAAAACAGAAGCTAGCATTCGCTATTGCGCTAAATGAATGAAGCATGCAAGAAACAACCAAATTGTGAGCCTTGATACTTGATTTTGTTCAACTGATTTGCTTAAAAAGGATACTGGTAGCACTGGCTTTTGTATCGTCAAGGTTATCGATTGAAAAACAACGGGGCAGTCCTTGTTGAGCTGTCACGTCCTGTCCTAGAAACTAACAACAGAAAAATCTTGACGAGTTTTTCGAGAAGTAAAAGAAAAATAAACTCTTTGAAGCAATTATGTGCGTTTTTGAACAAGTTCTGGCAGGATTTCCATATATCTTGGGACTTTCCTGACGACTCGTTGGAGAATTTCGAGGAATAATGAAAAAATTCCTTGAAAAATCTAGGGAAAGACATCTAGAAAAGTCCTGGGGAATATGAGAGGACATAGCATCAAATTATATGACTGACTCTTTGAAGAATTCCTGAACGAATTTGTTTTAGGATAACTTGGCAGATCCTTGACAAAAACACACAATAAGTTTTTAGAAGATTCCTCTCAAGAAGTAGTCCGCTAAATTTTCAAATAATTTCTGGTAAGAGCTTTGGCAGAACTTTAATTATATGATAAAATTCTAAAATCTTCAAGAAATCGCAATTATTTACAAATGAATGCTAGTAGAGGTATTAACTTTTTTCTACTCGATCAATATGTTTCTAATGTCTAAATAAGAAAAGTTTACGATTGTTTAAGGGCAAACCAAAGAAAATAATTGAGCTTCAAATTAGTGTTTGATTACAGAATACGAATCTTTTGAAGAACACAAATGTCCTCCTATTTTGTCATCATAGAAGCATATTGTCCTCTTTCGTCAAGTTTCCATATGGTCACCCTACTCGCAGCATCCTTCTCGTCTCGTTGTGGCAGAGGTGTTAAAAAAGGAACTACGGGAAATTCCGGACCTTTCGGCGATCGCTTTTGCGCTGTACTTTCTCCGATTCCGTCAGGACCTTCAAGGTGACTCAGGCAGCCGGCAACGTGTCTGCCTGGTGCAACTGGACCGAATCGGCCACAATGTTATGTTAACTGATTTTCGACCCCACGACAATCGACTGACTGAGTCAGTCGGGTTAAAATGATGGCATTAGCCTCCGAAATCCGGATCTGCCGAATAGCCCGGAAAGCTATCGATATCCTTCTTGTGTGCGAGAGTCGATTAGCGGGCGAAGATTATGCTAATCTAAAGACAACACTGCAGACTTTCACACCTCGGGCTCTTCCGAATTATTTATGGAAATAATGGGCAGTGTGGGTTTTCCGAGTTATGAGAAGATATAGTACGATGCGGCGGATGTTCGTTGTAAGATAATCTTATCTGGAGATTGCGGCTAAGATGCTAGAGGACGTGTATTTGTGGTACTCATTAGCATTATCCCGGATCAGTAGGCTGATTTTTCTGGCTGAAAGTTAGATTTGGTCACAATGTAGTAGGCCATTGCTTTTCGGGAAGATGATTTCGACTTCCACATGGGATTTGGGAAATAGTTTTCGTGATCGTATTCAGTATTAACAACTTTTTAGACTTTTTTGACAACTGATCAAGCCATTTTTAACAGGACAATGTCCCTTTTGGAATTAATCTAGGAATGACCCGAAAATGAAGCATTAAATAATACAAAACAACATGCTAAAGGATTACAAGCATTCCTAAAAGATTGAGCATAAGTATGAGCGTGCTGGACCGAACCCAGTTGCTACTCAGTTATTGCAAGGACAGCTGTACAGTGTACATATACAGTAGACCTATTCATATTTTTAAAAATGTCTGGAAACTCCCCAGTCAACCAATACTTTGATTTTTCATTGCGAAATGAACTTCTGGCCAAAATTTCACTCAATTTAGAGTAAATTTAGTTGTGCTTCAAATCAATTATGTGTTTTCGGGCTATTTTCAAGCTTTAAAAAATCATAACTACCGAACGAAACATCAAAATTTATCGGAAATACTTCTACATAGTAGTTTATCCAATTCTACGAACTTTTGCCGAACACAATTTTATGATTGGAGCAAGTTTTAACATAGTTTGGTTGAGGTTTGTATCTCGAGGTTCTTGAAAATCTCTTTTTTCGGAAATTGTTTTCACTGAACAGCATGCTTGCATGAATATTTCGGATTTTTAATTTCCAGACATGATGACAATGCATATCTAAAAGTCAATCCCGTTCAAAGTAACCATTTATCTTACGAAAATAAATTATAAAAAATAGGTAATTAGGAAGCACATTTGTAAATCCACTGTGGGTGAGCCAAGAGCACCACCGTGAGCTTCAATGAATACAAAAAATGAACAGTATGAACACGTTAGCACTGCCTTTTCTCAGTCGATGATGATGATTGTTTTCAAATCGTTCTAAATGATCAGTGAAATGCGATCAAAACAATCATCACTCGGAAAGAAAAAGCAATGCTAACTTGTTCAATTCATTCGTTTCCGGTACATGTGTCATGCATGATTTAACTATCATCAGGTTGCGATGCGGTGCTCGATCTTTGGGCATTTATTGTAATTTATTGCCTTTAGCAACATGTAATCTGTTGATGGTCAATGATTTCATAAATGTATTATGTTTGAGTCCCGTTGACTTGGGCCTGAAAAAACAATACCAATGCATGTTTTATATACCATGTATATTGAGAAAACTGTAATTTCTGGGTACTGCGGAGTACAAATTTGGATCAAACAATGTTAAAACTCAATTTAATCTTGTTAGCGTGTTCGACAAACTTTAACAGAATAGAATTAGCTTTCAAATAGTGGTAATAGCAAGTGGTTTTGATTTTCCACATGCTAGTTATGATTAATCGAACCTTGAAATAAGCCCAAAAACACATTTTCAACTTGAAGCATACTGAAATCTTTATCAAATGAGCTGAAAATTTGACCAGACATTGCTCTTAGCATGAGAATTCCGAATACTGCTTGACCGGTAGATTTCCACACATTTTTTTAAATATGAACAGGTCTAATATACAGGGAGCCAACAGACGCTACTCAGGGTCAGTAGCATCTTCAATGTGTAAGTGCTGGTGCTCTCATTAGGCTGCTACAAATATTAATTTTCTTTTATGTCACCCCCTCCCCCCTTGAAAAATCCGAAAATTTTGAAGGTGAGTAGTAAAAAAGAGTCATCATTTTTTGACATCAGTTAGATTGTTTCAATTTTTAAAATAAAAAACAAGTAAAATAATGATCCAGAGGACGTTTGAAAAAAGTTTAACAATTATCTTTAAAAATAAAAATTCGAAAAAAATACTTTTTTTTTCATTTTTATTTATTTTTGTTCTTTATCTATTTTTATCCCCCCTCCTGGTACCTTCCAAGTGGTCTCGGACATAGAAGAAATTTGATATTTGTTTCAGCCTTATTATAACAAACAATAACGGCATCGGATGCGTCCGAATGTAGGTTTATTTGGGGATGGAAAGAAAATGTTGACGTGTTACTTGCTTAAAGGAAGCCGAGGAGTCCTCTGCACTTCCACAAGAAAACACTGGTAGTGGTAGTTTGTTGTATGGCAAACGCTTGTAATTTTTAAATACCTAACGCAATTCTTACTCCGTACATGAACATATATTCTTGTACACCTTTCTCCCAAACTTCCGAAAAAACGTGACGACGTTCATCCACCACAAAGCAAAATCTGATCAAAAACTAATTAAAACATTATGTCACAAGCTTAGGCACCCTGTCAACTCTTTTATTGAAATCTTTTCACTTTTTTCCTGGCTCGTTCTGAGCGATCATGAGCTTCTGTTTAGGAGAGCTGCTCACTCGCACCTTTTCTCAATGGTTGCCTTATAATCCCTCCCACCTTCCGAATCACGCCACCATAGACTCTGTACAGCCTGATGACAACCGAACAAAGCATTTTTGTCCACGGAGGATTTCCAGTGGAGGTGTGGCAACCGAACGACGAATCCAGGGAAAATAAATAATAAAACTTTTATCCGACCGGTCGGTGGCGAGGGAAACGAAACTATTCCAAGGATAGAATTAAGCCTTCGGTTGAACGGCGGGCAAAAAAGAAGGTAAAAACTGTACAACCTAAATCACGTTGTAATCCGATGAAAATGGGGGCAAAGGGAAAACTTTTGTGTCTTCGGTTTACTCCATCGAAAAACTCGGATTCGGAGTAGATGGTTTAATCGGGAACCCAAATTGATTGACGTTAATCTAATCCATCGCAGCTCGCCCCTAGCGACTGTTAGATGCACGCACCGATCAGAAACGGCAAAAGATTTTCAAGACAAAAAAAAACGAAATTTCTTCATTAAAAAAGAAAACAAAAGAGATGAAGAATTTGAAATTGAACTCTTTACCATTACAATTTATGTAATGTACTATAGATAATCGAAATAACATCAATGGTACCGATAGAACCACAAATTTTCTAATTTTTCATGTGGTAATACTTATACTACGTAATATAGGCTCTCTTGACATCAGATATCATACATCTAGTTTTCACTGAAAATAACAAATATGACGTTCCATATCAAGATAGCTTATATTATGTAATATAAGCTATAACTTTGCACTTTAAAGCGAAGTAGGCACTTCATCAGAAAAGTAATCGCCTATCTCGATGCGTGGGAAATTTCTTGCAAGAAATGCTCAAGAAAAGCAGTTTTCTTTGATCGCAGTACGCAGTCGAAAAGAAATGTCATTTCAAATGGAACTCGCTGTAGAAAATTTCTTGACCATTTCTTCCGCAGAAATTTTTACTTTTCTTGAGCAAAACAGCATACTTAGCTTAAATCAGAAAATTCCTTGTTTTACCGGTACCACCGAATTTTTTTTTCTGAGCAATCTGTTTTTTTTTTTATGAAATATTTATGTCACAAATTCTAATGGGGAATATCTACTTATACTGTGGAGCAGTTTTAAGATTTCTATTGGACATTTTCATTTTTTATTGCTGCATTGAATCGTCTGTCTTCAGAAACTTCGATGGAATTTCGATTTGAATTCGTTTTCACCTACGCTCGTTTTACCCTCTGGCTTTATTTGACAGGTTCTTGGACAACATAAAACTGCCGCAATCGCAGCGGACAACCCACACCGGGTCCGGTTTCCACATCAGTGACATTCTTGGCCACAAGGATAACCGACCGAAGCTTTCGACCGCGTCGGATCACGACGAAAACACCAGCGATGAAATCCACCGGAACCACAATCTCAGCAGTCTGGTGACCACGGACACGGAAAGTAACCATGGCAATGTGACGCCTGGCAACAGTGACGATGACAGCAGCAGTCACAGCCAACTGACAGCCGGTGGGCGTCGCCATCAGGGACGATCAGTTCCTTCGGGAGGAGGTGGTGGTGGCGATCAGCTATCATCGCCGGAAATGCTCGACAGTAAAGCAAGCTTGCGGTCAGCCCTGGCGGAAGATTTGCACGCGCGCTTTACCACTCTGCCTGCCTATCACCCGCACCATCCCCACCATCCGCTGTTTCCGGCGGCGAGGCCGTGGCTGTACGATACCTGCAATCCCCTTACTGGTGAGTATTTGCTTTGAATGATGATTTTTGTTTTAAGAACCGGAAATGGAGCACAAAAATGGCAAGATTATAATCAATAACTAAAAATACTATATAATCAAGTTTTGAAGATCTGTTTCACTTCATATGTGAATGATTGAAGTCTAAATTATTTTTAATTCTAGTGATTTATGTGTAATTCACTTTATATTCAAGTGATTTAGGATTAATTTACTACATGCGCAAGTCATTCCGGCCTAAATTACTTCATATTTAAGTGATTCAGAACTGATTCGCTTCATATTCATGTGATTCAAGTCTTATTCACTGAATATTCAACAGATTCATATTATTACTGCATATTCCAATCAATCAAATTTAATTTATTTCGTATTCGAGTCAGTGCAATGAAACACCTACCCCCAAAGGTAAATAAACGAGAAAAAAAGGTTTTATTATTGCATTCTCTTTGGAGCTCTCGTTCTCTGCGGCTTTTTATCAAGCTTGTTACAACTTGCGATACAGTGTCGATCATCCACCGATACATATAGGATATTTTTCGTCGCTTGCTTCGATCGTGCTTCAAAATGAAATGAGAACGAATTCGGCAATGCCTTATCAGGATACAAGATAAAACTACCTAGTTGAAAATCTTTTTGCCTAAGAATTATCAGCGTGCCCATTACTCTCGCAACTAACACTGGGAAACATGAATGTAAATACGTAGCTAGCATGGTTTCATTTTGAAATCATTCCCCAACACATAAGCCCCTTTTAAACGTTATCCAACATGTAAAAGTAAGTAATTTGTCATCAGAACTCTCAAAGCCTCGAACTCAGAAACTAAAAAACTATTCGATTTTTCATGCTTGCAACTGCAGGAAACTCTCCAGCTAATCCGTGAAATTTATTCGCAAGATGGCTTCCGATTACAATTTGTCACTGTCATCTGTTACTCGAACTCGAAAACTTTAAAATCGAAACCGGTTCCAGATTTCCAATCCCTCTTCCCAAACTAAACAAACAACGTCGCGTTTCGCTTATCAAGTACATACCCTGAAACCTACTTATGCAAAGACAACTGTGCGCTGCATTCGTGGACATGAAGAGTGTGTCAAAAGCTACGATTGCGGATTAAACTATCGAAGCAGAAGTACCCTCTCAAAAACTCTTTTCCATCTGTAAAATAATACATAGTAAAAAAATCCAACCTCGCTTCCGCCCATTTCCATTGCCATTCAAACGCCATTAGGGCAGATGCAGTTTTTCAGTTTCCCTTTCTGACTGACATCCATTTTCTAGCAATTTATTACCATCACACCTCTCGCACTTCGTTTGATAAACGTCCATGTAGAGAAAAGCCCTATTTGTCAGCAATCGGAATCAAGCGGAACGAAAATGGTTCCCGAATCCTCGATTTTAGACAGCAACAGCAGCAATTCAAAAGCTGTTAGAAGTGAATCAAAGCGAGATGCAGCTGCCAACGGATGGATGTTTCACCTTTATATTCGATTGCCATTGAGCCCTCTATCTCCGGTGTGAGGCTCAATTGCTAGAGGTTGTGTAATCGATTGTCCGGATCGGTAGACATGAGGAAGTCATAAATCTTCGGCGAGTTCGGGATGCGCAACTGCATCGGACCGCTGTTTGTTGGTTAATTTTCGTGTAATTGGTCATTCCCTGGTGGTCACACCAACGCCTACTTTTGTGCCGTGATGCACTCAATTCTGAGCGAGGTTTGGGATAGTAGGCGCGGACGCAGCTGCTTCCAGCTTGACCGTTTGCAACGCATGCCTCACGCCGTAACCACAGATGAACATACGTAGCACTTGGGAAACACGTGGGAAAATTACCGCACTAGATTTTAAAAGCAAAACCTTAGGCTACTCCAATTTGACACATAAACGTGAAAAAAAACTCCGGGAAATGGATTGAATTTTCAAAACTAAGAGATATAATATTATGATACGAAATTTCAACTGAATTTTTGAAAGGGCTTCAGGGGCGTAATGTCAAGAATTTCGTCGTGACGTTCTGTGGTCAGGGAAAGTAAATGCGTGTAAAAAGAGCAATCACAAACAATTTACACGTCGTAAACTTGTCGTTTACTCAGTGTCAACTTTTGCCCCGAACAATGTCCCCATTATGGGCCAAATGTTCTCATTTGACTTGTAATATGTACGAGATGTTATATTTCATGAAATACAAATTGGTCGGTATTCAGACAGACCGGACTAGATGATATTTCGACGTTCTTAAGATAGTGGGAGATCCCCCAGTACCGGACACATAAGCCACTAAATTCATTATTCGAAAAATATTGATTTTATGGGCTCGTGTTACCCATTTATGATAAATATTATCATTTTTATAGTGTACAAAAATAAATTTGAAAATATAAATATGAATTTTGACACTGCATTTTGATGATGAATTTTAGTACCAAAATGATCGATATTGAAAGGTGGCACCCAATACCGGACACGAGCTGGAAATGACTCGAATTCTGTAAATTTGAACATCATTGAATGTGTACACTATAGGAATAGTTTATAATTACCAATTCAATGCATTTGCAACATTTACAAGAATAATTTGAGTTTTCTTAGTTTGCAATAGGCATCTTGCAAAAACCTCTTTCATATATGATGAAAAATAGCACATTTTACGATGTTGTTCTGGATGTTCATTCTTCTTAATTTTATTGCATGTTTGATACCATGATCCACGGAACCCATAAAAAATGAAAGTATTTTGAGCAACTGATGCAATAATTACAAAGATATCATATAACAAATCAAGCTGACCGAAAATGAGTTACAGGAGGTGCTAAACCAAAATTGTAATTTGTCCATATTTTGTTCAATCATGGTACAAAACACATTGATACTATCAAATTAGGATTATGTTCGATCATGCTTGCGGGATCCAAAGTATTTTTTCATATTCAAGATATTTACTAAATAGGCTCAAAATTAAGGTGATACGTCAATTTTTTAAAGATTTTCAAACGTTTCTCCTTTTTTAAAAAGGCATGTATATTTCAAGGATGTGTTATTCTACGCAAACATTAGTCTACATAATAGCTTTCTTTTCTACTAATATACCATTTTGATTGGACCATGATTTCTCAATGTTTCGACTTTGTCCAGTATTGGGTGCTGTCCGGCACTGGGGTATCTCCCTCTACGTTAACCAAATCTGTTAACTTTTTGTATACAAAAAACACGTTCCCATAATGAATGCTTGAACATTGTTAGACAATAATAACTACTCAATAGTTATATCAGTGGCTAATCTCTAATGTCAAATCCACCTGTTCTAAAGCTGTTAATCGTTTCACCAATTCGTTTAACTTTTAGTCGTGGGCTTCATGGCCGTGCGGCTAGCGGCGTCAGTCGTTTGGGCGTATTGTGCCACGATGTGTGGGTTCGACTCCCGCTCCAGTCGGTGATAATTTTCATCAAACCAAACATTCATCGCTGGGCTACTGGGTGTTTCGTGTTGTCCGTTGCCTAATGTTAGTGATCGTTCAGTCTATACAGCCTTTGGCTGAAGACTACGTAAATTGTCTTAATAACCCTGCTCTGGAGCGTGATTAAACTTGACAGTTCAAAAGTTATTTTCTGCTCCCAATAATTTGAGAAAACGAATCATCTGTCAAGTTTGTTCAGAAGTGTTTTTATAAGCATTTTTGATTTTTGCCACAATGTTGTGACCAAAAACCTCGATTTATTATTCCACAGCTATGTTGCTTCAAGTACACCCGATTCTGTTTTTGCACGGGGGATGCGTACCGTGCAAAAAAAGTAACACCGTTTCTCGACGTTCCATGCAAAACTAAGGTTTTGGCGGAAAAAAATGCACGGCCTGTAAAAAAAAATCCGTGCAAAAACAGAATCGGGTGTACTCTAATCATTGGGGCAAGTGGTAAACGAAAATTGTTGGAGTAAAATTTATAAAAATTGAAAAATGGTCAACAATATCATAATATCAAACCCAAATGAGGCACCAGTAGTAGTTTATTAGGTGTATACGGGGAATAGCTGACAATTTTGACATGGTAATACAAACTTCATTTGAAATGAAAACAAAAATAACAGTTTCATGCATACGAATCAACTAAGCTTATCTCTTCGTTTGTATTTTATACGAACCATTTCTGAATTAAGTTTATTACATTTTTACTTGAAGTTAAGATTTTTTTTTTTCAAAAATTACACTGCAAACAAGGCTAATTTCCTCTGCATTGGATCGACTAAAATTTTAAATATATGCGGCATTAGAACGTAATCCTATATTCTTTGAAAATCACTTGCAAAAAATCTGAAATCTAATAAAAAATAAAAACAATGTTCTTTCAAGTCATTTAGCAAAAGATTGGGGTCGCTCTTAAGTTTTTAAAACATAAAAGTCTATAAAATATTATATCAATTACATAGCGTAACATTTTTGTAGAAATGACATTTTGCGTGTCTCAAGGATCAAAGCATGTGTCTATAGTACACACATTCTCAGAAATGTCCCAGCACGTCACAATTTTTAGCAAGAGGTCGCCAAAGTTGTATAAAACACTGGTTTCATTGATGTTTACATGGAATTCAAAGTATGATTCGTCAAACTTTTTCGTTATCCTATTACCAAGGATGCAAAATAAGACTTAAACTTTCATACCAGATAATATTTAGTTGAAATTGCACGTTTCTCTTATATGGAAAAATGCAATACTTTTCTGAACCTCCTGAAAATAATTTCCATCAGCATCAAAAGTAATATGAGCTTTGTTCATAAGTAATGTTATACACATGAAGTTTGAATTTTGTAGCAAATAAATCAAATGAATTGCCATAAAAGCTGACAAACTTGCATGCAAGTTGGCTGAAGTAGTCAAATTTTGCATTTTCATCAGTCAATTTCTCAAAAACTATTTTTCGAAAACGGCAATGGATTCAGCAATCCTAAATTAACTAAAAAATGGTGGTATTTTGGAGCTTGAGACAAAAACGTGTTCCACAGTGTTATTGAAGCCTCATTTTCAAGCGGAATAAGGCATAAACTAGTTTGAGCATCCGATAGCAATTCAAACTGTGACCAACACAAACATTTTCCGATGACATTTTCCAAATTTCACTAAAATGTGTTTAGAAATGATCGTTTAAGACATGTTCGATCGGAATTTTGTCAGTGTTACGTCTGTTTGTCTGTGCCGTAACCGTCGGTTGCTGTTGGCGTTATGATTTGAATACGATTCACTTCCCTTCCATTTCCGGCGTTGTTTAGACTGCTGTTTGTGTTGTATTTTGCACACTAATCCCCTTGTAATGTAGTGCGGCAACCCAGAGGAAAATAAACATGGACAGACAGTTTGTCGGAACAGATTTCGGCACTCCATTGAGAAGCGAGCGAGCGTGATGGAACCATCAATAATTGAAACGGATTTTATGTTTTTGGGTAATAGATCGCCCTTTTCGCCTTTCCGCTTTCAATCACACTAAGCTACCAATATCAACAAATAGCTCGGAGAGGGGTGATAATCAGGATTTTTCCGGATCGTTTTTCTTCTGGCGGAAAGGCGTCCTAACGAATGGAGATTTTCACACTCGAAACGATGCAACACGATGAAATGAATACTGAGTAGCTCTATTATTATGTATAGCGTTTTACATTTTTTGTCGATCTTGTATGTAATATAACGCATACGTTATTGTCTGCGATGAATTAAACGTAGATTTCAGTCAACTTGCATGTAAGTTTACTAACTTTGGTTCGACTCCGTAATGCTTGATGGCGCACGAGCCTCAAAAAATAAATAATCGCTGTACGCAGCGGGAAAGAAATGTAATCCTCTATTTTCTATATAGATAAAAATGGAATGGTGTTTGTATGTCACGAAATGGTTTGAGAATGGATCCACAAATTTGAATGATTATTTCTCCGTTTTGTTTGTAAAAGGCTCCGACGTGTTCGTGTTAACAAATAGTTCAATAAAAACACCGGGACACTATAAAAAACGAGTAACAATTATACTATCACTTTGCTCACCAGCTTGAGACTCTAGCAACTATACTAGAAATAAAGGCCTATCGAAACGGCCTTCCTCAGAATCCATGAAGGGAATTTTCTGTAGATACGTCGTTATTATACTAAACGCCTATATAAATCCATCCATGTGCTGGACAGAAACTCCTTGCGAAAAATAGTACAAAAACAGATTTCACTTTAATTCAGTTTTCGACTAGCAACACTCGCAAGACAACGTTGAACCAAGTTGAACTCAGCAAAATCCAAAACTTGCCTACTCACTTCACTAAGGCTCCGAGTCCTTTTTCCATTAAGCAACCTCTCGTTATACTCGTTGTTCAACGTAATCAATTTTCATTAACCTCAATAATACCACCAGCCGTACTTTTCATGTATGAAAGTAGGCACGTAAGAGGGAAATCAGGCACACATAAAATCCTTTTTGCTCAATATAACCAGAAAGCGCTACGCCGGCTGAACTCCCAACCAAACCAAGTTCCTGCCTGTCTGTATCCTTTTCATCCCTTTTCACCCCTTCGTGATTGCAACGAGCGAAACTGGAGAACTCTGCTTGAGTGCCACTCAACGAACACTCACTCGCTCACTCACTCACACAGTTCAACGACGTCCTCTTCCCAACATTGGAATTATCCGGTTTTTCTTTTTATCTACTTCTTCGGTGCATAGAATAGTTATCGAAGAAGGCGGAGCCTCCGCAACCAATGACTTTCGCTCTCTAATTCGATGAAACAAGCGCTCTCAGCAACTCTCACCCCGCATCAACCGCTCGTTTTAATCAACTCCACACTCCATTAAACCCTTACTCTTTTGGCTCGAATCGCTTTGTCGCTTGAAAAGGTTTTCGCAAAGGCAACAACAATCGCTAGACGGCAATCACCATTAATAATAACCTCGATGTCATTTATCAATTTCCGGCTCCGGTTACCGCCGGCCAAAGATAAAAGAGAATGCGAGTGCACTCAATTGTCCGTGACAATAAATTATCTCTCGCCTGCCGAAGAGCGTCCATTTCCGGTTCTTCCGGTCGCCTCGCATGGGGAAACAGATGGAAACGATAGGCATCCCGCTGTGTGGGATTCCTGTGGTTATGTCCCAGGTGAGGCAGAATACTAATGAGGATTTCGGTTTTCTCTTGTCCCTGATCTTTACAGCATCCCACACACAGCATGGCCACCAGCTTCAGCAACAACAGCAGCATCAGCATCGATTGGCACAGCAGGTCAGTCCGGATAGTACCGGATCGCCGGTGCATTCGGAACAGTCCTATCACGGTGGATTCAGCGGTGGAAGTGCGTCCACCGGAATCAACGGACAATGTCCGAGGACACCAAGTCCAACGGATAGCGAACGGCAGCACTTGAATGCGGCCGACGGCAACACTGAACACTCGGACGATGTGGACATCGAAGAAGGCTGCGACGAAGAGATCGACATGATGGAAGATACGGAAGATAGTCCAGCGGAGCGGTTGACCAACGGAATGGGTGGTCACAAGAAGCGGAAACGGCGGGTTCTGTTTTCGAAGCATCAGACCTTTGAGCTGGAACGGCGGTTCCGCCAGCAGCGATACTTGTCAGCTCCGGAGCGGGAGCATCTAGCCTCGGTGATCAGATTGACTCCTACGCAGGTTAAGATCTGGTTCCAGAATCACCGGTATAAGACCAAAAGGGCCGCGCATGAAAAGGGTTCCATGGATCCAGGGGCGCATCAGGGGGGAGGATTACCGTCACCTCGTAGAGTTGCCGTACCGGTATTGGTACGGGATGGAAAGCCATGTCTAGGCGGAGGTAAACCACATGACATGTTGGCAGCGGTTCAGTCGGCCCATCTGCAGCTCCCGCCGGGCTTCCAGCATGCCAGTTTACTTCATCACGCCGCCAGGTGGTGGCCCTAGTCCGATCGTTAGCTGTTTGTCGAATGTATATAAATCTATAACGTCGTGTAGTTCAATTCGTATCGTCGTAAGCCACAACTGCATCTTTCAATGTTGTAAATGTAAAAAAAGAAATCAAAATCCCAGATTTTAGCAAAACAAACAAAACTATACAGGAGGCAGTTTTCCTTAGGTTGAAAGCACGCAAGAGTCTATTTAATTATATTTAGTTAATTTATAAGATAATAGCTTCTGTGAATCGATCCAAGTGGCCATCTGTTGAGTAATACACAGTGAGCCATCGTAGCAAGCTCAGATCAAATCCCCATAAGAAAAAGAAAAATAAACACTAGGACTGCAAGCTGCTTCGTCGCAAGCGCTTATTTCCGTCGTATCAAAACTAAACGATTCATTTCAGCTGATATTCGAACTCACCCTCAATGCACATTCATTTTTTAAATGTAATTTCGTGTTTGCTGTCAATAGTGCCACTTTTAATAACAGGATCAGTCGATCAAAGTAAGCATAAATAATCCAGAAGTCAATCGTCGACTGTCATGGGGCTCTGCACCACAATCTATCTCCCACTTTTACTCTACCATGAAATTTGTAAACAACAAGGCCAGTAAACGTCAAAATCCCAAACGAAATAAAAACAGTGCAGATCCCTATAGTAATTTTGACACATAGGATGACAACTATCGAAAAACTATAGTGACAGAGCAGTGTCGAGTGTATTTTTTGGTCGTTATTGATTCAATTCGAGTCATTTTGATCGACTCGACTTACTTATGGTCCCTATGTTGTAAGCTATGTTATGTCTGACGTTCTGTGAAAACTTCATTCTAATTGCACCTTAAATAACTGAGATCTAGGCAACCGCAGTTGATCACTTTGTATGGAAAATCAAAAAAGTTGTAAATGTGTTGTACAACATCGTACAGATGGATCCAATGTATTTCAAGGGACGCCCATGGTCACGCTGTAGCAATGAAGACGATGTTCATAGATCTAAATTATCAAGTAAAACATTTCATTATCTCGTTAAAGTGTTGAATTTTGATGACTCATTAAATCGCAGTGAACCGTTTTTTGGGGACGAAAATTGAAAATGATTGCGACGATAATAGAATTGATACGACAGGAATAGGCGAAGGAAACGCAAGCACAATAGATTTTTCGGAAATTTATTTCATAATACGATAGCCGTCTTGCGAAAGATTTGTTTGGCACCGGTTTGTATCAGCATCATTCATTGTAAAACAGGAAAAGTATGTTCTCATTGTTCAAAGCTAGATACGACGGGAATTAGATCATCGCCCTATCACGCAAATCAGTCTGTATCATTCAAACACCCCCTTTCACTCTCAGCATATAAGTATGTGATACAATGTACCGGAAGAATTAGAATCATAAATAAATTCCTTCCCATTGGAAAATTTCAACAAACTTGACTTTCGTTTCCCTTCGTCCCATCCGAAACGCTCAAACGTTGTATTTTAATCCTCTCAAGAGGCCGCGGCACAATCGGACACGCACCCATCTTTACCCCGGTTTCTATTTTTCTGTTCGACTTTCATCTTTTTCCCTTAAAACTTCCGCTGCCGGATGCCGCGCTGGACCCGAAGTCAAAAAGCCGATCCAACCAACCGGATGTCATTTCAGTCCAATAAAAAGCCAAATCCCTGACAATTATCGATTTGGTTCGGTTCTTCTTCGTCCTACAATCATAAAAAAAACCTACGAAGCCAAAAACCGATTCATCACGACATAAAAAGAGAAAACGAGCAACTTGAAATCGAGGGAAAAGTGGCAATTGTCATCATCGTCGTCGGTGTCGTTGGTCCTGTTTGGAATGTCCTTTTCTTCAGGACGGTTCCATTCTCGTCATTGTTCGCAACGGAGAGGAAGTTCCGCACAAACGTCATTCATCGCAAAAAAAAAAACGAAACGAACTCGATACAAAACAACAATTCGAATCGAAGCATCCTTTGACTTTGACTGGACTGTATTCTCTTCTGGTCTGCAATGGACAGCAATAACCAACTAAGCAGGCCACTGCTAGGAGGAAGGGGATGCTGCGTCGCATTGTTCAACTGGATGGGATTCCCACTGTGCGGGTGAGGATTTTTTAGGATGTTCAGTTTGTCTGTGATTTGAACCGAACCATTGTCCGGGATGTGAATGGTTGTAAAAATTGCTTTCGTAATTCATACCGCTGGACGTTTTGGAGAGGGTGCGTGTGCGTGTCCGTTTCCGGATTTCCCACTGGTCATTGTATGGGACGACGACGTCGGTGTCATTCACCAACCGACCGGAAAAGGTTCGTTCTCGTACCGGAAGATACTCATATGTTAGAGATGCCAGGAAAAAATTCAATAATTGCAATTAACAAATTATAAATTCAATTATATTTTTTTACAATTTCCATCTAAAAAATAAAAACTATTCAAACTCTGTATCTTACACATTATTCTGTTATTAGCCCACAAAAATCTTCAAAAAATTCAAACTTTTTTTTTGAATGCTGGTAATGGTAATAGTAGTACAGTCACCTCACAGTTATGGATCAACTAAGGGTCATTTTTCAGAACAAAATATGATCGAAAAACATGGTGACGCTGTACAAAACAAAATTACCTCCCTGGCACTGCATAATATAGTTGTTTTTGAGAATACACCTCAAAATACCCGATTATTTACGAAAAAGTGTCGATTTCGATAGAAATTTTAAACGATGTCCAGCCCACAGATGTGGATCAGTGGGAGAGGAGGATCCTTATTATGGATCAAATCGACTCATATTATGGATCAAAACACTATAACAGCAATTTATCTGCGAGGTAAACGAATGGTGTGCTAGTGAAAACATACGTTTTGGCGTTTGTTTCGGAATCGTCTTATCTTTGATTCATAACTGTGGTATGGTTTTCAATGCCCCACAGTTATGATTCAACGTTTCTGGGAATACGGTTGACATTTTATTTCCTACGGACGGCAAAAATGTGCTTAAGCATATTATTACTGGTTGCGATACTGTACAGATTTATGGTTTACATGTGTTCTGCGTGATTCTACCCCATTACCCCGAATGCCATTACCCCGAATGCCATTAACCCGAACGCCATTACCCCGAATTCCAAAACCCCGAACGACCCATCACCCCGAATGACATTACCCCGAATTCCAATATCATGGGGAAATGTTATCAATATCATCATGTCAAGATAATTATAAATTCGGGGAAATAGCATTCGGGGTGATGGAATTCGGGGTAATGGTGCATTCGGGGTAATGTAGTTCGGGTGATGACATTCGGGGAAATGGCATTCGGGGTAATGGGGTAGAATCGTTCTGCGTAATTGCAACTCTATCCCCGTTTTAATCCAACTTTGATCCATAACTGTGGGTTGACTGTAGGCTTGAATTTCACGAAACTCATGTGGCTCACCTCTTTGTAGTAGTTTAAAAGCGTGAGCTTCATCAAGTAGACTATATTGTGTGCATGACTTTTCTAAATCATGAGTGTCATCACAGGTCGTAAATGCGGCAAATGCAGCAGTAAATAAAGTGTTTTTCTATCGTAATTTTCTGTTTCTCTTAGCATTGGGTGTTTTGCTATTTTCAATAAGGTACCGTGGGGTAAGTGGATACAGAAAAATCAATAGTCAACTTCATCGTTATGTACAGCTAACGTGAATAATGTAATTCAAATTTTTTTCTGTGGATAGCAAATGAGGGACTAATATACTTCAAATCATCGATTATTTCGATTTTTCTGATTGTTATGTATTGAGTATGAAGGAATTAAAAATTTGCACCATATGATCCACTTGCCCCACCATGGTGGGGTAAGTGGATCACCAATAGAAAAAAAATTGTTCTTAAAACAAATGTGATGTAATTATGTATAGTAAGAATGGTATTACTCTAGTTTTTGTTATTAATGCTAGTAATGGTACATTTTAATACTTTAAAATTAAAAAGTATCTTTATTTAATCAAAATGTATTGAAAAATATTTATACATTATTCGAAAGACAAAAAAAACATTGTAACTAGAATAATTTGGAGAAAATTCATCCTTTCATACACATAAGCTAAACAGAAATATTGTAGGATTGTTCCTAACGATGTTTTCGAAAAACACTCGTAGTTTAAAATTATTAGTTACACCCAAGGAACAATTGGTAGCTTTTAAGATACTTACGTGTTTAATACAAGCTGCATAACAGCAACCATTGCTGAACAAATTTTTAGTTGAATCATTAATTGAATAAAATTAATTTCCGCTTATGAAAAAGCTGTTATTCCACTTGCAGTTTGTGTTTTGAATAAGAGCTGAATAAACCTCCGAAAATGCAAATATAGTAGCTTTTGTACTACAACACATAAGAAGTTTAACAATTGACTGATTAAAAGCTTCTATAGGTTGTAGCCATCATTTTAGTAGCATATTGAACATTTGATTAACAACAAATCGTACAAAAGTTTCAGTGTCTAATACTTAAAATGTTGACCAGCATGATTAGTAAAACTTATGAACAATGTGAATAACAGTATATGAGTATGCTCTTATTCAAGCAAAACATATTATGTCTTTTTATGTTATTTTCAAATATTTCAAATGTTTTTCAAATCAAATCCAAGACGTGTATGCGATGGATGGATTAACGTAATGGACGTAATGGCGACGTAATGGATCAACGAGGGTAAAGTTCGAATCACATTGGATTAAAAATATCAAAATTTAAATTTTCCAAATGTTCCAAATGCGACGTTATTGATATCGGAAAAAGTTACTAATCATAACATTTTTAATGATAATCGAAGTATAAATAATAATTTAACAATAGTTACATGAAAGTGGTTACCCAACTTACAGTCAAGTGTCACAAATAAACATACACAGTTAATTATTGTTGAATAATGGTGACAGCTGAAAAAATGCCCTACAAAGAGCTGAGAAGATGGTATTTAGATCCAAATTTAAGTCAATGTTCAACATTTTTCATTGGAATGAATAATAGTAGAATCAACACTTATTAAACTTCTCCAAAGAATCTCTGCCGACTTGTCAAGATTGTTTTACTAATGAGTTGAACAAGTCATTTTTCCTTCTATTAAAGAGCCAATATTCCACCAAACAAATATAATTGTGTAAACAGACGTACAGAAGACGAACTAACGTTTTGGTTGCTTTGCACTTCAGCTGTTTCCATGTTTAACATGAACATGATTAAAAGCTGAATAGGTATTTTATAAAATCCTAATACAACATAAATATATCATCCGAGCAGGTCATCCAAAGAAGTCCAAAATAACGATTACTAAACACATTGTTCAGCAACAAAGAAGCCTTACAAAAGAGGTCACACCATAGCCAATTTTTTGAAAAATGGACAAAATATCTAAAAATTGCGTTGTATTCCTAATGTATTGCAATGTTCAACTTACTAATATTATTATTATTTATCTTTATTTGAGTGGTTTTTCGCCCTTGGCGAATTCGCCACTAACTTGCTAATATATAAAAACATGTTGGATACAATAATAACTGATGCTTTCTCAATACAATATTTAATTATGTTTAGAAAATATTTTGAATCTTCTGACATAGGATTATTAATTGAAATATATTTTATATTTGTATAATGTTTAATAGATGGAAAAAGTACGACAAATAATAAAAATATTAACCTAGTAGAAATATTATACATTTAATAAATGAATTTTAGTATAGTTAGATGAACAATTCAATTAAAGTTTTAACAAGTTAAAACTTATTATGAAATTCGATTAATCATTTCAGACTGTTTCTACTTTGTGAATAAACTTTATTTTTGACCAGCATTGAAATAAATTTTCTCACTGTGCGCTATAAATAGCCGACTGAGTTCAGCTCGCATCAGTACTGAACAGCAGCAGAAGTAATGCGCTTATTCAGTTGTTGATCAGCATAGCACGTGTTGATTAGTTATTGTTGAATAGAAGCTCAAGCATGATCAATAATCAGCTACAAGAGGTTTATATTGGGGACTGGAAGGCTGATATATGAATTCAAGGATGACGCAGATGGCAAGGTATACCGCTGACGATGGGAAGGTCTCGAGTTTGAATCCAGTATTCAGGTAATTATTAAAAGTGTGGTTATTAATTCATGGTGAAGGTATACACTGCATTTGATGTATACAGTGTTAGCTATTTTTAGTAATTTATTTGTTTTCAATTAATTTTGTGGCAGTTGAATAAATGCTGAGATAAATGCTTATAAAGCGATTTTGAAGTTGTAGAATAAAGTCAATATACAACGACACGCTTTATAACTTCTCCAAATTTGTGTGAACAACGCCTGAACAAAGGCTTCACTTGGAAATAATTAAAATGTTGTTCAACATGATGCTGAATTAATCTGCAATAATGTAGTTTGTTGGGGGGCCCACATAGCCGTAGCGGTAAACGCGCAGCTATTCAGCATGACCATGCTGAGGGTCGTGGGTTCGAATCCCGCTGATCGAGGATCTTTTCGTAAAGGAAATTTTCTCGATTCCCAGGGCATAGAGTATCTTCGTACCTGCCACACGATTATACACATGCAAAAATGGTCAATCGGCAAAGAAAGCTCTCAGTTAATAACTGTGGAAGTGCTCATAAGAACACTAATCTGAGAAGCAGGCTTTGTCCCAGTTGGGACGTAACGCCAGAAAGAAGAAGAAGAATGTAGTTTGTTAAACTAGCGCTGTTAAATCATCAATCCTTATTAAGCTAAGTGAAACCTGAATAAACATCATTACAATATATGATTACAGTCACTAAATGATAAGAAGCTTAATAATTTCGCCAGATTTGCTTGAACAATGTGTGCGTAGCAGCTGCAAAGTAATATAATGAAGCAACTATTCAGTATGTAGTTGTGAAAAATTGCTTAATAAATTATTATAAAATAGGCAAATGTTTCTTGGGCATTTATTTTTTATTAACAAACTGACATCTTTTTATTCTATTTATGAATATGTTTGTATCATCTGTCTAGAATAATTTATATGGTCAAATAAGGTACGATAATATGCTTTCAATTGTAGAATTAGTATATTTTGCTCTTTTTCTACTCAGCTTAGATAAACCACGTAAAATTTCGTGTAAGTTTTGAAATTTTTTTTTATATTTTTCTATACCGAAAAGATTAAAAAAATACTTTAAGGTGGATTAATTGAAGTTCTCTATGGTCAATTTGACAAATTTAAGCTAGGAAAACAATATTTTCGGATATTAAAACTTATTAAAATTCTCGTAAGCAGTCTGCCAATAAATAATAATAATATTTGATCCACTTACTCCACCCCTTTAAAAAGTAGGGGTAAGTGTACCATGCACAATATATCTGTATTTATTTATAAAAATCACCTATTTTTCATTGTTATTCTTTCAATTAGAAGTGAAATGCTCATCATGTGTCGGGAAAACTAATAGTATTCGATTTTAGACAGAGATACAATGGATTTTTGATTGATGGAAAACAATTTTGAAATTAATTGATTTTTGCAGCTAACAATTTTGCTTGTGTTAGTGTACGTGTAGTACCAGTTTTGCAATAGTATCAGTATGGACGTAAGAGGTCAGTTGTGTTTGATCCGTTGAATCTGTTGCATGCTCCTTTGTGGGCGAGCGACGGAATCCGGGTCAATTGTGTCCGGTTCGTGTTTTTCGGAAGAAAAAAACGAAAACAAAGTGTGCGGGTGAAAAAAAGAATCTTCGCGTCAGTTGTGTTTGATCCGTTGAATCGGTTGCATGTTTCTTTGAGGGCAAGCGACGGAATCCGGATCAATTGTGTCCGGTTCGTGTCTTTCGGAAGAAAAAAACAGTAAACAAAGTGTGCGGGTAAAAAAAGAATCGATTCGTCAGTTGTGTTTGATCCGTTGAATCTGTTGCATGCTCCTTTGAAGGCGAGCGATGGAATCCAGATCAATTGTGTCCGGTTCGCGTCTTTTGGAAAAAAAAGAAAACAAAGTGTGCGGGTGAAAAAAGGATCGACGCGTCAGTAGTGTTTGATCCGTTAAATCTGTTGCATGCTCCTTTGTGGGTGAGCGACGGAATCCGGATCAATTGTGTCCGGTTCGCGTTTTTCAGAAGAAAAAAAACGAAAACAAAGTGTGCGGGTGAAAACAAGAATCTTCGCGTCAGTTGTGTTTGATCCGTTGAATCTGTTGCATGTTTCTTTGAGGGCAAGCGACGGAATCCGGATCAATTGTGTCCGGTTCGTGTCTTTCGGAAGAAAAAAACAGTAAACAAAGTGTGCGGGTAAAAAAAGAATCGATTCGTCAGTTGTGTTTGATCCGTTGAATCTGTTGCATGCTCCTTTGAAGGCGAGCGACGGAATCCGGATCAATTGTGTCCGGTTCGCGTCTTTTGGAAGAAAAAAAACGAAAACAAAGTGTGCGGTTGAAAACAAGAATCTTCGCGTCAGTTGTGTTTGATCCGTTGAATCTGTTGCATGTTTCTTTGAGGGTAAGCGACGGAATCCAGATCAATTGTGTCTGGTTCGTGTCTTTCGGAAGAAAAAAAAAACGAAAACAAAGTGCGCGGGTGAAAAAAAAAGAATCGACGCGTCAGTTGTGATTGATCCGTTGAATCTGTTGCATGCTCCTTTGTGGGCGAGCGACGGAATTCGGATTGTGTCCGGTTTGCATAGTAACCGCACTATCGGTATCGATCATCCGTGTTCACGTATTCATTTGGAATTAAATGTTTATCGTTTACCAAAACGAATCCTTCCCCATATCCAAACTCCCAGTGTTTTCTTGTGGAAGTGCAGAGGACTCCCTGGCTTCCATAAAGCAAGTAACACGCCAACATTTCCCTCCCATTCCCAAATTGACCTGCATTCGGACGCAGCCGGCGCCGGTATTGTTTGTTACAATAATGAGAGCACCAGTACTTACACATTGAAGATGCTACTGATCCTGAGTAGCATCTGTTGGTTCCCTGTGTAAGTACAGCTGTTCTTGCAATAACGGAGTAGCAACTGCGGGCGGTCAATCATGCTCATGCTCATGCTCAGTATCAGTATGGACGTAAGAATATAACCTAAAGCGAAACAATGGTGCGAAAATATTCAACATATTCAAATATTTATGCTTAATATTGACGGATGATCCACTTACCCCACTGATACACTTCCCCCACTGTACCTTACTTGTTTTTCCTGCAGCAGCGATAGCCCTGAGTTAGGCAGGCTCGGCTGCCTATGTTTTGCTTTGCTTGGCTAAGTAGTGTAAATATAATTACTTTTACCAACAATTTGTAAAAAAAAAGCAGGCTATCCTTGATAATGTAGGTAATGATTTCAGTCCGTCTAGCATTCGAGACTTGATGTTATAACAAAATATCCAAAATCAGTAAGGAAAAACATTTCGAAATCCATCTTTTATATTGTAGCGAATTTTTAATGTACAAAACTCACAAAGGAAGCAACAGACGCAGCAGTACAATTTTGTCTCACGTAGGGTAGAAGCACCGGTTTTGGCCATACGCCAGTTGTAGCCATAGGGAATTATACACCGTTTACATAGCCAATCAGTATGAATCCTTTTGTGTTCAATAGAACAGATTCACATGATAGAGCTACATACATTTAATCGTCCAAATTGATTCAAAATATAAGAAAAACAATTCATTTTCCTTATAATTTTAACACCCATACACCTTATTTGGCCACACTCATGAGAAATCAATGCGATTGGCCAATTTAGGAACCGAAGTTAAATCTCTGGCCGAAACTGGTTCCGTTGGCGTATATTGACCAACGGGATTTTCAAATGGTTATAGCTCAGTTTTGATATTTTACACACATAATATGGATTGAAAGCTTGCATTTGACAAATTTGTAGTATAAATACGGCTTCCCATTGAATTTTTATTGATATTTTCTCTTAGACTGGCCAAAACCGGTGCTTCTTTTCAACAGTAAATTAGTCTCTAAAAACCAAAAACGGTTCTCAAAATTACCAACTTTGGGTATACATAATTACCTGAGAGAGACTCGCGAAGAGGAAAAATATCAACGTCATATGCAGCCCAGATTCCGCTGTCACGAAACGTCAAATGCAGCCCATCGTTTTTATGGCTGAAAAAGTGAAAAGTATTGTGTTCAAAATAAACTATTTTTTTAAAAGCTCAGTCAGCGGAGCAGTTTTTTCAAAGATGCTGATAAATCTAAACATAAGACTAGTTATTTATAATGTCTGCTACGTTTCCTGGCATGAAATTTCACTCAAAATGCCGTTTATGCTTCGGCGTGATGCAAACATAATTGTTTTTTGCTGAGATGGTCACGTGAAAGCTTGAACGGCTTGCGCAAGATTGATGTACACACCGAGTGGAATAAGAAAAAACTCAGCAATCGCAGAAAAAGAAGACCGACTCCGCGAGTCTCGTCTCAGATAATTACCATATGGCCAGTGCTGGGAATGGTAATAGTAGTAGGCTTGAATTTTCGCGAAAATCACGTGGCTCTTCAGTACAGTAGTTCCAAAAACATGAATCTCATCAAGTAGTCTATGTTGGGTGCACGAATTTTCTAAATCATGAGTGTCATTGAAGGCTCCAAATGCGGGAAATGCAGCGGGAAATAGAACATTTTTCTACAGTAATTCTGGGTTGCCCTTAGCAACGGGTGTTTTGCTATTTTCAAGGCTTTTTGCCTACAGCAGCGATGGGCGTGAGTTTCACTGGCTTCGCTGACTGTGATTGGCTTTGCTTGGCTGCTGTAGAGTGAATTTCAAGATTTTTCCCAACCCTGCATATGGCTAATATAAGGCTAAAATAGAGCATGTCTGCATTAGCACGCAGGGCGAATTATAGTGCTATTTGGTTACTTGGGAACTCAATATGCCGTTTCTCGATACCTATACAGGGTGTCCGCAAATTATCCGTACAAACTCTTTGCATTCATGCAGCATAAATTCAATAATCTTGCATGGTTTATTATACTATTAAGCAGTAAGTTTTACACATTCACGATTTCATATATTTGTAAAACCAAGCCAAATGTGTTGAGTGGTCTTAAAAGAAGCTGTTTTTTGAGCTTTATGCCAGAAGAGAAATGTCCATACAACCCACTGGATTTGAACCGTATAATTTTCCATTGCCGGCCTAACTTGAAGCTACTAGACTGTTCGTTACTTCAAATAATAATAATAGGACATTAAGATTCATCAATTTTAGATTTTAGGAAGAGAACATCTCTAGTAAAATAATTTTGCTTTCTCAGTAAGAATCCATTATTTTGAAATCATTTAAAATTGTACTTTGAGTTAACATATACTGGCCATAAAACAATAATTGTCCCATATGGATTTTCGAACCGATACCTTTTTTCATCGCAACATCCATGTTTTCATGTATACTTTACTATGCATATAATTATTACCACACTTTATTTGAAAATGTTGTGGAAAAATATGAAGTTGGTGCAGTCCCATATTGAAAAATAAAGGCATAACAGTCTCTATATGAACTTCGAACCCAAATAACAACTGTAAAACGTGAATTGTGTTCAAGTTCATAATTAATTGGTAGAAGCAAAATGAGGTATCTGTGCGGTTGTTTTAAATGAAAATGACTTGTAAAAATGTACTAGAAAATTATGAACATTTGTATGAAAAAACAAACTTCAAACTTTGGACGCTATTTTTTCAATGCCTACTTTTTCCATGTGGGACAGTTATGCCTTTATGGGCAGTATAGATGTATATGGACATTGATTTGATATTGTTTTCAATGCGAGATCATATTTCCCATACTTTCCCCATATTACCCATATTTTGGCAGCATTCTCAAAAATTGCATATTGCACAAAATCAAACGGATTTTTATTGATTTTTTTACTGCCCATAGAAGCATAACTGTACCATACGGAAAAAGTAGACATTGAGAAAATAAAGCTCAAAGTTTATCTTCTCATACAAAAGTTCATAATTTTCTAGAGCATTTCTGCATACCATTTTCATTTAGTACCACCACCCTTGTGGGGTGTGTATGTTAAATACCTTTCCCCTTACATGCGTATGTTTAATACCTTTCCCCTTACTGGCTGACAGCTGAGACGGTAATGCATGCGTATGCTATGATCGCAATATTAGTGTGTGCGTGATGTGGCCGTCAGTCTTCCAATCGCCTCAGTCAGTCAGTGTTAGATCTCCGGTGAAGTAAGTCACATTCCGGGTGATTCTTCCACACTGTTATAAGATGGCTGACAGTCTCCCAATTTGGGATTGTCGAGTATTTACAACCCTGATTACTAATTCTGTTTTTGTTGAACAGCAAAAATATAATCTTGAACATAGATAATATCATAATTTGCATTTATAGTTACTATTGAAGTTGTAAGTTCATTAGAGACTGTTTTACTTCTATTTTATGGGACTACACGAACTTCGAATTTTTCGAAAGTTTCAAACAAAGTGTGTTAATTTTTATACGCGTAGTGAAGTATACATTAGAACATGAATATTCTGATGATAAAAGGTGTTGATTCTAAAATCCATATAGGACAGTTATGATTGTCAATAAAAAAATATCATTAATAATTTCTGAGATGAATTTAAGCGGAATCATTCGGCTCAGCAGTCCTATGTTGGAGGAACAAACTATTCAATATTTAATCCAATGTTTCGAAACTAGTGTCTTCTTCAGGAAAAAAAAATGGTTTTGTTCGTTGTCTTGACTAATAGGCGTCTCATAATGGTCAAATTTTATTTCTGCAATTTCTCATCGTAATAGGCTGATTTTCATCACTCCAATCTGGCATGAAACGGCCTACTTTCCTGCACTGAAGTATGCAGTACTAGAGTGGTTCAAAAAATCGTTTTTGCTCCACACGGCTCATTCGATTTTAGACCAAATTCTGAGTGTCCTCCCAAAATTTGAGCTCATTTGGATGAAAACTGAGACTGCACAAGCCCTTTAAAGTTTATATGGGAATTACTATGAGAAAAGCAACCAATTCATTCAATCGGTAATAGTGTTTGCCCATGAGCTCTTGGAGATTAGAGCTACGTTGATACTGTGAGATACATTCATTAGCTACAACTTTGCCGAAGACCGTTTTCAAATCGGACGCCTCAGTAATTAGTTATTGATTTATATCCAGTCACAAATTCTTCAGCAGTGCTCATTTAACTTTTGAACAGGCAGCATTGGTGCACCTGGCGCGAAAGATAGCATGCACAAATCATGGCTACTATGTTTTACTGCCTATATCCAGTGATGCCTGCAGAACAGTCCAATAATTATAGCCAAAGTTTTACAACTCATTCAAAAATCAATAACTAATTACTGAGGCGTCCGATTTGAAAACGGTCTTCGGCAAAGTTGTAGCTAATGAATGTATCTCACAGTATCAACGTAGCTCTAATCTTCAAGAGCTCATGGGCAAACACTATTACCGATTGAATGAATTGCTTGCTTTTCCCATAGTAATTCCCATACAAACTTTAAAGGGTTTGTGCAGTCTCAGTTTTCATCCAAATGAGCTCAAATTTTGGGAGGACACTCAGAATTTGGTCTAAAATCGAATGAGCGGTGTGGAGCAAAAACGATTTTTTGAACCACTCTAATGCAGTACGGGAATAGTCATTACGCAACTGTTTTGAGTTGTCTTATGAATGGAGTTCCGGAAGCTGTAACACAGCTTAAAAATAGCTGAGTAGATTCGCCAGATTTGTTGGTAAAATGATCGCATAGAAGCTTTCGTTCGTATTTAGGGTAACTCGGTGTAATACGCCCCAACGGGGCAATACGCCCCTCTTCATTTTCACGGGATTGAGGCTTCTTTCGAACGTAAATATGATTACATATCTTAAATATTCACGAAAAAATGATGTTGCGCATATAGGTTATTTGAAAAGTATAAAAAATCAATACAAATTCTAAAAATATCGAAAATCAGGTTTTTGGTTTAAAATTTTGCTTTTGATAAGCAAGCCTCAGGGGGGATGAAGCACATTCCTTACTATTGTGCTTAATACAAAAACTTTTACCGGAAGACGACTGCTAATGGACCCTTTTAAGATTAGCAGGTGGTGGAATTGTCCTTGGAAACATTTCTACAACACTGTGGATCTTTTTTATATGGGAGGGGCATATCGCCCGGGTTGTTTTGAAACGTAAACATTGGGACCGTTTACAAAAAAGCATCTTGTACACTTTTTTGAAGCAACCTGGAAAGAGACAGTTGCGTGCAGAGCATGGCCAACTAAGTAAGGAACACATTGACATAGAAAACTTTAGAAGTGATGCATTTGTTACTGCGATAGAGCAGTTTTTCCTTAAGGGGGGGGGCGTATTACACCATTTTACCTTACTCGCATTGACTCAGCATAATGCCGTATAAATAAAGCTTCGAAAATGTTTACATCTGCACTAAATTGGCAAATCCATTACTTATATATTTTTTGGTGTCAAAGTGTTATTTACTTAGTTAATCATGCTCTGCATGTAACTTTCTCTTGCCAGGTAGCTTCTAAAGCGAGTACAAGACGTTTTCTGCAAACGGTCCAAATCTTGACGTTTCAAAACAAACCGGGCAATATGCCCCTCTTGTAGAAAAAGTTCCGCAGCGTTGCAGAAATGCTTCCAAGGAGAATGCCACCACTTGCTAAGCTTAAAAGGGTCCATTAGCAGTCGTCTTCCGGTAAAAGTTTTTGTTATAAGTACAATAGTGAAGGATGGGCTTCATTTACAACTAGGCTTGCCCATCAGACCCAAAATTTTACGCCAAAAAGCTGATTTTCGATATTTTTGGTATTTTTATTGGTTGTTTATACTTCCCAAAGATCTTATATGCGCAACATCATTTTTTTGGGGGATATTCATGATATGTAAGCATATTTACGTGTTATAGAAGCCTCAATTCCTTGAAAATAAAGTGGGGCGTATATATAATATATACGGTGAATATACTAACCAAGGTGCAAGCCAAGATGACGAAGAAATTCTTCTTATGATTGATGATTACTAATGTATCATTTAAAATAATGTTCTTGGAGACGAGATGATTTGAAGCCGCTTCCCAAATCTTCAATAGTTCAAATCTAAAAAAATCAAACAGCGTTCTGAGCTAAAAATCGATTGAATTTTCAGCATAAATGGATGTTTAGCTCATAGATTAGTGCTCGTCATATCTCAAGGAGTGACTTCGTTTGATATGTTTCTCAAGTATTTGAGCCAAATTTATTTCACATTTCCGATTCTCGCTTCAGTGCTTCAGTGAACATTGATTGAAACATTTTAAAAATATTTGAATGATATACTTTGTTATTATTTTTTTTTTTTCAACACAAAAAAACACAAGTTTTGCAAGACATTGTTTGAAAAGAAAAAGTAAAGACATAGTGAAATTGATCAGTAGGGTGAAATTGATCACCGTGTCACATGAGTTTATTTCTTCCTACTGGAGCACAAATACCAAGGTAACAAGCAGTGAATGAATGTTGTGGGTCGTAACTATTGTTAAACTGTTTGTTGTGCAGTTTTTTGCGTTAAAGTGTGTTTATTTCTATGGAAATAATGGAAAATTTCAAAATCATGTACGGTGCAGTATTGACAACCATCCATAAACTTCTAATTCTAAATAAGGATTTGACCATGGTATAATCCTGAAAGTTTGTAGGGTTGCTTAAGATATATTCCCAAACCAGATTTAATCATTAATATTCTTGCCAATTTGCTCATTCGGTTGTAGTAATTGAATTTCTGTTTGTTATCAGGAAATTCCTTAAGAAATTGCATACATTTAGGCGTTTTCAGCATAATTCTTGAAATTTAACCACTCATTAGGAATGGTACACAAATTATGTCACGCTAAATTTCAACTTTTTTGACCTCCTACCCCCCCCCTCCTTCGTCACGTTTTTTGTATGAGCCCTCCGAAATTTTTGTAAGGCTTGTCACGCTTGGCTTGACCCCCCCCCCTTCGGAGCGTGACGTAATTTGTGCATGACCCCTTATTTCTATAAATATTGTATTGTTGAGATTTTAGTAAGCATATTTGAATTCAGGGAGCTCAAATTAATAATGTAGAGTTATTTTGAAAACTAACAATAGTCACATTGACAACTTATCAATTTCACCCCGAAATGAGATCCCCCGATTTTTTATTTTAGAGATATTTCTTAGCACATAAATGACATTTCTTAGAAAACATCGGTACATGAGCCAATAAGGCTCACCTTCGTACTAGTTTTCCTGCATTTAAATGTTTGGTATTGTCAACGTTATAAAAAACAGACAAGGAAAACCTTCAAAAAAGATCAATTTCACCCGAAATTACGGTACTATACCATTTAACTCCACTAGAGTTTGTATCCTTTGACAGAGATAAATGGTTAGGACTCGATTTGGCGAATTTTAACCCGGCCATATAAACACCGATGATGCCGATCGTTCTGAGCGCTCAAAACAGGTGATGACACCTGAGAATATCAAAAAATTTCACATAACTGTTTTTTTAATCGTAAATTTGAATTGTTAAGTTGTTAGAGATCGCAGTACATTTTTCTCGTGATCTATTACCTCATAGCTACAAAATTTTGGGCAAATGTAAAGGACATAATAGTCTTTTTTCGTTTTCGAGGAAACTGCTGATAGCTACATCAATGTGTTGCTTTCATTTTGTTTAAACATTTGTCTATGAAAAAAAAAGTTTTACAGTGAATGATATTCAGTCAAGGTTCATATGATTTAGGATAATTAAATGCTCATACCATCTGGGAATCTTAGATGTGTCAATTCATCAATACATGCTCAACTACAAACAAAATCGAGTAAGTAAAGTTGGAAACATATGGAAACATAACTTTGCATTGAAATCAGTTTTTTATAAAATTTTATATCAATTTCATTGTATATCAAATGTCAATAGAATTGAAAGGCAACGTTTATTATTTTATAATAGTGAACTCATGTACCTTCAGCATATTGTACATCGCTACATACAATGTGCAAACAAACATCAATCTTCCTGAAACCGGGCTGCAGCCTTGGGATTCCACACCTTTGTCACACTAAATTGCTTTCTCCTTGGTCTCTCCACTGGTCAAACGTGTGTTTGCTTAGGAAGCTTCCAAAACGATGCACCAACGACCGTTATACGAAATGACACAACAAAAGAACACTCCCTTTCCGAACCCTGCTTTCCCATGGTCCCAAAGTGGCCATGTCGAACCGAAACCAGCAAACAATAACCAACAATGCTTTCTCGGATTCCCTCTTTATTAAAAACCGCCGGAACGAATATAAAATTCATAACACCTTCGCCCACCCCCGCACACGACAAGCCCATTAAAACGAAATCACACCCCATTTAAGACCAAACAGGGGACAGACGAGAGCTCATAAAAACACAGGACCCGAAAAGACATCGGATCCATGCCACCAGCAAACCACCCATCCCACCCACCAGCAGAACCCGTCCCTTCATCGCAGAGTTTCCCAAACTTTTTGAGATCGCCACGCCCTTATCAATTTTCTAGAAATAGTATGACGCAAAAATGAAGGCGAACAACAAAGGTTAAGCTACATTTCAATTATTACGAGATATGTTTATACTTTTCTTCTTCTTGGAATTTACGTCCTCACTAGGACAGAACCTGCTTCTCAGCTTAGTGTTCTTATGAGCACTTCTACAGTTATTAACTGAGGTCTTTCGGTGCCAACGTTGCCATTTTCGCAAAAAAAAAAAAAAAATCTTTGGGGGATGGGGGGGTTTAAAATTCGAAGAGAATGCTTTTTGAGAAGGTATACTACTACTGTACTTGGTAAGCCGTTTTTCTACCTCTGGGGAGGGGGTAGGTTTATTCCCCAAACTACCTACCTGGTTGCGCCACTTATGTAATGTATTACTCAAAATTCTTGTCTTTCGAGTACCTTTTTTCTTTACAAAACCCTGTCTGCACATGTTCATGCCTTAATTTTAAATTGAATTTATATCGTTTATCAAGACGAGTCCTGCAACCAAATAACCCTTTTTCATATTCAAACCCCCAATATTTGCTTGTGGGAGTGCAGAGGACTCAACGGCTTTCTTTAAGCAACAAATACGTGAACATTTCCTTCCGATCCCCAAATTGTCCTGCATTCGGACGCAGCCCGCGCCGTGATGAGAGCACCATTACTTACAGGAGGATGCTATTGATTCTGAGTTGCGTCTATTGGTTCCCTGTGTAAGTACAGATGTGCTCGCAATAACGGAGTATCCAGTTGCTGCTACGGCGCACTAGGCAGTCGTGGCGCACAGTTTGGGAAGTACTGCATCATCCCTATGAACCATGAAAGCTATTAGCACTCTTCCAAGCCATGAGCGTCGACACGATGAGAGGTGCTGGTAATCATTCTTTTTCTTCTATTCTTCTTTTCCCAGAGCACAATAATATGGTGTGCACAATATGCCCACCCCTCCATTCTCCCTTCCTTCCCACAGAACTAAGAAACGAAGTTTCATCATCACCATCCAGAGGTTTATCGTCCATCCACCCACCACCCAAAAAAGGAAAAACCAAGAAGGCGCTGACTCTGGTTGCTACATGGCAACCGCACAATCACGACCACCCTCCTTGTTGCTCCTCCTATTCCTATTGTGCTCGATTCCCCCTTTTGTGCGACACAAACGAGCGTGTAAATGTTTGAAATTTATTTTAATTTCGTTACAATTTTTCATCACATTATATCCTCTCACATTAATTTCATTTTCCAAACCACCT
This sequence comes from Aedes aegypti, assembly GCF_002204515.2. Taxonomy (NCBI): domain Eukaryota; kingdom Metazoa; phylum Arthropoda; class Insecta; order Diptera; family Culicidae; genus Aedes; species Aedes aegypti. The sequence continues at coordinate 372,198,275 of NC_035109.1, forward strand.
ACTCTGTCCGCACGGTGTGTTTGAGACCGTTATGGACGAAAAAACCGACACTCAATTCTGCATCCACCATTTGAATGATATGGTGTACTAGCATATTCTTGGTGAATTTGAAAATGTTTCATTGAAGAAAATGGAAGTAACCTTGACTTGAAAACATAAAAATATTTTTGCTTTAGAGAAAATTCCCGAACCGTGCATCTTTAGCGTTAGCGTAGTTACGGTATACTTCGTGGATTGTATACTAGGAACATTCATGTGTCATTTGATAATCTCATCCAGACTGCTTTCAGGGACAAGGCTAGGGCGAAAACCTTGGCCCAATCATGAACAATATTACCAAAAGCATGGATCTTGATATTCCTGGCCATGCCCATCTTTACCGTAACTTGGGATAGGAGAAGGAAATGTTGATGTAGCACTTACTTAATGAGAGGCCACCGACTCAGCAATGCCCTCATAAGTGCCACGGAGATGTAGGTTAGGAGGGGTATAAGATCAGGTCAGCATTCGCCTGAAAAGCTGGCGATGGACACAGAGCATTTGTAGTTTATGTGTTGTATAATTAATCTTTTGAAAGCCGGCAATCACAAGACAATACATGTTCTAATTATTATATTAGTATTTAGATTCTGCATAGCACTTCTCGATCCTTTGGTTGGGATGATTGAGGCATATTTTTCTGCTCAGAAATAAAAGCAAGCAGAACCGATCCCTCCAGGATCATCGGATCGCTGGAAAAAAGAAAGAAAAAAAAAACGCTTTGAATACGCGGAAAAAATCGGTTAAGAAATAACGTCGCACTGCCAATTATCCAACAATCATCCGATCATACGCGCAAACCGAACAAAAATGTCAATCTTCAAAAACGAGCACAGAAAAAAGAAATCGCGGAATTACATACATAGCTCCGTGAAAACTAACTTATATCGAAATGCTCATATCGACCCGATTTATATAGTAATGCGATTTATAGAAACATGGAACAAACTCACCGGATTTGTTGAAATTATGTGCCGTCTGTATGTTGCGGCAGCCGAAATGTAGCATAAAAAAATGGATCCCGACAAACGGGACACAAGGCACACCGCTAATGATTCACTATTTTACTTCTTCTCACTACAATTTTTATGAACAGAACATAAGCGTTTCAATATAGTAAAATAATATAAATTAGCAATACAAGAAAAAAAAATATTTTTTTTGACGGCAGCGAAAAAATTTCGGCACGCTTCGATCTTTAACGATGACAGCATTCAAAAAATCCCAAACCGTTCATCTTTCACCATTAACAAACAAATAACACATCAGAATCGAATAGAGACATAGTAGTTGGGTTCAGAATGGATACCACTGCTAGTACTACATTTGGTCCCTTGGTACTGCAAAAGGTACCCAAGTTTGACAGATCGCACACACTAAACTCATTTTACCGGAAATCGGTGAATTTCACCGTAATTTCAAAAGTTGAACAGTTTGGTGAAATAAAACACCGTAACTTCGTCGGAATTTTACGGATCCCGGTGAATTTTTACCGAATACAGTAAAAGTACCGTACTCTGTTAATTTATTTTACCGAACCGTTCAGCTGTTGTTTCACAGGAATCCGTAAAATAATATAAGTGTGCAGTACACTTTTCACGGCATTTTAGATTTTACTCTATCGCCTTATGTGCCAGAAAATTTTGGGCAACTGCTAGGAACATGGAGGTCTTTATTTCGTCTTTGATCACATTCAACATTCAAAAGATGTGATTCCCCTGTGAATTTGAAGGTATTTCTTTGATGGAATCGAAAGTTAAAGTACTTTGTGCATTCTACATAATAACCAAATAATGTATTTTAGAGCTCGTTTTTACGTTTATGTTAAATCAATGAATTCTACCAACAAAAATAAAATACGCTACCTGTCAAACGTATGGAATCACTTCATCAGACATTAGAATATTTTCTCATGATTTCAAATCACTGTTCACAGTAACACTAGGAAAATGTCAAAACAGATATGCATCAGATTTATATCTTAAGCTTCGACTGATTCGACTGATTTCAATTATAACTTTTATTTTTAGCTGTGCAATCTATTTGAAAAAGCGTTGTTTTATGTAAAACGTGTAAAATAAAATAAACGGATTTCCAAATAGGCTGCGCAGCCGAAAATAAGAGATAATAAATAATTATCAATACGGCAGTCTGAGCTTAAATGTCATGCTCTGAGAGAGGAAAATTTGAGGCAAAATATTCAAATTTGAATAAAGTAACCAAGGACAAGTGGGAGCTTAAAAAACGGTAGTTTAGTATAATTTCCAAATGCAAATATTTGTTAAATCCAATATTTTGTAGGATATTTGTAGGCTTTAAGCCTGATTCGCTGCTGACAAGTAATTTCTCGGCCTATCTTGATGCATGGAAAATTTCTGCAAGGAATCGATCAAGAATGCGCTTTTTTCTGATCGCAGTACGCACTTGAAAAGAAATGTCAGTTCAAATGGGAGTCGCTGTAGAAAATTTCTGCAAGGAATCAGCGAGAAATTTCTTTAGCGATTCCTTTTCAGTAGCAAATCAGGCTTTAAGCTAAGTACCTTAATTTCGGGTGAAATTGATTACTTTTCACGGTTTTTCTTGTCTGATTTCTATAATGTTGACAATGCCAAACAACTGAATTCAGGAAAACAAGTATAAAGGTGAGCCTCATTGTCTCAAGTACCGAAATTTTCTAACAAATGTAATTTTAGTGCTAAAAAATATGTCTAAAATAAAAAATCGGGAGATCTCATTTCGGGGTGAAATTGATCACTTATCAATGCCATTATTGTTAGTTTTCAAAACAACTTTACAAATTTGAGCTCCCTGAATCCGAATATGCTTGCCAAATTCTTAACAATGCAATATTTTTAGAAATAATGAATGTAATTACAAGAATTACGCAGAAAATGCCTAAATGTATGCAATTTCCTCAGGAATTTCCTGATATATAACAGAAATTCAAATATTTCAACCAAATCAACGAATTGGTACGAGTATTGATTATGAAATCTAGTTTGGGGATATATCTTAAGTATCATCACAAACTTTCAGGATTAAACCATGTCCAAATCCTTGTCTAGAACTAGAAGTTTATTGATGTTTGTCAACACTGCACCGTACAAGATTGTGAGATTTTACATTATTTTTATAGAAGTGAACATTTTTGAACGCAAAAAACTTCACAACACACAATTTGGACATACTTACGACAAACAACGTTCATTCATTGCTGTTTACATTGATATTTGAGCTCCATTAGAAAGAAATAAAATCGAGTGACACAGTGATCAATTTCACCCTACTGATCAATTTCACCCGAATTAACGGTATGCTGTTTCGCTCCAGAAAAGTAAAGAAATTCCTTGACTGAATGGGACAAGAAATTTCCTACAGAGAGCCCCCTTTGAAGTGACATTTCTTCTCAACTGCGTACTGCGATCAGAAAAATGGGATTTTCTTGGCCATTTCTTGGAGGAAATTTTCCATGCATCGAGATAGGCGATTCCTTTTTTTTGTCAGTAGCAAACCAGCCTTTAAACTACAATTCCCGGCTCCCCTCTGATATCATGAGGCTCCTGTAAAAACATAATATTTTTAGGATTCTATTTTTTGCCTGAAGTGTTTGTAAAAATCTGAGTTATTGAAATTTCGATGGTAAAGGGGTAATCTAAGAGTGTTCCTGGAGATGAACCAGTTACCCGGTTGTGTCAAAATATCGAACAATTTGAACAATATTAAATTTGAATTAAACCGAGTTTTTCACCATTTTTGCCGTCTCCATACAAAATTCTTCGTTTCTTTCATATTGCAAGATTATTATTTCTTCAAAGCATCACAAATATCTGTTGTATCTCTGTAAGGTACAACATTTCTCTAAAGCATCACAAATTAACTTGTGCACATCCAAAGTATTATAAACGTTGTTGAAAAGTATTCTTCAACGCTTAAAGTCTGCATTCGGTGGTAAATAAGGAAATCAATCGCCATACAAGCTGATAAACTTGCACCATTGGCAGAAAATATTGAAAAATTCATTTTCAACAGCCAATACCATAATAACTAGACGTGATATGATATTTTTGATTACAGAAATGGGTTTGGCAACCTGAAATAAGTGAATAATTGTATTTTTGCGATTCCGTTACAAATCAATCAACTTTTTATTGAGAAGTTGATCGACATAGCGGCCTACTTTTCCTACCGAAAGAAACAGTGCTGAAAAGTGTCACTTTTCAGCACTCTTTTCGGTGCTGAACTATCGGTGAGGTGAGAACAGTCGGTGTCGTACAGCGAGGTGACAATTCTCGACTCGAGTGAAGTGACTATTTGGTTTACACGGCGAGTCACTTCACTCGAGTCGACAATTGTCACCTCGCCATAGAAGACCGACAACCGTTCCTGGTCCTGCGATCTGGTTCCGACACAAGCTGGCGATTCTGATGTGGGATCGGATCGTCCAGCATTTGTCCGTCCAGCTACTGTCTGTGCTGTCTTACCTGTTCTTTAGGAGCGAGAAAATTTGTGACATTCATGGGTACTACTGTATCACAGCCTACGTGATTGAAAAATACTGAAATGAAACTACGCATGGTTGTATGCCCATTAGAGTGGTCTAGAGTTCAGGATATTCAGGATTCAAAAGGATACCAATCACAGAATAACGTAACACAGCGTTTTACACTCACCGTCACTAACTAACTCTACTCAATCATCGCCTACTTCGATCATACTCGCCTAATTACGCATCTGCTCGTATCCTACAATCCTCCCTTACTTTAATGATTTTAATGAGCAATATAGTCTCGGTATCTCTTCGGTTCAGCTGTCACTCGCTTTGTGCGTTTTTGATTCTCCTTAGATTCTACCTGTCTTTCTTTCCTCTCAATTTCCATATTTCTTCTGACATCTCCAGATTCTTCTAAACACGTTTCACTTCCACAATTCTTCTCTTGCATAACCTCTGCTTCATGACTCTGTTTGTCATATTCTTCATCTGATGCTGCTGCAGTCGCAATCTTTTTCAAGTGCGCCACGTTTCGCCTATATTCCTTTCCTGAATCACATGAACGAATCGTTGTATCTCCTCCAACTTTACGTATGACTTTGAATTCTTCTGGTGAATAATCAGACTGCAATTTATGCGCTTTCTTCATTCTTTTCACGACTACTCGGTCTCCGATGGTAATTTGACTTTTTGTAGCAGATCTTTTAGCGTCAGTATAGACCTTCTGTTTTTCCTTGTGCATTGCATCTCGCTCCATAACTTCTTCGTCCATTATTTCTTCAAATGGTACCCCAGGTAGCTTATTCCGGATCTTTCTTCCAAACATAAGTTCTGCTGGTGATTTTCCCGTGACGCTGTGGTTGGTTGAATGGTATGTTAGCAAATATTTCCGTAGTTCCAATCTCCAATCCTTTCCCAAGTCTTGTGATATTCTCAACCTTTTCAAAATGGATCTATTTTGGCGCTCAACTTCACCATTCATTGCCGGCCAATATGGAATAGTGTTGATTATCTTGATGCCATTGCTTTCACAAAATTCATTGAATTCATCACATTTTTCGCTGAACTGTGGTCCATTGTCGACGCGCAATGTTCTTGGGAGTCCAAAACGACTAAATACAATAGCCAACTCCTTTGTTGTGTCTGCAGCTGTTATTTCTTTCATTTCGCAGACTTCCATATATCGACTATAATAATCAACTATCACTAACAAATGTTGACCCTCCGGCAATGGTCCCAGGAAATCGGCAGCCAAATCTGTCCATGGTTGATTTGGAAGCTCACGTCGAACCAATGGTTCAGGTGGATTTTGTGCTGATACCAATGTACAGCCTCTGCAGTTTTTCACAAATTTCTCAACGTTTTGATCCATCCTAGGCCACCACACATTAGTTCTCAAATGACTTTTCATCATATTTATTCCTGGATGTCCTTCATGAGCAATCTCAAGGACTCTGCTTCGCAGTGAACGTGGGATAACAATTCGATCGACTCTTAGTAAAACCGCATCAATTGAACACAGTTCATTTGCTATCACGCGATATGATAGAGACAATTCCTCAGAATTTGCATTTGCCAGCAGTAATACAACTTCGGAAATTTCAGAATCCTTCTGAGATTCTTCCTTGATTTCACTCCATTTTAGAGCAAAAGTAGATCCAGCTTGCTTGGCTATTTCTCGAATTGCGATTTCTTCGTCAGGATCAAATGCACTCGGTTTTACCGTTGCCAGACGAGAAAGACAATCAGCAATGTTCTGATTACCAGGAATATGCACAACATGGTAATCAAACGCTTGTAGACGTAGTACCCACCGCTCAATTCTTGCACACGCCTTCGAACGAGGGGTAAACAAGTACTCCAAAACCTTACAGTCAGTCATGATAGTGAATGGTTTACCATACAAATACATTTGAAACCGCTCAACACTCCATACTAATGCCAAAGCTTCCTTTTCAGTTTGGCAATATCTTCGTTCCGTGTCTGTTAATGACTTAGACGCAAAACAAATGACTCTACGATCTCCGTTTGTATTTTCCTGAAGCAAAACTGCTCCTAATCCTGACGGACTTGCATCTGCTACCACTATTGTGTTGTCCTTTACGTTGAAAAATCCCAATGTTGATGCGGAAGCTATCTTTGCTTTAATAATTTGAAATGCAGTCTCGTGCACATGAGTCCATTTGAATGTTGTTTCTTTCTTTGTGAGATTTCGAAGAGGTTCGGCAATCGTCGCGAGATCCGGAATGAATTTGTTCAAATAATTGGCTAGACCTAAGAAAACTCCGTACTTCTGATTCACAAGTGGGAGATCTGAATGACGAAACTGCATTCAGCTTAGTTTGTGATAGACTTATTCCGTCTTCAGAAATGTGGTGTCCCAAAAAATCAAGCTTGGAAACCCCAAAAGCACATTTATCCCAATTTAGTTCTACGCCTCTTTCTTTGAACCTATTAAGAACCTAAAATTAAATTTACTTAAACAGGTTCCCTCGCATCCTGACAGCATCTCTTCCATGATACGCTGAAAAATCTCCGGTGCAGTCACTAGGCCAAACGGTAGACGCTTGAACCTAAACAAACCACGGTTGGTGATAAACGTCGTCACATCTCTCGATTCTTCACTTAACTCGACCTGATGGAATGCCTCGCGTATGTCCAGTTTACTCCAGATTTTCCCTTTTCCAAGACGCGCAAGATATTCCTCAACCATAGGCATCGGAAAATGTTCTCGCAGTACTGCTTGATTCACTCGCCGTAAATCCAAACAAATCCTCGGTTCTCCTGACACTTTTCCGACTACTACTAACGGAGACACCCAGGTAGCTGGCCCTTTCTTAACCTCGATAATGTCACGATTTAAAAGCTGCTCAAGTTTCTGATTCACTGCCGCCTCCATTGGAATCGGCACTCTGCGCGTTTTAGCATGATCTGGTAAACTGCGGAAAAGTCGTTGCAATTCTACACCACCCAAATGCAATAATTTTGCGCGCTTCTTTTTCTGGTCGGTTATATCGAATGCCTCGAAATAACATTCAAGGGACCACTTCCAGGTTTCCCATTCTCTCGAGAGTTTCCCCTTTTCGATTATATCACAACGAAACGGTGCAATTTGGCGAGGTTCCTCCATCTGTAACATTATTTTAGTATATCAAATACAATACGAACTCCGTATTTTTATTTTATTGGTCGTTTGAAAATACCGGATGATGGCTCTTGTGCATACCAAAAATAATGTGCATAACAAATAGTACATAACATTGTTAGTTTACAAAAACTAACTGTTTTAGTTTGATTCATTTTAGCTTGACTCGAGGTTTACATGTTCCAGAAATATCTTATTAACAAATATATTTTATTGTCTTATATACTTTATACACATAACATATACAATATAAATATATATATATATAATAAAATAAAACTCCGGATTTGATTTTTTTTTATTTAGTATTGTATTCATATTTCTCCATTTAACTATTTTCTCCAATAGAATCCTTTATGTCATACTTTTTCGATTCAAACTTCAACGCTCAATACCTGTATGTAAATCCATAGGCACGCTAGCTCGCATATGTTCGAACACATTTTACTTTGAAACAATTGTCATCAAACGCTCCTGGTTCCGTCCTCATTTGAACAATACAGATTCATAACTCAATATATTCAGAACGCTTCTGGTTCTCAATCAATATGCCTCAACATGTTACCTTATACTCATTCTGTTCACAAATTTTAAATACAGTCATCCCTCCATGAGTCGATGTTCCATTGCGCGATATCGACTCCATACTAAAAACATAAAGTCATGGTTACTATGATGGTCCCTTCAATATCGACTCATGGAGGTTTCACTGTATTTTTTTTTTGTTTACCACAAACTTTATAACGCACCTGGTTTAAAATAACCATAATCATTTCCAATACAATACTCCAATTTACATTTTTTTTCTTTAGACTTAACGCTCCTGGTTCAGTCGTAACTCCAATGATTCAATCCAAATATATCCCGAACGCTTCTGGTTCCTATATAACTCTTTGAGAAACGCTTCTGGTTTCAAATCGACATCCTTTGAACGCTCCTGGTTCTTTTCTACCACCCTTGGAACGCTTCTGGTTCATTTCCAAATAACTCAAATGCTCATGATTAATTTGGACAATTTTCTGCTTTTGTGAATCGACAGAAAATGATATCTAATAATTTTCAACACTTCACAGTTGCAGCATTGAAAGTTCGTTCATGCATAACCGACTCTCTGTACCAGAGCGTAGCTTGAAATTCCGTCAATTTGGAAATTCAAGCAATACAGGCAAACGTAAAGAAAATCCATTCAAAATTGAATGAAAACAGTCACAACCAAAACATTTCTTTTTTTTTAACACTGAGGGTAAAATTAAACAGTTTGCCCTAATCAACACGCTTTTGTTTTTCAAACATAATAACCTTCTCTGCAAACCGCAAATTATGATTTCCAATTGGAATCTTGTAGATAAACAAATAGTAGAATTTACTGCATCGAAAATCTAATCACATACCTGTTTCAATCCATTTGATCAATAACTCTATACACCTACGACAACAACTGCTTCTTTTGCCATTTCAATAATTCAACAACTCAAACTTACAAGCACACAAATCAGCTGTTTAAGCAATAAATGTAATGTTAACTCTTCTCTATTTGCACTACACAGCTCAAATATCAACTACCGTTCTTTTTTTTTTTCTTTTTTTTTATTGTCAGTTACTCCCGCTGTAGCAAATCAATCGGCCATAACAACCATTCACTTTTTTATTGCTATCTCGTTTCTGCCAACGTGTTCCCTGCTGAAAACTCATTCTCAATCATCAATGATCATATCGAAAGATGCCATCACCAACACTTTTGCAGTAACCAATAATACGAACATACACAAAAGCATGTCAATGACGTTGCTATAGATACTGTTACTCGATTACCGTTGTCATCTGATTCGTCAGTGAGCTTTTTTTTTCACAAGTAAACCTCGGAGTCCAGCGTGGCTGTCGTTGCTATAGTAACAACGGGCAGCTTTTTCGTTTTTTTCGGTCAAAATGGAAAAAATATGACTCTGTGAAACATTCAAAATTCAGCATTTTCAAGCACATAACACTCCAATGCATCAGTTTTATTACAATTTTACTAATAATTGCTCAAATACATATTAATAACGTGAACACGTTATTAAATCCGAAAGAACAGCACATCATCCGGCAAAAAAAATGTGTGAGCCAAACTACAATCTGGTGGAGTTTCTCATTTCAAAAATGAATCAAATTCCTACCTTTATCCTCGTCGCCAGTTGTAGAGTTCAGGATATTCAGGATTCAAAAGGATACCAATCACAGAATAACGTAACACAGCGTTTTACAATTTCACTCCGATTTATTTCGTAAATCTTAGGAACAACCTGATTGCTTGTCCTTTAGCTATCACTAACTCTACTCAATCATCGCCTACTTCGATCATACTCGCCTAATTACGCATCTGCTCGTATCCTACAAGTGGTTCAAAAAATCGTTTTTGCTTCACACCGCTCATTCGATTCTAGATAAAATTCTGAGTGTCCTCCCAAAATTTGAGCTCATTTGGATGAAAACTGAGACTGCACAAGCCCTTTGAAGTTTATATGGGAATTACGATGGGAAAAGCAAGCAATTCATTCACTCGGTCATAGTGTTTGCCCATGCCCATTTTTCACAAGCATCGGATTGCTTTGCGGTCTTCGGCAATGTTGTTAATCGTAAAAGTACCTATAGAGATCTGTGTTCAGAATTTTTATAGAGGTCAATGGGCGACCTCTGGCGATTTTTCTTTGCAAAAGTAAGTTTTCCCATAGTAAATCCCATACAAACTATGCACGGCTGGCGCTAAAATATAGTTTCACCGGTCGAGCTGAAGTTTTGCACAGTTGTTATGGGACCTGAATGCAATCCAAAAAGTGGACTGGAGCGAGAATCTAAATTTTTCATATGACCCTGTCCCGGGCTAATGCTCATCTTGGTTCTCTTGAAATGTTTGTTTGTGCTATTAGAGTTCATCCACCTGAAACGGCATTTTTCGAAACAGCAAAAAATGTTGTATGCAACTCGTTGCAAAACTCGATTTTTTCAGCACTCGTTGTATTTATCCAACTCGGCGAGCCTCATTGGATAAATGTACAAATCGTGCTGAAAAAATGAAAAACTTGTTGCATAAATAACTATTTAGTGCTAAAGGCAAAAATGAATATTGGTATCCTTTGGTCCTAAAAATTCATAACACATTACTTTCATTTCCCTCTATGAAACATTTTCAAATTCACGAAGAGCATGCTAGGATACCATATCATTGGAATAGTGGATGCAGAATTGATGGCTATTTTTTAATGAAAAACCATTTCAAACACACCGTGTTCCCTGTTCGTCATTGTTCAAATTGAATACGGTGCGCGACGGCACGGTGCCACCTTCCCCTTCACAACGGAACGGAACGGGAATTGTCTTCCATATAAATGTTATATTGAGCCATCAACGTTCTCATCCTTGTCGACGTCCTGACGACGTTCCCATCATAATACCCGTCTTGTGTGGGATGATTTCTGGCTGCAGCAGATCTTTACGTTCCAACATATTGTTTTTCCTCCGGGCCATGCGAGCGTTCAGGAAGAGGAAAGCGGGGTGGGGTTAAGACTTTTTCGCTGATCGTTTATGTTCCACAAATAGTTGGAACGGGGCAAAAATGCTGGATTTCGTGATTTGGTGTGAAACAAAGTGATTCCTCTGTGAAATAGACCTTGTCAGTCGGTTTGTTCAACGGAGGGAAAAAGTTTTTTTACTTCTATGGGATTTCTGATGGTGCGAAAGGGGAAGTGGGTGTTCGCAATCTTCCTTCTCCACGAAGGGGGTCGATTGGAAAAGTTTTGCCATTTAAGAAAAGTACATCGGAGGGGATTTGTTTCTGACGTTTTGATGGGATGGACCGGCCCCGATATTGGATGAGGAAATCCCAAAGTGTTTCGGGAGATGATGATATAAAGAAAGTTTTCATTGATTGTTTTCCGTTTTGGACAGTTTACTGGGTGTTTTATTTTGTAGACATTATAGTTTTACTCAAATGTTTAGTGTAGCAGGTAGAAGACATTGGCCGAACGGAAATATGAAGTAAATACATTCTTGCCAGACTCAATACTGCTGGTTTCATTTAGTTGCACACTTTTAACTTTGGATATCATGTTAAAGGTTGGAAAAACACAACTCTAACGGCAAGCAACAGAGTATGACTTCAACCATGGTTGTCAAGCGATAAATTTCGATCCGATACTAACCGTTGCTTCGAAGACGATAGTGATTTCTCGATAACCTCTCGTACAGGATAACCAATCAAATCAACTTCAACATCAACCTGTCTCCGATTTTGGTTTCAAGCCCAATATGCTGTTGAAAAGTATGTTTTTGGTCTATCTTGATGCACGGGAAATTCTTGCAAAGAAACGATCAAGAAAACGCTTTTTTTCTGATCGCAGTACGCTGTTGAAAAGAAATGTTATTTCAAAGGGGGCTCTCTGTAGGAAATTTCTTGACCCATTCAGCCAAGTAATTTCTTTACTTTTCTTGAGCGAAACAGCATACTCAGCTTAAAGCCTGCTGAGTTGCCATTTAATTTAATTTAATTTAATTCAGACCGAGAAATTACTTGTCAGCAGCGAATCAGACTTAAAGCCTAATTCGCTGCTGACAAGTAATTTCTCGGCCTATCTTGATGCATGGAAAATTTCTGTAAGGAATCGCTCAAGAATACGCTTTTTTCTGATCGCAGTACGCAGTTGAAAAGAACTGTCAGTCCAAATGGGAGTCTTACTTATTTGGCTTTACATCAATTATCTTGATAAAGCCTCGCCAACAATTATTCGCCAATTCACTCGGTTCATGGCCGCTTCTCTCCATCCTCGACTGTGACCCACGCTCTCCAGGTCCTGGTGCACCTGGTCAATCCACCTAGCTCGCTGCGCCTCACGCCTTCTTGTTCCGACCGGATTCGTAGCGAACACCATCTTTACAGGGTTGTTGTCCGGCATTCTTGCAACATGCCCTGCCCAGCGTATCCTTCCAGCTTTAGCTACCTTCACGATACTGGGTTCGCCGTAGAGTTGAGCGAGCTCGTGGTTCATCCTTCGCCGCCACACGCCGTTCTCCTGTACGCCACCGAAGATCGTCCTTAGCACTCGGCGTTCGAAAACCCCAAGAGCTTGCAAGTCCTCCTCGAGCATAGTCCACGCCTCATGCCCGTAGAGGACTACCGGTCTTATGAGCGTTTTGTACGTCGTACATTTGGTGCGGGGGTGAATCTTTCTTGACCGCAGTTTCTTCTGGAGCCCATAGTAGGCACGACTTCCGCTGATGATTCCCTTCGTATTTCCCGACTAACATTGTTGTCAGCCGTCAACAAGGATCCGAGGTAGACAAACTCGTCCACCATCTCGAAGGTATCTCCGTCTATCGTAACACTGCTTCCTAGGCGGGTCCTGTCGCGCTCAGTTCCGCCAACCAGCATGTACTTTGTTTTCGACGCATTCACCATTAGCCCGACTCTTGTTGCTTCGCGTTTTAGGCGGGTGAACAAATCTGCCACCGTTTCAAATTTTCTCCCAATAATATCCATGTCGTCCGCGAAGCAAACAAATTGTCCGGATCTCGTGAAAACCGTGCCTCGACTGTTAAGTCCGGCTCTCCGCATGACACCTTCAAGCGCAATATTGAACAACAGGCACGAAAGTCCATCGCCCTGTCGTAGTCCCCGCCGAGACTCGAATGTACTGGAGTGTTCGCCCGAGATCTTCACGCAGTTTTGCACACCGTCCATCGTTGCTCTGATCAATCTTGTGAGCTTCCCGGGAAAGCTGTTCTCGTCCATGATTTTCCATAGCTCTACGCGGTCGATACTATCGTATGCCGCCTTGAAATCGAGGAACAAATGGTGCGTAGGGACCTGGTACTCACGGCATTTCTGGAGGATTTGCCGCACGGAAAAGATCTGGTCCGTTGTCGAGCGGCCGTCGATGAAACCTGCTTGATAACTTCCTACGAACTCGTTTGCTATAGGTGATAGACGACGGAAGAGAATCTGGGATAGCACTTTATAGGCGGCGTTTAGGATGGTGATTGCATGATAATTTTCACACTCCAGTTTGTCGCCCTTTTTGTAAATAGGGCATATAACGCCTTGCTTCCACTCCTCCGGTAGTTGCTCCGTTTCCCAGATTCTGACTATCAGCCGATGCAGACAAGCGGCCAACCTGTCCGGGCCCATCTTGATGAGTTCGGCTCCGTTACCATCCTTGCCAGTGGCCTTGTTGTTCTTGAGCTGTTGAATGGCATCCTTAACCTCCCCCATCGGGGGAGCTGGTTGGTTTCCACTGTCCGCTGTGCTGACGTAGCCATTGCCTTCGTTGTCCTGACCTTCTGTGCCTGTGTTCTCTGCGCAATTAAGGTGTTCATCGTAGTGCTGCACCCACCTTTCGATCACCTCGCGTCCGTCCGTCAAGATGCTCCCATCCTTATCCCGGCACATTTCAGCTCGCGGCACGAAGCCATTGCGGGATGTGTTGAGCTTCTGATAGAACTTCCGCGTTTCTTGAGAATGGTACAGCAACTCCATCTCTTGGCATTCCACCTCTTCCAAGCGACGCTTTTTGTCCCGGAATAGGCGGGTTTGCTGTTTCCGCTTCAGTCTGTATCGTTCCACGTTTGCCGCGTACCATGCTGCAGCATTGCAGCGCTGCATTCTTCTCCTCTAAAACCTCCTGGCACTCCTCATCGAACCAATCGTTTCTTGAGCTCCGTTCTACATATCCGACAATGCTTTCGGCAGCGTCGTTAATGGCTGCTTTGACTGTCCTCCAGCAGTCCACAAGAGGGGCCCTATCGAGCTCGCCCTCATCCGGCAATGCTGCCTCAAGATGCTGCGCGTACGCATTGGCGACATCCGGTTGTTTCAGCCGCTCGAGATTGTACCGGGGCGGGCGTCGGTACCGTACATCATTGATGACGGATAGTTTTGGGCGCAGTTTCACCATCACCAGGTAGTGGTCGGAGTCAATGTTAGCGCCACGATAGGTTCTGACGTCGGTTATGTCGGAGAAGTGCCGTCCATCGAACAAAACGTGGTCGATTTGCGATTCTGTCTGCTGAGGTGATCTCCAGGTGTACCGATACGGGAGGCTGTGCTGGAAATAGGTGCTATGAATGGCCATATTCTTGGAGGCGGCAAAATCTATCAGTCGTAGGCCGTTCTCGTTCGTCAGCCGGTGGGTGCTTCCGGAGTGTGGGCTATGCACGTTGATTATGCTGAAGTTAAAGAATCGGCCTTTGATTCATAACTTGCACATTCGTTCATTGATCGACTACCACCCGATCACGCGCCTTTGCATATCACCCATCACTATGAAAGCTGTTCCCAGCTCGCGTGTGTTGCCGCAGCTCTGGTAGATGGTATGATTACCTCTAAACGTTCGCACCAATGCTCCTGTCCAGCACACCTCCTGCAGCGCTACGATGTCGAAACCGCGGGTCTTCAGTACATCGGAGAGTATGCGAGTACTTCCAATGAAGTTGAGAGATTTGCAATTCCACGTACCGAGTTTCTAATCGCTAGTCCATTTTCGTCGCTGTGGTTTTTGCCGATTGTTCCGGTCCGTATTCTCTCGTTGACGTTCCTGTGCTGATGTGTTTTTACGGTTGGCTTGCAGGGCCTGACACCAACCCCCTAGATTTCCGGAGGACCATTCCCCCTAAATGTTCGGAGGGCCATAGTGCGCAGTTTAGCTAAGAGTCCTTCTCTGGCACTCGGACGATGATCAGCCGCCCCTGACATGGGGAACAGACGCTGTTGTGAGCCGCTCCTAACATGGAGTACAGACGCTCCAGGTTTGCAGAGGCAAAAACAAAAGCAAACCCTCCCTTCCCTGTCAGCATACGACCAAAGTTCCCACCGGGGGTTGGTTACCCGATCTTCCCCAAGGTTACTCGTACCCCAGAGGAGGTAGGGATAGGAGTTGCTGGGCAAGAGGCTAAGGACCGCACAAAGGGGTCTATTTTATTCCTGCAGGTACGCGAGGTACCAATGGTACGCCATGCCCAGCTATTTACCGCGCCAAATAGGAGTCGCTGTAGATAATTTCTGCAAGGAATCGACGAGAAATTTCTTTAGCGATTCCTTTTTAGTAGCAAACCAGGCTTAAGGGTGTAACTTAAGGATTTTTGTCGTTTAAAAATCTGCCATTTTTTGCTGGGAATTGACGAGCTAAACTCATCGAGAAAAACAGATAATCCAGATAATAAATCTTTGAGACGGCCTTACAGTTCAGGTCGAAATACGCGTATCTGTCAAAGGATACTAGTGGAATTAAATGGTATAGTACTAAAATCGGTTTTATATCTACTTAGTGAATCCAGATTGAATTTCTAACTGTGAATATCCTAGAACAAGGACTGTCCACTTGATAGGAAGCATGGTCTTGAATTGATGTCACGCACCTTACCGCTGAGCTAAGGCCAACCACCACACAAGATACTCCAGTATGAATATCAATCTCCAAAATAAAACCATACATCACCCTTACACACACTTTCCTTATCGGATCGGAACTAGGAGATGGACACTCTTCCGGATTATGATGCATCACAAATGGCCCATAGTGCACCTCTACATAAATATGATTCATATCCAATTTGCTTGACGCGTTCCACATACATATATGAAAGCAGTCACAAAAGGGCCATTATAATACCGCGCACCAGATAGCACTCTATTATTACTATCTGTGTATTATTAGGCCGCGCCACGCTATGGAAATGACTTTCTGAAGTACCAGGTCACGTGCCACATTCAGCGACGACGACGACGACGACGACCAGCGGACGGCGGCGGGTGTTGATGCGCATCTTTCCGCCAAAGTCCCTTTTGCCCGATCAGAAATGTACAACAAAGTTATAGCACAATCATATCAACAATTGTAATTAAAATCACATTTTGCTGTCGATTGGTCAATAAAGGTCATAACAAAATACTTCACTTATTATTATAAAAAAATAAATTGGGCTTGTTTTTTATGCAACAATCATAACAGAAGCCATTATATATTTTTAAGAATTTATATAGATAGTATGAAAAATGTAACATAATTGTTATACGATTTGTAAAAAAAAAATTAAGTATATCTAATTTTGTAGTAGGTGTAATACCAGACAAATAAATTTTGTTGTTTCAGAATAAATATCTCAGGTTTTTATAATGTTGTTAAAATTATTGATCGGGCATGCGACCACCTACACAATACCATAAATATGAATTTTGATCGCAGTAGCCGGCTGATCCCTTGTTAATATCTTCATATTCAGACAAGCAAATAAAAACACATGCTCCGCAGTAGGCGCCGATGGACGATGAGTGTTAAAATAAAACCAAGCCAGCGATAAGCGTTTTTGGAAGCGAACCATCATTCGTCCGAACGAATTTATCGCACAACTGATAGGCAGCTGAAAAATGGACCGTGACTTGCGTGATTTTATTGATCCTCTTCCGCCGACGGGCGAAAAATGGGTGCGGGAAATGATACGGGATGAAGGTGTTTCCTTCATCGGGCGTTGTGGAAATAGAATATTTTTGGTAACTATACAATTCCACCGAAATCAACTAAAGAAAAAAAAAACTACAATCGATAAAGGCATCAATTTCTACCCTTCCTGCGCCAGAATACAACGAGGGGATGCCCGGTCACGTGTCGGAAGCGCTCGAATCAATTAAAATATCAACTTTAAAACTCAATTAGCCGTGCGTTAAATTACCGCTGGTGCACACTCCCTCGCTCGCCGCCTGCTTTGTGCGGATTGCAGCCGGCTTCCGGTGCAAGGGGGTTGCTTCGATGCAGAATATGTTTGAAGCCTGGGGTTTATTATGCTTTGGTGAATCAATTTGATTGCATTGATAAGTTTTGATATCAAAATCAGAGTTCGGAAATTATTACGAACGCCGTTGTCTGACGGTGGTGTATGATGAACTATGATCTCACGTGTGTTTCGTTGTAATCATTACAACATTTTCCAAATGGTAAATGACGGTGTAATTTTCTTACCAAACTAGAATATTTATATCAATGTGATCCTGTATAGAGTATAGGTTGAAGTAAACTAGTCATCTTTTTCTTTCTCTCGACGGTCTTATGCAATTGCAGACATAACGTCAAGCCAATCATTGCATTAGATCGCTAGCGAATGAAATATGAAATCAACCGCACCCCTGATGAAGTAAGTAACAATTTTTCCTCAATTTTCAATATCTTGAGATTCGAATAAGATAGAAGGTTCTTCTTCTTCTTTATGGCGTTACGTCCCAACTAGAACAAAGCCTGCTTCTCAGGTTAGTGTTCTTATGAGCACTTCCACAGTTATTAACTGAGAGCTTTCTTCACCGATTGACCATTTTTGCATGTGTATATCGTGTGGCAAGTACGAAGATTGGGCCCAGATAGCCGTGACGGTAAACGCGCAGCTATTCAGCAAGACCAAGCTGAGGGTTGTGGATTCGAATCCCACCGGTCGAGGATCCTTTCGGGTTGGAAATTTTCTCGACTTCCCAGGGCATAAAGTATCATCGTACCTGCCACACGATATACGCATGCAAAAATGGTCATTGGCACAGTAAGCTCTCAGTTAATAGCTGAGAAGCAGGCTCTGTCCCAGAGGGGACGTAACGCCAGAAAGAAGAAGAAGAAGGTACGAAGATACTCTATGTCCTGGGAATTGAGAAAATTTCCATTACGAAAAGATCCTCGACCAGCGGGATTCGAACCCACGACCCTCAGCATTCGAGTGATGCAAATTTTGAAATCTTAGCTTAAACGATTCTAATTATATTAAATAGCATTTTCCCAAAGTTTGAAGTGATTCGGAAGAAATTTGACTGTGCACACGCCATTTGAAGTTTATATGGAGATTACTATGGAAAACGCAAACTTTTTGTGTTCAGGCTTCTATCTCTTCGACATAATATTTTATGGAAAAGTGAACAACCTCTGCTCATGTGAAATTCTTTCAGCTACAACTTTGCTGAAGACCACATTTTGATAGGACTTGAGGATAAATTGCTATTCTTAATCATAAATAGGGATTGCATTTTGCATGCTTAACCAACTGCTCGGCAGGCAACAGTGGTGCTCCTGGTGGGAAGAATAGATCAAAGTAATCCAGGCTACTATGTTCTACAGCAAAAAAAACAGTGTTGCTCTGAAAGTAATTGAATGATCATCTCAGCATAATAGAGACTTTGAAATCTATAATAACAAATTATCCTTACGTCCCATTAAAATGTGGTCTTCGGCAAAGTTGTAGCTGGGAAATTTTTACATGAGATGAGTGTGCTCACTTTTCCTTAAATTATTATGACGAGCAGTTAGAGGACTGAACACAAAAGGTTTGCCTTTTCCATAGTAATTTCCATATAAACTTCAAATAGCTTGTGCACAACCAAATTTCTTCCGAATCACTTCAAATTTTGGGAGGATCATTTTCATCATAATTGACATCGTTTAAGCATAGAGGAGCAAAAACTTCAAAATTTGCATCAGTCTACTCAGCATGGTCATACTGAATAGCTGCGCGTCTACCGCTACGGCTATCTGGGCCCCTAGTTAGTTAGAAGGTTGGTGTCTTCAATAAAGTTGTTCAGCAGATCAAGGGTTATCTGACAGTGAAACAACAAATCGAAAATTCAACGCGCTATAAAAAAATGTACCCCGAGTCTTCATTGGTTTGAAATCCTATTGAGAATTAATTTGTTATCTGGCACTAGTAAAAAATTCTCTTAAATATTATGTTTGTCGAGATCCTCAAGGCTTATCTTCGGCAAAGTTGTTTAGCAGATCAAATGTTAACAGGCAGATTAAAGGCGATGAAAAATATAATGCTAGGGGAAGAGGACTAATTTTCGCATTTATTTTCGATCCATCCATACGATTTTGGCCAACTTTGTATGAAAATCCGAAAATTGGAACAGAATACAATAATTCACGAAAATTATTGCCTTTCTCCTAGGTGCCCTCCAGTTTTGAAAACTTTTGCATCTTAAGACACTTATGTGCACGCAAAATAATCCGTTCCGGAATTCGTCATCTTTCAGTCACGATATCCAGAACAAACCAGAACACCGTTTACGAATATACACCATGAATAAAAATCACGGAATTCGCAACTATGTTCCGCAAATCATGCGTAACGCCTGCGAAACTGACTTTACTCAGTACACTGACAGCATAGGGGAATCATGGATCCATGATTTTTGATCTGGTTTCCGAGAACATTGCTCATGAGGATGTTTCGGAAACCGTGATTTTTATCACAAACTATTGCGGCCCGGTTTCGATAGATGAATAATACATGTTTATTTTGTTCCTAATAAGGACAAAATTCAGCGTGGGATGCAATTGAATTCAGCCACAATGCCATGAATGTGAATCCGTAAACTGCCAACCCGAAGAAACAAGGCAAGTCAGCCACACAGTTCACCATCTAAGCTAATGAAAGCTGCAAATTTTCGTCAGCAAATCTAACAGGCACCATTTTTGATAGAATGGTAACAAATATAACTAATTGTGTGGTAATCCGCGTAAAAAACGGTGTCAAAATCCAATAAAAAATCGGTGGAAAGCAAGCAGAAACAGAACTGCAACTCACATTCTAGGTTCCTCTGTTGACTACCATGTAGTTGTTTTTGCGCATGCGTTATAATTTTTGACAGCGCGCATGAACTGAGTTCTCGTTTACAGGAATCAAATCCCGATTTTAATTTTATTGATTCTTGATATCGTGATCTTAGAATCATAGTATTGAAGGCGTTACTGAAAAAGCATGTCACTAGAACAGGCAAGAACTTTGTTCTTGAATTACAGATTGCGTTCATGAAAACGAGATGCGACAAATCATGCTATTGGCAACAAAGTCATAAAAAGGAGCAAGCAATGCGTTCCGTTTATTATGACTTTTTGTTCACAAATATGAGAACGGATTATTTTGCGTGTGCCAGAAGGGTGGTGTCTTTGGTAAAGCTATTCACAGCGTTTAGACAATTCAAATTCTTATATACATGCTCCAGATTTTTCACGCAGTTCAACAACCACGATATCATACTTGATTTGGATCTTCACTTTAAGGCAAAGTAGGCCGTCATTGAAATTTGTACCGGGCATCGATGATTGTGGCTGATTCGTCTCATGATTGCGAATTACAGAAAATCACTTGGTTTTGCAGTGACATAGCTGAAAAAGTATCAGCGTACTTTCTGCATGAAAGCGCAAGTAGTAATACTTTTCTGAATCAGTATTACTTATGTTGACTGTGTTTTATCACTTTGAAATTGCAAGCTGAAAATTTAACATGGCTGTCAAAATGAATGATGGGCTACTTAGCCTTAACTCATTGGCGTTATGTCACAGTTTTGTTCACTCAAAGCCTTATTCTTTGTTCTTCTGCTAGAAATATAACGAACCTTTCCCATATGAACTATAACATTGGAGTTTGACATATTTTCTCTGTGTTTGTTTAATCAAATCACATGCGTGAGTATTTCGAAGCAGATCCCAAATGATTTTCTTTTGCGAGAGAACTTAATGATTGAAATTTTAGTGTCAGTTTACCAACATTGGTTGTTCAATAGATCAAGGGCCATCTGAGTTTGAAAACTGAACAAATATTGTTCCGCTATATGGTTCTGGTAATAGTCTTCTCCAATCTCCTGTATCTGAAGATTCTGAATAGCTAAAAATTTGGAATTTTTACCAAACAATTCGGAGCCCCAGTATCTGTCTGATATTGATTCAAATTTTATTCTCTAGATATCACTAGAGATATTTTCAGACAACTTCTCGAATTCAAGAACATGATAAGTAAAAAGGTTAGTTTTTTCGGCAAATAATTTCAGATGGCTGAAATTTTCCTGATTTGTATGAGTTTTGTTTTTTGGCGCTGCCGTATTTTTTGAGAAGATTTCTCTCCCAAGATCCGTGATAGCTAGAATGACGGTCTATTAGGCATTTTGACAATGTTCAGTCGCAGCAATTATGGCCCTTCTGGCACCACAGATGCGATCCACAAATGCTTATCAGCAGTGGTCTCGTTTTATCTCCCGTAGATTACTTCCCATCCTTATCCCTGATCTTTGGTATCACTCAGATATCGGAGCAGTAGGCAGTTATAACCGTAACGCGCGATCAAATACACTCTTGCATAAAAACCAAAGTCTACCGAGCAATAAATTTTCGTTCCAAGTTGGAGTCTGATTTAATAAACGGTTGTATTGTGTTTTCCCAAGTCCCGGTCTAGATAGTGAACAGACAACAACAATCTTACTTATAGCTATTGAACAAGTTTGCTGAAGACACCTACCTTCTAGCTTATCAGTATCTCCAGAAAAAAATTGCGAAAAATAGTCATAAGTTGACCAAGGATGATTTTTTAGTTAGATTTGTTACTGCCGAATAGTCCTTGATCTGTTGATCAACTTTGTTGAAAACCTTAACATTCTAGCTTGTCAGGATTTTAAAATACAGAAGATTGAATACAAATCTACAAGCGCCACCAAGCGGATAAATCTTCAATGAGATAGCCCTTCATCTGCTAAACCTCTTTACCGAAAACACCAACTTTCTAGCTTATCAGAATCTCGTGAAATAAAAGAGTGAAGAAAATTTCTTACTAGCACACCCTAGCGAATAAATTCCCAACTAGATTTGTTTTGGTCAGATAGACCTTGATTTGCTTAACCCGTATAGGCCTAAGTGAAAGCAAAAATACTAAAACTCTTACCACTCAGCAAATACTTAACGGATTCAAATAATTTTTTGTCAGTATACTGGCCCACATATCTAGTTTCTAGAAGTGGTAGGAGGAACTCGAGAATACTCCTGTAGCCGGAGTTATTGCGGTGGGTTACTGGGTCAAGTCGGGTAGAGAAAGGCGTTTTTTTGGGACATGCCAAGTTATCTTAATTTATTTCTAATGGCAAAAATTTTAATTTGCATAAATTATTAAGATCTTAAATTCAACATTATAAATAAAGAGTATTGAACCATTTAGAATGTTTTGGATGTGGCCACTCGGACTGAATGCCCTGAAGAACCGGCTCTAGATTTGTTAGGTACTAAATTGTTTCAAATCTCTAAAAGTATAGATCGAACATAATAGTTCACTAAAATGCGTTCCCATAAGCTTGTCACAGATGTTGAGATACAAATTGTGCCTTTTATCCTAAATTTGAGGCATCCCGGGCCAGTCTTGGGAACTGTGACCACAATTCACCACAGTTCATCGATTCTGCCATTCCACCAAAACACAAAGCAGCAGCAGCATCAATACCATCAGGCGTTGCGCTGCCAACGGTTCACACACTGCTTGACTGTTTTTGTCTCTCCACTATGACCATTTTCGGGCAGCCATTCCAAGCTGAATGATTGAAAAAAGTGTTAAATCATTCAATCGCTAATATTTCGCTTGTGTTTTCAACTAATTGAAATCTATTAGCTCTAACAGAATGACCACAATCATTCCGTTACGATACATATAAACAAGTTCAATTTCATACTGCCTTTATCGAGCAAAAATGCAAAACCCCGAAAACCGCAAAAATCGTGTCACCACTGTGCTCGAGTCATTTCGCATTCGGGGTTGAAAAACGTTAGGAAGAAGAAGAAGATTACATTTTTTGAAGAGCCGTGACATTTTTTGTTTTGAACCGTCATGGTTTGCTTTGGATTTTGATGGTCGTGTAGAAAGATGTAAATGTAGAGGCGGTAAATGTTTGCTCCAGTACTTTTCCCATCCCTGTCCCGGGCACCCGGAAATGGTCATTTGTAGGATCAATCAAGTGAAGTTGACATAATTATTCAATTTAATCGATTATCAGAAGGTTTACCTTGATGCGTTTTTCTTAAAACTCCTTGATACAGTGGCCACATTATAGCCGATTCTGGAAATTATTTGTGACTTGAAATTTGCCTACCTCCAGGGGCACAAAAGCACAGAACCCTTGTCACCCGACCGGACCCAGTGATCCACCGCAATAACTCCGGCCACATGAACATTCCCGAGATCCTATGACCACTTTTAGAAACTAGATATGTGTACCAGTATACTGACAAAAAATAATTGAAATCCGTTAAGTATTCGCTGAGCGGTAAGAGTTTTAGTAATTTTTCATTCACTCAGGCCTATACGGGTTAAGAACTTTGCCGAAAACATCTTATAGCTCATCACACGGGTAGAAATCAGATTCCAAAAACAAGATTATGACTCATGATATCATGATTTCAGAGTGTTTTCAGCTTATGAAAATACACCATGATTTGGACTCATGATATCATGAGTCAGATTGCCGTAACGAACCACATGCGTTCTGTTTTTGCTGCGGATTGCTCGGAATCATGAATCACATGCCTAAAATCATGAGTCGCACATCCCTTTATGATCGACAATATTAAAAAAAAGAAACTAGGGTGAGATTCGAACAAAGAAGCTTCTGATCAGAGATGCCAAGTCGATTTTTAAAAAAATCTGGCAGATTTTGTCTGCAAAAGTCTGGATAGCTTATTTCGTATATGAAGAACCTTACGAATTACTTACAAAAACTTACAACTTCATTTCAGATTTTTGTAAAATGGGACCTCAAAAATCTGGAATATTCCAGACAAATCTGGAAAGTTGGCAACGCTGCTTCTGATTGATAGTCCCGTACCATGGGGATCTGCACAAAAATGTACCTCTTCCTTTTACTCTGTCATTAAATCTGTAAGCAACAAGGCCAGTAAACGTCGAAATCCCATACAAAATCAAAATAGTGCAGAAGCCTATAACACACTACCACTTTAACATGTTGAAGAAAAGGTGATCGAGTCGAATGAATGCAATGCACTCCGTTTAGTGTTGTCACTCTGGATGTTACGCTTATGAGGAATCATGATTATGACTCCAGGAGCCATGATTTGTGGTCCTGATATCATGACCTAACCAAATTATGAATTACATGGCTTGTAAATCATGATTGGGGAATCAGATTTTTTTCCGTGCAGGATCTCGAGATCAGGTCCGTCCCACTCGGGTTCAGACTGGGTACCAAAAGCTACCCAAGTTTGACAGATCGCAGTACACTTTTCACGGCATTCTACATTTTGTTCTATTACCTTATGTGCCAAAAAATTTTGGGCAACTGCAAGGAACATGGAGGTCTTTATTTCGTCTTTGTTGTGATACAAAAGGTTGACGAAAATTTGTTGCTTTTTATTTATTTATTTGTTTACTTATTTATTTATTTCATCAACATGCTTAGTGATGTTAGTAAAACTATGGACAGCAATATAAATGTAACAAAAAAAAGAAAATTACATACATAATCTTGGTCACAGTCTCAAACATAATCATTAACATTGTCTGGCAATTAAAAAAAACATTTAACATATAATCGTTGTCGTTTTCTGCTCCTACCAGCAAAAGAACTTCGAAAATCTTCGACGAAACGATACACGTTTGAAGTGGAAGTCAAACAGTAGATCAATTCTGTTGAAGACGCGCGACCGTAGCTAGGATTTTTTTCTGGAGTGGGCCTAGAATATACTTGTTTTACAGATGTAATGTCAGTCGCAATATATATTCACAAATTTAGTAGTTTTAACATATTTAGAACTCTAGTTTTCACAGATTTTGTCATGGGACTTCCAAAGATAATCATTCCCAGACTTTCTAATCTACACACTTAAACGGTTTCGCCAAGAACCCAACAGCTGATATCTCGGTAATAATTTGACGATTCTCGGTAAAACTTTTACCGAGATCTCGGTAAACGTTTACCGAATCTCGGTAACGTTCGCCGAGATCTCGGCAAAAAATTTGGATTGCCAAAATCTCGGTAAAATAAGTACCGAGATTCGGCGTTAAAATTTACCGAGCTCTCAGCTGTTGGGTTCTCGGCGAAAAATTTTACTGAGGTCGGTGAAATAATTTAAGTGTGTAACCAGAAAATATCTCAAAGAATCTCTATCGAATTGTTTAAAAAATCTCTTGAAGAACTCCGCCAGAGATTGCATTAAAAATTCATATCTCCGGAAAATAAGTACTTATATAAATTCCAATTGTCCAAATAAGTACAAATATAAATTCCAATTGTTAGTTTAAAGTATCCTCCAGTTTTTTTCTTTTACAATTTGTTTAGGATTTTCAGGAATTACTGAGGATTTCTTCAAAAAAAATTACTACAAAAAATTCTGGGAGTCTCGCCAAAAATGTCTTCAAGATCACCAAGCAGGATTCATTCCACGAATTCTTCAGAAAGTTCACCAATAGTTTGCTTTTGAAGTTTTTCCTAAAGTTTCTCTGTGGCGATTTTCAGATCGTGCTCCCCGGAGCACTTGGTGCTCCGCAAAGCCTTGCTAGGTGCTCCGTGAAACTTCTTAAACTTCTACCGGTATATTTAAGAATACCTAAATCTAAACTTTTACTTGAAAATACTAATATTGAATATATCGAGTTGTGTTTGATTCTTCCACTTTGACGCTTGCTCCTGCGGGGGCGGGCGATGAAGGCAGGATCAAACATGTCGCGCGTCAGTAGTTAGTAGTTAGAAGTGAAAAAGTGCGCGGTCCGGAGTTGTGTGTGGTCTTTTGATTCCATTGCATGCTCCTGTGGGTGAGCGACGGAATCAGGACCAGCCGTGTTCGGTCCGCGTGGTACGAGTGCAGCAACAATTGGTGAGCTCGTTTCATGCTTTTATTCCAAAACTGTAAAATATGTAGGACTGTATATTGAAGTGTTACAACGGTGGGACGTAAATATGATTTTTCAACAAACAATGAATGGTTCGTCACTGTGAGTGTCGGCATAAACTCTTATTCATAAATTATTTACGTTTTACAGATTTTTTATTTCTTTCATAATTAATTACTTGCAATTAAAAAAAGATTTCTTAGTAATTAAAACAAAACTTTGAATGGTTCGCCACTGTAAGTGTCGGCATAAGCGTGTTCAGTGATGGTCCAGCCAGTTGAGTTTCTATTTCTTTTCATATTAGTGGAATATGGTAGCACATGCTTTCGCCCACACAGCTGTAGGAATGTTGTGTTTAGCTATTTATTCAATAAGCTTCGAATGGTTCGTCACTTCAAGTGTCGACATTATTTATTTTCTTCTACTCTAAAATGTTCCATTTCATTTGAAATATTATATTTAGAAGCATCTCACAAAAAAATGAATATCATGGTCTAATCGCTTATCAAAGTGAATCCTGTGACCCAACGATCCTTCCCATTAACAAACATCCCTCCCAGTGACCTTTGTGGAGATGCAGAGGCAAACACGGTCTCCAAATAGCAAAGGTTACACACTAACATTCCTTCCCCCAATCCCACCTGACTGCAAGGACGTGGCCGGTGTCGTTTTTGACCCTGTATAGGAATGGACTTTCAGAAATCAGGAGCCATACATTTAAGAATTCTGTAATTTTTCAAAACTCCTATAACTTATTTTTTCATAGATTCAGAATCTTCTTTAAAAATTATCCTCAAACCAAGAATATGGATTCTGACATTAATTGGTAAAAATAAATCCTAATAAATACTCCATTCCCCCTCCCCCCAGTTATTTTGCTACATGTTTCTCTACAGATTCCTTTACCGCTGTATTAATTTTGGAGGCAAAAATTTTCCAGGTTTTTTTTTAACAAATTTGCTCTGAAGATTCGAAGGCAAGAGACATTTCGCAAACAAATTCTTTCCAATTCAAGAATAAACCTGGGGATTTGACACAAAATTTGTCGAAAAAAAACATAGAAGAATTTTTGACGCAATTTGTGATGTATTTTGGAAACAAAATTTAAGGGTTGTTGATGAACTTTGCGGAAAAATTTTGTTGAGAAAAATATTTATAGAAATTCACAAATGGCTTTCTAGTAGAACTTTCAGCGAAATATCTCAGTATTAGATTTGATAGTGAAGGTCATGGGCTCGATTCCCAGCCCCTCCACAAAAAACCCGTCCAGCCACCAGAAGACGCCTCACGGAGGACCGTGCTTTGGGGGAGCTCATCCATCCTCCGTCAGTATCAGATGGTGACTGAGACAAACTGACCCTCTTCGCAGGCAGCTAGCCTCACTAACAACAGAGCTCTCTCCTACCTGCTCGGTGTGAGAGTAAAAGAGTAGGAGAGAGTGAAAATAAGATGTAAATATAGATAAGTTAAGGTGAAGATAAATCGAAGCCAAGCCTCAAATTTTCAAGAGCACGGATCTGGAGAACCGAACACCCGTTTGAGCTGAAAACTTAATCGATTGGTTACCACCAGCGAGTGAACAATCGATTAAGTTTTCAGCTTAAACGGATGTTTGGTTCCCCAGATCCGTGCTCTTGAAAATTTGTGGTTTGGCTTCGGTTTATCTTCACCTTAAAAATAGATCTGTATCGGTAAAGAAGAAGCTACAGATCAGCTGATTCCGGCACAGTAGTGGCCACGAGCACAGAGTGCCTTAAAAAAATAGATTTGATAGAATCAAAAATTTAAAAGGAATTTAGAGGGAAAACTGAAGTTTTGTAAGATTAAGTAGCATTTTTAGGTAAATCTGGGAGCATATTCCGGAAACAACTTACTAATAAAAAGTAGATATAGAAGGAATGAATGTCCACCAGGAGGAAATCGCTTTGAAAGTATGAACAAGTCCCACAATATTATTTGACTAATTTCCAAGAGATTTGCAAAAGTTCTCAAGCCACCTTTCAATATTTCTTGAGGAATTTTATTATACTAAAATTCTATAATGAATAACGAAAAAAAAGTATTTTAAACATTGAAACAAAATCAAAGAGAAACTTTTTAGCTAAACCATTTGTCAATTTTGTTAAATTTTTTGTCTGAGAAATTCCTTTAGTAATTTTGTCTATTTTTTTCGGACATTATACTACTTGATTTTAATGTATGGATTTCTTTAGTGAATTCTCATAAGGGAAATCATCATCACTGGACACCTCGAGCATGGTATCTTAAAAAAAAACATGAGAAATCAGAATGCAGTGAATATGCTGCTTTATGCTGAAACAGTATTATTTAGATTATCCAGAATAAAAAAAAAAAAAACAAATTTTGGGAATCAAATTTTCCAGAATATTAACGCTATTTTGTACCACGGTATTTTTTGCAACGGGGATGTCGAAAAATTACGCTTATCGCATACAACAAGAAACTAGTTCTAATAGTTACCAATCCATCGACAGCCGCACGCGGACGGTGAAGCTTTCGGTTGTCGTGCGATTCACTAAAGTCAGAACAGCCACGCTGATGCTATGTAAGACAAGCAATGTTTTCTCACTATGGTTGTACAACATAAAATAACGTAACTACTGAAGAGATTGTTGGCAATAATAAGAGTCATGTATATTAATTCAGAAGATAATGCTTCATGTGCAAATTGTTTTTTTTTTTATTTTCATTAAAAATTCTGGAGGGGGCTGAATGATTCGGAATGGGGGAGCTGTTACTACGCCAATGTGGATACCGATGATCGCCCCCATGCAGGATTTCTCCAAGTTAACACCCATTCATTCGACTCATCAAAATAACACCGGATACCGATCGCCTGCGATGCGCTGACGCTGCACCACGCGCTGCAATCAACCCGTGTGTAATCTAGGCCGTTGTCAACGCCGATCTGCTGCTTAGGTTGCATTTTATGTTTTCATTATAATTGAAATAAAACTATTTCTCACTTCTGTTTCGACCGTCAACGAGTCCGCGTTCTTTTTTAAAAACCCGAACAGGCCCCTCAGGTCTTAACTGGCGCCCGAAAACGGGACCCTTTTTAACCAGTAATCGTATAAGTGTTTAATCACGAAGCTGTCTTCAGCCTCCGGATAGGATCCTCATCGACCGGACCCAGCTCCACTCGCTATCAAATTGGCGACTTGCGTCTTCGAGGAACGGCGAAAAGACACACTGGAAAAAGGAACACCCGCTACCCCGCATCAGTGGCCACAAGAAGTCGAATCGCTGCCACCGACAGGGATATGAACACCCTGCTTCTCTATTTGTAAGTAAATACTAAACATAGAAAGAAATTAGATTAAGATTAACACGACACTGCTTGCCGTTAGTGTCTTAAACCATAATCCCTACTAATTCAGAGTGACTAGGCCGGACCAACCGTAACCGAATCACTGAATATCACAGATTAATCCGAAAAACTAACCCTAAAAACCACTTTAAAAGATAACCGAGAACGAACCGCGAGTGACAGTGAAGTGAAGTGCTAGTGAAATCTTAGTTAGAAAAAAATGGCAAACCCACCAAATCCAATCCCTCTTTTGCAACCTGCACGTTTAACGGTGCGAAATAATTCTTCAAATCCAAATGCCACCCAGGCAACACAAAGATATACAATCGATGCTTCTGTTAGCTTTTTAGACAGAGGTAAAATCCCGAGTATTGTGAAGGATTTACCTGAGTTCAATGGTAATGCACGAGATTTATCCACTTGGATTCTCGATGTTGAAGATTGCCTGGAATTGTTTGATGATTTCCGGGACAGTTTCGAATATCATCTCGTGATGAAAACAGTCAGGAGAAAAATAAAAAACGAAGCAAATGACATTTTAATTTCAAACAATACATCCAACAATTGGGATGAAATCAAAGAGGTTCTGCGGTTATATTATGTCGATAAACGGGACCTCATGACACTCGACAATCAATTGAAAACCATGGTTCGAAGGCAAAATGAAACCATCGAAACTTATTACAGTAGAGTGCGAGAAATGATCACCTTGATCAGCTCAGCCATCTCTACAGACGAAACTTGGAAAAAACATGAGGCCGCCTTGATAAAACTGTACAATATGATGGCGCTAGACACATTCATTAGAGGTCTAGGTGAACCGCTATCACTTTTTTGCAAAAATTACAAACCAAAATCCCTTGCTTCAGCCTATCATTATTGTGTTGAGTTCCTAAATTTGAACGCTCGCAATGCACCCTTCAAATCACATCCTCTACCACCTATCCCAGCTCCTCGAGGTAACATTCCGGTACCACCGCCAAAACCTATTCAAAGGCATCCTCAACAAGCACCACCGCCTCCACCTAGAAACAATTATCAGCCCCCACCAATAAATTTCAGACAACCACCCCCTTTCCAAACACAAACTCAAAACAAACCCTACATTCAAAACCAAACTCCATTTAGAGCGTATGCTCAAAACTCGCCTAACGTCTTTGCTTCTAATAGAACCTTTTATCAACAGCAACCCAAGCCTGAACCAATGGACGTTGATAGATCGATCCATTCTCGTATGTTAAATTACGGAAATAGACCAAATTTCAAAATGTCTAGACCAACAACCGAATCAATGCAAGCTCATAACCCCCCGACAAAACGAGTTGCTCATCAACTGGAAGATTGTTGAAGGAAAGAATATGACGAAATAAGAGAATACAATTTCAACCCTCCCGCAGAATTATCAGATACTTTAGAACCACAAGAACCAGTTGAGCCTCAAGAAGGTGAATCTGAAAACGAGCCAAATGTGAATTTTTTAGAGAACGATCTGGAATGGGTGAGCAAATGGTTCGATTAAAACCTACAATCTCTCCCCTTCCATACATTAAAATCCCTACTACTAGAGGTGAAATGAAGTTTCTGATTGACTGTGGAGCCAACGTAAATTTAATTTCAAAAAAATGGGCATACCACTCCGGTAAACCCGTATTCAAAATTCCGGATGCACCCGTAAAAGGAGTAACCGGTAAAGGTTTTATTTCCGAAATGATGCATCTTTCATTATTTGAGCCAGTAAGAAAAGAACCTTCAGAATTTTTGGTTTTTGACTTCCATACCTTCTTTGACGGTTTAATAGGAACCGAATTTATATTCGGGGAAAACTACAATCTCATATCTAGTTTATCGACTTTCCAAGTGTTCGGTAACGACACAACCCTTAACATTCCTTTGCATTTTTACTTCCCTTCACCAAGCCCACGCAAAATTAACCACGTTAACCAAACTTCCGATATTAGAACTTCACATCTCATCGAAGAAGAAAAAAATGCTTTACTACCAATTTTGAATTCTATCAAACAAGTTTTTCACAATCCGGACAACAAATTATCGTGTACAACTAATGTTGAATGCGATATACGCACAGAAGATGATATCCCCATCTACCAAAAATCTTATCCTTACCCCGTCGCTTATAAAGAAGAAGTTAATGCACAAATTACAAAACTATTAGATGATGGAATCATTCGACCATCCAGATCTCCATGGAACTCACCAGTTTGGATTGTTCCAAAGAAGATGGATGCGTCTGGTAAAAACAAATTCAGACTTGTAATAGACTTTAGAAAACTCAATCAGAAGACAATATCTGACAAATACTTCTAATATAATATACTCGATCAGCTTACTCTACTACTTTACTACTTTAGATTTAGCCTCTGGGTTTCATCAAATAAAGATGAATCCTAGAGATGTTGAAAAAACAGCATTTTCCGTTAACCATGGCAAATACGAATTTGTTGGTATGCCATTTGGTTTAAAAAATGCTCCAGCGATTTTCCAAAGGGCAATGGATGACGTTTTACGTGAACACATTGGCAAAATTTGTTATGTGTACATGGACGATGTCGTTGTATTTGGAAAAACATTGGAAGAAGCTACAAAGAATTTGAAAATAATTTTAAAAACATTACAGGATGCGAATTTGAAAGTGCAACCTGATAAATCTGAATTTTTGAAAAAATCTGTTGAATTTCTCGGATACGTAATTACAAAAGACGGAATAAAACCGAACCCAAAGAAAATAGAATCAATAGAAAAATGGCCTGAACCTAAAACAGTTAAAGAGTTAAGAAGTTTTTTAGGATTAATCGAATACTACCGAAGATTTGTAAAAGATTTCGCTAAAATAGCAAAACCTCTTACAAATCTCTTCAGAGGGGAGAGAGACCCTTCATCTAACAAAAAAACTACCTTTGGAGATACAGAGAAGGAAGCTTTTGAACAACTCAAAACCATACTTACTTCCAGCGATATATTAACGTACCCAAGCTTTGATAAAAAATTTCTCATTACGACAGATGCTTCTAATTACGCTATAGGAGCAGTTCTTAGCCAAGGTGAAATAGGGAAAGACAAACCAATTCACTTCGCTTTTCGGACGCTGAACAGAACCGAGGAAAACTTCTCAGCTACAGAAAAAGAAATGCTTGCCATCTACTGGGCTTTGAAAGTTTTCAGGAACTACATTTACGGTCAAAAATTTGTAGTAATAACAGATCACCAACCCCTAACTTTCTCTTTATCTTCAAAGAACACTAATGCTAAATTAAAACGTTGGAAATCGTATTTGGAGGAACACGATTACCAAATCATATATAAACCTGGACGGACAAATGTTGTAGCGGATGCATTGAGTCGAATTCAAATTAATTCTCTCACTCCAACACAACATTCGGCCGAAGACGATGACAGTAACTATATTATATCGACTGAAGCCCCACTCAACGCATTTAGACTTCAAATTATAATTGAGCATACCAAAATTAATCCCGAAACGATAGTTACGACTCCCTTCCCAGGTTATAAAAGAATTTTGATAAAACGGACTCAATTTACGGAACAAGTACTTACTACCATTTTAAAAAACTTTTTTGTACCTAGTAAACTCATTGGCCTACATACATCTGAAACCATCCTCGGACAACTTCAAGAAGTATAAAGAAAATATTTTAGCAGAGCAAATTTATTAAAAATCCGATTCACACAAAATCTCCTTATTGATGTAACCGACCCCAATGAACAAGATAAATTAATTGAAAATACTCACGAAAGAGCCCATCGAGGCATTAACGAGAACAAGCAACAAATTTTACGCATACATTACTTTCCAAAACTCTCTGCAAAAGTGAAAGATTTCATACGAACCTGTGACACTTGCAATACAACGAAATACGACAGACACCCTTTAAAAATCCATATCCAAGAAACTCCTATCCCTAACCATCCTTACGATATCATTCATATAGATATTTACCAGATTGACAACAATTACTTTTTATCCAGCCTAGACAAGTTTTCAAAATTTGGAAGAATGATACCTATTAAATCACGCCATGTTGTTCATATTCGTCGAGCATTTGAAGAAACCATAACGTCTAATATCATTCCTTCAGCCGTGACAACGGATAACGAGAAAGCATTTCTGTCGCCGGAAATAAAAGGCATTATGTTAGATCTGAATATTCAAGCATACGTTACCCCCAGCAATAAATCTGAAGTTAATGGACAGGTTGAACGATTTCATTCAACCATCACTGAGTTATACAGAATTCAAAAATCCCTAAACCCATCTTATCCTTGTCGAAGATTGATGGCAATATCCGTGAACAAATATAATGACACAATTCATTCAACCACCGGGAAAACTCCAAAGGAAATTCTTTTCGGTAAATCCAGTAATCCTGTACCTATTGAAGAAATTGACCATGTAAGAAATAGACGCTACGACGAAGTTATTGTACAATTAAAAGCGAAACAAGAAAAACTTTTGGGAACACATAACAGGAAAAGACAAGAGCCCCCAGATTTAGAAACAGGGCAAGAGATTCTTGTAAAAGACAAAATTTTCAAAAGCAAACATAAACCCCTCTTCAAAAAACATTTTGTTCAAACCAATCAAAGAGTAACGGTGAGAAACGAGAAAAATCAAAATTTACATAAGTCAAACATAAAGAATATCAACATACGAATTCAAAACTTGTAAGATTCCAGCGAACCAATAATCCTTCCTCTAACACCGCACCATTCTTTTCATTCCAGCATACCCCCTATCCTTGCATCCCTGCAAATCCACAACCTGGATAAACATCCCATTGCTATAGTAAAATTAAGAAACGGAAGAATCTTAGAAGGCTACACAAAATTCATACACACTGTCAATGTGACGTCTATTCAAACTACTGTAACCTACCTCGAAGATATTGTAAATGAAAAAAATTGTTCTAATCCAATACTTACTCATAGAATCGAAACATTAAAAAATAACCTAGCACAGGTAAAACCCTTAAATAGCAAAAGAGTCAGAAGATGGGACGCTTTAGGTAAAGCATGGAAATGGATGGCTGGATCTCCTGATTCAGATGACCTCAAAAATATAAATAGTTCGATAAATCACCTTGTTGACAATAATAACGATCAAGTAGAAATCAACGAAAAATTAGAGAAAACACTTACAAATTTGACTATCTATTTGAATGACATAAGCTTCTTAGATTCTCAAAATTTTAACGAAATATCAAAGGAGTTAGATTCACTGAAAATTATGTTTCATCTAGATCTAATAAATGACGAAATCGAAGCTATTAGAAATACAATAATATTTTCAAAATTGAATATTTTAAAGAACAAATTGTTAAGTCCAACAGAAACCGAAGAGATTACATCCAGATTAGAGACACAAGGAATTCACCAGAACCTGATAGATGAAGCCTTGCAGTTCGCTACCACATCAGTCGTCACCAACGGAGAAGTCATCTTGTACATTGTAGGCGTCCCCAACTTCAGCAACACTACATTTCAACAACTTCGAGTCGAAGCTGTGATCAATCAAGCAGAGCGTATTATGATACCCGGCAAAATCTTCTTTAAAAGCGTGTCAAACCTTTATCTGTTGATAACACCATGTACAGAATTGGCAAATTGGACCATTTGCAAAACATCTGAACTTAAAGACGTGTCCACCGATGGTTGCATTAGCAACGTCATAACAGGTTCTCCAAGCAACTGTTCATACGAAGTCATCTACAATCATATTCCAGTCATCGAAATGGGAACCACAACAGTACTTCTAAATGATGTACACGACACTCTACAAAATACCTGTGGAGCGACGAACAGACAGTTACGAGGCTCATATCTCATCGTATACGAAAACTGTTCTATCACCTTTCAGAACTTTACATTTACAAACGCTGTAACCAGAATCGTAGAACAACCGTTCTTTGCACCATCAACCGACCTAAACATATCCAGGACCCAAACTTATCAAACTGTTGGCATTAACAGAATACACCAACTTCATCTGAAAAACATCAAAAAATTGGAATATCTGCACACAAAGACAGATGTAACATCGAGGTCATTGTGGGGAGGATTTTCATTCACCACAACATTGATCATTCTACTAGGATTCTACATCTTCGTTAAGGCACGTCAACAAACAGCTTCAGTTAACATCATCACACCTCAAGAAAAACCACAAGCCACTCCGCTACATTACATTTATCAACCACCGACACTTGCTGACACATACAGTTCTACCAGTCGTTGATCCAGGAGGCTCAACACTTCAAAGGGGGAGTAGTTAACACCCATTCATTCGACTCATCAAAATAATACCGGATACCGATCGCCTGCGATGCGCTGACGCTGCACCACGCGCTGCAATCAACCCGTGTGTAATCTAGGCCGTTGTCAACGCCGATCTGCTGCTTAGGTTGCATTTTATGTTTTCATTATAATTGAAATAAAATTATTTCTCACTTCTGTTTCGACCGTCAACGAGTCCGCGTTCTTTTTTAAAAACCCGAACAGGCCCCTAAGGTCTTAACTTCCATAGCAGTTTTCAATGTGAAAACCAAAGAAAGCGGTACTCCTTTCGGATTCGTTTTCGTAAGCGGGACTCCAGAAAGCGGAACAATATTCCAAAGTGGAGCGCACCAGTGATCAATATAGGGACTTTAAGCAGTAGACGCCTGTGAAATTCTTTGCATTCCTGAAGATGAATCCTATAGTTCTGGTTGCTTTGTCGACAATGTATGAAACATGCAAGCCGCATGTCGTCATCGAAATGACAGCTTTGAATCCAGAATCAACTCGAGATCCTTCACTTGGATCACACTTAAGACAATTGATTGTAGTTCCCAGCAGGCAGTAGTCGAATATTGTCGGCTGTCTTTTCCTTGTAAACGTTATAATGGAACACTTCTTTGGGGTAACTACCATACGGGTCAGGAAACATCAATCGGCGAAGTGATCAAGCTGTTGCGTTAGCGTTAGCGTTGTTCTAATCGGCGAAGTGATCAAGCTGTTGTTGCTTTTTTCTGCGGGAGCAAGTGATGGAGTTCCCTAAAAAATCATTTCAGTATTCCATCAATTTTTTATCTTGATTGCCTCTTGAAAAAAAAAATCAGAAATTACTCCGAAGATTCTTTCCAGAAAGCCCAGTATTAGAACGTGGGATTACTCAGAAATAATATTCAGTCATTTCTCTAGAAATTTAACCTAGTATTTTATTTTCAATGCGTTCAATTAGCATTTACTGCATAACTCTAACTCTAGTGATGCCTCCATCACTTACCACCACAATTCCATAAATTCATTTGGAACTCTAGAAGAAATGTCTCAAGATATCGCTTTTAGTTCCACCAGGATTGACACCAGACTATAGATTCTTTAAAATTTCTTGCAGAAATTTGTTCAGGACTCTCCACGGGAATTTTAGTTCTTACGTTCTTCTAACGTTTATTCAGAATTTCTATGAAATTTCTGCAGGGATTATTGTCGGCGCGGTAAAAAGTTAGAAATAGTTTCTCGCCGAAGTTGGATTTTTCTCAGAACCTATGCGAGATACTTAACTTCGGAAGTAGTGCATTCGATTCGCATCTGGATGCATGGATTCCGAGAAAAATCCAACTTCGGCAAAATGCATTTTCTAACAATTGACCGCACTTACAATACTTCAGTTATTTTCCATCCATTACAATAATGATCGCAGTACACATTGAAATCGTGATATCGATTGTCATTTCGTCATCAAAAAAGCTTCTTTCCGTTGCCTCCGGTATTTTTTAGCGTATTGCTTATCTATTTATTTTTACAATTTTCCATTTTCCTTTATCAAGGAAACATTCAAAATCATGAGCGCCTCAAAACCTGAGCCAAAAGGTAAAAAAAAAGTCTTGTTTTACTCGAATTAGACATTATCAGCACTTCCATTTCCCGCAGTGTTGAAGAAACAGATCCAATCGAAGATCGACACCGGTGTGTCGAAAAAGCCCTCAACCCTAACGTTGATCAAGTCCCGTCAGCCAAGTACCATATCTCGGGCCTCCAGCAGGCAGAGTAATTCCAACGCGACGGCCAAGAAACCTCCGAACGCTTCCTCGAGCAGCAGACCTCCGCGTCCGAACACCAGCTTTATGTCGACGCGCATTTCGCATTCCTCCAAGCTGAACCTGGCCATCAACGATCGAGTACAGCAAGGAGTTCACAGGTTGGGCAAACTGCCACCCTATCTTCGGAACAGTCAGCGTCCGGCCACGGCGACCAGCAAGCTAAGACCCACGGAATCGGAAACTAAGAGAAAGCAACAGGAAGTGGCAAAAGACGACAGTGAGGTGGCCAAACGGGTCCTAGAGCTCCACAGTGCACGGTACCAAAAGTTCCAAAACGAATTGCCAGCCAAGTACGGACAGTACGCCATGCACAAAAACATGCTGGACGGTCTGGAGAAGAATTGTGAAGAAAAACCAAAAATAGCCGGAGAGGAACCAAACGTGTCGTCGGCGACCCGAACAACAGACTTGGAGCAAGCGGTTGCCAAAATATGTGCCGAAACGGACCAAACCGAACTGGGAGTGCGGGAAGGATGTCCACCGTGCGAAGGACATCGATCAAGAGACACGGCAGCCATCCAAGGAACTCTCGGGGCTGGGAAGCACATGGAGCTGGAAGAGTTGTTCGAAAAGATGAAACAGCTTCAGGAGAAGTGCGAGCAGCACGAAGTAGACTGCAGGATGAAGCAGGAGCGGATCGTTGCATTGGAATGCGAGCTTGTCGGGAAGTGCGAGACCATTGAGAAGGTATGGGTTTCTGCGTTTGAGGATTTAAATTTTCTAGGACTCTTCTTCCAGGAAGCTTGAAGAGTTTCTACCCGGAAGCCTTAAGAGCTTTTTTCTGGATGCTTGGAAAGTTTGTTCCTGTAAGTTTGAAAAGCTTTTTCCAGGAAGCTTCGAAATCTTATTCCAGGAAGCTTGGAAAGCTTCTTCCAGGAAGCTTGGAAAGCTTCTTCCAGGAAGCTTGAATTTTTTTTTTTTCCAGGAAGCTTGAAAAGCTTTTTCCATGAAGCTTGAGAAGCTTCTTCCAGGAAAGCTTTTTCCATGAAGCTTGGAAGCTTCTTTCATAGAGATTGGAAAGCTTCTTCCAGGAAGCTTGGAAAGCTTCTTCCAGGAAGCTTGGAAAGCTTCTTCCAGGAAGCTTGGAAAGCTTCTTCCAGGAAGCTTGGAAAGCTTCTTCCATGAAGCTTGGAAAGCTTCTTCCATGAAGCTTGGAAAGCTTCTTCCATGAAGCTTGGAAAGCTTTTTCCACGAAGCTAGGAAAGCTTTTTCCACGAAGCTAGGAAAGCTTCTACCATGAAGCTTGGAAGGCTTCTTCCATGAAGCTTGGAAGGCTTCTTCCATGAAGCTTGGAAAGCTTCTTCCATGAAGCTTGAAAGGCTTCTTCCATGAAGCTTGGAAAGCTATTTCCATGAAGCTTGGAAAGCTTCTTCCATGAAGCTTGGAAAATATATTTCATGAAGCTTGGAAAGTTTATTCCATGAAGCTTGGAAAGCATCTTACATGAATCTTGAAAAGCTTCTTCCATGAAGCTTGAAAAGCTTCTTCCATGGAGCTTGGAAAGCTTCTTCCATGAAGCTTGAAAAGCTTCTTCCATGAAACTTGAAAAGCTTCTTCCATGAAGCTTGGACAGCTTCTTCCATGAAGCTTGGAAAGCTTCTTCCAGGAAAGCAGTTCCAAGAAAGCTTGGGAAAGCTTGGGAAGCTCTTCCTTAAAGCTTGGAAAGCTTGGAATGATGCTTCCTGAAAACTTGGAAAGCTTCTTCTGGATGCATCGAGAGCTTCATCCTGGATGTATGAGGTTCTATACTTAATGTCTGGATAGTTTATTTCTGAAATTTTAAAGAGCTTCTTTGTGAAAAAAAATCTGAAGGTCATGTTTTTGGAAGTTTAGAGAGCTTCATTCTCGAAACTTGGCGAACTTCTACCTCAAAGCTTGAAAATCGTCTTCCTGATAGTATAGAAAGCTCCTCACTGCAAGCTTGAAAAGTTTCCACCTAGAAACGTTTACCTTTCTCTGTAGTCTAGAAGCCATCGTTCAAATATTGAAATTTTGAATCACAGACACATTTCTTGCAGTTACAAAACCACATGGACAACGCCAAATTGATTTCGAAGTCGCGTGAATCGATCGCTCAGGATAACGTTAAAGAACTGGAGTCGAAACTTGCGGAAGTGCGAGCGGAACTTGTCCAGAAATGTAATGATCTCACGCGAAGCGAGAATAAGATTTTCGTGCTAAATTCACGCATTGTCGAGCTTCAGCAAAAACTAACTGGGCTGAGCGACGATAATGAAGAGAAAGACAAGAGAATATTTGAGCTCACCGAAAAGGAAGTGGAGTTGGATGCGCTTAATCATCGCTGCGAAGAATTGACCGTAAGAGCGATGTGAATAGTAGTGGTAAATGATTTAAGGATTAACATCATGTGATATCATTTTAGCAACAAATTATAATGATGAAGGAAGAAGCCACGGCCAAAGTTTCCCTACAAGTCGACACTCCGATAGAGGATCCCATCAAGGACGCATTGCTCGCAGAGCTGGAAACAAAACGTACGGAAGTGGTCTCGCTGCGGCAGGAAAACGAAAAATTACGCTACGAGAACAGCAAGATTACCAACGACAAGAAGCAGCAGGACGTGCTATTCGAGATTCGACAAAAGCTACTGGACAATATTCAGAGGAGTAAGGAAGCGTTCAAGGTACGGTGCGAGGAATTCACGAGCTACGAAGGAGATGCAGAGGTTGGTGTAACGGTACGTGGCCCTCTGAAGATCTTCTCAAATTATATTTTTCTTTCAGGTTGATAAGGAACATGAACGA
Source organism: Aedes aegypti (assembly GCF_002204515.2). Lineage (NCBI taxonomy): Eukaryota > Metazoa > Arthropoda > Insecta > Diptera > Culicidae > Aedes > Aedes aegypti. The sequence goes on from NC_035109.1 coordinate 372,238,812, forward strand.
ACGCGGGACATTCTGTTTCAAACTTTGGCCGAGAAGCAACGTCGATGCTGCCGAGAGGAGCAAATTATCAGTGAAATCGATCAGAACACTCGCAAGTGCAAGGCGGTGCGCAACAGTCTACTGCATATGGTGAAACGGTTCAAGAACGAGAACCGACAGATGCGTGAGATAATGTGAGTTGCGCTACGATCAAGTAGGCCATGTATAAAGGTTCTTCTGTACGACTTTTTCAGCAGGTTGAAATGTGGACCTAATGTATCGATGGAGCCATTCGAAGAACCCACCAAGGAGGGCAGCCAACTGAAAAAGGAAGTGGTCGATCGCATGTTACGGTTGTTTCCGGAGGAATCGTTACGTGAGTTTGTTGAAGAAGCCCGTCTGGACGAAGAGGAGAAAGTTACCAAAAGAATTATCTACGACGAGCAAATTTTGAGTAAGAACGAGACGGAAAAGAAATCTCAATCCTGTTAGATTTTATACGTGGTATTTATTTTTATAAATGTAATATACAACATTTCTCACATAACCTATGAATCGCCCTGATGGTACTCTACTCACTCTTACTCCGCCTGTTCACTTTACCCCCACAACCTCTACAGATCACCATAACAAAACTCATTTCATTATGACGTATCCGTCTTAGTAGCTTAGTGCACTAAAATAATTCCCATGATACCAGCACCGCAAATGAACAAATTTTCATCATCCTCTGCAGCATAGATATAAATCATCACCTGTTTGGTTGCTCCGATGCTAATAGCACTGCCATCTTCATCATACGACCGAATCTTCCCCAGACTTGGCACAACGAACCTAATATTTCTTCGCATAGTTTGTGGCGGACGCCGCCTTGGGTTAGTGCAAACACTGATTTATAGTCGGTCGCTTTATCACTTAATTAACACATTAACACGTGTAAATGATCTGCTTGTTGATAATTAATTGACGCCACCGCCGGCCGCCGCCGTTGAACCCAACGAGTCGAAGACCGCAAATCCGCACACGCACCTAACACCCGGCGACGCCCCTCCTGTGGAATGGGATTTCCCCTTCCTCCGCGCGTCACCTACCCCAGCTCGATTCCAGCTTATTAAAACTGTAACAAATCCCTAAAGCAACAACCGCACCGTCTGGACGATGAAGATGACTACCGAAGAGGTCACGGAGGTCTTCATTATGCTATTTTTCCCTCTCTGCGTGCTGTGGATTTCCTTCGGCTAAAGCACCACTCCCACTGTAAGTAAACGTTAGCATAAGCGACAGGATCCAGGCATAGAAACACCAGCCACCCTCTTGGTTGCACTGTAAGCGAACGAAAGGTGAAACATGTATTTGGTCTTGTCTCGGTGGATGATATTGAGCTCCGGTGGTGGTTGAATAATCCTGGAACGTACGGCGCGTAAAAACCCAGACAGAGATACCCTCCCGTAGGATTTGTACGGATGAAATATCAGATTAGTGTGGAACGAAGAGCTGCTGGTTTTTCGGATGCATCATGCAACAAGGCATTGATAACCATAAATTCATCTGAAATACTACTACTCTACTCTACTCTACTCTACTCTACTCTACTCTACTATACTCTACTCTACTCTACTCTACTCTACTCTACTCTACTCTATTCTACTCTACTCTACTCTACTCTACTCTACTCTACTCTACTCTACTCTTTACTTCCCCTTACAACATTAACATGTACATTAGTTGTGCTTCTTGAATTTAGGCAGTTAACTGTAGTTCAATCGTGCTTAGTACCTCCACTATTGGTACATCTACCCTAGTTCCCAACAGTAGCAAGTTTTTGAGCTTTGTCGCAATTAGTTAATAATAATTTGTTTTCCTCTTCCAAACTCGTAACTGGCCTTTGAAGATTTATCAAAATTTTAGATAATTTCCAAAAGGGCATAGAGCCCTTTTGAGAACTTTTATTTTTCAAAATTATTGTTTCTTAATTGAGTAAAGCGTGTTTTAATTTCTTTTTGCAGATTCTACCATATAATTTTCATAGCAGAATCGCTAGTGCGTTGAAATTGCCTTCTCCTCTGGTTTGGGTCCTTTATTTCAACAATGAAATTTATTAAAGTTTCGAGAGCATTACCAATATTAAGTTTTGTTTGCAAAGAAATTGACATCCAGATTACTAACGATGATTGTTTCATATGTTTTCCGGTTGGCTCGTAAATAATTGAAAGTGCAGCTGATAGGATTGAGAATCACTTCATGGAATATTTGAAATGTAACAGGGACATGATCAGAATCAAAATCAGCGTGAGTAAGTAACTAAGTTTTCTAGGAGAGGAAAACAAGTAGGGCTGTCCGGGTATTGAATTGAGAAACATCCTGAAGAGCTCTCATCAAATAAAATTCGGCCGTTGGAATTGCTTTGCGATTTATTCTATGAGCGATATTTTGCATTGAAGTCACCAATGACATTTTTTTTTGACTTATTGGGAGTCAATTTTTGCAAGTCGGTTTAAAGCAAATTAATTTGCTGCCCAGTGCACTGCCGTGAATCGCAAGTCAGTCTCATAGCTGTAAAAAGTATGCATTGAGAAAATGGGCTGTGAAGTTTTCAAACTCGTTTTCCATACGAATATTCAAAAAATTCCAGGAGATTGGAACATGTTCCAATCATAATGAAACTTTCACAACTTGCTTTTCACTACGATATCTTTCCGAGAAAAATATAAAGATTAGACAGTTTCACAAAAATTAAAATTTCTGGGATTCAACCAGTCACCTCTAAGTCCTAGTTGCAATACTAAAACAAACTACCAGACAAATTTTCATCCAATTTGGAGAAGATTAGGAGGTGCCTCAAGTCAAAATTGTGTTTTTTGGCTATTTTTTACATTCAAAAAATTCTACCGAGAATTTGGAAAAATGAAAATCAAAATAAATACCACTAGTTGAACGTATTATTAGTACTTTACAACTTTTGAGAACACTGTATGTCGATAAGAGATGGTTTTGACCTCATAAAATTGATTTCTGTTCATTAAAGTACCTGTAAAGCATACATTTCTCTACAGTTTTCGTTCTACGAGATTCTAAACCTCATGCCTAATCATAAAAGTTTAATCGTAGTATCATTCCTTTGTCATTTCTGAACATTATTGTAGTACATCATTTTTGTATCCGAATTACAGATAAATTTAAAAAAATCGTCGGAAATACGACATTCCTCATTCCCCTGCATTTAGAGCTGCTGCCAAATGGCGCAATGGACCGATGCACGAGTTCACTATTTGACGTTTCAGCGGTGCCGTGTTTTTTACGTGACCATGGCAACGAGTGAATTTGACATTTGAGCGGTGCTGTATTCTCTAGCTACCATGGTAACGTAAATAACATGGCACTGCTCAAACGTCAACGACTGAACTCGTGCATTGATCCATTGCTGACATGTTACAAAATTGAACATAGTACACTGATAAAAATCCACACGCTCGATCTGTGTGTTTAAAATTATGGATTGATTCATGAACGTCCATATCGATTTGCTATGATTTTCTTGCAAACTTCGTGTGTCTTACACATTAAATTCCTGTGTTTTGCTTCATGGATTGATTCATCAACCGACAACAGGGATTCCATGTTTTTTCCACATAAGCTCCCGAAGCTTTCTCTTCAGAGTCGTATGTGTCAACCTATAAACGCATAGATCATCACTCCAACACGGATTCAGTGTGTTTTGCTTATGGTTATCTTGTGTCATAATCATCATGTTCAAGTTGGTCGATTCATTGATTTGCGCAATGAGATTGTTATGATGAAATCCATGAGCTATGCTATCGATTTCCATGTTCAAAGCTTCTAAATTGTTTGTGATCAACCCATGGGATGCATAGTGAACTGAATTGCGGTTGGACCTCGTGTCGAACAACAGTCATCATCATGCTTCCAAAGAGAAGAAGCAAATTTTGAAGCTGAAAGTGTTAGATGAAAATTTGTGAATTCGATTTTTCATTTATTAGTGAAGTTGACCGATATACGAGAATTCTACCTTTCTATAAGAAAACATTGATTATAATGTATAGTTTAGTAGAAAAATCGGATTCCACTAACAGATTTTCCTGGCTTTCAGTTTCGAAAAAAATGGAATATGCTTATCCCTGGCTTCCCAAATTATGGATTTGCGGCGCCCCGCTTGTTACTGGCTCACGGGTTTGAAAAAAAATCAAGAGAGCTTGCGACAAGCCTCGGATCCATATTTTGGGGAGCAAAAGTTTTTCTACCAAATTTCTTCTTTCAGTCCCATGACATTTATGTTCTATCACACATGACTATCTAAAGCTACTACATGTCGAATTCAATAAGCGAATCAGTTGGTTTTCATGATTTAATATTTGGAAATTCATGTTTGTTTCACATGACAACCTAATGTTGATACACACGTTATTATACCGTGAAATCAATGATGAAATCCATATGGCTACCACACTCAAATCATGTGGTTTTCCTCATTGCGCAAATCTATAAGTAAAACACACGACCTTGACGTGTAGATTTTTCTCAGTGTAGCTTTGCTTTTTCAATGATGGATGATGATTGAAGAAAACAGCTATCAAATGTCATCAGCGCAGTCGGAAATACGACATTCCTCAATCCCCTGCATTTAGAGCTGCAGCTAAATGGCGCAATTGCTGACATGTTACAAAATTGAACATAGTAGCTTTGCTTTTTCAATGATGGATGATGATTGAAGAAAACATCTAGCAAATGTCATCAACGCAGTCGTGTTTCAAACAACATTCTCATTTGATGCCAAGCAATTACATATGTGATATAGCCCCGAAGTCAAGCTTCTCGACTACCGATCTTGAGAATCGAAGTTCAATTATGATTCTTTTTTCGAGTGAAACCGATGTTTATTATATGCAGCATAGAAAAAGGACTAAAGGTGCAAATCATAGCATTTCTCTTCATTCACTTAGGAGTGGAAGATTTTTGTGAGTCCTATTGATTAAGACTCAGCCACAAGATGCACTTTTGAACAATGAATCGTGATGAAATTTTTTGGCCTCAAGTCATTTGGTCCATTGGAAAAAAGAACACTCTAAATGAACTCCCGTAATCAAACTCTGATCCTCAAGATCGGTAGTCGAGAAGCTTGACCTCGGGGCTATATCACATATGTAATTGCTTGGCATCGAATGCGAATGTTGTTTGACACACGACTGCGTTGATGACATTTGCTAGATGTTTTCTTCAATCATCATCCATCATTGAAAAAGCAAAGCTACTATGTTCAATTTTGTAACATGTCAGCAATTGCGCCATTTAGCAGCAGCTCTAAATGCAGGGGATTGAGGAATGTCGTATTTCCGACTATTTTTTACAACTTATCTGTAATTCGGATACAAAAATGATGTACTACAATAATGTTCAGAAATGACAAAGGAATGATACTACGATTGAACTTTTATGATTAGGCATGAGGTTTAGAAACTCGTAGAACAAAAACTGTAGAGAAATGTATGTTTTACAGGTACTTTAAGGACATATCCCCATGAGTTCCAAAATGGCCTCTAATATGGCACCTTACTTCCCCCTTCGCTTTCCGCTCCCTCCTCCCACGCTTCTCACAGTGTTTTGGAGAGCGATCACAAAACATGATTATTTGAAGTTACTAACCTTATTGTAGAGCGGTGGTTTTTTAACTGAAAGCATTCCATAATGTGTTTTTCACAAATCACCAGTTTTTGAATGCAAATACGTAGTTATTGCTGTGATTTGTGTTGTAAAATACCACGCACTTCCGAATCACTTCTTCTTCACGCACCGAGATATTGTTTGCTGGCTTTTCGGTGCCCGTTCTAAAACTCACTTTTATTCGTATTTCTACTCACCGTAGCAATTCAAAAATCTAATGCGATACTTGAAACACTTTGATTATTCACGCACGATGCTCCTGGGAGCAATAAATCACTTATATTAGTCAATTTGTGCTCGAAAACAGCACCGGAACGCGAATTCACTGAGCCAACATTGTTTATGGTTCTGATGCGCCGCTCTCACTGATTGGAAGTGATGCCAGTTTTTATGTTGGCAATTAGAATGGTTTGGATATTCATACACTTGCTACAACCACGTATTTTACAATTTCATAATACTCAAAAGGTGTACAATGTCGCAAGTGTTGCAAAACATTTTTATGCGGGAGAAAAACAATGTACGACGCAATTTAACAGCAAAATGAATATAAGATTATACAGTACAATTGACTATAGAATTCAAATGCATACTGATGGCAACTTTCTCCGTCCGTGAGAAGCGAGAGAAGAGAGGAGAAAACTGCCAAAAATAGTAAACAACACACGCATGGTGTGAGAAATGCTTATAATTTTGGTCAAAAAACATGTTTTCACTACCAAATGAAATAAATTGTGATTTTGAGTTTTTATGAAGTTGTTGATGAATTCATATCGACAATAATACCTTTGTATGAAACGTGTGCAAGTAACACTACCTACATAATTTTGTTGGTGGAGGTATACATGAAACATGATGATTCATTTTTGGCCGACGTACATAACATTGTGCTCCGCCTCGTTGGGTGGCTCGAGAGGGTGCTTTAGCGGGTGGCTCGAGTGGGTGGCAACATTATGTTTACGTGCTCAATGAACCTTCACCTTAATGAACAGAAATCAATTTTATGAGGTCAAAACCATCTCTTATCGACATACAGTGTTCTCAAAAGTTGTAAAGTACTAATAATACGTTCAACTAGTGGTATTTATTTTGATTTTCATTTTTTCAAATTCTCGGTAGAATTTTTTGAATGTAAAAAATAGCCAAAAAACACAATTTTGACTTGAGGCACCTCCTAATCTTCTCCAAATTGGATGAAAATTTGTCTGGTAGTTTGTTTTAGTATTGCAACTAGGACTTGGGGGTGACTGGTTGAATCCCAGAAATTTTGATTTTTGTGAAACTGTCTAATAAAGATGATCAAAATAAGTTACATTTTTGTGTTCCACGGTGCGAAAGTCTGTAGTGGGACTGATATGCGATTACTTTTCATCATGGGATAATTTGACTTGCTATTTTTCCTAATTTTTCCGACCAAATCATATTATTTTATCAGTGCAGCTGATGTTGAAAACTGAACTCAACTCAATTTTGACGAAAATGCAGATGGGACTGACTTGCGATTCACGGCAGTGCATTGAAAAGGCAAATTGGCAGGTAGGAAAGATTGTACCCCGTTTGGCATAAAGTCGTTTGCCATAAGGTCGTTTGGCATAATGGTTATTTGGCATAGTGACCGTTTGGCATAATGATAGACTTAGAATTAATATCAGCATTTGATCTCAGTAAAAGCTTCAAAACTGCCCGTTCACCACCGAGCCCATAGCAAACATTTTTGGTAGGTTCTCAACAAGCGTGGTGTTCGGTCAGAGATTTTCCAAACTATGATTTCAAAAATTGTTGTTACATTAACTTCATTAAATAAACTCGTGACGGGTCTGGTGGAAGATCTTTTCGGAATAATAATTTTCTCTACATTCCAGAACATAGAGTATCTTTGAGCTTGTTACTATATATACATATTTGAAAAAAGCAAATTGACAAAGAAAGTTCGCAGTTATTATTATTTATTTATTTAGTTGGTGTTACATCAATTAATTTGATAAAACCTCGTTAACGATGTTACGCCAATTTACTCGGTCCAAGGCTGTGTCTCTCCAACCTCGATTTTGGCCCACGTTCTCCAGATCTTGTTGCACCTGATCAAGCCACCTCGCTCGCTGTGCTCCCCGCCTTCTTGTGCCAACCGGATTCGACGCGAACACCATCTTTGCAGGATTGTTGTCCGGTAGTCTTGCAACATGCCCTGCCCAGCGCACCCTTCCGGCTTTAGCAACCTTCTGGATACTTGGTTCGCCGTAGAGCCTAGCGAGCTCGTGGTTCATTCTCCGCCGCCACACACCGTCCTCCTGCACTCCGCCAAAGATCGTTCTAAGCACCCTTCGTTCGAACACTCCAAGTGCTTGCAGGTCCTCTTCCAGCATGGTCCATGCTTCATGTCCATAGAGGACCACCGGTCTTATAAGCGTTTTGTACATGGTACATATGGTGCGGGGGTGAATCTTTCTCGACCGCAGCTTCTTCTGGAGCCCATAGTAGGCGCGACTTCCACTGATGATGTGTCTCCGTATTTCACGACTAACGTTGTTATCAGCCGTTAACAAGGATCCGAGGTAGACGAACTCATCAACCACCTCAAAAGTATCCCCGTCTATCGTAACACTGCTTCCCAGGCGGGCTCTGTCGCGCTCGGTTCCGCCTATCAGCATGTACTTTGTTTTTGACGCATTCACCACCAGGCCGACTTTTGTTGCTTCACGTTTCAGGCGGGTGTAGAGGTCTGTCACCGTTCCAAATGTTCTGCCGACAACATCCATATCATCCGCGAAGCAAACAAATTGGCTGGATCTTGTGAAAATCGTACCTCGGTTATTGAACCCGGCTCTCCGCATGACACCTTCTAGCGCGATGTTGAACAGCAGGCACGAAAGTCCATCACCCTGTCGAAGTCCCCGGCGGGATTCGAACGAACTGGAATGTTCGCCCGAAATCTTCACGCTATTCTGCACACCGTCCATCGTTGCTCTTATTAGTCTTGTGAGCTTCCCGGGAAAGCTGTACTCGTCCATGATTTTCCATAGCTCTTCGCGGTCGATGCTATCATAAGCCGCTTTGAAATCGATGAACAGGTGATGCGTAGGGACTTGGTATTCACGGCATTTCTGGAGGATTTGCCGTACAGTGAAGATTTGGTCCGTTGTCGAGCGGCCGTTGATGAAACCAGCTTGATAACTTCCCACAAACTCATTTGTTATTGGTGATAGACGACGGAAGATAATCTGGGATAGCACTTTGTAGGCGGCATTCAGGATAGTGATCGCACGATAGTTTTCACATTCCAGTTTGTCGCCCTTCTTGTAGATGGGGCATATGACCCCTTGCTTCCACTCCTCCGGCAGCTGTTCGGTTTCCCAGATTTTGACAATCAGCCGGTGCAGACAGGCGGCCAACCTCTCCGGGCCCATTTTGATGAGTTCAGCTCCAATACCATCTTTACCAGCGGCCTTATTATTCTTGAGCTGGCTGATGGCATCCTTAACTTCCCTCAATGTGGGTGCAGGTTGGTTTCCTTCATCCGCCGTGCTGACGTAGTCACTTCCTCCGCTGTCGTGACCCTCGTCGCCTGTGTTCTCCGTGCCATTCAGGTGTTCATCGTAGTGCTGCTTCCACCTTTCAATCACCTCACGTTCGTCCTTCAAGATGCTTCCGTCCTTATCCCTACACATTTCGGCTCGCGGCACGAAGCCTTTTCGGGATGCGTTGAGCTTCTCGTAGAACTTTCGCGTTTCTTGAGAACGATGCAGCTGTTCCATTTCTTCACATTCCGCTTCTTCCAGGCGGCGCTTTTTGTCCCGGAATAGTCGGGTTTGCTGCTTCCGTTTTCTTTTATATCGCTCCACGTTTTGTCGCGTTCCTTGCTGCAGCATTGCAGCCCGCGCTGCATCCTTCTCCTCCAAAACCTGCCTGCATTCTTCGTCGAACCAATCGTTACATGTCCTCCTTTCCACGTACCCGACGATGCTCTCGGCTGCGTTGTTGATGGCTGCTTTTATGTTGCTCCAGCAGTCCTCAAGAGGGGCTTCGTCAAGCTCGCCCTCTTCCGTCAACGCTACCTCGAGATGCTGCGCGTATGCGGCAGCGACGTTCGGTTGGGCCAGTCACGCTAGGTTATACCGAGGCGGGCGTCGATACCGTACATTGTTGATGACGGATAGTTTTTGGCGCAGTTTCACCATCACTAGATAGTGATCAGAGTCGATGTTAGCGCCACGATAGGTTCTGACGTCGGTAATATCGGAGAAGTGCCGTCCATCGATCAAAACGTGGTCGATTTGTGATTCCGTCTGCAGTGGTGATCTCCAGGTGTATCGATACGGGAGGCTGTGCTGGAAGTAGGCGCTGCGAATGGCCATGTTCTTGGAGGCGGCAAAATCTATCAGTCATAGACCGTTCTCGTTCGTCAGCCGGTGGGCGCTGAACCTTCCAATCGTCGGTCTGAACTCCTCCTCCTGGCCAACCTGAGCGTTCAAATCACCTATGATGATCTTGACGTCGTGGCTTGGGCAGCGGTCGTACTCGCGTTCGAGCTGCGCGTAAAATGCGTCCTTGTCATCATCAGTGCTTCCGGAGTGTGGGCTATGCACGTTGATTATGCTGAAGTTGAAGAACCGGCCTTTGAGCCTCAACTTGCACATTCTTTCGTTGATCGGCCACCACCCGATCACACGCCTTTGCATATCACCCATCACTATAAAAGCTGTTCCCAGCTCACGTGTGTTGCCGCAGCTCTGGTACATGGTATGATTACCTCTAAACGTTCGCACCATCGAACCTGTCCAGCACACCTCCTGCAGCGCTACGATGTCGAAACCGCGGATCTTCAGTACATCGGAGAGTATGCGTGTGCTTCCGATGAAGTTGAGAGATTTGCAGTTCCACGTACCGAGTTTCCAATCGCTAGTCCATTTCCGTCGCTGTGGTCTTTGCCGATTGTTCCGGTCCGTATTCTCTCGTTGACGTTCCTGTGCTGATGTGTTTTTACGGCTGGCTTGCAGGGCCTGACACCAACCCCCTAGATTTCCGGAGGACCATTCCCCCTAAATGTTCGGAGGGCCATAGTGCGCAGTTTAGCTTAGAGTCCTTCTCTGGCACTCGGACGATGATCAGCCGCCCCTGACATGGGGAACAGACGCTGTTGTGAGCCGCTCCTAACATGGAGTACAGACGCTCAAGGTTTGCAGAAGCAGTTATTAAGCACGCTCATAGAATATTCCGCTGCAGATCAAGCTCTGTCCTAGTTTGGACGTAACACTTGATGAAAATTACTTGATAAACGAAGGGAAAATTTATTTGCAAAATATAGCTCTAATCCAAAGATCTATTACTGCAGCAAAATGCAAAAATAGCTGATATATATGAGCCAGATTATTTTTCGTTTAAAATGTTTAAGGCTCTAACGAAAAAAAATCTTCTCACAGCATAACTCAAATGAACAACACATTTTTAAAAGAAAATATTTGTAGCAAAACTCTTGAACGATTTAGTAATTTTAATTTGGGAAATGTTCATTACCAACACCGTATGTTATCGAAAGAAGGGAAATTTTGTGATTGAGATAATATTTTTTCCAGCATATCTCGAAAGAAGATCATGCGTTTGCAAAAAAATATATTGAATATTGGCAGGTTCTAAAGTAATTATCATTATAACAGCACGCCTTGCAAGAATTGGTCAAACAGCAAAATATGAAAATGGTTAACATCTATCTTAACTAAGTAATAAAATTTAAAACAGTATAAATATAAAGAACAGCCTATTTTATAAGAAGGCAAAATTTATTATTAAAAATTATTGCGGCATAATAAAACGTAAAGACTTCCTCAATTGCGTTCAAAATCATCGAAGTGATAGTGCTACTTTTCCTCAAACGTCGTTTCTCCGAATGTCGGTTCCTCGAATGCCAGTTCCTTGAATGACCCTTTTCCCTGAACGTCATTTCCCCGAATGACCGGTTTCCCCGAAAAGTGGTGCAGTTTAAATAGGTGCTATAATAGTCTTCAGTGGCAGGATAGAGAACGATAAAAAAACGATAAGCAATCAAAAGAAGGAGCTATTCTGTCATTATCGGCTATCCAGAGCGTTAATGATTAATCATAAATTTAATCATGATCAATGATTAATGATTATGATTAATCAAAAATGTTAATCATTTATCACAAAAAAATCAAGAATTAATCATTAATCACTAATCATAATCATTGCAATATTATATTTTAATCATTAATCACTAATCATAATCATAAAGATCGCTCATTTTATTCAGTAATCATAATCTTAATCATAAGTCAAACATTTAATCAATCATTGAACAAAATTTAATAAATTTTCCACATTGCTTTCTAATGTATAAATAAATTTTACATTTCTTATATCGTGTGACAAGAACAATGACAGTTTATGCCCAAGGAAGTTCCAAATTCAACCAAGCACAGAATGGCTTTGCTTTGTATCCAAGGACGTTACCAAAAGAGTAAAAAAGACCCTTAAATGTTTTCTCCATGTACAGTGACCCCACGCAGTTGAATCACCCACAATTTATGAATCAGCTGATTTCAAAAGACAAAATTATTATCAAACTTGTCACAAAACATCATAGAATTATTTTACACATAGTTTCTTATCAGTAAAAATAATTCTGTGATGTTTTGTGATGAGTTTGATAATAATTTTTGTCTTTTGAAATCAGCTGATTCATAAATTGTGGGTGATTCAACTGCGTGGGGTGACTGTACGACGGTGCATTTGCTTAGCTGTATTTGATCCAAATCCAAAGACCCGGTTGGAAGCATGTGAGTGGTACCATACATGAAGAATTTCTGTTTATAGGGGCAGATCACCAAAATTTGACCTTGCGCTAGGTTTTTAGTCGTTCATAATATTTCTGTATACTTTGTATGAAAATCGGAAATCAGTCCTTTTTGCCTAGTAGGTGATATTTCTTTTAATAGTTCCTCGCTGTCTTTGTTCACGTTTGATGTTTGAAGTCTAACATCGCCTGCAGATATTCACTGAATATAGCAGTGCGTTAAGTTAATCTTGATTCAACATTTGATGATTATATACGATAAATAATGCTTAAAACTTTTTAATTTGAATTGTTCTCTTCAATAATGAATAAAGCCATTCATTTTCATGTTTATTACTCATTCGTTGTGTACGTCAAAGCGCATCCGGCCCGCGACCTCATTTTGTGCGGCCCGCGTTGGGTTCGAAGATTCTTCTCATATGTTGCCCTTTAAATATTCTACCAACCCGAAGTTAGAACCTACTAAACCAATTTAATTTAGTTTCAACCTAATATTCTAGCTTAGTAAATCTTTAAGGTGAAGATAAATCGAAGCCAAAGTTCAAATTTTCAAGAGCACGGATCTGGAGAACCTAACATCCGTTCAAGCTGAAAACTTAATCGATTAGTCACTAGCTGGTGGTGACCAATCGATTAGGTTCTCAGCTCTAACGGATGTTTGGTTCTCCAGATCCGTGCTCTTGAAAATTTGAACTTTGGCTTCGATTCATCTTCACCTTAAATTGTTTAGTTTTTTAACTCTCTTAGATATTTTATTTTATGAATGATTCAAATTCTAAATCTCAAATTCTGGGTGTTTCAACAATGTTTCTACCATGACTTCCTTCGACATTCATCCTTGACAAGATTATAAGAAAGGCAGGCTTTTTACAAAATCTTGAACAGGATTTTTAAAGAATTCTGGACACGACTTTTAGAACAGAATTCTGGACACGAAAATCCTTGGCTGAATGGAGCAGAGCCTCATTTGAATTGACATTTCTTCTCAACTGCGTATTACGATCAAAGAAATGTGATTTTATTGATCATTTCATGCAAGTTATTTCCCATGTATCTTGATTGCCGTATACTTTTCTTGTCAGCAGCAAATCAGCAGCAGCCTTAACATTCGCAAGATTCTCACAGACTTTTCACAAGGATTCCATAGCCAGGATTTTCAACGAATTCAATTCATATTTTTTTAGAATCCTGGGCAAGATTACAACATAACGCTATGTAACATTTTGTCGGAACACTAAACGAGCTTATATCAAAATTATGAGCAGGTTAGCAAATTCTTTTTTGAAATACTTTTCTACATTTTCAAAGATTTCTAGGTGGCATTTCAAAATGATTAGGGTAGATGTACCAATAGTGGAGGTAATAAGCACGATCGAATTTCATTTAACCGCCTAATTTCAAGAAGCGCAATTAATGCACATGTTGATGTTGTAACGGGAAGTAACGACCATTGACTTAATGATAAAAATGATTCCATCGTAGTAATCCACGGCATGTCAGTGAAAAATAATACCTCCACTATTGGTACACTGTTCCTTTAGTAGCGGTATATTTTTAATTTGTGTTCCTATAGTTGCGATATCCGTTGTTTTCTTATGAATCCTCCACTATACGAACACTTTACCGCAACTATTGGTACAAGCAAGAACAATTTAATGATTTAATGAATGAAATTTTAATAAAATTTAATGATATTTCATCAGTTTTATAGACATTTGAACGCTCTTTTCAACTATTCCGTGTATCACCAAGCCAATACACACACCAAGCCAATACACATCGATTGGCAGTGTCGGTTCTGTGGCTAATGCAATAAAATCAGTGGAAACGGCACTACCACAACTATAGGAACACTCACAACTAAGGGAACACTTACCCTATTGAGTGAGATTCTGAAGGAATCCTACGCACGATTCTTGTAAAATCTTGGACATTCTGACCAACATTTTCGTAATAGCTTGATCAGGATTTTAGCACATCCCGGTTCATGCTAATAATATTTGGTGCTGTTATTAGAATATCAGGTTATTAGAATATCAGGTTTTATGAACTTCATTTACTGACTTTTGTCAGAATTGTTGAAAATATTGGTGAGTTTAAAAATGCGGCCCGCGACATAAAATTACTTCTGAGATTTGGCCCGCGGTTCAAAATGGTTGGGCAGGCCTGCGCTTGATATTTAAATTTTTGAACCCCGGGGAAAGCCCTCCCCTATCTGTAATGGTTTGTGTATGAAAATTTTCAAAATTTTGTTTGAGTCGTACCGCATGAGTCTACCCCCTCCTCCTTCGAGCATTACATGATTTGTGGACGGGGCCTTAGGGAGATGCCATTTAATCATTATTTTGATTAATAATCATTGATTAATGGTTAATTATTCAAAGGCCAATGACCAAATGACAGAAAGCAATAAATCTGATATAAAAATCGTTTGAGCTTCGTTACAGCCAATTTTTAATCTATAACCGTTTTCACTGATATCTAGATTCAAATCAAGGAAGGGCGGAAATTCCTTTGAAACATAGTTTGAAAAAATATTTTTCCAGTTTTTCATAAAGATCTCGTTAGAAAATTC
Organism: Aedes aegypti; assembly: GCF_002204515.2. NCBI lineage: Eukaryota > Metazoa > Arthropoda > Insecta > Diptera > Culicidae > Aedes > Aedes aegypti. The sequence goes on from NC_035109.1 coordinate 372,253,847, forward strand.
CTACCAAAAGTTCAATCTGATTTCGCACAACATTTCTCAAAGAATTGGGCTGTTTAGTGATTAAATATTTACAGTGATTTGTAGCTAGTTCGGAAGATCACATTTTCCTAAATACATCACAATTTTATTGCACTTCAATGTTTTAATATTGATATTATAATTGATTTCAAAAGTTTAGTTCAAGGACACGGAAGATTTTGAAACCTTGGGTTCTGGTTCAAACTTTAACGTAGATTCAGAAAATACAAAAAAAAAACTGGATACTCCTAAACAAGCCAATTCTTCCGAAAAATTCAATATCTACTTCTATAATTCCCTTGAGAATGAATTCAATGGCTTAGTTTGCAAAATTCATGAAGTTTAATATATGGAAAGCTAGGTTTCACAACTACCAATATAGTGCTTCACTTTCACTTTGGAGGAAACATTGGAGTATGAATAAACAACTAATTGAATTTAAACATTTCACTTTACAAAAAAAAAAATACAGAAACTCACTAGAATGGCAAGCAAACGCCATTAAACTTTTATATGTACAATAAACATAATATTTTTGGGTTTGCTCGCCTTACTGATTCTACACTGTTCTTTCAATAAAGTGAAATATTAAATTCAACTAGTTTTTTACCAATATTTTGAATACTTTCCCGCGGAAATCGACAAACCATACATACCGGCATATGTTCAAGTTTATCTATAACGCTTGAAACATCCGTTTATAGCGAAGTAGGCCGTAATTGAAAGTTGTACTGAGCGTTGATGGTTGTGGCTAATTCGTCTAACGATTGCGAATTGAAGAAAAACACTTGGTTTTGCACTGACATAACTGAGAAGGTATAATGACTGAGTTTTATCACTTTAAAATTGCAAGCTGCAATACCAACATGCCTGTCAAAACGAATGACGGGATACTTAGCCGTAAAACGATGTGTCGCAAGCTACGCTTCACAAAGCCACATTCGCCACATAGTTAATGAATGATTAACGATTAATCAAAGAGTAATACAAAAAAAAATTAAATGATATGAGATGCCCTAACCACCTCTAAGTATGCAACAAATGAATCACACTCTTGAAAATTTATTGGTACACATATGTTTAAAAAAAATGGGAAAATTGATGTGAAATTTGCGATAAGGGAACATTCAAATATGACGTCCATCGGTTTTCTGGATTTGTGAACACCCCCTCCCCCCTCTGTCAGGCTTTTTCCAATATCTTATACATGTACTGTCACACTTTAGTAGAGACCCCCCCTCCCCCAAATGATGGACGTCATATTTGAATGATCCCTAAGTTTACATGTCTTCTCGGTGAGAATCGAACTCACGACACTCTATTCACTAGATAGGGCGAGTTACCCCTACACCACGAGAGAACTCATTAAATGAGAAGTTAACGATTTCAACTCAATAATCACGGTCTTCTTTCACGAAATGAACCTCTATCGGAAAAATTAGATGCTCATCCAAACACAACGCTTTCTATTGTTGAATGCCTAGTAATCGAGAGTAGTTATTAGGTACATATAGAAAGACTACACACGTGCTGGACAAGATTTGCATAGTGCGGGCTCACAATGGGTCGCGACGTTCTAAATATAAATAAGATAGATGGTAATTAATAAAATATTATTATAAAATTAAAAATTTTGGTCAAATTTGACATCAGGCACGTAAGGGTTAATCATAATCATTAATCATAATCACTTTACATACTGAGTTTAATCATTAATCATGATCATTAATCATCTAAAACTTTAATCATTAATCATATTCATTAATCATACTTTGGCTTAATAATCAATCACAATCATTAATCTGCGGCTATCCACATATTGGCAAAAATGCTGAGGACGGTAAAACTCGAAAGAACGATCGATTAGAAAAAGAAGGGTCATATTAGATGACCAGTTTGTTCACCACCGTGAAATGTATAAAGTTAGGGGCGGTCCATTTATTACGTAAGACAATTTTGGCGTCCATTTATTACGTAAGACAATTTTGACCCCCCCTCCCCCCGTGGTGAGATTTTTTGTATGAAAAATAAAAATAATTTGTATAGCGCATAAGATATCTCAAACCCCCCCCTCCCCCCATAATCCCTTACGTAATTAATGAACCACCCCTTACGACAATAGGGTCCTGAAGCCCTGTAGTAGCACAACCTATCGAAGTAACTGCAGTTATCGATGTCTCTTTTCGCTGATAACTTGAGCAGATCAATGTTATCAAATGCCGCCCTTTTGTCAGTTGGAAACAATAAAATATTTAAAAACTATAGCTCAAAGAAGAAGGTGAAATTTATGTAAATTAAATCAACAGTTTTTATACCTATAATTATGATTATATTAAAATTAAAAAAAAAAACATAGGGCGTTTGAAAGAAGGATAAATTTGTGCTAAAAAAGTTCAAAAAAAAAATTCTACAGCGAAACTCAAAAGAAGAATTAATATTTGAAAGAAGGGTAATTTCTGGATAAATAATAAAATATTATTGGCAATAACTTAATAATATGATTTAGCTGTTAGAAAATCGAACAGCTCGTTCTCTTTACCATTCAAAGAACGAGCATTCCAATTCAAAATATTTAGAATATGTTTGGATCCATAAGAGAAACGTAATCCAATAACAATTTAATTAGTAAATTTTACACCAACTTGGACTGATTCAGCCATAGTAGTGGTTTTGGAGCATTGCATCAATCATTTGATTCGATTGTTCAGTTTGAAACTCAAAATCATGTTAGTAGTAGTAGGTACATTTTCTGTTGGGAATTTCCGTTGACGAAGAGGTGGACTAGAATTCGTACAATTACCCAACGGAAGAAAGCTAGCTTGCTCATCCATGATTTTAATTTTCCTGATAGGAATGATTATTAGGAAGCGATCGTGACCTGAAAAATGAGAATTGTTGGAGATTCTGCCTGGGGAATTCCGACTACGAAAAACGTTGCCGTTCATCTGCTTGAAACGAACCTCAAGGATTCGTTTGCGCGAAGGGAAATCCCAAATATTAGACTTATGGTTGCCCCCGCAATTTGCGCATACAACCATTTTAGTATCTTCTTTCACGAGATAGTCGTCCTTAGCATAAGAAGATCCTACGCAAATCATGCATTTAGCATCCATGCGGCAATGTTTGGTACCATGACCCCACTTTAGGCACCGACGGCTCTGAGTGGGGTTCTGGAAATTTCCTCTATGTTTCTGTCACACGGACATCGAACATAAGTCATGCTCTTTCTCAATATTTTATATTATTAACATCTCTTTTGTTAAAGTGAATTAAATAATATTTTTGAGAAAGTCCTTTCCGACGAATATCAGATTGGATTCTCTTTTTTATAATGATTACTTGGACTGAGTCAAATCCAAGTAAATCATTTCTACCATTTTTGATCTCTTCAGGCGACTTATAGTAAGTAACTTGAGAGACTTTTCAAGACGACCTTTAACAAACATTCAGTTTTTTCGTCATCAGTAATAAAATCGTGCTTCTTCTCATCCAGATGTTCAAGAAAAAGTTGGCGATCTTTAACAGTTTCCAGCAAAACGCGACAGTCTTCTTTCTTAGAGAGTTGGAAGGAAACCTTGATTCTTCGAATGGAGTTCAAGAGCTCCTGCCTAAATCCTACAAATTTGGATCAACTGTCCACGATAGACGGGCACTCTATGTTTCCTGACTTGAACCAAAGGGCATGGCTAGCCGCTGCTTCGATTTGATGTTCGGAAAATTTGTCTAAAGCATCGAACTGATTGCTCATTTCGATAGAATTATCAACATTGTTGTTGTTCATCGTAGAAATACCTATCGAGATCTGTGTTCAGAATTTTTATAGAGGTCAATGGCGATTTTTTCTTTGCAAAAGTAAGTTTTCCCATAGTAAATCCCATACAAACTTTGAACGGCTGGCGCTAAAATATAGTAGTCCCGGGAAGTAACAACCATGGACCTATGCACGGGTTCATTATTTGACGTTTTAGCGGTGCCGTGTTATTTATTGGACCATGGCAACCAGTGAATTCGGCACCGCTCAAACGTCAAATTAGTGAACTCGTGTCCATGGACCGATGCACGAGTTCACTAATTTGACGTTTGAGCAGTGCCGAATTCACTCGTTTCCATGGTCACATAAATAACACGACACCGCTGAAACGTCAAATAATGAACCCGTGCATAGGTTCATTGACTTTATGAGAAAAATTATTTCATCGCAGTAATCCACGGCATGTCAGTGAAAAATAATACCTCCACTATGGACCGTTGCACGAGTTCACTATTTGACGTTTGAGCGGTGCCGTGTTATTTACGTGACCATGGAAACAAGTGAATTCGACACCGCTCAAACGTCAAACTAGTGAACTCATGCATTGATCCATGGTACAATGCACGAGTTCACTAATTCGACGTTTGAGCGGTGCCGAATTCATTAGTTACCATGGCCACATAAATAACACGGCACCGCACAAACGTCAACCACACAAACGAACCCGTGCATCGGTCCATTGACACACTGTTCCTTTACTTAGTTGCGGTATATTTTTAATTTGTGTTCCTAGAGTTGCGGTATCCGTTGTGTTCTTATGGGATCCTCCACTATAGGAACACTTTACCGTAACCTGGGAGGGAGAAACCAATACAAAATTTATGTACGTCATAGTGAGCCGAGATTCCGCTGTTACGAACTGTCACTGTGAGCCCAGATCTCAAACATTGGACTAACATGAAAAAAGCGCGTAACTGATTAAAACACATTTTCGTATTTCTTCAAAAGTGATAAAAATCGAATGAAAATCAATTCATGCACATAACGCAAGTAATTTCACGTGAGTACCATTTAATCTGATTGAACATAAAGCATTGAAAAACGCTTCGTTCTACTTTTTCCAATGAAAATGAATATTTAGTGCATAAAAAACTGTGGCCCTTTTTTCATGCTTGTCAGGAAAGATCGAAGGTGCACAACAAAAGGAAACTACTGATTTTCTCGAAGCCTGCCTTGCACGAGGGTATGATGCAAATTCAAAAAAAAATCGAACGAACAATGTAATAATAAATATAAAATATGTGTCAAATCGTACCTACCTTGATACCTTGATGGCTACAGCGTAGCATCACGCCATTGCCGGGCGTATTGTAGAGCTCCATCTTCGTCGGTCTTGGGCGAAACTTCTCCAGTTGCCCCGAACGTTTAGGGTCGCCAGGTCCTCTTCCACTGCGTACAGCCAGCGTATTCGTGGTCTTCCCCGAAGCCGCCGACCTCTACCTGGTTCCCTGCTGAATATTATTTTCGCAATTCTTTCTTCCGACATTCGCACTAAGTGACCAGCCCACTGAAGTCTGCCGTATTTTACACGATTGATAATATTCGCATCTTTGTACACTTGATACAACTCGTGATTCATGCGTCTGCGCCACACACCATTTTCGAGTTTCCCACCGAGTATTGTCCGCAAGCACTTTACGCTCAAAAACACCGAGAGCTTTCCGGTCTGACTCTTTCAACGTCCACGCTTCGTGCCCGTAGAGAGCCACCGGAAGAATCAATGTTTTATACAGGGCGAATTTTGTTTCTGTTTGCAAGCTGCGGGACCTAAGCTGGTTACGTAGTCCGTAAAAGGCCCTATTCGCAGCCGCAACACGTCTTTTCACTTCGCGGGAAACGTCGTTGTCACATGTCACAAGTGTTCCAAGGTAAACAAATTCTTCAACAACTTCAAACACATCCCCATCAAACACTACCTCAGCACTTACACCACCATGCCTGACTCTATCTCTACCTGCAACCATGTACTTCGTCTTGGCAGAATTGATGGTCAGGCCTATCCTCGCTGTCTCCCTCTTCAGAGGCACGAAGGCCTCTTCCACTGACCTGCGATCGATTCCAATCAGGTCTATATCGTCCGCAAAGCCAAGGAGCATGTGCGACCTTGTGATAATAGTGCCATTTCTTTGCACGCCAGATCTCCTAATAGCACCCTCAAGTGCAATGTTGAACAGTAAATTCGAAAGTGCGTCTCCCTGCTTCAATCCGTCTAACGTCACGAACGAGGTTGACACCTCGTCTGCGATCCGAACACTTGATTTCGAACCATCCAGCGTAGCACGTATCAGCCTAATTAGTTTCGCCGGAAACCCATTTTAAGACATTATCTGCCAAAGCTCATTTCTTTTCACTGAGTCGTACGCCGCCTTGAAATCAATAAACAGATGGTGAGTCTGCAAGTTATACTCCCGGAATTTGTCTAGGATCATTCGCAAGCTAAACATCTGGTCCGTTGTCGAACGGCCCTCACGAAAACCAGCTTGGTATTCGCCGACGAAGGACTCCTCGAGCGGTTCAGTCTGTTAAACAGGATGCGCGACAGAATTTTGTACGCCGAATTCAGCAGGGTAATTCCTCTGTAATTGGCACACTCCAGTCTGTGCCCTTTCTTGTAGATAGGGCGGATGAGGCCATCCAACCAGCCGGTGGGCAATTCTTCGTCCTCCCATACCTTCAGAAGTACTCGGTGGATAGACTGGTAAAGCTGCTCGCTTCCGTGCTTGAGAAGCTCGACCGGGATCTCGTCCTTCCCAGCAGCCTTACAGTTCTTCAGCTCGCTGATAGCCTTTTTAACCTCTCCTATGGTCGGTGGGTCCACAGCTTGATCGTCATCATCTATGTTCATCATGTTCCTCGCTACATTTCCATTCTCACCGTTCAACAATTGCTGAAAGTGCTCCTTCCACCTGGCAGCCACCGTCAGCAAATTCCCTTCTCGGTCATTGCACATGGCGGGCACTGGTACGGTATTGTGCCGCGCACCATTGACCGTTGCATAAAATCTCCGCATATCATTCCGGTTCATGCTTTCTTGTGCGTCAGCTACCACACTTTCTTCGTGCTGCCTTTTCTTTCTGCGGTGGATTCGCTTTTCTTCGGCTCTCGCTGCCCTGTACCGCTCTCTGTTCTGTCGGGTACCGGCCACAAGCATACGACTTCTGGCGACATTCTTCATGTCTGTCACCCTCTGGCACTCTTCATCGAACCAGTCGTTCCGTCTTCGTCGTTGACCAGTGCCGATCACTTCCCGCGCCGTTGTTGTCACAGCTTCGTGGATAGGGTCCCACAGGCTGTCGACGTCTCCAGCAACGTTGACTCTTCCCAACTTCTCGTCTAGATGCTGACGGTACTGCGCAGCTACCCCATCAGTCGACAAGCGTTGTATATTGAAGCGTAGCGTTCTGTGTGTTGCGGAACTCGTGACGCTGGATAACCGCGCCCGAATTTTAACTACAACGAGATAATGATCCGAGTCGATATTAGGGCCTCGGAAGGTCCTGACATCAATGACATCTGAGAAATGTCGCCCATCAACCAGCACGTGGTCTATTTGGGAGCAGGCATCGCCACTCGGGTGTCGCCAGGTGTGTTTGCGGATATTCCTTCTCGCTAAGTATGTACTTCTGATTGCCATCCCTCTAGCAGCAGCGAAGGTTACTAGCCGCAGGCCATTATCATTGGTAACGGAATGAAGGCTTTCCGTTCCAATGACGGGTCGGAAGAAATCTTCTTTCCCGATCTGCGCATTTGCGTCGCCGATGACTATCTTGACGTCTTGTTTTGGGCACTCTCCGTAGGCCTTATCCAGGCTCTCATAGAACTCATCCTTCATGTCATCGGGCTTATCGTTCGTTGGCGCATATATGCTGATCAGGCTGTAGTTGAAGAACTTGCCCTTCATTCTCAACACACAGATTCGGTCGCTTACCGGTTTCCACCGAATAATTCGCTTCATCTGCTTCCCAATCACTATGAAGCCATCTCCACGTTCTGCTCTGTCGCCACCGCTGTAGTAGATGTGGTGCTTGAATGAAGTGTTGGCGATGGGGTCCACCGCTCGGAATTCGCGTTCTTCGGTTCTCGGCCAGCGTATTTCCTGGATAGCTGCAACGTTCACGCCGACATTCCGCAGTTCACGAGCCAGGAACCCAACACGCGCGGGTTCATTCAAAGTTCTCACGTTCCAAGATCCAACTTTCCAATCGTTGTCCTTTATTCGTTGCCGGGTCTGTTGCCGTAAAATCAATCCGTTTGCTCTACTTTTGCCTTTCTTGGTTGGTGAAGAGTCTTTGATAGGCCACCTAACCAGGGTTGCGCTACCTACATCGTGCTAGAGGGGCTGCCTCCTCGATGCTGACACGATACAGCATCGTCCGCTTGTTCTTTACATGATGGCCACGGTCATAGCCATCACAACCTGAGAGAGACTCGCGAAGAGGAAAAATTTCAACGTCATATGCAGCCCAGATTCCCCTCTCACGAAACGTCAAATGCAGCCCACCGTTTTTATGGCTGAAAAAGTTAAAAGTATTGTGTTCAAAGTAAACTGTTATTAAAAACCTCAGTCGGCGGAGCAGTTTTTTCCAAAGTTGCTGATTAATCTAAGCAGAAGATTAATTATTTCTAATGTCTGCTACGTTTGCTGGCATGAAATTTCACTCAAACGGCTATTTATGATTCGATGTGATGCAAGCTCAATCATTTTTTGCTGAGAGGTTCATGTGAGGATTTGAACAGCATGCGCATAATTGGTATAAACACAAAGTGGAATAAGAAAAAAACTCAGCAATCACAGAAAAAGAAGACCGTCTTCGCGAGTCTCGTCTCAGATCACAACCATCCACCTTTATCAGGGCTTTGGACCTGTAGCTCTGGTTCTCAATAGTTTCAAGTTCTTTCGGACATGCTACTATGGTGAGCCGTCATGCGCTAGCGGTGTTGTCAAATCGTACACTTCAGATTAATTATCAGAACTGCAAGTCTGACAGACGTTCTATACGAACAGGTGTTCCTCAAGTTATCTTTCTGGAGTCAATATTGCTTATTGTTTTCACATTTTAACTCTGACTTACTTAAGTTCCGCTCCGCAAAAAAAAGAAAAAGATAGCTTGGAGAATTTTCCCTACGAATATCGTTTCGTTGCCTTCTGAAAGTACCTCAATATCGCAAACGTTATCCTCAAGTCACACCACATGCGAAAAACCCTAAAACCAATAATTTTGGTAGGCGGACCACCTCAGAAAGAAGCTAGGGGAGGAATATTTTAAAAACAACCGACTTTCCCTTTTACCGTTCTGAACTTGGGAACCAATTTTAAATTGGTTTATTTTCTCATTTTGCTGCACGCAAAACGAGCCCGAAATGGGGTGGTGAATGGCTTTCGAATGATTTAGAACATCCGAAAATTGTATTCAGTGAAGATTGATGAGCTTCCGCGATGGAAGATTTAATTTTAAAGTTTATTAACATGTGTTCGATGTCTTTGGGTTTTGGGTCTTTGAGCCCGAACCGAAATTAAACGGGTTGGATTTTTATGTCAAATACACACCCCTCTAAGTAGATGGCCTCGCAAAAAATCGAATCACCAGTAAAAGCAAATCCTTCCATCATTGGATTAGAATAAACCTAATAGATCGGAAAAAGTGATTTCTCTTCATTCATCTGGTTATATTCAGTGGAGCATGTCGAAGGGCTAAAAAAGCGAACCCGAGAATCGTTGAGTCAAGAGAAAATCGGATGCAAACATAAATTTTCCTCTTGCTCGACCAGAGAAGCGGAGAAAATGAGAAAGGGAAAAATCGTCATAGAAAAAGCATCGTCACCAACCCAGAGCCAGTAGTGTCCTCTTGTCATTCCGGATTTTTTTGTCCTAACCGTCAACGACGATAACGACTGGGACTGGACCATAAATTCTGGTCCAGTGAATTGCCATACATACATAAATTTTATCTATAACGTATGTTCGGCGGGTTCCCGTTGTTGAGGAGATGGAAAAGTATTAGTTTGATAAATTCATCTAGCAGTGGTATATACCATTTATTCTAATGTTTGAAATTTGTATCTTCTTCAAGAATGATTTAAAAAAACTGCCCCATAACTGTTGTTGACGATGTTGATACAGTTCAAAATCGTGACGAGAAGGTAAATTCAACGCACTCGCAATCTTGCTAATTAAATTATATGGCAAGACAAAATGAAATTAAAAAAAAAAAAACACATTTTTCTCAATTAAGAAACAACAAAATTGAAAATAAAGTTTCTCAATTGGACCTGGCTTGAAGCCCTTCTGTAAATCACCTAAAATTCAAAAAAAAACATCTCAGGAGCCAATTCCGACATTGTGAAAGGAGAACAAATTATTGCTAACTAATAGCGTAAAAGCTCAAAAACTTCCTATGTGTAATAACTACAAAGCGGACTGAATCGAGGTGGAAAAAGTATACGTTTTAAGAGGTAGACTTAAATAAAGTTTCGGTGATACTGTAATTAAAAGGTTTCAGGAAACACGTCTGCTTCAGCTTGCGTACAGATAACTTCTGATCATGTATTTCTGTTCTGTTTCATAGCACAGCATTTATATTCCTTTTTCTCTCTTAAACGATAGGCTCTCTTTCGAATATGCACTAACACAACAACTCCTAAGAATGAAAACTAATTCAAAATCTAATAGAATTCGAAATCAAAACTTTGACTATAATATTGAACGATTTAAAATTCAGAATAAAAATCAATAGTATACAAAATCTCCTTTACGTTTTTTCTTAGCATTTCTACTAGATTTTCTTGTTTGGTTCGACGCTAAATTAATCTCTTGCCTATTTATTTGATCTTCGATCGGAGTTTCTTCTCTAAAAATAAACGATTCCGCTGGGAAGCCATAAAAATCCGGCTCCTGATCTGAAATTCTTTCGTCATCTTCGACGTCAACCTCTCTCCTTGTCTTTCTAGAATTACTCTGCACATTCTCTCTGCGAATCACAAAACGTGAGCCAGTTGTACTTTTAGGAACGTCGGAAATTTTAATCTGTCGTCTGTGTGCCGTAATCATCCTGCCTCCAAGTGATATCTGAAAAACATTCGAAGAAATTCGTTTAAGATACGTTGCAGGTAACCATCGTCTAATGTCACTTTTGTTAGCATTTTTGTAAAAGATCAGGTCACCGCACTTAAGATTAACGAACTGGTCGTTGAAATTGTCGGTACTTGTAGAGACAGTAGGTGAATAGTCATCATGCCTTATTATTAAATTGTGTTTAAAATTAGATTTGGAATTAATCAAATCCAATAGCGTCTTGGGTTTATATGAAAGGAGTCTTTCAGATGGAAATCGTCCATCATCACCTTGACAGGTATTTCTATAATTTAAAAGGAAGTAGGAAACCTGTAAATCCGTTTCAAGTTTTTATCATTTCTGGATCAATGAGAAATTTTTTAAAAACGTCCTTTACTAATCGAACCATACGTTCGGCCTGCCCGTTGCTTTCAGTGTGATACTTTCACCCCCTGATTTTCAAAAAAAATCAACGAAATTCATTGAGTTGAACGGTGGCCCTCCGTCCGTTACCAGAACATCCGGTAAACCATATCTGGCAAATACATTGAGAAAAACCTTGATAACATTATTACTGTCCGTGCTAGATTTCATGTATTCCAGCTCGATCCACTTCGTGCAACTGTCCACTATAACCAGGAATGTTTTGTGATCCAAGTGAAAGAAGTCTGCGTGTACTCTGCTGAACGGCTTTTTAGTTGGATCCATGAAGAATAGGCTGCTGGTTTTGAAACGAGTGTCATCTGATTGCATGCTCTACAGCATTTGACGTATTCTTCCACATCCTTGTTCATACCGAACCAGTACACCGTTCTTCGAGCCAATTGTTTCATTTTGCTTATACCGTTATGGTTTCTATGCAGCATCTTCAAAACCTGTGGTTTTAGAACGTCTGGAATAATCACTCGATCCTGAAACAACACACATCCTTCTACTTCTTCAAGTTCCTGGTGGTGTGAATAAACATCTCTGAATCTTCTGTCAAGTCGATCCGGCCACCCTTGTCTGAGATAAGTCATGATTGCCACCAAAAAATCATCTCGAGTTGTTTCTTTTGATATTTCTTTACAATCCAGAGGAAATTGGTTGGTAAAATTTAAACTCTTCACAAACTCACGATCTAGAACTTTAGGAACAGGCTGAGGGAGGGGAAAACGAGAGCAAAAATCCGCATTTGCCATTTTGGAAGAAGGCCGGTATATGATTTCATAATCGTAAATAGAAAGTTCAATGACATATCTTTGCAGCCGTGTTACCGAAATTTGATTCTTCCCTTCCTTACCAAATATCCCAATTAAAGGTTTGTGATCAGTGTAAATCACAAACTTCATTCCAAAAAGAAATTTATGAAATTTCTTAACTGCACAAACAACCGCCAATGCTTCTACATGCAAAATTGGGTACTTCTTTTGTGCATCATTTAGGCTGAAAGAAGTAATGCAAATGGGACGCTCCTCTCCATCTATTATGTGTAACATCACTCCTCGTAGGTCATAGCTAGATGCATCGGTAGTAACAATAATTGGTTTTGAAGGGTCAAAATACTCCAACAAACATGGACGAAGGAGAAAATTCTTACATTCATTGAAAGTTTGTTCACATATATCTGTCCAAACGAATCTAACGTTTTTCTTTAAAAGTCCGTAAAGGCACTGACTGCGGGAGGAAAGATTGGGGATAAATTTGGAATAATAATTCAATAAACCCAAAAAAGCCTTAAGTTCTGTAACATTTCGTGGAGCTTTCGCTTCACGAATAGTTTTAATTTTCTGTGGACATGGTGACAAACCTTTGTCCGTCAGAATGTGTCCTAAATATTGCAACTCCGTAACAAAAAATTTGAAAGCGTGCACAATCTCAATTTAGAACTCATTAGTTCAAATTACTTATGATTTCGGAAGCATCCTCATAAAGAGAACGTATATGAAAATTTCTGAGAAACTAATTAAGAAAAAGTGGAAAGTATTGTTAAAAATTCAAAAATATGAAAGCCCCTGACCATGGATCCTCATCAAGAAACTTCCAGAAAGTAGATTATCATTCTTGCTTAACCCTCCCTATATTGAAGGGACCATCGAGTTAGGGAAATACCGAGTTATAGAACACAAAACCAGTTCAAATGCGCTTCAAGGGACCATCTGGGTAGCCATGAACCAATTTTAACTATGGTTCGCTAACTTCATATCGAAATACGGAATATTGAGTAGGAGTGTTGACTGTATTCAACAAATATGTTAAGTTGGCTAAAGTCCGTAAAACAGGAATAAGGGATTATACCTACACTTGTATAACACTCATATTCAAAGCTTGTTTAACAATTACATAAATGTAACGTTGCCACGATACAAATGCGTGTTATGAAAAGCATGAAACGAGCTCACCAATTGCCTATCCATCCTCCACGCTATGTGATTCTCTTTCTATTCCCAATTTCGAGAAAGATAACCACTACTCCTTTTTATCACAAGGACAATGACGACGACCTGCGCAGCCCGCATATAAAGACTAATCATCATCACAATGATGCTACAGTATTCATTGCAGCTCAAATGACCTCCCGACATTGTGTGATTGGGAAGATTTGTTGGGTCAGATATCGGCGCGAACCGTTCCGTCGTCAAAAGGTCAAACTTCGAGAGGAGTTGACCAACGTCATCACCATCGTCGTTACTTTGTCACAAGACCAAAAAACAAACATAACTCAATATTTATGTTTCACAGTGGACGTCCAAGCAGGCGATGATGCCGGGTAGCGACCGTGAGTGGGTGGGAAAACAACTCAATCGCATATGCTGCTCGTCTTTCTGTTCACCCCTCTTTCCGGGGGTGCTCGACAAACGACAGTCCAAGAGAATCTCATGACATCCTTTTTATTCCGTTTCTGTTATTTTTTATTCATTTTCCACTTTGTCATCAGATTAGTTGTTTGCTTTGATGCACGCGCTCTCGGCGCAATCCTCTGCCATCCAAGCAGACGTCCCCGACGATTGAACCTTGAAAGAGGGGGTGGACATTCTCTACTCTTGGTCTGTTGGTCGGAAGGTTGTATTACATTAAGCAAATTGGTCCGACGCTGGTGGACTTGGTTTTGGTTTTTGTGTGTTTTCCGATCAAATTGCGATAAAAGCGTTGTCGTCGTAGATCGTCGCTTCATGGTAAATATTTATTATTTGTGTGTTCTTTACATCGGCGAACTTAATTGAGCACGGAGAAAGTCACTCGGCGTGTAAAACAATAAAATTAAAATGCTGGACGCGGGCCGCTGAAGTAAGGGGGTGATGATGTTTTTTATCGATCGAATAAACATGATATAAAACCGACTACAAAAGGGGGAGTAATTGATAGAATCTGATTTGACTCTTCGGGGTCGTGGGAGTAGAGGAGGAAATTGAGCGTGGGAAATGGAATAAATTATGCGTCAGACAGGAAGGGAGACATCCGATGCTAGAACGTGAAATATTTGCGGAGATCCACTTAGTCCAATGAGCACCCCTTCTCCCCCAGAAGTCGCGATTTTGAATGCTCATCTTCATCTTCATATTTCTAAATACCTTTAATTTCTTCAGTTTTTAATTCATATCTATTATATAGGTGTTCTGTGTTAGGCAACACTAAATATATTTCCTAAGGAATGCGAACTGGATATCAAGAAGCAGCCAGGCTGCTGTCAAGCCTATATTTTCATCAAAATGATCCGAGTATGCCTTAGAGTGTGTGGTCATAACTTCGTCACGCTAAAAAAAATATACATTTTATGTGACACAAAAACCATCAACTGTTAAAAGTGTTGAAGAAAAGTTTTACTTGGTTTTATTGATGCATATGTTTTTTCAGATATTTGTGAGATATATGTTAAACCATATAGGAAACGTGAAACGCGGCAATTTAAAAGGGTCATATTTGAAGGCATTTTCAATGATTAATCAAAAATAAACTACTGGCTTCCAAGATCTGTTTTTAAGTAAGTTGTTGATAATTACAAGGAATACTTCATTAAAATGTTTATGATGATGAAGAGGTTCTACCATTTACTGTTACTGCCCATAAAAGCATAACTGTCCCATGTGGATTTTCGAGCCAACACCTTTTTTCATTGCAATGTTCATGTTTCAATGTATACTTTATTATGCATATAAAAATAAACGCACTTTGTTTGAAAATGTTGTGAAAAAATATGAAGTTGATGCAGTCCCATATTGAAAAATAAAGGCATAACAGTCTCTATATGAACTTTCAACCCACATAGCAATCATAAAACGTAAATTCTGTTCAAGTTTATATTTTTTCCTGATGAATATAAGCAAAATCAACCATCTGTACGGTTGTGCAAAATGAATATGGCATGCGAAAATGCACTAGAAAATTATGAACATTTGTATGAGAAAACAAAATTCAAACTTTGAGCGCTATTTTCTCAATGCCTACTTTTTCCATATGGGACAGTTATGCCTTTATTGGCAGTGTAGCAAGGCATCTGCCTATAGCACTGGAATATTCTAAAAAGCGATTTGATAAATTAAATTAATTAACTCATTACGCGTGGTAAAGATGGACAAATTATTGGTGAAATAATTTGATAAAGATTGTTTGAGATCAGTCAGTCTCTTGTATGAAGGGCCAAAAACGGTTGTGCGGACCCACAAGCAGAAACACTTGCACGACACCGCGTCAGGGAAAAGGAATCTTCTTCCAGAAGAAAGTTTTCACGAACAAATGCAGAATCAAGCTTTCAGTTGACAGAATACTCCCAATAGATGGGGTCGAAGAGCCCATCAATTTTTATGGAACACAGATTTTCTTTCAACAATTTTTGTATGGATACTATGGAAGACAGATTTTCTAACCTGGTGGATACAGATTTTCCATCAAAGCACTGGCAGCACTGCCACGAAGCACCAAAGACATCGATCCGATATGGGACTTGTTTAGAGGTTCGGTCGAAGTATCAAATTAGTGTTTGTGATTACTCCAGTTGTGAAGTGGTAGTTGTACAATGCCAACTTCGACCAGCCGAAAGTTCACGAAGTTGCAGAAGATGACGTCATGTTTGGCAAGCTGCGAACAAAAATTTTAATAGGCTCGACGTCACCATTAGCTGATCATCTTTTTCTTTCTATGAACCCAACCTGTACTATAGGACATTGGTATCGACCTCTTTCCCTCCCTTTCCTTGTCGTCACAAACATTCTCGCTCCCGCTTCGTCGAATCTACCACTACGAATGCAATTAACACGCCAACTGTTATCAAGCCATATCTGCGACAGTTTTCACATTTTATTGCACTACAAACTAATCACGTTGCACGCTAATACCGTGCTTTATGAATTCGGTAAATTCAATTCTGCCCGCAATCTATAGATATAAAATCAATGCAATTCCTATAGATATAGAATCCTCAGCTCAAACTGGGTGGTCTAATCCAGGCCAACCACCAGGAATAATTCATTAAAATTTTATGCCAATATTCACAATATTTACTGAGATATTTTAGTTTGTGCTTTGGCCCAATGCCACCCCAACGACGGTACTACGCGCAAAAACACCTGGGTAGGATAGTCAAAAGATTGTCCAACACATGATTCATAAAAAAAGGAATTACAAATATGATGAGGTTCGTCTTCCAAACAGTTCGGGAATGACTTTTAAAAGATGGCAGTGCCTGGATCGTCGTATGGATCGCGATAAATTGTTTGCGGAAACCGTAAGAACGAAAATGCAAGACTACGTAGATAAAGGATACGTTCGTTGTCCGAGTCGGAACTGAATACCACCAAGTCTCGTGATTGGTACTTGCCTGTATTTCCTGTGTTAAACCCCAATAAACCGGAAAAGGTAAGGCTGGTGTGAGATGCTGCTGTGGCTGCATACGGCGTGTCTCTGAATTCGTTACTACTGAAGGGACCTGATCTCCTGACGTCCCTCCTATCAGTCCTGGTTAAATTTAGACTGTTCCGTGTGGCGGTTTGCGGGGATATACGAGAAATGTACCTGCAGGTTCTGCTGAAACAGGATGTACGTCTCAGTTTTTTTTTTTTTGGAAGGACGAAAAACCCAGTACTTATGCTATGTCGGTTTTGCCATTCGGAGTATCGTGCGCTCCGAGCATTGCACAATTTGTCAAAAACACAAATGCCAAACAAATAGCGGCCGTTGACGCTATTATCGACAAACTTTATGTAGACGATATGCTAGTAAGCGTCGAAAGCGAAAAAGAAGCGATAGAACTTTTTAAAAGACACCGACACGTTAAGGTGAAACAGTTTTGAATCAACTTCTAAAATTGCACTAAAACTTCAAAGGCACAAATCTCGCAAAGAAAGCATCCAACAACCGTGCACTTTTTATTTTGGCTTTGTGCACTAGCAGAAAGCTTAAAATAAGAAGATCAGAAACGTTTGCCCACTATTTCTCCAGTTTTGTGCCTTTGAAGTCGTGAGTAGGGGCACAAGTCGGCCATTGTGCCGGCCATATTTGTATTCTGAGATGTTTCACCTTAACGCTTCCAGTGGACGATTTGCCCTTTGAAGGAAGCACCACACTAGACAACGGACTAGCATGCAACGCCCAGTGGCACAGTCGAAAAACTTTCCTGACGAAAAATTTTCCGGACTGAAGCGGGAATCGAACCCACACCCCTTGACTCGATGCGGCTAAATGCTTGGTAACACTAACCGCACGGCCACGAAGCCCACGGTTGCAAAGAACGTAAGAAAGATTCACGCTGAAGCGGGTTTGCGGGTTTTGAAATAAGAAACTGGATCTCGAATTGTCTGCAAGTTTTGCAAGCATTAGGAGAGTGAAAAACAGTGGAGAAAAACCTCAACATCTCTGGGGGTTTAGGCACCGAAAAAGTGCTTGGCATGTGGTGGAACACGTCTAGAGATTGTTTCATTTTCAAGATTCCTCCACGTTATCACCCGGATTTGATGTCTGGACAACGAAGACCTACGAAGCGAGAAGTACTGCGCACATTAATGATGATATTCGACCCTTTGGGGCTTATTGGTCATTTCTTGATGTACTTGAAAGCAGTTTTGCAGGAAATCTGGCGGACTTCCGTCGGATGGGATGATGCGATTCAAGAAAAGCAATACCAAATGTGGGTGGAATTGAAATACCAAGGTGCTACAGGTCCGCCACATCTATTGGGCATTCAAATGACGTGCAATCAGTGTTGTGAAAAACTCAATTTCTCATAACTCACGCTTGAGATTTATCATGCGTGAGTTGTCAATCACGCAACTCAGCAGTCAAAAAATCATGGATGAGTTGGCTCACCTTTTTGACTCATTGTCTGGTATTTCCACAGTTTACTCACACACGACAATAATTTCGTGTTATTCTGGTAAAATTATAGTGATCCTTTCTAACGTAAACAATAACATTCGGGTTTCACGAATTTTAGACGGGTTTTGCGACTTAATCATTTTTTACGGTTTGAGTTGATTGAGTGATTTTGCATCAAAATCTCAAGCGTGAGATTTGCGAAGCAGATCTCTAATGAGTTTGTTCTCACGGGAGAGCGTATTGATTTGGATTTGAGTGTGAGTCTATCAACACTGCGTGCAATTGCATGTTTTCGTCGATGCTAGCGAGACGGATTTCGCGGCCGTGGCGTATCTTCGATTCCAAGAGGGGCAAACCATAGAAACTTCATTGGTTGGATCAAAAACCCGTGTTGCACCACGCTTGTGTCATTGGATTGAGATTTGCGAATGGTATCGTACAATCACTCTCTATCAAGGTAAACAAACGCTTCTTCAGAACCGACTCAAGTGACGTGATCAGTTGGCTTCAATCACATCATCGGCGATATAGCCAATTTGTCGCATTTCGAGTTAGTGAAATACTGGAAAGCTCGGGAGTTGATGAGTGGAAATGGATTCAGACTAAACAGAACATTGCAGACGAAGGAACAAAGTGGAAACGTGTTCCGGACATGAGCAGAACAGGCCGTTGGTTCAATGGGCCAGACTTTCTCTAAAGACCTGAAGTGGAATGGCCAGTTAAGCAACAGAGTGCTCGTACATTTTATTACAGCGGAACCGGTTATCGACCCTCAAAGATTCCCTAAGTGGATCGACCTTCTACGCCGAACTGCTTACGTTTTCCATTTTGTCAGCAATGCTAGGACAACTGAAGATAAAAGAAGTACTGGATCGCTCACAAAGTCGGAAATGAGATTAGCCGAAAACTACTTGTATCGTCTTGCTCAGCGTAGTACCTATGCATATGAAGTAGCTGTTTTCCTCAATAGAAAAGTTTCGAAAAACTCACAGTTGACGATTCCAAAGAGCAGTTTGATCTACTATCTTTGCCCGTTTATTGACGAAGATGAAATACTACGTGTACGTGGTAGAACTGGCGCATGTCCGTTCATCGATCAAGACGCCGCCAACCCCATCATTCTTCCAAGGAATCATCACATAACTAGTCTCATTATACTGCACTATCATCAGCAGTATTACCATCAAAACCACACAATAGTCATCAACGAACTTCGACAACGATACAGTATTTATCATTTGACAGCCACGTATAACAAGGTTCTCCGAGTATGCCAACAGTGTGAAAACGATCGTGCACAACCTCAACCACCTGGCATGGCCTAAGGGCCCTATTTTATAAGTCGAGTCGATCAAAATGACTCGACTGGAGTCACTGTCGACCGAAAAATTCGCTCGACTCAGCTCTATCACTCGAGTTTTTCGACTGTTGTCACTCTATGTGACTGGATTACTATGGGAGTCGACGAGTGACATCTGAAATATGCATTCTTGCTTTGATCGACAATGAATACAGACGAGTCACGTGAATCTGCTCGATTTACAAAATAGGCCCCTTACCCTTACCACGTCTGGCTGCATATGCTCGCCCAATCACTTATATGGGAGTGGACTACTTTGGACCTTATGTAGTTATTCACCCAGCTAGGAGATGCATGGGAGCGTCTCGTGCGAATTGTGAAACAAAACCTCGCCAAACTGAAGCCTAACAGAACTGTATCTCACGAAGTCCTTGAAAACATGTTGATGGAGGTTGAAAATGTTGTAAATTCTCGTCCATTGACTAGTTTACCGCTAGATGATGATCAGTCACCTGTATTAACGCCCGATCATTTTTTATTGGGATCCAGCAATGAATTGCGTTCTTAGGTTCCGTTCAACGACAGCTCTGATGTGTTAAAAACCTGATGGAGGCATTCGCAGATCTTGGCAGACCGGTTTTGGAAGCAATGGCTCCGAAACTATCTCCCGTACATTACTCGGAGAACCAAATGGCTGTTAAACGCCCTTCAAGACATGACCTGCGCCACAATGTTACGCCAACTAACTCGGTCCATGGCTGCTAACCTGCAATTCCTCGATCACCCCACACTTCCAAGATCCTGCTCCACTTGGTCAAACCACCTAGCTCGTTGCGCTCCCCTTCGTCTTGTACCGGCCGGATTTGAGTTGAACACCATTTTTGCGGGATTGTTGCCCGGTATTCTCACAACGTGTCCCGCCCATCGTACCCTTCCAGCTTTGGCGACTTTCGTGATACTGGGATCACCGTAGAGTTGCGCAAGCTCGTGGTTCATTCTTCTCCTCCATCCGCCGTTCTCACATATTCCGCCGAAGATCGTCCTAAATACACGTCGTTCAAAAACTCCTAGCGCTTGCAGGTCCTCTTCGAGCATTGTCCACGTCTCATGCCCGTAGAGGACTACCGGTCTTACTAATGTGTTGTACATGGTACACTTAGTACGGGAGTGAAGTTTACCAGACCGCAAGGTCTTGTGGAGTCCATAGTAAGCACGACTTCCGGCAATGATACGTCTTCGAATTTCTCTGCTGCAGTTGTTATCCGACGTTATCAATGATCCGAGGTAGACAAATTCGTCCACCACTTCGAACTCATCCCCATCGATCGTCACGCGTCTGCCTATGCGAGCTCTATCGCGCTCGGTTCCTCCAGCCAGCAGATATTTCGTCTTCGACGTATTTACTGTTCAGCAACCACCTGGAACGTTCTTCCGACAATGTCCACGTCGTCAGCGAAACGAATGAACTGGCTGGATTTATTGAAGATCGTGCCCCGCATGTTGAAGCCCGCCCGTTTCATAACACCTTCTAGCGTAATATTGAACAGGAGGCCGGAAAGACCATCGCCTTGTCGAAGTCCTTTGCGTGTTTTAAACGGGTCCGATCCTGGCTATCAATCGGTGCAGACAAGTGGCCAACCTGTCCGGGCCCATTTTAATAAGTTCCGCTCCAATACCATCCTTTCCATCTGCTTGGTTGTTCTTGAGCTATTTGATAGCATCCTTAACTTCACCTATTGTGGGAGTTGGCACGTCTCCCTCATCCGCCGTACTGATGAAGCCATTCCTCCTGCTGTCTTGATCTTCATCCTCTGCGCCGTTTAGGGGTTTATCGTAGTGCTGCTTCCTCCTTTCAATCACCTCACGTTCGTCCGTCAAGATACCTCCATCCTTATCCCGGCACATTTTAGCTCAGGATTCTAATAATGTGTCATCCTCCAGGAATTTTGTAATTACCAACCAATAAATTTACAAAATCGACACCCTACCGCTCAACAAGCAGAAAGCTTGAAAATCAATTGAGCTAATAATCATCTGTTAAATGTACATTAGGGCGATTCAAATTTTAAAAATGTTCGAAAACCCAATCTCCCATATGCTCCTTACCATGCTTACCATAAAAAAAAGTGTTCTGTGAAATTTTCAGCTTTCTAGATGGTGATTTAAAGGTGGCCCAAAGACAATGTAGATTAATATGGAAATTACTATGGATAAATTTTGAGAAATGTTCCAAACACGCTAGTACTGTAATGTAAATAGAAACTTATCATCCCATACTGAAAACTCATTCTTCAAACCTTAATAAAGGATGTTGATTCTAAAATTTTATAATTTCTGGTTAATACCAAAAATGGTTTGATTAAATTCTCCCTGATATTTTGTGACATCATACAAACAAATTTTTAGAACTGATTATGTTTGTTTTAGATTTTTTTTAAATTGTTGAAAAACTTCTAGAGAAATATTTGGAGGAGTTTCTGTGCGATGAAAAATTTTTCAAGAATCTTCAGTTCCTCCTAAAAACTTTGGCGATCACTTCGGTACAATGACAAAAAAAACTACCCAAGTACACGCAAATTTCACTGATCACCATTTGTTATCTAGAAATTAGAACAACCTTAGAGTAAGGTGGGGCAAAAGTTCGACCTTAGTGGTATAATCAAAATTTCCAGGAAAATAATAGCAGATGAAACAAAACAAATACCATACAGCGAACCTTCAACATATTGGCTATAACTTTGCTGAACAAACTTGTGTCAAAATATTTACCCATTTTTAGTTATAACAGTTTCAAAATTAATTGTCTTAAACGAACTTTTGCCCCACCGGTGGGGCAAAAGTTCGAATCTAGTGTGGGGCAAAAGTTCATTGGCTAAAACACAAACTATCAATACTTTTATGCCAGGCATACTTTATACCAGCCGTAAACTTATGTTTGCCGAAAAATACACACTAAATTTTCATCAAAAAATGCCCAAAACAGGGTTAATTGTAATACACCCAAAAAATAGCAGTTTTTCGCAAAACTAAGTGAAAATGTAAAATTTTTGTGACATTTTTCGCACGATCAGGCAAATTTCACTAAATTTGAAGATAATATATGGATTTCAGGCAATTCGAAAATGTTTCCGTGAATTTATACATGGGTCGAACTTTTGCCCCGCAGATTCGAACTTTTGCCCCGCTATGGGCCAAAAATTGATTCCAACTATTTATGGAAAAACTAATGCACGTCAAAGCATCCTTATGATAGGCCTAGAAACGCCCTTACATAAAATATTGAAAAATATTTTATCTTCATTTGGTTCCATACATCGAAAGTTTGACCAAATATTACAATATTTACGTCGAAAAACAACAAACAGTTATAACTTTTCCAAATCTCAATCGATTTTTATGATATTTGGAGTGAAAGTCTCTTACTTGAATAGCATTCGAACCACCATGACATTTCTAAGTTTTGATTTGATTTGAGCTAAAAATCTCAAAAAGAAACTCTTGCCCCACTCGAACTTTTGCCCCACTTTACTCTACCGGTGGTAAGGGCAAGTAGTTTGGTATATTTTTGTCAAATTTGTTCAAAAAACTTTTCTGCAGAGAGCTTCATTTGAAATAACATTTATTTTAAGCTGTGTACTAGGCCGTCCCTTTTTTTCGAAAATGCGAAATGTTATAAGTTCGTCATTGTACAGTGCTCGTTATGGTAAGAAAAAAATCAGGTAAAAATTTGAAGACCGTATATGGAGGCTAAGTGGTCCCCCAGTCAACATTTCGGTTGGTATATTTTTTGCTTTACATCATTATATATGAATCAAAAAACTCGTATAAAATGCATGAAAACGCTATATACACACCAAAGTGGAGGCCATATACGCACTTCGCACGACTTTTTCAGACTTTCCATGGTCAGCAATACGATGCCACAAAATTCCGATAAAAATAAAAAAAAAGTTTTCAGTGAGGCTCGAACACCGGACCATTGGATCCCTAAACCGGTACCATACCACTACAGCACAGACCGCTACATGAATGAGTTGTGATTATTTGCCAACATAAAAGGAAGTTTGCTATACAGCACACACGCTTTGTTGTTCTTTGAAGCTCACCGCCAGAAGATACCGACCTCGGGTGGCAAATTTTGCTAAGTTATTGCGATTTCATTTGATGCTTATCTGCATTGATATATGATCTGTCAGTTTATACAACTTGATGCGATTCTAGATTATACTATTTACGGCATGGTTTGTTGTCAACAAAGTTTGTCGACAATGAATCGTAGTAGAGAATTATTTACAATTTGTGTTAACATTTATTCGTTTTGATTTAACATATTGTGCGATTCTGATTTTTGACGTATGAATATGAGATTTTTGGCGCATATCCTTATACGATACGTGGTTCACTGGGCCCCCAACGGCCTTGAAGGTATTAGGAGTAGATGACACCGTGCGCAAAATCTAGCTCGCTGCTCTAGTTCACACAGCATGATTACGAAATGCCACCAGTAACAAATTGTTCTGCGCGCGTTGATAATCAGCATAGAAGTTTGTTTTCTTTGGGATGATTCAAATATTACGTAACGCAAAATTTGCCAATTTTAGACCCCCTCCCTCTCCCACATAACAAACTTTGTATGAAAAAAATATTTTTTTTGTAAGGACCGTAACACTACGGAAGACCCCCTCCATCCCCTGATGCATTACGTAATATTTGAACGATCCTTTTGTAGTTATGAATTTTATGTCAGCGTGCAGTGTTATGAAGATATTCACAATAAAAAAAAAATTTTACTTAAAATGCTATGCTGATTATCAATGTAATTGTAATTGTAATTGTAATTGTAATTTATTAAACGTACGATATCCTGTTAGTTATACAACTTTTAATCGGGACAAGGAAAGCAAACAAAGAAAGTATTTACATTGGAAAGCTAATCTAATTACAAACAATGTAATTTGTTAATGAACTGATTATCGTTGAATCTAGTCCTGGATTCTTAGCGCTTGTTTGAATGTCGCTAATGACGGTAGTTGCGTGGAAGATCATGACCGAGGATGGCATTTCGAAAGGTGGATGTTGTGTCGAATCGATTTAATCTGAAGATAAATCGTAGCGAAGACTTGAAACATCGATGCAGCCTATCTTTCATTTAAACGGTGAGGCCGGGATAGTAAACAATGTCGCAGTAAGTAAAAACCGGCATAACTACCGCTTGTACCAGCTTCAGCCGAACTTGGGGAGATAGCACTGGTGTAAATCGACGAAATGTTCACAGGGTGTTATACGCTTTCATCGTCGTCTCGTTGACCTGATCCGTCCATTTTAGGTTTTTATCCATTATCAATCCGAGATTAACGACTTTGTCACTTAGGTCGATGGTCTCCCCGCAGAACCTAATTTCGAGACTAGGAGTGATCCGTCCTGCCTTGCAGAAAACTATGCCTTGGGTTTTCTTCGGATTCGGGAATAGGTTGTTCATTGTTGCCCAGTGTTCTATGGAGCCCAAATCTTCGTTGATACTGTGAACCAACCTATCTACGTCATCAATAGGTCAGGATACGTAGATCTGAAGATCATCCGCGTAAAGATGATACTCACACTTTAGCATGGTTGGTAGGCTATTGATAAATAAACTGAACAACAACGCACTGAGGCACGATCCCTGAGGAGTACCATCTACAAGAATCCTTTCTGCCGATATTTCTTCTCCGAGCTTGACCACTTGGCTTCTATCTTGTAAGAAGGACTCGATCAACTGGACAGCTGACTGGTCAAAACCGAATTCCCTCTGTAGCTTTTGGTGTAGCTTTGCGTGTCGTACACAGTTGAATGCCAGGGAGAGATCCACAAGTACCATGACAGTGCACGAGTTGGCGTCGAAATTGTTGTAAATATCATGTACAACCTTAACCAATGCAGTCGTAGTACTTTGATTCTTCCTATACCCGGATTGGTGCTTATCGAGGAGAGGCGGGTCTGCTGCCTGTAGGTATTCGGTTATCTGATGAAGTAGTATCTTTTCAAGTACCTTGGAGATGGCCGGGAGCACGCTAATCGGTCGGAAGTCCTTTGGTTGAATTGGACTTGCTGCTTTTGGTATTGGAGTAACTATGGCTTTTTTCCAGATATCTGGAAATGTGTGCGACCCTATGATGGTGTTGAAAAGATTTACAAGGAGTGGTAGTATGAAAGGACACAGCATTTTTACGAAAGATATGGGGATGTGGTCCGAACCAGTCGCATTAGATGATATCTCGTAGATCCTCTGTGAAACATCAGCCGCATCCGTATATCGAAATTCAAACCGTCGGCGGGTAGCATTGTTCCCAAGGACGTTGTTCTCACCGCGCGAAATTAAAGGTGATGCTATCTGTTGTGCTGACCGTTGGAGATTTAGATGGCCCTCAGCAAAGAACTGATTCAGCTGGTCGACATTTATCTGCGTATTGGCCACATTACGTTTGGGATTGTTGTGTATACCGTCTCTTTGGAGATTGCTCCAGAGTTTCTTTGCAGGTAGCTCAGGAGAAAAATTCCTGTCTGCATACCTCTTCTTCGCAGCTGAGATCAGCGTGCTAACTCTGTCACGTTTTGCGCAGTAGTCTTGCCATTGCATATCGCCTCTTGCTCGGTTGGGGTTCATTTAGTTCCAATAGAGTTGGAATGCTAGGTCTCTGAGTTTAACTGCTTGTTCGATGTCGCAGTTAATCCAGGGCGTGCGATGATCAGAGTGTCGTATTTCTCATGTATACCTAAATGAGCTAGTGTGCCATGCGATATCCCATATCGCAGCTCACAGATTTTGTGAGACACGAGATGCAGATACGTACAAAATATATCTTAGTGAGCGAGTCTCATGAGACATCTCGTGAGGCTCGTCGCATGCGCTTACTTGGAGTACTTTTTTGCAGTTATGTTTGCCTAGTACAACATCTCCACGGAAGCATACGGCTTCGGTCTATGCCTATGCTTCTTTGGTGGCCAGCACAAGTTTTTCAATTCAAATGCTAGAATCTTAACCGCGTTGAACCGCGTCAGTGCTTACAGGCAGTTTAATCCATAATTTGATCCCTTTCCCTTGCTTTTGGAACCTTTGGCAGCGAGTCTCAAATGCACTGTCACATTGAGATTTTCTCATGAGACGGCACATGAGCCAGTGCAGATGTGATCGTTTGAGCTAGTACATTGCTACATGAGATCTAAAAAAATGTGTCTCACCATAGCACGTGCTCAAGCGCGCGGTTATTTTTGTGCGCTCATGGCAAGCTGATCTCAAGCTCTTGATGTGAAGCGCGTATACATGATGTCGTATTGTGATCGTTTGCTCAGGCACATGTCGATCAAGGAGAAGTTGCAGTTCAGCAGTAACCAGTTCCGCCTTACTAGCGACGTCAGGACAGTTCAGAATTGGTTGGTGGTCTCTTGCTTGAAAATCCGCCTGGCGAACTTGGTCTACTCTACGGAAATTTCTGAAGGTTCGTCTTTGTGCAGGCGGTTTACGTACGATGTCGCAGACTTCACAATTGAGTCTGGAGAGTCGGTGACCAGAAGGTCGATTGTGGTAGAGCTGGTTTCCGTAATCCGAGTAGGGGGAGTATCCAGGACAGTCATGTTGAAAGTGTTATGCAGTCGTTGCAAACCGGTAAGATTACCGGAAGGTTGCGTGGAAGAAACGTTAATGTTGTAGTTTTTTTTTTTTTTTTTTGACTTTAATTCACACAAATAAAGTCAAAAAAAAAAAAATAATGTTGTAGTCTCCGACAATGTAGACCCTGTCGAAGTTGTACTCAAGCAGGTCAAGCAGAAGACTTTCGTATCTTTGGATTAGTAGTTGGTTGTTGCAAGACGGGTTGTACAGCACCACTACACCCACGTTGTAGTTGTCAACTTTTGCACTAACTGCTAGGTATTCCACTCGTTGAGCAATGGGAACAGCCGGGTCGAAAGAAGATTTGTTGACTGTGGTGACCTTGATATTTTTAGCCACATACAATCCTACTCCTCCACAAGTTTTGGAACCCCGTCCTCTCCCACAGGGTAGCGAATGTCGAATAAAGTTGTAGCCTGGAATCTTGATCGGTCCGACGGGTGCGCTGACTTTAAGTTTGGTCTCGCTCAGGCCGAAGAAGTGATACCGTAAAATGGGGTGTTAAGGGATGAAAAATGAATCATACCTAAATTTTGAGCAACTTCTAGTATGTCAATAATTGAACAAAATACAGTCCTACCATTCTCCCGACGTGTATATCAAAAGCCAATTACAATGAAGATGATCCTATGGCAGATTTCTGAGATAATCATAAAAATGTGTGATTTTTGACGAAAATGCAAAATGGGGTGTTAAGGAATTTAAGCTTTGTAAGTAAAACTATATTTTGCCAACAGCAAAAAAAAATATTATTTTGGTCAATTTCGATGATGTGTTCAATGTAAAGATGATATTACTTCAATATAATTCAAATTGGAACTCCTGCAAACGTTAACCGTTTTAATTTACCTACTAAATCTCTCACACATATTGATTTTTTTTTCAACCAAGCTATAAGTGCATCGCAAGACCAAGCTGAGGGTCGTGGGTTCGAATCCCACCGGTCGAGGATCTTTTCGGGTTGGAAATTTTCTCGACTTCCAAGGGCATAGAGTATCTTCGTACCTGCCACACGATATACGCATGCAAAAATGGTTATTGGCACAGTAAGCTCTCAGTTAATAACTGTGGAAGTGATCATAAGAACACTAAGCTGAGAAGCAGGCTCTGTCCCAGTGGGGACGTAATGCCAGATAAGGAAGGAAGGATAAGTGCATCGCACAATTGTCTTGAAAGGATTTGTATTCGAATCCTAGAATAGTGCAGAGCAACCTTGTCATGAATTTTCAAAAGAAGGATAATTTCAACAAGCTTTCAGTTTGCCTTTTCAATAAAGCACCACCCCAAATAACGGATTTGCATGTAACACCCAATGGCATAATCGAAAAAAAAAATCGTAACGAAAAGTTTCCAATATAAAGCGGAAATCGCACAAACTATACTACAATGTACTCAATGCTCGACAACACTTAACACATGACCACGAGTAAAAGTTTTCCAAAAAGAGATCGGAATAACCTTATATTATTATTGTTTATCTAGGACGTAGGTAGTTTTGAAAAAAAAAAAATCAATAGCTCCAAAACCATCTCATATAAGATAACCATTCCTATTTCCAAACTTTTCACCAATGCGAAGGAACAACTTTTGAAAATACTATCATGAAAACCCCATAGTTAGATTACTCAGTTTTTATCTTTTAGGTTATGGCCTTCAGTATATTATGCTCAAAACGGATTTTAAGTTTTCATCCGACGTTTCGGACATGAAAACTTAAAATCCGTTTTTGAGCATAATAGAGTGAAAGCCATAACCTAGAACATTACTATCACAGTCGTATCCCCAATTCAGTTTTAATCTACATTTTCCTAACAATTTTACCAAATTTTGAGATAAGTCTTTTCTGATGATATTCAGTGATTTACGAAATAGATCCCTTAACTTTCCATGCAGGTTAACTTCACGGAACAACCCAAAGCTATATTGAAATACATAACGGCATAAACAAATGAGTTTAGTAACTTAGAAAAGTTAGAATAGATAATCCCTTAACACCCCACTTATTTTCAAAACGAGACTTATTTCATAAAAGATTCTCAAAATCGAAACCCAGATATAATTTTAAGAAGTTTTTGTCTGCACTATGATCTCAATTAAATTTACTTTTCTTCTACGTTACTCGCGAATTTTTCTCAAATATATTTCATGGTTTTGTAGATGAATGTATTTAGCCCATAAAATTCGAACAAAATTTATTGAAAAGTTTTCAATATCTAGTAACCACAATACTTCATATTGTTAGATAGCTCCTATTACATAATGCAGCTCACAATCCTCCTAACAAATTGAGCATTTCAGATGATTTATATATCGATTTTCCACGTTTCTGTGATTTGTCAAACTTGACTGAGAAGTTCAATCCCTTAAAACCCTACGAGTCCTTAACACCCCATTTTACGGTACTGCTTTTTGTCGAGAATTAACTTAACTCCATCGATGTGTCGTTCGATGCCACGAACGTTCAAATGTCCAATTCGAAGGTGACTACCGTTGGCTGCCATGGTCATACTTGTGTTATTACTGATCGTTTATTTGTTGGTTCAGGTGAGAGCTATCCAGACTATCCGCAGATATGGCGTCAAAGAAGATCGATGACTCGTCCGCTGAAGTATGCCCGCCAATAGCCGTAGCTGTTAGTTGCAGCAGTTGATTGATATCTGAGATGGGAGTGTATCTTTTCTGATTAGGCAATCGAACAGACACTGAATCGTTTCGGATAAAGACCGAATCGATGAGTTTCCTTTGTTTGAGACGCAGCGCGAGGTTTCGGATTCTGAACGACTGAATTGACAGTACTTCGTTTAATGTGAATCTGTACTCCAAGGCAAGGCCGTAGTGAAGTACGGCGAGCTTGGCTAGCTTGTGGCTTCCAAAATACAGTTTGAGAACTTTTTCCTTCGCTTCTTTTTGCCTGAACACTACGACGATAGTTGGAGAGATAGAACGGTCGCTCCACTTGGATGGCTTACCGGAATTCTGAAGCCGTCGGTAATGTGTGCCTCCAGTTCGATAACTCCCAAAAAGTTCAAGACTCCTCGCACTAGGTCTTTGACGTTTTCCCCAACACGGTAGGGGATCTTGTTGATAGCTACTATGTGCTACCACGGCATAAATTAATTTTAGTACACCGTGTGTGCTACTAATGGCTTTTCATGCTCATATTGCGTACACTAGAGTAGCGAGCTCGATCTGGCCCACGAGGGTCATATACACCTAATACCTTTAAGGTCGTTGGGGGACCACTTAGCGTCCGTGTACGGACTTCAAATTTTTGCCTTATTTTTTTCTTACCAAAACGAGCACTTTACAATGACGAACTTTTAACATTTCGCATTTTCGAAAAATAAGGGACGGCCTACTGTGTACTGCGAAAAAAACAAGATTTTCGTGAGCATTTCAGGCAAATAATTTCCCAGGCATCGAGATAGACGATTACTTTTCTTCTCAATAGCAAGCCAGTCATCAAAAAAAATACCATAATTCATAATCTAAAAAATAATGCGCTCTCGGGCTAGGCATTGGATATAAATAGAAAGCGTTGTGTTTGGATGGGCATCTAATTCTTCCGAAAGAGGTTCACTTTGCGAAAAAGGACCACGTGATTATTGAGCTGAAATCGAATTCAGGTTAACTTCTGCGTTCATGAGTCTTCTCATGGCGTAGTGGTAACGCGCCCCAACTAGAGATCGGGGAGTCGTGAGTTCGATTCTCACTGAGAAGACGTGTAACTTTTTCGCAAATCTTCACATCAATTTGTCCATCTAATCCAATTGCAAATTTTATGTTATGTTTAGCTTTTCGATAGTTCTGATTCTCAGAAAACCACCCAATTTTCTTCACAGGATGATTATTTTTTTATGATTCAAGTCCTCTACATTTAAAAGTTGTGAAAGTATTAATTCTTATTATTTCAAAAATAGCAACTTTCAGTCATGTTCCAAATTTGAGACAAAACGGTAAATATTAAGGATATTCATATTTTTTTAATTAGAAGTATTACAAAACTTGATCCAATGAATGGTCCTATAGAAAAAAATCTTTTTTTGTCTCGTGATAACGACTAGCATGAAAATAATGGGGTTAGAAGCGAAAAGGTGTCAGTGACAAAAACCTAGTTAGAGAAAATCTGCTTCGAAGTTTTTCAGTTTTTTCCATTCTATACAAATTGTATGGGAGCCAAAAAACAAGTCGTCTAAGAATTATGTTATTTTTTCTATTGAGCGGAAATATCACCTGAAAATATCGTCAATAAGCTTGGAAATAGTAGAGTTTTTTTTATATACTCAACTTACACCCCTTTGTGTTTGGGCTCCTCAAACTCACTCACAATTCTTCAGGATTTCATAGGGTTGAACACATTTTTAGCTTCACTGAGCACAAAATATTTGCCAACGTTTGTCCTACCTATGGTTTTGAACAATTGAACAATTGAAGTATTAACACCGCTAACGATATTTTAGTTTTAATAAATCTTCGAGCTGTTTAGTGGAATACCTATAAGTAGTACTAAATTCGGTTTTTTCATTTACTGATATTTTAGTTTTGTCAACGGGTCCAATGGAAAATCCAAACAAAGAACGAAAAAGAACATCAGGTGTAAAAAGTAGAAAGAATTCGTGTACGCACAACACAAGAGTACGATGCGCACTGACCAATTACTCGCAAATCACCCCCTAAAAAACGCGGTTTTGAATGCTCGATGTCTTCATTGATTTCCCACCTTGCCTTATGTTACTTTTTGAACAGCGAAATCCTCTTAAAAGCTGACAACTAAATTAATATTTACTTAACACATTGTTAGCTTCCAAATTGGATATGCAAATTAGTGCGGTAAATCGTCTCTTCTCTCCTTTCGGTGTTGCTTTTTGTTGGTCCGCAAACTAACCGGAGCATTACCGAAACAAACCTCAAACAAAAATGTCAAAAACCTCACACGTTCGGCAGCCGCACCGAAGGAAGCAGCAGAATGTGATCAATACCAGAAGCCAGGGGATTAGCTTAATTTGATTCCTTTTCTGTGTGTTTTCCATGGGACTGTCCCGAACAGAATTTGATGTTTAACTTAAGTTCAAATTACTATTATGGAGTAATTATAATAGTAAAAAATTGTTTTCAAATTCTCACGATTTACTGTTCCCCTATTCTTATATTTTGTATCTCTAGGTGAAAATTTCATCAATTTTAGCATTTCGTAGAAGACCATTTAAGGGCAACAGAAATTGTACCGGAATGCATTCACCATCATTTAACAATTTTTGAAAAATTGTTGTGAAATTATTGATTACGCAACTCAAAACAGTTGAGTAGTGAAAAAGCGTTGCGTAATGAATCATTACAGCACTGGTTTCAGTTGTGTAATGACTATTCCCGCACTGTATACTTCAATGCAGGAAAGTAGGCCGTTTCATGCCAGATTGGCGTGATGAAAACCAGCCTATTACGATGAGAAATCGCAAAAAAAAACTTCGAACTATTGAAATAAAAAAGACGTAAAAAATAAATTACCTACAGAGATTTTTTTTTAAATTAAACAGATTTAAAACTTTAAATTTTTAGTCATTTTTCGAGATCTAATTAAAACTCGGGTATCTCTATCCTGCATTTGTATCTCACCTTCCGCATTTACACATCTTGTATGTTTTTCCTTTACAAACCTTAAATAAATCATGACAATGGTTTTGAATCGGTTTGTTCCCTTGGTCATCAATCAGCCGAATCGAAGAAGGCTGCGATCAAGTAATAGAGAAAGGCGACAAAGTTTGTAGGTACCACCGCCTTGTGTCGTGTCGCCGTTAAGGTTGAAGCTGATCGCTCCTTTTTGCTCCGACAGGACAAATTTGCGAATGGGAACAATACGGTGCGATCGGCCCTGCATGTAGAAGGGGAAGCCCATTATTAGGCGGCATATTACTGCTGTTTTGTAGCTATGTTCCTACAGCGTCAAATGGGCGAATTTGGATTTGAATTGTTTGGCAAATGGGAATAATTGGGAAACGATTAGGAAGCTACTGATATATTTGGAGATTGGTCTTTTGTGTGAGGAGGGCTTTCATATTCCGTGGTTGGGTGCGATATTTATAGGATGATGGACAGTTCAATGGTACACGGTATTTCCCTCTTTAAGGGCAAGGAATTACAACAAAAGATGAGAGTAGTTTTTGGAGGAGTTTGTCTGAAGATAAATTTATATGGCATCTTTTCCCTGCGTATCTGAGGTCACGTCTTAGGGGTCATGTGAAACCGATATGCAGATTACGCCCATAAGTTGGTATTGATTTATGTTGTGAAATATTATTAGTGGAAATGATGGTGATTCCAGAAATCATTTTGAAACGTAATCAATGATCAGCACACCTTATGAGGTTACCGTTTTGATTCATATTACGGACACTTAAGGCCACAGTGAAGTATAACCCAGCTTGGACCATACAAATTAAATCATTTTGTATGATTTTTTAGCGTTATCGAGCATCGGAAGCCCTTAACTTTCGGATGGTGGGTAAAGAATACGCGTCCGCAACTTGAATAATTTTAAATAAATCAAAACGTGTGGCCTTTTCATGATTCTTATTCCGGACGCTCCCTCACTTTTGCCTCATATTTCGGACGCTTTGATTCGAATTACGGACAGCTCATGTTAATCATTAATGGTACAGTCAAATCATCAACTGAAATCGTTCAACCACTTAAGAGACGTCTAAGGTAGTTGAGTATTATAAATTTGCAATTATATTTATGGAAAAACCTAATAAAACGAGCCTTGAAAATGAGAACTTTTGGACGGCGAAAATTGAAACATTTCGTGTGAAATGTTTCCCATACAAACGAGAGTGTCCGGAATTTGAAGCTGTCCGTAATATGAATCAAAACGGTATATTCTTTGCAATTTCTTATCGTAATAGGCTGTTTTTCATCACGTCAATCTGTCATGGAACGGCCTACTTTCATGCACTGATTTATGAACTTAATAGTCATAACGCAACTGAAATCAGTTTCGGAATTACTATTACTGAACGCTTTTTCATTACGCAACTGTTTTATGTTTTTAGTACACAACAATTTTCATAAAATGCAAAATAATGGTGAATAGATGAGATTTCTGGGTGATACCCTCAAGTGGTCTTCTGGGAAATTGCAAAATAGTAGTTTACGGAACAAGTTGCAGAATGATGATTTTTACAGCACGAGTCGTAAATTTATCCTACGAGGCATGCCGAGTAGGATAATTACGACGAGTGCTGTAAAAATCGAGTTCTGCAATGAGTTCCGTACAACATTTTTTTGCAATTTCATAGAAGACCACTTGAGGGTATCAGAAATTATATCGGAATGCATTCACCATTATTTTACCATTTCTAAAACATTGTTGTGTTATGGTTCATTACACAACTCAAAACAGTTGCGTAATGAGAAAGCGTTGCGTAATGAATCATTACAGCACTGGTTTCAGTTGCGTAATGACTATTCCCGCACTGCATACTTCAGTGCAGGAAAGTTGGCCGTTGCATGTCAGAGTGGCATGATGAAAAACAGCCTATTACGATGAGAAATTGCAAAATAGTGATTATGCAACTGAAACCTGCCTTGATTGTATTGATGTAATGATTCATTACGCAACGCTTTCTCATTACGCAACTGTTTTTCAGTTTACACAACAATATTTCAGAAATTGTAAAATAATGGTGAATGCATTGCTCAAGTGGTCTTCTTTGAAATTGCAAAAAAATGTTGTACGTAACTCATTGCGGAACTAGAACTTACAGCACTCGTCGTAATTATCCTACTCGGCAAGCCTCGTAGAATAAATTTACGACTCGTGTCATTCTGAACTAGCTCCGTAAACTACTATTACCGAACGCTTTTTCATTACGCAACTGTTTTAAGTTTTCATTACACAACAATTTTCATAAAATGCAAAATAATGGTGAATAGATGGAAATTCTGGGTAATACCCTCAAGTGGTCTTCTGGAAAATTGCAAAAAAATTGTGCGCGACTCATTGCAGAACTCGATTTTTACAGCACTCGTTGTAATTAGCCAACTCGGCTAGCCTCGTGCTGTAAAAATCATCATTCTGCAATTTGCTGCGTAAACTAGTATTAACTGTTAACCATACACGGCGTTAATTAGATTTAACGTGCTCGAAATGTACACGAATCACGTCACTATTGCATCTATGTGAAAATAATTAGTTATTGTTTTTACATAGATGTATTAGTAATGTGTCAATTTTTCAACACTGATATTCAGATCCCTTCTACTAAAAACACACATAAGAATACATAGGCTCAATTTTACCACATTGGTTCCTTAGATAGATTGTAAGATGTAAAGATATAAAAAACTTCCTTCCCAGCTCATGTTCCATTATTTGTTTGTTGAAGCTTTAATTGCTTTTCGAGCTTCAATGCCTTACAGTAGAAGATTACCGCCACCACAATCTTTGTCCCGTGACGTCCGTTTATTTTCTTCGAACCTATTCAAATTTGTGGGAGCGATACCGACAATTCTTTTCCCTTTCTTACGTGAATCGCCTACATACAGTTCCCATTATTTTCTTACAATTCACCTCGCCCGGACCTTTCTGTCCGGATAAGTCCACCTAAAAACCAATAATTTAACAGGATCAATACCGGGATTACCTCACCTTGTTTGTTGATGCAAACCCGTGTTTCTTACAGCCAGTTAGGAAATTCTTCATCTCCTCAGCAATGAAGCTAATTCGCCGAAACGGCCCAATCGTTTTCCTTGTAAATCAATTCTTTCTCAATCACCCATTTTGAAAGCTTTAGCAGGGTATGTTTTGCGAACAGCGAGAGCAGCGGGATAGCAATGGCTGGAATATCAATCTTGTTACTCAAACAACATTATGGAAATCGTTGTCTTCACTTTTTCGCTCGATGGAGCAGCTCGGCAAACAAACCACTAGGATCGACCCTCAAGACACGGGCTTCTTTTTAGCACAGTGTTTCTCAAAGTGAAGCCTCAATAGTTCGGAGAGCTACTTTCAAGATAGGGTGCCGGTGCCATTAGTGGACTACCTAAGCTATAAAAATCATAACGAAATAACTAAAAGCCTTAACAGATATCTTTTGGCGTCAACAGAAAGATTTTAACCTCTACTATATGGGAAAAACATAAAAAGAGTGATAAAACTATTTTTTTAACATAAAATCGCTTAAGCCACTATTGGTACACGTGTTCCAGTCAGTGCTGTAAACATTCGACACTTTGTGCAACGTTCGTTTCGTTGCCATGGTCAGCACTCACAGCACGAGCTTTAGAATGAACGTCGACAAACACAAAACAAGTGTCAATTGAATGTCGTCTGATACGAGGACATTAGCATAAATCATAAGTTTTGCATATAATTCAGACTTCGGATCATAAACAACATAAATGTTTTGATCTTGTCTGTTATGTCGAATGTAACACACATACAGTGAAAGCAGAACAGAAACAAACAAAACCGTAACGCTTCCTAGCGAAGCTATCGTGGTCAGCGGCAATCAATTGACATTTTTCTTTTCGACATTCGTTTGATCGCTCGTGTTGAAAATGTTTAAGGAAAGCGCTGCCGAATATCAGCAAAAACGTGTCGACTACCGTGACTGCTTACAACACTGGTTCCAGTAGTTGCGCTAGTGCTCCAGTAGTAGACGTTCGGCAATGATACAAGGAATTTGAAACAAAATGGTGATTTTTTACATAGGTTTAACATTTTTCCTTAGGAACAGCAACTAATATCTTTCGAATGAAGCATAAAGATCATCTCTGGGACTGTTCTTGTTTTTGATACATTCATTCTAAAAACTGCTTCCATCCGTTGATCCACTACTGGAACACGACGGCGACTATTGGTGCTAGGGAGCAAATTTTTTGCGTTAACTTAATTACTAATATATAACTTTTTGATAAAATAAAAAGCTGAAATTTGGCAAATCAACTACACTAGAGGCGATCTATCCACCAAAAATAACTCATATCGTGATTATCGAAAAAATGTACGTTTTATTCCATAGCTCAATCTACTGGTACATTACAAGTATTGGTACCGGCACCCTATTAGCATTTTTTTTACAGAAATATAAAAGCTTCTTTCTTGAAACATGGAAAGCTTCCTCGTGAAAGTTTGGAAATTTGGAAAGCTTTTCTCCAAACACTTTGAAAGCTTTTTCCAGAACCTCAAAAAGTTACTCACTTTGTTAAGAACGTTTCTGAAATGTTTCATTGATCCTGAAATCTGCTATCTACATTGTTAATCAGACTACTTACCTAAAAGAAAATTACTACGTAGAAATATGTAAAACCTACTTCAAGAAGCGTACATAGCTTCTTCCTATAAGCTTAGAGATCTTATTTCCAGAAGCTTGGGAAGATTATTCCTAGAAACGTGAAAGCATCTACTACAAGATCTTCCAAGAAGCTCTGAACTCTTCTTCCTAGAAGATTGGAAAACTTTTTCCCGGAAGCTCTCATAAATTGTTCCTAGAAGCTTAGATGTTTTCCCCGGAAACTTGAAAAGCTTCTCCACAAAACATTTGAAAAGATTGCCACTTCCTAGAAGCTTAGAAAACTCTTTTTCATAAACTTGGAAAGTTTCTCAACAGCTTCCAAAAGTTCCTATCAGATCATGAGAAAAACCCTTGTAAAGTTAATTATCGAAATCTTGAAAAAATCTACCCACATGCTTCAAAAGCTTGTTTTCAGAATGAGGAGGACCAGTGGCGCGGGAATTGGATAGGACAGGGAGGACATCTTCTTCATCTTCTTTCTGGCGTTACATCCCAACTGGGACAAAGCCTGCTTCTCAGCTTAGTGTTCTTATGAGCACTTCCACAGTTATTAACTGAGAGCTTTCTATGCCGATTGACCATTTTTGCATGTGTATATCGTGTGGCAGGTACGAAGATACTCTATGCCCTGGGAAGTCGAGAAAATTTCCAACCCGAAAAGATCCTCGACCGGTGGGATTCGAACCCACGACCCTCAGCTTGGTCTTGCTAAATAGCTGCGCGTTTACCGCTACGGCTATCTGGGCCCCATGGGACATGTACTACGCATAAAAACACCATGATAAGACAGTCAATGAAATGAATGATGAAATAAATTAAACTATTTATCATCTGTTCAATATATCAATGTCGTAATTATTCTGATGGAGAATGGAAGACATGTTAAGGTTTTTCCATTGTTTACTCATGCCTAGTGAAGCGTAACATGGTTTGTGCATTACCTACAGAAAGTTCTGACTCGTGCGAAGTATGGTTGAGAATATCTTTAGTGAAAATCTTGGGAAACTAACTGTAAGAATTGTTATCAGAAACTTCTTCAAGCCTGATTTGCTGCTAAAAAGAAATCGTTAAAGAAATGTTGGTCAATCGTTCAAAAATGATTGGATTAAATGCGCATTTTTAATTTGAAGCATTTTGCATAAATATATTTAGAGCAAATTATGAAGATTTTTTAAAAGATTTTGTTTTTAAACATTTCCTATGAAAAGTTTCTCATGAAATCCTTTGCGATTAGTCAGGTTGCTTCGGTGCATAGAAAAAGAAGAACAAAAATTAACTGAATGTTTCCTGTTCATCCATTCGTTAACAACCCAACTGGTTGTATAGGCAAGCTGTTTGTTCTACTTTTGTCTAATTTGTTTAATAAACTTGTTGGAAAAATTTAAATATAAAGGATACTCTGTTTTTGGATATCTTTATTCCTTATAAATTGAATCCTGATGCAAAATTGTACAGGCTCCGGAGACTATGGCTGGTTCAACAGGCTCTTCAAGAATTTCGTCTCAGATTCCCCAAGGATAAGTTTCAGGAATTGTTATAGTAGAGTAAAGTGGGGCAAAAGTTCGAGTGGGGTAAGAGTTTCTTTTTAAGATTTCTAGCTCAATTCAAAACAAATCTTATAAACGTCACGGTGGTTCGAATGCTATTCAAGTAAGAGACTTTCAATCCAAATATCATAAAAATCGATTGAGATTTGGAAAAGTTATGGCTATTTGTTGTTTTTCGACGTGAATATTGTAATTTTTGGTCAAACTTTCGTTGCATGGAACCAATTGAAGATAAAATCTTTTTCAATATTTTATGTAAGGGCGTTTCTAGGCCTATCATAAGGTTGCTTTGAGGTGTATTAGTTTTTGCATAAATGCTTGAAAACAATTTTTAGCCCATAGTGGGGCAAAAGTTCGAATCAGCGGGGCAAAAGTTCGACCTATGTATAAAATAACGGAAAAATTTGCAAATTACCTAAAATCCACATATTATCTTCAAATTTAGTTAAATTAGTCTGATCGTGTGAAAACTGTCACCAAAATTTTACATTTCTACTTGGTTTTGCGAAAAACTGCTATTTTTGAGTATATTACAATTAACCCGGTTTTGGGTAATTTTTTGATGAAAATTTAGTGTGTATTTTTCGTCAAACTTAAGTTTACGGCTGGTGTAAAGTATGCCTGTCATAAAAGAATCGACATTTTGTGTTTTAGCCAGCGAACTTTTGCCCCACACTAGAATCGAACTCTTGCCCCACCGGTGGGGCAAAAGTTCGAATAAGACAATCAATTTTAAAACTGTTATAACTAAAAATGGGTAAATATTTTGATACAAGTTTGTTCAGCAAAATTATAGCCAATATGTTGAAGCTTCACTGTATGGTATTTGTTTTGTTTTAACTGCTATTATTTTTCTGGAAACTTTGATTATACCACTAAGGTCGAACTTTTGCCCCACCTTACTCTAATATTACTCAGAATCTCCTAGAGGCGATTTTTCAAAGGATGCTTCAAAGAATTTCTTCAGAATTTGCCCCAGGAAATCAATGAAAACTCCAAAGCTACTACCTCCAGTAATTTCTTCAGAAATTATTATGTTTATTTTTTCCAAAACGATCCTAGAATTTCCTTCAGATATTTTTCACTAATCCTTCAACCGAATTCTCCAGTTGTTACGCTAGGAGATCTTCCAAGGATTTCTACTAAATTTCTCCCGAGGACAGTGATGAAAAGTGGCTAACATTTCTGCTGAACTACAACACAAACAAAACCAAATGTTCCCGAGCGTCTGAGTGATGATTTACTCGCATCTGTCGTGCTCCCGAGTAATCGAAGCTAAAGTGATTCGTGAACGTGTTCGGAGCTGTGCAGAGTCAATTGTGCTTTTGAGAATCAAGCTGCTTCCTCTCCTAGGTTTATGGTTTTCGAGGGGTTTTGACTACAAATTGGTAGTTTACTATCGATTTGATGGTTATGCAATTAATTTGTCTGTCAACACCATAATAAATTACACCTTGCTCGGTTATTCGCTAGTAAACGTTCCCGCTACTTTTTTGACATGTTCGCCCGACCTAGTCTGTTCGGGAGTCTGTAGTTTTTGTTATGCGTTGGTTAACACTCGTGAGCTGCTTCGTGATGCGAACTTTCCAGCAACGCCCGAGGAAGCCCACAAAGTTTTATTTCAGAATTTGAGAATAATAGCTTAAGAGTTTTTATTTTCTCAAGAAACCCTGCAAGAATTCTTCCGCCTGTTCATGTGCACCCACGTGTCCTGCAAGATATCCAAAATTTCACGAGAAGTTCTTCGAACATATTTTTTTCTAAGAATCTCTCCATTTCATCCAAGTATTACTCCTGCAGTATTTCC
Source organism: Aedes aegypti (assembly GCF_002204515.2). Classification (NCBI taxonomy): domain Eukaryota; kingdom Metazoa; phylum Arthropoda; class Insecta; order Diptera; family Culicidae; genus Aedes; species Aedes aegypti. The sequence continues at coordinate 372,294,611 of NC_035109.1, forward strand.
AAAAAGTTGCTCAAATACCCATGCAATCTTCAAAAGTTTATTTAACCCTCTCGTTCCCACAACTTCCAAAAACATTACGAAAAAAGCGTTTTTCTAAAAAAATACTTTAACAAACCATGTTGACAAAGGTCTAAATTTGTCGAATCCGGTTTAAAAATTTTAATTGTTTTTTCAATATCAAATTGACTGTTTATCAATAGTTTCACTATTCAAACAGTTAGCTGACTTTTGAATTAATCTTATGAGTTGCTATTACTATTGCTAAGTATTCATCTAAATCGGTTTGTCTCAAGTTCGTCGAAAACTAGTGGAACTCTGGAACTACCATGGGAAAGAGAGGGTTAAGCTTTTACACCAGTTAGGGCAATTCGCCTAATGTGGAGCGGCTTAAAACCTCGCCTATTGCTGAACAGTCCATGTATTCTTTATGGCGTGTTCAACAATTGGCGAACTACCCCAATACTATAGAAATTTCTCCGATCAATCCTGCACAAATTTCTTCTATCCAATGTTTCTCGAAAAATTGTTTTAGATTTGATTGATTTTATCCATGTAAGATTGACGGATTTTATCTATGAAATCTCCTAAAAATTCTTCGAAAGTACAGGATTTCTTTCAGAGATCCTTGTTCATCCTTAATGAACTTTAAAATTCACACAGGTTTTATCAGAGGTTACTTGAGGATTATTGTAATACTCTACGTAGTAGGTACTATTATCTTTAGTAATACCCTACGGATTTGGTTTCTGAAAAAAAAATCTTGGAGACCTGGAGACATTTTTGCAAGAATTTCTAAAAAAAACTTTCAAAACTTACTCTGGAAAATCACATAGAATGGAATGGAGGAATTTCTGTAGAAATCTTAGAAAGAATATCTGCGGCAATTGCTGAAGTTATCTTCAGCGGAAATCATTAGTTGAATCACAGACAATCCCCAGAAATTATCTGGAGAAGTTTTTGATTGAATTTTAGAAGATGTTTTGCCCAAGAATCTTAGAAGATGTCCCAGGGAAATCAATGGATGAATCCCAGGATAAAATTTTGGATGAGTTAGGACTATCTTAAAAAAAATCTTACAGAATTCTTGAAGGAATTCCAATGATTTCTGAAATAATCTTAGGAGAAATTCCATTTCTGTAGTATTCCTTGGTTAAATCCAGGTTGAATTCTTGAGGTATCCCAAACGAAATTCTTTGAGAAGTTCCCTAGGAATATTCGTGGAGAACTTCCTTGGGCAATAGTTACTAAATGTATTCCTTTAGAAATTTCCGGAGTAATATCTGAGCATACCGTAAAAAATTTCTAATGAATTTCCTAGAGAATACATAAAAACACATACACAATACTTGTTGTGACATTTGTTCTAAAAAAAAGTCTTAGATCTTAGAGAAATATCTGCTCTAATCATATGAAGAAACCAACTCTTATCTCTTGCCACCTATTTTGTTTTCTAGGTTACTGGTCAGTCTTTTTTTGAGCTTTTTTTTAATCCTTTCAGGTTTCTTTTTTCAGGCAAGAGGTTTCTTCTTCTTCTTCTCTCTGGTGTTACGTCCCAACTGGGACAAAGCCTGCTCCTCAGCTTAGTGTTCTTATGAGCACTTCCACAGTTATTAACTGAGAGCTTTCTATGCCAATTGACCATTTTTGCATGTGTATATCGTGTGGCAGGTACGAAGATACTCTATGCCCTGGGAAGTCGAGAAAATTTCCAACCCGAAAAGATCCTCGACCGGTGGGATTCGAACCCACGACCCTCAGCTTGGTCTTGCTGAATAGCTGCGCGTTTACCGCTACGGCTATCTGGGCCCCTCAAGAGGTTTCTAATATCTTATTTTTAAGGTCCTAGTCCCTGTCAGCTCTGTGAACAAAAAAAAAAACAATGTTTTAGTCTTATGGTAACGACTGGCACCCTTTGTGTTTAAGCCCCTAACTAACTTCCAATTTACAGCAGGATTCCATAGGGTTAACATTTTTCATTGCTCCACTGGGCACAAAATGTTTGTTAACGTTTGTCCTACCCATGGTTTAGAACGTGGACGCACATCTGATGAAGACCTTCCTTAGCCGAGTGGTTAGAGTCCTCGGCTACAAAGCGAAACCATGCTGAAGGTATCTGGATTCGATTTCCGGTCGGTCCAGGATTTTTTCGTAATGGAAGTTTCCTTGACTTCCCGGGACGTAGAGTATCATCCTACCTGCCACACGATATATAAATGAAAATATGACAACTTCTTAGAAGCTTGGAAAATTTCTTTCTAGAATCTCGGTAAGCTTCTTCCACTATAAATTTTGAAAATTTTATCACAGTATTTTGCTGTGCTTAGTCTTAACATCTTGGTGAACTTTTTCCTAAGCTATTGGCACTTCTCTGCAGAATGGCATTTTTTCTCGAATGCTTTGAAAAACTTCTTGCTAAATGCTCGTAAACCTTAACATTTGAAACCTTGAGAACTTTTTCCCAGAAGCTTGGAGGCTTGTGCTGAAGTTTGAAATAGTTTTGCTGAAAAGCTGTTTCACAAAAACATATACAGTATGGCCCAGACAAAATCCGAAAAATGTTTGAACGTGAACTTAGCAACCACAAACGTTATTTTCATTGTTTATGCGAGTGAATGTTATTTCTCATTACTGTAGTACCGTAAAACGGGGTAACTTTGATAGTTTTTTCGAAGAAAACTTGAATATTTATGCATGCTGTTTCAAATACTTTCAATTCATATTTTTAAAACAAGTACTTTTTTTTTTATCTTTATTAGAGTGTATTTTAACGCACGAGGGCTAGTTCTACACTTAATAAAACAAGTACTGGTATCCTAACTATCGATTCCAGTTGATAGATTTCCAATAGATTTATTCTTAATGGATATATAATTTTTCATATAATCGAAAGTCGGTTTTCTGTTTTGGGGTAACTTTGATAATGGAGCATCACTCGAACAAAATTGAATGCATTACAGAACATTTGTAGGGCGTTGCATATCTGTAGGCGTTTAACGCTATATGGAAATTTCTGACTTAGATTACAAAAATGGTCCCAGTTTGTAAAAATAGTATTCGCTAAGAGTTTTGAAACCGAATTCGAGTTCTACTATAACTAGGCTATCAAGTATAAGTGACGAATTCATTATGACTTCATCAAATAGTGATCGTAGAACAGATTGTTTGAGAGCATTTCAAAATTGCTAAAATCTTATAAATTTTCAATATTTCAATATAAATCCTCAAATGTACTTGATTCCAACGGAAATAGCTTTAACACGAAGGGTCATACTAATACTCTTTACTTTTGCATTCGTTTTTCCTAACAGATTAACAGGAACTTTGTTATTTCGTTTAGTATGTTGAGAGTCTCGCATTATCAAAGTTACCCGCATTATCAAAGTTACCCCGTTTTACGGTATATTTTACATAATGTACTGAAGCAAAATAGTGTGAAGGATTTGATCGCTAAAAGTAAAAAAAAAAAAAAAAGTTTCGAGCAAAACAGAGCCGCGTATAACACTTAAAGATTCAAACATGGCTCTCCAGAATGAAATGTTTATTCTAATATATTTTTCAGTCTACAACGGTCCAGGCATGAATCCATTCTATCATTTGATATGGGCGAATGTTTGAGACAAGATCTGTGAAAAATGTCACCTCATCGTTGACGTTTTTAAAGCTTTCATCACAGATATATTTAAATTGCATGATAAAATTTGAAAGTATGCTTCCAATACCATTCTAGTAAGGAGAAAGTAACAAGTAAAAAACATGTCCAAAGCAAAAAAGCGTCTTAACATATTCAACAATACAAATAACGAATTAAAGTTTTGTTTCATTTTCATTTTCTATATAAAAACTGCAATAAAACATGCTATGACAATTTCCGCATTTTGTTATCGGTCATACTATAGAGCTTCTCCCCAGAGACTTGAAAAGTATATTACTTCCTCGAAGCTCTGAAAACATTCTCTGGGTATAGTTTCGTTTCACCTCAGAAGGTTAATTTTTTTCCAGACCAATCTTTCAACAACTTGGAAGATTTCTCCTCAGAAGCTGGAAATAACATCGAGAGTTGAGCCAAAATCTTCGAAGATATCTTTACAAAAGAGGAATCTCTCAAGACTCCCTTCCGATAGCTTGGAGAATATCTTCTCAATACCGTAAAACGGGGCGAAAAGAAACAAAGCGACCTTCAGTTAAAAATGTGAATATTATGTAATGATAACCTTTGAAAACCTACTGAAATACTTTTTTCCCATTAGTTGAAAAGCAACAGAGTACCGCTAGACTATTTTCAAATTAAAAATTTTGCTACATTTCTCATTAAAAAATTGAGAGGAAAATATCGAAATCTCAATCATTTTTGATAGCTTGAAACATCCGCCATTTTTGCTGATTTCAAAAATGATCGAAAATTGATCTTATTTTTTAAAAAAATATTTTTTTTTTCTTCACTAAGTAAATACATGTTGATATTTCTTCTAGATGCACTTAAAAATGTGTTTATTTTTCCATTAAAATGAAAAAAGTATTGATATTTACTGAACAGCGTTTCTATTCGCCCCATTGCGGGGTGGATAGAAACATACAACATTTTCATAAATCTTTGTACGATATAATTTTTATTTTTTTTTAGACCCCAACTTAGCAAAGGAAGACGCGACCCATATTTAAGGCTAATAAAATTGGTTTTTATCCGCACGGTTTAAGTTGTACACATTCAAACATGTCGGAAAGTGTTTCTATTCGCCCCATTTTACGGTAGCGCTGAAAATTTCTTCTCCGAAACTTAGAAAGATTCTGCTCCATAGCTTGGAGATCTTCCCTGCCCACTTAAATTAGTTTACGGATTCCTGTAAAATCTCAACAGCTGAACAGTTCGGTGAAATAACTTAACGGAGTACGGTAAATTTTTACAGTAATCGGTGAAAAATCACCGGAATCCGTAAAATTTCGACGGAATTACGGTGTTTTATTTCACCGAACTGTTCAGCTGTTAAGATGACGGTGAAATTCACCGATTTCCGGTAAAATGAGCTTAGTGTGTGAATCTTAGTAATTTTTTTTCGAAAAAGCTTGAGGAACCCCACAGGATCTTGTAAAACGATTTCCTTGAAGAACTTTGTCCTTAAGCATTAAAAGCTTTATCCTAAAAGCTTAGAAAGTTTCTTTTCTGAAACTTGGAAAGTTCTAGGGAGAAACTTTTTTTCCGAAACTAGAAAAAAATCTTAGAATCTAGTAAATAGCCTTTCCTAAAGCTACTTCCCTTATTTCTGGAAAACTTCTTTCCTTAAGCTTGGAAAGTTTTTTCCGTGAATCTTAGAAAGGTTCTTCACTGAAGCTTGGAAAGCTTTTTGGCAGATACATAAAAACCTTGTTCGCTGAAGCTTGGAAAGCTTCTTCGCTGAAGCTTAAAAAGCTTTTTCGATTATGCTTGGAAAACTACTTCACTGACATTTGGAAAGCTTTTCTCCTGAAAAACATCTACGAACTGTTTAGTGGAATCACTTGTAAGTAATTGAAAATTGAACTAAGTACTATTTCATTCAATTCCACTAGAAAGCGTATCCATTGACCGATACCAATGTGATATTATAGCACATTGGACCGATACGTGTATTTCTACCTTTAATATAAAGCCGTCTTCAGTGTCCTGTACTAGGCTCGTCGGTAAAAATACGCGTATCTGTCAGAAGAAACTAACTCTAGTAGAATTAAATAGTATAGTGCTAAATTCTGCTGGAGACTGCAATGATTCTTCCCTGATACTTTGTCCTCGAAGCATGCAAAACTTCATTCCTGAAGCTGGAACGCTTCTTCCCTTGATAACTTTTTTCCTGGAGCAAGCTTTTTTCTGAAGCATGAAATATTGTTTCATAAATCTTAAAAGTTCTTTTACTTATTACTTATTTGGCTTTACATCAATTATCTTGAAAAGCCTCGCCAACAATATTTCGCCAATTCCCTCGGTTCATGGCCGCTTCTCTCCATCCTCGATTGTGACCCACGCTCTCCAGGTCCTGGTGTACCTGGTCAATCCACCTAGCTCGCTGCGCCCCACGCCTTCTTGTTCCGACCGGATTCGTGGCGAACACCATCTTTACAGGGTTGTTGTCCGGCATTTTTGCAACATGCCCTGCCCAGCGTATCCTTCCAGCTTTAGCTACCTTCACGATACTGGGTTCGCCGTAGAGTTGAGCGAGCTCGTGGTTCATCCTTCGCCGCCACACGCCGTTCTCCTGCACGCCGCCGAAGATCGTCCTTAGCACTCGGCGTTCGAAAACCCCAAGAGCTTGCAAGTCCTCCTCGAGCATAGTCCACGCCTCATGCCCATAGAGGACTACCGGTCTTATGAGCGTTTTGTACATCGTGCATATGGTGCGGGGGTTAATCTTTCTTGACCGCAGGTTCTTCTGGAGCCCATAGTAGGCACGACATCCGCTGATGATGCGCCTTCGTATTTCCCGACTAACATTGTTGTCAGCCGTCAACAAGGATCCAAGGTAGACGAACTCGTCCACCACCTCGAAGGTATCCCCGTCTATCGTAACACTGCTTCCTAGGCGGGCCCTGTCGCGCTCAGTTCCGCCAACCAGCATGTACTTTGTTTTCGACGCATTCACCATTAGCCCGACTCTTGTTGCTTCGCGTTTCAAGCGGGTGAACAAATCTGCCACCGTTTCAAATTTTCTCCCAATAATATCCATGTCGTCCGCGAAGCAAACAAATTGTCCGGATCTCGTGAAAATCGTGCCTCGACTGTTAAGTCCGGCTCTCCGCATGACACCTTCAAGCGCAATATTGAACAACAGGCACGAAAGTCCGTCGCCCTGTCGTAGTCCCCGCCGAGACTCGAACGAACTGGAGTGTTCGCCCGAGATCTTCACGCAGTTTTGCACACCGTCCATCGTTGCTCTGATCAATCTTGTGAGCTTCCCGGGAAAGCTGTTCTCGTCCATGATTTTCCATAGCTCTATGCGGTCGATACTATCGTATGCCGCCTTGAAATCGATGAACAAATGGTGCGTAGGGACCTGGTACTCACGGCATTTCTGGAGGATTTGCCGCACGGAAAAGATCTGGTCCGTTGTCGAGCGGCCGTCGATGAAACCTGCTTGATAACTTCCCACGAACTCGTTTGCTATAGGTGATAGACGACGGAAGAGAATCTGGGATAGCACTTTATAGGCGGCGTTTAGGATGGTGATTGCACGATAATTTTCACACTCCAGATTGTCGCCCTTTTTGTAGATAGGGCATATAACGCCTTGCTTCCACTCCTCCGGTAGCTGTTCAGTTTCCCAGATTCTGACTATCAGCCGATGCAGACAAGCGGCCAACCTGTCCGGGCCCATCTTGATGAGTTCGGCTCCGATACCATCCTTGCCAGCGGCTTTGTTGTTCTTGAGCTGTTGAATGGCATCCTTAACTTCCCCCATCGTGGGAGCTGGTTGATTTCCGCTGTCCTGACCTTCTGTGCCTGTGTTCTCTGCGCCATTCAGGTGTTCATCGTAGTGCTGCTTCCACCTTTCGATCACCTCGCGTCCGTCCGTCAAGATGCTCCCATCCTTATCCCGGCACATCTCAGCTCGCGGCACGAAGCCTTTGCGGGATGTGTTGAGCTTCTGATAGAACTTCCGCGTTTCTTGAGAACGGTACAGCAACTCCATCTCTTGGCATTCCACCTCTTCCAGGCGGCGCTTTTTGTCCCGGAATAGGCGGGTTTGCTGTTTCCGCTTCAGTCTGTATCGTTCCACGTTTTGCCACGTATCATGCTGCAGCATTGCAGCCCGCGCTGCATTCTTCTCCTCTAAAACCTCCTGGCACTCCTCGTCGAACCAATCGTTTCTTGAGCTCCGTTCCACATATCCGACAACGCTTTCGGCAGCGTCGTTAATGGCTGCTTTGACTGTCCTCCAGCAGTCCTCAAGAGGGGCCCTATCGAGCTCGCCCTCATCCGGCAACGCTGCCTCAAGATGCTGCGCGTACGCATTGGCGACATCCGGTTGTTTCAGCCGCTCGAGATTGTACCGGGGCGGGCGTCGGTACCGTACATTGTTGATGACGGATAGTTTTGGGCGCAGTTTCACCATCACCAGGTAGTGGTCGGAGTCAATGTTGGCGCCACGATAGGTTCTGACGTCGGTTATGTCGGAGAAGTGCCGTCCATCGATCAAAACGTGGTCGATTTGCGATTCTGTCTGCTGAGGTGATCTCCAGGTGTACCGATACGGGAGGCTGTGCTGGAAATAGGTGCTACGAATGGCCATGTTCTTGGAGGCGGCAAAATCTATCAGTCGTAGGCCGTTCTCGTTCGTCAGCCGGTGGGCGCTGAACTTTCCAATCGTCGGTCTGAGCTCCTCCTCCTGGCCAACCTGAGCGTTCAAATCTCCTATGATGATCTTGACGTCGTGGCTTGGGCAGCGGTCGTACTCGCGTTCGAGCTGCGCGTAAAATGCGTCCTTGTCAAAGTTAAAGTTCTTTTACTGAAACTTGACTGCTTAATCCAACTTTTTATTTTATCACTCAAACGCTTCTCACCAATCTTTTGCTATTTTTGCAACATTTTTTTTTTTTGCATACTACAACCGGGGATTTGCGAAGTAGCTTGACAATCACTGCAGCGCTAATTTGAATACACGAACGAGGGGTAGACGATAAAAGTTTTCAACTATGTCGCTACCAGTCTGGATCGATTCCAAAAATAAAGCACAATTCGTAGAAAGGGGGACATCATCGTCGTCGTCATCGTCGTACTCATCCGGAAGTAGATAAGCGATCGGGAGTGGACGGGTGGCAGAAACCCCTCTCCAATTTGACCGTCACGAGCGAATGGCAAGCGAAGTAAAAAGGCTGACTGCTGGGAAGGGCCAACGATGTTGTTGAACAATTTTGATACATTTCGGATATACGATTCGGAATCGCAATGGACCGGAAGCGGATATGAGCCAATCCTAGATTGGAGTGAAAATAGAGTTATCATAGCGTAAACTGATTTGGGGTCGGAAGGTGGCCTGGAAGGGGTGGTTTTCGATGGAAATTGATACATTATAGCAAATGGACTTCGGTAGTTTTAGGGCCAGCGAGAAGCGAGTCTGTTTTACAAGAATCTTTACATGGAAATTTATATAACGATAAAATGGGTATTAAAAACCACACTTACTTGTCGAAGAAATCCTGCACCTTGGCTACAATCTGGTGCAGCGCAATTACCGTTGGACTTTTGGAATGCTCCGTTATGAAATCTTTCCCTTCGTCGCAGCACTTGGCCAATCTCGGATCCAGCGGCAACTTACCCAGATAGGCAACTTCCATCTCTTCACACATCTTCTCCGCGCCTCCCGTCTTGGCTGGAAATATGTCCGACTCTGTCGTGCACTTGGGGCACACAAATACCGACATATTCTCCACCACTCCTACCACCGGAATTCCCATCTTCTTGCAGAACGTAATTTCTTTCCGCACATCTAGCAGGGCCACTTCCTGAGGTGTCGTCACAAGCACCGCTCCCCAGTTTCCGTCTGTCTCTTTCAGGAACGTGGTCGCCGACAGGTGCTCATCGGACGTTCCCGGTGGCGTGTCCAGCACCAAATAATCCAACTGTCCCCAATCGACCTCGGTCAAAAACTGCCGAATCATGCCGTTCTTCTTCGGACCACGCCAAATAATCGCATCATCCGGACTTCCCAGCAGAAACCCAATCGACATCAGGCTCAAATTGTCCTCCACATAGACCGGAGACCACCCGGATCCGGACTGATGCACTTGCTCGCCCAGCACTCCCAAAACTCGCGGCTGCGATGGTCCACAAATGTCCACATCCAACACCCCATAGTTACGTTCCGGATTTAGCTGTGCCATCGCTCGACTCAACAGGGCCGTCACCGTACTCTTTCCAACACCTCCTTTCCCCGACAGCACCAGAATCTTATTACGAACCTCCTTCAGCTTTTCCTTCACCAGTGCAATCGAAGGATCCGGTCCCTTCGGACCAGTAGCACATATCTGCTGATTCGGACAGCCGGCACAAGCGGAAGCCTTGCCTGCGTTTTCGCTCTCCGTTCCCGGACAGTGTTCCGGGGCGTCCGCTGGTTTGTTTTCCACTTCCGGTGCACTCATGACTGCACAAAATAACAAGCACCGATTGGGATCTCGGGTGATTCACGTACGAATTTCGCGATAAACTTTTATGTTGCTGGAACAACACTTGTGAATAAACAACAACACCGAACGGAGACGAAAAACGATGAATGAAATCAGCTGTTTTGACTTCGGCAGCCTTCCGAGTTGTCAAAACGGTAAAAGTAGTATAGCGTTTTTCACGGAGAGAAGCACCAGACAGCGCTCGAAATCTTATCGAGGGGCTTACCGAATGTGATTTTTTTGGCGGTTTCAGAGGTCTCTGTATAAATATTTTAAATTCTCGCTTAATTTATTATCTCGCTCTATAAGCCATTAGGTCGTATAAATACACTGAGCAAAAGCTTTTACTTTACCCGAATCCACCTGTCAGTTTATTTTCTTGAGCATTTACTATTCCGGCAGAAATTTAATATCGGATTCTACAAAAAATACCGCAGGATATTCATCTATAATTTCTTTCAGAATTATCGTGGGGATGACTTCAAAAACATCCCAAGAGTTCGCCAATAAATTTCTGTAGACTCTACTCCAGATAATTGTTCTACCAGAAAGATACATTATTATACAAATTACACTAAAATTCAGTCTGAAAATCTTTTAAGGATTAATAAATGCGTCAATTTTCATAGTATTCCTGAAAAATTAATTCAGAATTGTCCTAAGTATGTTCCTTCTTTCTCACAGAATATCAATGAATTCTGGATTCTTTCAGAGCACACCTTTCAACTTCTAGCCACCATTTCTACATTCTAGAGATTTTCAGCATGCTTAATGGAATTTCTGGAGATAATTTTTGAGAGATTACCACGAAAATCTTTAAATATTTTATGAAGTGAATTTTATTTAAAAGAAAGACTAACAATTTAAAACTTTTTTTAAAAACACCAACACGTTAATGCTTTCAGTGGACGGTTTGTCCTTTGAAGGAAGCACCACACTAGATAACAGACTGGCATGCAACACCCAGTCGTACAACCGAAATACGTTCCTGACGAAAAGTTTTAAGACAATAAGCCCAAATTAAAGAAATCATTGGAAGAATTACTACCAGAGGATCTCCAGAAGAATCCTTGTAGTATCTTTAAAGGAACGAACTCTATCTCATTCACTGGAGACCATCCAGAAACTTAAAAAAAACCTCTCGATGCAAATTCAAGACTGCTCCGAAAGAATTTGTAGAGCGATTACTGAGAATTTCATTGGAAACATGATCTAGAATCTCTAAAAGGTTCCTGGAAAATTCCAAACAAGATTTATATCGAGATAACCAGTAGTTTAGCTGAGAGGAAGATATTTATGATGAATTTTTGCTAAATATGTGGTTGACTCTGACGAAATTATCAGACGTTAACGTTAATTAACCTATAGATTTTGATTAAGATTTTTGGTAGACATCTATATTACGATGTTGAAGTTCGAACGAAGAACACACTCGGATGCCAATGGCTTTTAGAACAAGATCATAAGTTATGCGAGAAATTCAACTTTTATTTAAGTTTCAATTTGGATTGAATTAGAATTTAATCGACGGTTTCAACATGCTTACTGTCTCCATACAAAATTCTTCTTTTGTCTTATTTATATGGCAAAACACAATACTTTTCTAAACCATCAAAAAATAACTTTTGAACATCAATAGTATTATGAACTTTGTTGATAAGCATTTTAACACGAGGAGTTTGAGTTCCGTGGCAAATTAAGAGAATCAATACACCATACAAGCTACACGCAGAGAAATATATTGTAAATTCAAAGGAATTACGCATAGATTCAACAAAAAATATTTTTGACTCACGGCTTACCAGCAAATTTCTTTAATTCAATATGTATGCTTCTTTGAAACTATAAACACTATTTTTATTTCTAAAAATGCATAAAATCAACGAGCTGTCAAAAACAATACATAATTATTGTTGAAACAAAAAATACGATTTGTTGATTCTATATTATGTATGCATTAGTTCAAAAAAGGCAGCCGTATTGAAACAAAACAAAACATGTTTTATTTCAACAGTAATATATTTTTGTTTTAACAAATTATTCCATTGAATTGAAAAGCGGTTTTACTGGGTTTGGGGTCGTTTCGTGAATCATGTTGAATAAAAGTAAAGATTAACCGAAGCCACACCTCAAATCTTCAAGAGCACAAATCATGGAAATTCAGAAAAGCCTTCCAGGTTGAATATCGTCTGCTTATCTAGATTTGTGCTCTTGAAAATTTAAGGTGTGACTCCGATTTATCTTCACCTTGAAAACAAAAATATAGCTTTTATACATTGTTTATTACGTTCATCAAGTTACAACATCTTAGATACAACTTTTCTTCTACCTTATGCAAATCAATAGTACATGTTTCTAAATATTCTATATCGATGAAAACAGTTCTAATCATCGTTTTATAAACTTCATATGATTGAAAATGGTTATTGAAGCAACGTGAGTGAATGTTATGACATACCATTACTAACTTTTCGTCGTTATCCAGTATTATGTCTTCCAATTCATATATGCTTGCTAAATCATTCTGCCGTATATAGAAAACAGTGTTTCTAGCGAATTCTAATCCATGTTTAATAAACTTATCGACGTATTTCACTGCGTTATTGTCAATTTTACAATCATTTAGAAGCTGTACGTATTCAGTTTTAAGATGCATTATAGATAATTTTGAACTCGATAAATCAATTGACGGGGGAATAAACGAATTATTAAACAAGTTGAAAGCAAATTTTAAACTTGCCTTAATTCCAAGCGATTTGCATAAATTGATTTTGTTATTATTCACTCGGCTGTATTGCTTGGCTTCTCGATGTTTCGCCTCTCCTCTCATAGTCCATTGATGACGAGGTGTACCTGAGCACAGAATGAATGTTGCATAATGAACAAGGTTGTGGTGTTTTGGCTTCAATTTATCATTGAAAAGTGTGATATATTGTGCATGGTGAGTGCTTACAAGTTTTCTCAAGATATTCAAATCCTGTACAGAAATTTCTCGTAGCATCAATATGTGGCATATTTTGAGCAATATGCAAAAATGATTCCACACTGGATCATCTTCTGGTACTAAGTTTCCTATGATGAGTGGTAAAAAAGTAACCAAAGTTTTTATTTCACTTGCAGTCATTTTTACCTTACATTTTGAAATATTTATATCTTTTATATCATCAGGAATGTTAGATGAGTTAAGTTTTCCGAAAACGAACAAGTTTTTTCTATAGTTTAAATCGTCTAGAGAGAAATATTTTTTAGTTTTTATAAAATAGTTAAAATAGTGTCCTAATCCGTATACGCATACTCCTTCCCAGAGGTCATGCATCATATCAAAGTAGACGTTATGAACTACGTGGAAAGATGGAATTTGGTTAAAAATACTGTTACTTTTAACGCCCGTCAGCGATACTTCATCCTTAAGTAAATCCTCTTGATAATTGTCAACCGTTCGGAAACTATCTTCGTATTCAATTGTATCATATTCTCTTTGTTCTCGATTTCGCTTACAAAGCCTACAATAATAATTTGCTCGTGCAGATTCTACTAAATCAAGAATCCCTGATAGTCCTAAATTATCTCCAGTGATGTTTCCTACCATGAAATAAACATTTACTTTTTCTCCATTGTATGTGATTTCGAGACCTTTTGTTTCCAACTTAATAAGAGCGTTTACCAAATTACTGAATAATTGTTCATTATCGTACTCTTTTCTGTCTTCTGATAACACGTAGCTGACAACATGTATGTTCTCTAACTTTGTCAAGACATTGGCAGGCATGCACGGAATGTAGCAGTAAATTCCACATACTGAAGTACGGGCTGCATGAGGTGACACGGTATCGGTGGTAGTAAAATCATCAAAGAACAGGTTAAGGGGAATGACGAGCCTCGAACCTAAACCTATAGTCCTTGTTTTCCAAACACTACCATCCAGTATGGTTCGAATAATGCCATCGCTAGAAGGAGTGATATTGTTCATCACGGTACTCATAACTCCTTTCGATTCTAAGTACTTCCTTAAAGTAAACTCCAGTGGTAAAATAATTCCTACAATAAATTAATGAATTATAAATCAAAACAAATGAGGACATTCAAAAACATTACCTGTGACGGGATTGCTGTCCATCATCTGTTCGTTATGCACAATACCAGGCTGAAGTTCATTACTAATGACAAATTCCTTAGGATCGACGAATAGGTCAAGCTCTTTCAGTTTCGCCAGGTACTTATACTCTGAGTCTAGTGCATTTACTGATGAAAGCATTTTATTAAAAACAATTTTACCTTCCTCAGTTAGTAAACCGAGTGATCGCATAACGTCAATCGCTTTAGAAAATGGATCAATAATTTTCAATTTGATATCCTTTTGAATATCAAAGACAGTTTTTCTAGGAACTGTGTTTGCATTTAAATATTTGAGGTTGAAGTCTATAGATGCATGTTGCATTTGCTGAATAAGAGCATCCAACTCGGTCGTACACAGCAGATCTTCAAGTCGTTGAGTTGGGTCATTCACTGACATGGGTTCTGGTGTACCTAGTGTATGGGAAATTTGTTCTTGGTCGGTGGCTAGATGATAATTTTCGGCATACGCTGTAGTGGAATCGTTCAACATGGAAAAGGGTATATCTTCAGGATTGTTTGCTTTAATATTTGATGCTTCGCTGAAATGTGTTTTTAGATGACGATAGAATGAACATTTAACGTTGAACTTTCTGGTACATTCTCCTACGTTGCATTCATATACTTTTAGATTTCCATGGTATTTGCTCAAGTGATCATGTAGCCTTTGAAGCGAAACATTCTTCCAAGTACACCGTGGTGCCATGCAGTGAATCATTTTGCTGAACAATTATTCCGAATTGTAGAGCAAAGGGCAGCGATATGGATTTGATCCGATGGAACATCAAAATCGTAGAGAAACGCAGCTAGCAGATTCCAGATCGAAGATGAATGTCGGGGAAACTCGATGTCGTAGGTTTTATACAGCTTCAAACAAACATCAAGTGCTTTTTGTAGATTTGGCAGCTTGTATGCAACTACGTTGTTCCACACCGAAAACCCTTCGGGGCGATTCAGGTTACTTCCATGAATCACGACAAAAGGCGTCGGTTCAATGCCTTTCTCACGACAGGAATTGAAGCATTTGGCCAATATTGTCCGTAGTTCCGTCAAACTATCAATCTGGATTATCACGCTATCACGAGACTCTACGATTGACGGCTTCCAACGTCGCTTTTGTGACAACGTCAACACAGGACTTGGGAGTATGTGGGCCAACAGTAATACTGTTAGGAAGCCTTGACCATCTAGAAAAATATGTTATTAGCATTTGTTGTTAGTCGAATGTTCATAAAATATACCACAAGTCGTTTCCGGAGTTTTCAGCTGATTGATGAGCGCCTTCCCCTCTGAATCGTTGACTTCAATCTCCAGTATTGGAAGAAGACCCGAAACGAACTGCTCCCAACGATCAAAGAGTAATTTTTCCTTGTCTGGATATCGTTGCTGGAAGTCTATCTGTACCAGCTGATAAGCTTGGTGATTACGGAATACAGAATAATCCGAAAGAATAGATGCTGTAGTCTTACTGTTGTTCTTTGATAGTTCAAATGCTCTCAATCTGGATGTTTGCTTCCACTTATTTTTCAGCTCCTCCCATTCATCCTGATTATGAACGATCCACTTTTTGATCTGCTGATAATCTGCAACTAAAATAAAACTATTTAATATTAGTTTGTTTTAACAAATGAAGCCACGTACTATGTTCGTCAGATATATCTGCTGCAGATTGAGTCGCTACGCTTCCGGATGCTGTTGGTTGAAGATCATATACAACCGCCGGTTTGTAATTGATGTTACGATCGTACAATTTTCCTCTAGCCTGCTTCCTGAGCTTGATCTTTTGTCCAACGCTATTAGTACTCCACGGTGATTGATACCATACTTCCTGTTGAAAAATGAAATCGTATCTATCGTATATTCCGCGCTGTATTGAAAATACCTACCTTCGGCTCACTTGGAAATAACTTGGACAACTCGATCGATCGTTGTTCCAATTCCGATGAGGTTAGTTTCGAAAATCGGTCTTTAAACTCGTCGACTACTATCTGCGTGATAGTTTTTTTGTCAGTTCTGGTCAGAAACGGCGTTTTATCGTATTTATTCAATATCGCTTGGCCTTTGGCTGACCCCTGAAGCAAGTACGTAGCTGTACACTTGTCTCTAGATATTTCGACGAAACTGGCTGGTTGAGCTGGCGCTGGGGAACTTTCAGTTGTCGACAAGAGTGGGAGATTCTGTGAAGGAAAAACTTAGTATTATTAAAAATTTACAAAGCACCGAGGAAATTACCTGCTGTTTTCGCCAAATGTTCAAACCGTGGATGAATTTCGTCCTTTCTGCTAGGAATGGCTGGGGAATCAGCTCTTCCACCTCCTTCCGCTCAATAATTTGTAGCGTTTCTATCGTATACTGATTAGCTGAAAAACACTTAAATGTGAGGTAAAACCTAAATTAAATACTCTAAGCTTACCTAAAAACGCGTTAATAACTGCATCCGATAATCCAAAACTCTCAAGAATTCGCAAAAACTCGGCTGTTTCCTCGTCGAGGCTTTCAACCTCCAGCTCTTCAATTTTTTCTTCCGCGTTCGACATTTCTCATTTATTTCGCAAACACAAAATGGCTGCTCTCGTGAGTTAGTCAGACACACCGAAACAAAATTTTAGATTCAATGCATCAACATTTTTGGAACAAAAAAGGAATTTGTAGAATCTACAATATTATATTGTAGAAGCGATATTCATTATGAGTTGAAATGAAAATTGAGATGGAACATTTGTTTCGATAAAGGAATTTGTTGATTCAAAAATATTATTATATAGAAGTTAATAAATATTTAGTTTGATTCAATATGGATAAAAAAGGTTGATTCTAATCTTCGCGTTTTTTATTTTAACCTAGCATAATTATTCTGCGTGTAGCAAAGCAGAAATCGTGAAATTCTGCATTTTCAACAGGCAATATCTCAAAAAAATAGACGTGTTATATTTTCGGAAACGGCGATACATTCAGCAACGCTACTTTAAGTGAATAGCGGTGTTTTGATGCTTGAGACAAACAATTTTGTATGATATGGGCCTTCCTCATTTAAACTGTGTTTCGGAATTATTAGAGGAATTTCTAAAGAAAAAAGTACTGCTGAAGAAAAAAGTGCCTGCCAAAGTTGCACGTTTTGTATGGAAATCGACATGCACTGCAATTATTCATAAGAGCACTGTAAGTCAAAAATATAAGTTCAGAAACAAAATCATGGTCCTAATAATGAGGAATACTAACAAACCTTCACATTATGTCAAATTTAAAATTAAATGTACTTTACTCATCTCCTATCTATCTATCTATATAAATAAAAATTCAATGGTGTTTGTCACGAAATGGCGTAAAAAGTTTTCAACAGATTCACACATTTTTTCATAATTACCTTCATTAAGGGCTGCAACGTGTTCGTGCATCAAAAAATAATAAATCTCTGGAATATGTAGTTGGAAAAGCAGGAAAAAACTAATCTGTCATTTTGTATGGAAGATTGCATGTCATTTATCAACGGCCTATTTGAGGGCAGACCAACGTTTGCCGGAACCACTAGTTTGAAATATTTCTAAACAGTTAGCTTTGAACGCATATAAACATCATCAAAGAATATTGTACCTAAACAATCTGATAATTTCCTTGTACGGGGAGAATAAAAGGAATAAGCTTCAATTTTATATCTAGGACCCCTTAGTAGAAAAGGGCTGCTGGAAATTCAAAATTTATCAACTCTGAATAAAGAATACATTTCTGAATTTCGTGTGGAATTCCTGGCAGATAAAAAAAAATAGTGGTTTTAGTGACAAAAAGAAGAAAAGTGGATTGCAAGCAGAAAAAAAATATTAAAAGGCAATTAAGAGATACCAAACAAGAACTGTACGAGGGTGAAAGATGGAAGGACATCATAACGTCACCGGATTTAATTGCAAGAGATGCCAGCGACCCGACTCCGCAGACGAACAGATGGTCGCATGCGATATATGCCAAGAGTGGGAGCATTTCAACTGCGCTGGCGTCGACGGAAGTATAAAGGATCACCCGTATGTATGCAGTATGTGCAAGCCGAAGAAAACCGGTACTAAAGCCAAAGAGTCGTTGAAACCGCCGGAGAAGAATGACAAGAAGTCGTCGAGGACATCGTCGAAAAAGGCAGGCACGAAAGCAAACCCAGCGCCTTCCAGCGCGAGTTCCGCTACTCGGATGACCATGCTGGAAGCGCAAATGAAACTTATTGAGGAGCAGGAATTACAGCAGAAGCAGGATCTAGAGGTGGAAGAGGAATTGAAGAAGCGTGAAATGGAAGCGGCCCAACGGCATCTAGAGGAGAAAAGGAAGCTTTTGGATGAGGAAAACCGTTTGCGCGAGTTGAAGCTACGAGAGGAGAAAGAGATCCTAGAGAAGCGTAAAGTTATGAGGCAGCAATCGATGGAAAAGAAGAACGAACTTTTAAAGCAGATGTCCGAATGCAGCAGCAAGTCCGGTTCGAACGTAGATTCGATCGAGAAAGTGTCATCGTGGCTGGCAAAACAAGAGGACCTTCCACCAAACTCCGAGGCACACGTTCAGCCAAGTATGCCGTTCCCCACGCTGACACAAACAGCTGCCAGCACATCAATGCAACCACCAAATGCAATTAGTTCGTCAGTTCCCGGTCAGATGTCCGTTTTTGCAACTGTGCCGAACTGTTCCATGCCGCCGGCGAGATTTCCCACCTTTCCGCCAGCAGTTCAATCCAACGTTCCCATGCTTCACACGCCGCCTATTCCGGCCCATTCGTCACAGTCTCCGCTGATACCCGTTTCAACAGCTACCGTACATGTGTCTCAGCCGGTACGAAGCGTTTTTCCTCCTCTCGTTCAACCAACCGGATTGATGTCGGCGCTGAATCAGCAACCCTTTCCGTCGATGATCGCTCCAACAGGCAACGAAATCGGTCAATCGCATCCTTATTCGCAAGCACCCGCATCGTCCGCAGTCCCAGCAGTACTAGACACTAACCAATTAGCAGCGAGGCAAGTCCTAGGGAAAGATTTGCCCAAATTTAGTGGTCGTCCGGAGGACTGGCCACTTTTTATCACGAGCTACGAGCAGTCAACGTTAGCGTGCGGATATTCCGACGTAGAAAATCTTATCCGCCTCAAGAAATGTCTTGAAGGCAATGCGCTGGAATCCGTACGTAGCAAGCTTCTTCTTCCCTCCAGTGTGCCACACGTCGTTCAAACTTTGCGCACTCTGTACGGCAGACCCGAGCTGCTGATCCGGTCCTTACTGGAAAAAATTCACCAAGTTCCGACTCCACGGTACGATCGACTGGAAACGGTAATAGAATTCGGTATAGCAGTGCAGACGTTGGTGGATCACCTTGTTGCCGCAGGCCAGAATGTGCATCTCTCCAACCCTGCTCTCATGCAGGAGTTGGTAGAAAAATTACCGGGCACGATGAGAATGGAGTGGGCAGTCTATAAGTCTCGTCTTCCGGTAGCTACTCTACAATCCTTTGGGGATTTTATGTCTGGAATGGTGACTACGGCCAGCCAAGTTTCATACGAATTCCTTCTCTCGACCGTTCCGGTAAAAACGACCGATCAAAAGCTAGAAACAAAGGAGTCATACAAACCCATTCCACTGGACTCGTAGCTGCTTCAACACCAACTACCTCCGTCATCAAGATCGGAAAACCAGCTAAACCATGTGCTTGTTGCAACCGAGAAGGGCATAGACTGGTGGAATGCAATCGATTCAAGTCTCTGAGCACAGACGAACGATGGAAACTGGTGGAGCAGAGAAGCCTCTGCCGCACTTGCCTTAACAGCCACGGTAAATGGCCATGTCGGTCATGGAAAGGTTGTGAAGCCGAAGGTTGCCGTCACAAACATCACACGCTTCTCCATGGTGCGATTACGAATTCACAATCTGGAATGTCTGCTAGCCATCTGTCAGCTGGGCAACTCTGTATGTTCCGGATAGTCCCAGTGGTGTTGCACGGGAAGGGCCAAAAGCTTTTGATCTTCGCCTTCATCGACGAAGGCTCGTCAGAAACCCTCATCGAAGACGCAGTGGCCAAACAGTTAGGTGCACATGGACCAACCGAACCATTAACGTTGCATTGGACGGGGAACGTCTCTCGAGAGGAATCTAATTCGCAGCGAGTTCAGTTGAAAATTGCTGCGAAGAATAGCGAGTCTATTCTCGACCTTCATCATGTACGCACAGTAAGCTGTCTTGTTCTACCGTCACAGACGCTGCGTTACGGAGACTATGGACATTTACCAGGCGGACACGCACGAACGAACGGAATCGGACGAAATATCGAGAATCGGACTACGGAACAAAACACTTACAACGCACTACTTTTAGGACACGTTTATTCTTCTCGAGTTTTCTTTTGGTTATGCGACAGGAAGTAGATCGAGCGGTAATAGAACAAAATACACTGTAAAGTGGTATGGGTAGTTTTTACTCTTAAATTACCAAAACAACTGATGCCGTGTTGCCAGTACTTCTACAGAGACATGGTTCGACGTTTTCCACATCTAGGCGGCCTTCCTATTGAGGATTATACAAATGTTCAACCCAAGCTGCTCATTGGGTTGAACAATCTCAGTTTATGTGTACCGAGAAAACTACGAGAAGGGGAACCACACGACCCGGTCGCCGTTAAGTGCCATCTCGGTTGGAGCATATACGGCGGAGTTCCTGCCAGTGCGATTCGAAGTGTGGCTGTGAACTTCCACGCTGCTACTCCATCAGATCCGGATAAATTGCTGAATGAACAGCTGCGCGATTATTTTTCCATCGAGAACAACATATCTGCTAGCATGGAAGTAGATTCGGAGGAAGACAAACGTGCTAAAGCGCTCTTAGAGTCCACCACCCGACGAATTGGCCAGCGATTTGAAACAGGCTTGCTCTGGAAAACAGATGCGATATATTTTCCAGACAGTTACGCCATGGCGCTACGCCGCCTGCTTTCGCTAGAACGCAAGCTTCGCCAGGACCCAGAGCTTGGTGAGAGGGTAGTACAGCAGATACGCGACTACGAACAGAAGGGATATGCGAGTAAAGTTACAGAACAGGAATTGGCGTCCAGCGATACCAAGCGAACCTGGTATCTTCCTGTAGGGGTCGTTGTCAACCCCAAAAAAACCAACAAGCTTCGGTTAGTATGGGATGCAGCGGCGAAAGTCGGCGATGTGTCCTTCAACTCTAATCTCCTCAAAGGACCCGATCTGTTGACACCGCTGCTGGCCGTGCTCTCTCGCTTTCGGCAGTATCCAGTGGCAGTCACGGGTGATATAAAAGAGATGTTCCACCAGATCAGGATACGGAAGGAAGATCAGCAATCCCAACGCTTCCTTTGGAGGGAAAATCCAACTGAAATGCCACAGATCTACGTTATGGAAGTGGCCACGTTTGGTTCAACGTGCTCTCCAGCTTCGGCGCAGTTCGTTAAGAACCTCAATGCTAAAGAATACGCGAACCAGTATCCTCGGGCCGCGGCGGCTATCCATGATAACCACTACGTAGATGATTACTTGGACAGTTTTCAAACAATTGAAGAAGCTGTCCAGGTAGTTGAGGAAGTTAAGTTCGTCCACTCTATGGGCGGTTTTGAACTTCGCAACATGCTTTCCAATTCTGTCGAAGTACTGCGAAGGATTGAACAGCGCCCAGGAGAAAGTTCCAAAGACCTGTTGGTAACACGCGGCGAATCTACGGAGTCTGTACTTGGAATGCGATGGATACCGACGGAAGATGTGTTCACCTACACGTTTGCCAATGGCGCTGATCTACAAGCGGTCCTAGAAGAGAATCACGTACCGACAAAGCGGGAGGTCCTGAAAGTGGTGATGAGCTTGTTCGATCCGCTTGGCTGCATCTCGTTTTTCTTGGTCCATGGAAAGGTGCTCATCCAAGATACTTGGATCTCTAAGATTGGCTGGGACGACCCAATTGGGGATAGCAGTTTGGAACGATGGAAACAATGGACTGGGCTCTTTGGTCAGCTACCTTCGCTGAGAATTCCTCGGTGCTATTTTCGTGAACCCTTCCCAAGAAACTTCGATCAACTACAGCTACATGTATTCGTTGACGCCAGCGAGTCTGCGTTCTCTAGTGTAGCATACTTTCGGCTTCCAGTAGGGGAGCAGATCCAGGTAGCGATGGTGGCTTCCAAGACTAAAGTAGCCCCTATCAACACCATTTCCATTCCGAGGCTGGAACTGAAAGCTGCTGTTCTCGGAACTCGTCTTCTGGAATCTATAAGAGCACATCACACTATTCCAATTGCAGAATCTTTCTTGTGGAGCGATTCCAAGACAGTACTTGCTTGGATCCAATCGGAACATCGTCGCTACCACAAGTTCGTGGCGGTTCGCGTGGGGGAGATACTGCTTTCAACCGACGTAAACAGCTGGAGATGGGTACCGTCTAAAATTAATCCGGCAGACGCAGCCACCAAATGGAAAAATGGACCCAATCTGAACTCCGACAGTTCGTGGTTTCGTGGTCCTAGTTTCCTGCAGCGAGATGAAAATTCCTGGCCGAAACTACTACAGAGCTTGGCCACCACCCAAGAAGAATTACGGCCTGTCTATCTGCATCGGGTTTCGTTTTCAGTCGTGGATCCTTCACGATTCAGCAAGTGGAACAGGATGCTAAGGACGACTGCATTCGTGTTGCGATACGTCGACAACTTAAAACGTCGGATAGAACGTCGTCAACCAATTAGTGGAATACTCCACCAAGAAGAGTTGGCGAAGGCAGAACGTTTCCTTTGGAAAACTGCACAGGCTGAGGCATTTCCTGAGGAGATCGCCGCACTCAAGACAACCCAAGGTGCGCCGGAAGTACGGCACTGCGCTGTTTCGAAATCAAGCCGTATATACAAGCGTTGGCCCTTTCTAGACGAGGAAGGAGTTCTACGAACGCGAGGAAGAATAGGCGCGGCCCCCTTTGTTCAGTATGAGGCAAAATACCCTGCGATTCTGCCCGAGAAACATCCGATTACGGCTTTGCTAGTCGAATCGTTCCATTGTCGATTCCGCCATGCGAACAGAGAAACTATCACCAATGAAATGAGACAACGTTTCGACATCCCAAGGCTCCGAGTTTTGGTAAGTCGGGTAATGCGAGATTGTACCTGGTGCCGAGTAACGAAAGCAGTTCCCATTCAACCGGTAATGGGACCAATGCCGGAGGCTCGCCTGAGATCCTTTGTACGACCATTCACACATGTGGGTCTAGATTACTTTGGTCCGGTCTTCGTTAAGGTCGGTAGGAGTCAGGCAAAGCGGTGGGTGGCACTTTTCACCTGCCTTATCATCAGGGCAGTTCACCTTGAGGTTGTCCATAGCCTCAGCACCGTATCGTGTATCATGGCTATTCGAAGATTTGTTTCTCGACGGGGCACCCCGGCAGAATTCTACACCGATAACCAGGGCAGGCAATCGTCAGATTCGTCACAGTGCGATGACGAAATAAAAAAAGACATCGTCATCCAGTATAATAACTCTGGCAGGTCGTCGTTTCGTCATCGACGAAAGAATGCACGACGAACGTCAACCCAAAATCGTCAACGAACAACTTTGTCTTCATTCCGTTCGCGCCCCTTTTTCAGACGAAGGAGGCGTTTATTGTATATTCGCTTGCTCTGCACAAAACGGCGAATGCCATCCCAGAATTGCTTCTATTGGCAATTTAACCCGTACTCCTCAAGCTTCAACAATAGCTCTGTTGGTAAGCGCGTGACGTTGACGATTCAGAGATCGTTTGTTCAATTCCAGACACGTTTTGTTGTTTTGTTTTTGTTTTATTTTTTTCAAAAAAGGCTCATAATCTATCGACGCTACGGTTCATATTTTTAGTCGGCTCAAAGCTCCCGAACGAAGATTCCACCATAACGAAGGAGGCTTGTTTGTTCGTCATGACGCCGAGCCTTTGTGGCGGACCACTGCAGCAAATCGTCATCCACCGCTGGTTGAGTGACGATGACGATTATTTTGTTAGTTTCGTCGACGATTTTTTCCATTGGACGGTGACGATTGCCTGCCCTGCCGATAACGGTACCTGTTTTCAGGGCGCAAGCAAGGAACTGGCTCGGGAAATCCAATCCCGTAATGAAGCAATCGCACTTACGTTTACCAGCGCCCACACAAAGTGGCATTTTATCCCACCTTCGGCACCCCACATGGGCGGGGCGTGGGAACGCCTTGTGCGATCAGTAAAGACAGCAATTGGAACCATATTAGATGCACCTCGTCGTCCGGATGACGAAACTTTAGAGACAATTCTCTTTGAGGCGGAAGCCATGGTTAACTGTAGGCCATTGACCTACATGCCTCTGGAGTCAGCCGACGAAGAATCACTAACTCCAAACCATTTCCTCCTCGGAAGCTCTAATGGAGTAAAAATTTCGCCGACGGAACCAGTACCGGAACATGCAACGTTGAGGAATAGTTGGAAACTTGCCCAACATATCACCGATTAATTCTGGCGCAGGTGGATCAAGGAGTTCCTACCCGTGATTGCAAGAAGATCTAAATGGTACGAGGAAGCAAGGGACCTACAAGTTGGTGACTTAGTTCTGGCCGTAAATGGCAACTCGAGAAACCAGTGGATTCGTGGTCATGTCATCCAAGTCTTTCCTGGAAGAGATGGCAGAGTTCGACAAGCTCTAGTGAGGACAGCTACAAGAGTATTCAGGAGAGCAGCAGTGAAACTAGCGGTTCTTGACGTTGAGGAAAAGTGTAAACCAGACGACGAACTAGTGGAGACCCCAGACCCTCGCCATGGTTTACGGGTGGGGGTATGTAACGACAAGACCCATCACTCTGGCGACACTGCCACCGAACAACAGATCCACTTTTCATCTGTACACGATTGACGGTTGATGACTAGCAGAATCACTGTAGAGATACAAAAGAGAAGTGTATCAGCAAGAATATCGTGCACAATTGAAGTGAGCAAAATTATTTGATAACGTAAAGTGAATTTGATAACCTAAATAGAATTCAATAATTATATATCTACTATTTACAGTTCTTAAACCTATCTTACGGTAAAACTTAAACCTAGCTTACATTATTCAAACAAATTGTTTCCATATAAACGAAGTGAGTACGATGAACTACATGCAAACTTGTTTAGAAGCTAAGATATTGTATTTACAGAAATCAACTGAAATTAGTCTGTAGACGTTAGATACGACCCTTCTAAATTTCAAACAGTACACCAAATATGTAAGCCTTCTTGAGTTATATGCAATCCCTATGACTAAATACAATTTATTTTTAGCTTAAAGCGCACATACCACAACCTCGTGTTTGCTATTGAGACTTGGTGATTCTAACCCCACAAGAACCATAAACAATAATAATCCAAACAACAACCAGGAAAAAAGCGTTTTTGAAAGAATTTTTCAGAGAATCAGGCCAGACATTTCTCTATGGATATATAATTTCATAAGCTTTTTTTTTTTCTTTTTAAGAATTACATCAAAATCTAATTCTGGTATAAAGAAATGGGTCAACAGGAAACCGAAAAAGCAGTAAACGATGTATGCCCAATGTTTCCTCCAGGTATTACTCAGAAGTTTCCTCTTTATGAATTCATTTATTGATACCCCAAAAATAGTCCACAAATGTCCAGGAGTTTATCCAGCGCTTATTGTGATCGATCTTATATCAATACATGTATATTAAATTTTAAATAACTTTACATACAGCTATTTCGGTTGTTCTAGCAAATATCTCTGTTTTCGCTTTCTTTACCATATAAATTTCGGTTTATGGTGAGTATGTCTCAAAGCATTTTTCGGTTAAAAACATATTATTTTACAAAATTTTGTTTATCTTTTTGAACAAAACCCGTCCTCACAGTGTTTTCATCATAAACAGAGAAAAAGAGAATCTTTCTGATGGCGTCAAAAGATTGAGAATCCGTTTGCGTCTTTCAGATATAGGTATCGGCATTTGAACACAGCCATTTTTTCGAAAAAAATATCTGATAACTCTTTTTTTTTTTTTTGTTTTTTACAAGGGGGAAATCTGCAAACAGATCCCCTGAGAAGATAACTCAGGGAATGCGGGGATGACGCACCAACGACGACCCGCTAAAACCAGCCTATGCACTGTGCATGAGCAATTCATTTAGAATTGCTCAAGTGGTGAACAGTGCATCGACATGACCCTTGGACTCAGACCCTCATCTCCCCGGAACCACCTTACGGTATTTCTTCGGGAAGGGACCAGTGCATATAGCACAACACGTGTAGCAGAAGTAGCCTAGGCAAACTGCTTCTCCTAGCCGACTTAAACAATGTTACAAGGGACCAGCCTCGGCAGGGCTAATCCTCTGCAGCCAACTCTTGGTCGGCGCGCCATAGACGCTGCAATTCTAACATAATGTTAGTGACAGCCGTAGTTACTGCATTCCAGCACTCGGCATCCGCACACATTCTCTCTATAATATTGTCGGGGGACGTGTCCCCTCCGCATGTAGTGAGCATGCGATCTCTCACAACAATGAAACGGGGGCAATCGAACACGACATGCTCCGCTGTTTCCTCTACACCAGCACAATTGGGGCACGCAGGAGATTCTGAGTGCCCGAACCTATGCAGGTACTGTCTATAGCAACCATGTCCTGACAGAAACTGCGTCAGGTGGAAGTTCACTTCCCCATGGCTTCTACCATACCAATCTGACACATTTGGTATTAGTCGATGGGTCCATCTACCCTTAGTGGAGTTATCCCATTCCTGCTGCCAGCTTCTGAGCGTTTCCTCTTTACACGTGTCGCAGACTCCTCTGGTACCCCTTTGGTTGAAGCATTGAACATCTTCCTTGATGATGAGCCCGATGGGCGTCATCCCGGCTATGATGCACACGGCCTCTTTAGATACCATCCGGTATGCACTTGCTACTCTTAAGCACATTATCCTGTACGTGCTTTCCAACCGCTTTAGGTTTCTGTTCGTTCTAAGCGCTTTTGACAAAATTGGTCCTCCATACCTTAGTATGGATAGCGCCACGCTTGCCAGCAGCTTGCGTTTGCTGGCAATTACAGCAGAGCTGTTAGACATCATCCTCGAAAGCGCCGCTATAGCCGTAGATGCCCTTTTACAGGCATATTCAACGTGGCTAGCGAAGCTCAGCTTGTCATCGATCATTACCCCAAGATGCCTAAGGGATCGCTTGGACTCTATGGTGCAATCACCTACCGAGATAAGCGCCCGTTGCTCGGACTTGCGGTTGTTGACCACCACCACCTCAGTCTTGTGACGGGCCAGTCCTAGTTTCCTAGACTTCATCCATTCCTCAACCAGGGAAATAGAGTGCGCTGCTGTCAACTCTACTTCCTCCATCGATTCACCATAGATCACTAGGGTGATATCGTCGGCGAAGCCAACAATCTTAACACCCGTCGGAAGGGGCAGCCTCAGAACGTCATCGTACATCGCATTCCATAACAGCGGGCCCAGGATTGAACCTTGAGGTACTCCCGCGGTAATTCGAACGCTTTTTTTCCCCTCCTCTGTGTCATACAGTAGAATCCTACCATCAAAATAGCTTTCTAGAAGCTTACACAACTGCACCGGTACCTTGAGGCGGTGAAGCGCGTGTGCTATTGCTTCCCAGCTTGCGCTGTTGAACGCATTCTTCACATCCAGAGTGACAACCGCGCAGTAACGGATGCCGCTCCTTTTATGCTCGATTGCCACCTCAGCTGTTTGAACGACCGACTGGATGGCGTCCAGAGTAGATTTACCTTTTCTGAATCCAAACTGGTTGTTGGACAGGCCGTCCGGACTCTCCGTATACGGTACTAGTCTGTTGAGAATCAACCTCTCCAATAACTTGCCCGTCGTATCTAGTAGACAGATAGGTCTATACGCCGACGGGTCACCTGGTGGTTTCCCCGCCTTTGGTAGTAGCACCAATTTCTGTCGCTTTCATACATCCGGGAAGATTCCTTGATCAATGCAGCGTTGCATCGTGGTTCTGAACATGTCCGGATCCGTGTTCACTGCCGCTTTTAAGGCAACATTCGGAATACCATCGGGTCCCGGTGCCTTGTTTGACGCGAATGATTTCACGACTTCTGCCAGCTCTTCGTTCGTCACTCTCGCCACTTCTTCTCCTTCATCTGCCGCATACGGCGCTGGGGGCCATGGGCTTACGGGATGGTGCGGGAAGAGTACATCGATTATCGATCGCAGCAACTCGGGCGATTTCTCTTGGGGCGCTATGGCTCCTTTGGTAACTATGTAACCATAAAAGATACAACAGTAGTTACTTCGGCAAAAAGTTGCGCAATCAAAAGTTCTAGAAGTGCTGGGAACAAAGTTTTTACGATAAATTATCGCATAAAAAGTTATCAAGAACAAACTGATTTTGCAGTTCTACCCTAACTTATTTGATTAAAAAAATCATAACTCGCGAACAATTTGGGTTCTTCGACAAAGTTGCTCCAAATCGATTGTTCTAAAACATTGTATAGGCCTAAATGCGCCAGCAAAAAAGTTTATATTCCGATCTCGTAAACCATATGGGTCACCCTAAATTCACATCACCGGAAAAAATGTCTGGAAAATATGGAGAAACTTTGCCGAAGACACCATATATCTAAAATTGACGGTTCAGGCGCAATCATTTTTGTCTTCCTAGATATGGCTGTGGGACCAATATGCAGTGATTCTACCATCCATTTTCCAGAGACACCTGCATTGATTTCTTAGGATTTCATCCAAACGATTGCTATCAGGTATTCCTCTAAGCATACCTTCAGAAATTACTCCAGAGTTTCTTCCGAACATTCCTTCAGGAAGTCCTCAAGATGTTTTTAAGAAATTTTCCAACAAAGTTTTCAAAGAATTCAGCCAGGTTTTTTTTTCAGGGATGTCTGTCTTAATTATTGGACATTCTTTCGAGATCCGGGAAGAATTTCTAAGACAAGTTTTATAATAAACTCTATGTAATTTGTATAATCAGAAGGCACAGTGTGTGATTGCCAAAGTGAGACATAAGTCAGTCACACACTGTGCCTTATGATTTTAAGTTTCCAAAAGTATGTCTTAGATATACTAGCAAATCTGGTTTATGCATTTCGTAAACAAATTTATAAGTTAATTTTTAAAAGAATAATCCCCTCCGAATCCCTGAATATCCTGTAGGAAAGGAATTTGTAATGTTTTGTAAGGACGAAATTTGTGAGAATGGTTGGAATAATTGCATTAGTGTAACTTGAGCTTACACTGAGAACAGCGTTGCGGTTGAAAATACTATATCAGAGGGTTAAATTAAATGCACAACGCCACTTGATTTGTGCAGACTAAATTCGCATTTAGGGTAAATTGGTATAATGCGCCCCAACCGTGCAATACGCCCCACTTCATTTTCAAGGGATTACGGCTTATTTGACACGAAAATATGATTACATACCTTGAATATCCGCGAAAAACTGATGTTGCGCATATAAGATCTTTGAAAAGAATGAACAATCAATGAAAATAACGAAAATCAGCTTTTTGGCGTAAAATTTTGGGTCCGATAGGGAAGTCTCGTTGTAAATGAAGCCCATCCTTTACTATTGTACTTATTACAAAAACTTTTACCGGAAGACGACTGCTAATAGACCCTTTTAAGCTTAGCAAATGGTGGAATTCTCCTTGGAAACATTTCTACAGCGCTGCGGAACTTTTTCTACGGGAGGGGCATATTGCCCGGTTTGTTTTGAAACGTCAAGATTTGGACCGTTTACAGAAAACGTCTTGTACTCATTTTAGAAGTTACCTGGCAAGAGAAAGTTGCATGCAGAGCATGATCAACTAAGTAAACAACACTTTGACACCAACAACTATAGAAGTAATGCATTTTCCACTGCGATAGAGCAGTTTTTCGTTAGGGGGGGGGCGTATTATACCTGTTTACCCTATTTAGAATATTTTGTGCATTCAATTTTACCATGGCACCATTTGTATAGTAAAAATTACTATATCATGGTTAAAAACTTGCAGCAGACCAGAATCGAACCGAGGATCTGGCGATTGTCAAGCGCGAACGCTAGCCGCTCGGCTATCGACGCGGTTGGATTGAGAGGGAACAAAACGCAAATAAAAAGCGTTCATGATAGCTCAATCGTGGTTGGAATAATAAATTTAAAAACACGTTCATGGTTCTCATTACTGCAACGCTTGTTTCAGTGTAGAGCTAGGGGGGCTTGACCCATTCGATCGCGACATTCCTTTTCAAGATGCAATCCCAAGAAACATTTGCCTATTTTATAATCATTTCTTAAGCAATTTTTCACAACTACATACTGAATAGATATCATACATCATACATACAGATATCTCAGCTTGAAAGTTTAAATTAGTAGGAGCCGGATACTATTCATGGCACTTTTAATTCACTTCGGCATTGTTTTTTTTTTTTTTTGAAATCTACAGAGCATTATACATATTTGACCACAATGTGTGTCGTACTGAATCGCTTCGTTTTGCAAAGTTTCAGACAGTATGGCTGAGAAAAACCCTTCATGTCAAAGTGAATCATGGAAGTGCCTTGGTTCTGCACCTTAATTGTAGTATTTTTTGCTGGTATGAAAACCTACATGAAACATTGAATAAATCATAGAAATCACGTGTGTAGAACTTCGTTTCTAGGTAAGGTACCGCGGGGCAAGTGGGTAAATGGGGTAAGTGAAAACAATTGATATATTTTACTGAATATGTGAATTAACATTTTAAACTCATGCGTAAACCATTGAGGCCATTGAGAACATTACGATAGGTAAGAGATTATTGCATAATAGTGCGAAAAATTGTTAACCTGTCAACTGTTACTCCGTAACAAATTGGCGGCGTACAATCTTATTTTAATATTGCCAGTGGAAAAAAAAGTTGTGGAAAATAATTTCCTGTACCACTTCTTAGTTGTCCTCTGTGACAGTTTCAAACTGCAATAAAAAAAAGTTTTAGAATTAACTTGACGTAGACCTAAAAATAACTAAATTTAAACACCGTCAATTTTCTTATCAGGTGGGGCAAGTGAAAAGTTTATCATTAGAGATTGAATTTGTGTTTTCTCTTTAAGTAGCCATAAGTAAACATGATTCGCAATTATAATAGAAAAACATAACGTGCTGATAATTCAAGAAACACTATACTCAAGCGTTAAAAGCTATTAGAAATCATGGAACTTCTCTAAAAGATGTTGCCAAACATTACAATAATAATATGTCTACTTCGGGCAGCCAATTGAAAGGAAGACGTTGACTGAAATGTTGCAATATTAGAGAACACACGGAAATCTCGTGGAATGTCTATGTAAAGCTAGTTCAAAACATAAAAATGGGGTGTAGGTCTTTCCACATAAAAAGGTTTTAAATACGTAATTGAAGGATTCCGTTTGATTTCTCCCGAAGAGTTATCTGACGTTATATTCGACTTTTTCAAAAACAAATAACGAGCGGTGGAAATTCTACAGAGCAGAAATGCAATTGCTGTCCTATAATGTAAGAACTAACATTGGAAATGTTGCAGTTATAATGTTGTCGAATCATTTCAACTAACATACCTGAAGAGAAGAAAATTAAAGTGAAAAGAATAACATTTTCTTTGTTTTCTTGTTACTTATGTTATTACCCGTAACGCGGGTAGATCACCTTTTCGAGGTGCGTTACGGGGTAAGATCTATTATATTGTACTCTTGTTGTATCTGTTCTGGTGAATACTTATAAGTTACGGTCGGAAGAGTATAAGAGAGAAACAAGTCACTAAGACCCACCTATTTGTCCTAGATGATGAGGAGGTCGAAGTGGAAAAATGGCTCAATCAGCATCTGAGGTTGGTTTCAACGCATGAGACAATTTCTTTCCAAGTTCAAGAGTTTATCTTTCGATATCTAGGAGAGAAACAATTCCGAATCAGTGGAGTAGCAGACCTCTTAACTTCTAAAATAAGCTTTTTGTTTCAAAGAATCTAAATGTCTCATGCGATGAAACCTGTTCACAGTTTCAAACAACGACTTTGAACCTTATAAGTAGGAGCAATAATTTGATACGCTAGAGTACCGATGCATGGTCAAAATCAGTATCATTCAACCAGCTTAGCGGCCGAACCTGATTAAGGGGCGCGCTTTTGAGAGTTTAATGGTGACAAACTGTTTTCTCCAAAAGGTATAAATAGCGGTATCTTTTTCTAAAGAGGCTCTATGCAAAATGGTAAAGAATGATGTTTGTATAAAAAACGACTACTTCATTATTTCTCAATAGTAATGGAGTAGAACGACATGCACTAAACAAAGGACACGGGTATACCACAAAAGATCAAAGAAAACTGGTCGCAGTGGTTCATCCCGAACAGAAACAAAAAATAAATACTTATGTTATTGTTCATTGGGAAGTCTTAACAAATGTTAAAGCTAATAGAAATCGTGAATATAGCTGTTTGTTTTTGAATTTATTGTTCAAAAGGGACCCTAACGAAAGGCGGAAACACGAAAGGCGGAATCACAAAAGGCGGAAACTCAAAAGGCAGACTAACTTAGACGTGCAACAAAAGGCGGAAAATAACATAAGGCATAATCTAAAAAGGCGGAATTGTTCAAAAACGATTTTAAAATGCTTACTTAAGCTTCCAAACGATAATTAGACTGAGCTGTTAAGGTTCCTATTCATATCGACGTTTTCAAAATCTCTAAACGGACTTAGAATTACTTTTGAAAAACGGTGTTTTTTTAACAACTACCGAAAGCTAAACATTACATATATTTTGCAATTGGATTGAATGGACAAATTGATGTGAAGTTTTGCGAAAAAGTTACACGTCTTCTCAGTGAGAATCGAACTCACGACTCCCTGATCTCTAGGTGTTTTTTTGTTTTTCAATTTATATGTAGGTATTAGCCACTATAACCAAGAAATATCTTCCCACACCAGGTTGATGTTAGGTGAAATATCCGTCGCCTGTTTCTATTTCTTTTATTTACTGTCGACTGTTTCAGCCTTAGGTTTGCGCTAATTTTTCGAGAAATCTAGCCAATTTTATTGCTTCTTCTTCTTGGCACTACGCCCCCACTGAGACACAGTCTGCTTCTCAGCTTGAGTTAAATGAGCACTTCCACCAAAGTCAAAGTTGTCATTTTCGCATTCTTATATATTGTAATTCTACGTCACTAGCCCGAAAGACACTTGCTCGAAAATAACATTTGCCCGAATGATGGACATAGTCTATTCTTTGGAAAGAAATATCTAATACATTATCAGTGATTTTTCCTTCTTTTAATCATCGGCTATTCTTTCTGAACTTATCACCTTGAATATGTTTGGCGCCACGAGCAACTAAAAAGCCAGTTGAAATTGATTCTTCTTTGAAACATATACCGTTTCGATTCATATTACGGAACGGACAGCTTTTAATTCCGGACACTCTTCTTTATATGGGAAACATTTTACACGAAATGTTTCAATTTTTGCCGTTTTAAAGTTCGTAATTTTGTAGCTCGGTTGATTAAGCTTTTTCATCGATATCTATGAAAATTAACATTGCTCAACTGCATCACACGTTTGTTTAGTAGTTTAGCGAATTCAATTGATGATTTGATTTCTCGATTTACGGTTTTTGATGAGCTGTCCGGAATTTGAATCAAAACGTCCGGAATTCAAGGCAAAAGAAGCGTCCAGAATAAGAATCATGAAAAGTCTACACATTTGTATTTCTTTGAAACTATTAACGTTGCGAAATCGAAATCTTCGCTCACAATTTGAAAGCTAAGTGTTGTCAAGGCTCGATAATGCGGAAAAATCATACAAACTGATTTATTTTATATACTTTTTGATCAGGTTTACTCCACTGAGGCCTTAAGGTGAAGATGAATCAAAGCCAAACCTCAAATTTTCAAGAGCACGGATCTGAAGAACCAAACATCCGTTTAACCTGAAAACTTAATCGATTGGTCACTCGCTGGTGGTGACCAATCGATTAAGTTTTCAGCTCAAACGGGTGTTCGGTTCTCCAGATTTGTGCTCTTGAAAATTTGAGGCTTGGCTTCGATTCATCTTCACCTCAATGTTATAGCACAGAAAAACAGACGTAACAGCTAGACCAATTACTCATTTGAAACTTTGTCTCGCAAATGTTCGCATCGAGTAATGGAACAGAAATGCTTTGGAGAGCTGCACAGAATACAAAACTATTAAGTCATACTCTTTACTCTACTTTACTTGTGAAACTCAAATTAGATTTGTGAACATGTGACATCATTCCTATCGTAGCAACACCATCCGGACAACTAGATCATTTGTTTAGCATGATATCATGAGTCGTTATAGAGTCATGGAACATCGACTCATGGAAGTTTCACTGCAAAAGCAAATCACAGAATCACATAAGGCTAATTTAAATTAGGCGGACTTTTTGAACCAGCAGAGCAAACGGCCGGCCGTTTGCTCTGCTGGTTCAAAAAGTCCGCCTAATTTAAATTAGCCTTATGTGATTCTGCCTTTCGAGATTCCGCCTTTCGAGATTCCGCCTTTCGTGATTCCGCCTTTTGTATGTAGTCGCCTTTTGTTAATTCTGCCTTTTGAAATTCCGCCTTATGTGTTTCCGCCTTTCGTGTTTCTGCCTAACGTAGGACACCCGTTCAAAACGGTAAACTTTTCACTTGCCCACTTTTGGGGCAAGTAAAAAGTAAGGAGACATTTTTCAAAAACATTTTCTGTATTTTTTTCTTCAATTTCTCATAAAAATCAATTTCAGCATGCTGCTTATATTTGGTGGGAGTCAAGCTAAAAAATATACACGACCCCATTCATTTAAATTTAAAGTTTCTAGAATTTGAAGAATCTCAACTATGCGAATTCCATTACCCACTTGCCCCACGGTACCTTATAGGAATAGATTTACAAGCTATAGACCAATGCTATGATAAAGAGAAGATCATTCTCTATCCACCGAGGATTTGCTCAGAAATGAAGCTGCACACGTGGTTACCAATAGCTTTTATGGCAACTATAAGTAGGATCAAATTATTCAGACTGTCATCACTGAAACCTCTGCTCTCTAACTCAAACCATCTTTCATTTTGTAATATTTATTTGGTTATCCAAGATTTTTCTTATTACAATGCGCTGGTTGCCACGGTTTACCTTCCTGTGTCTGTGTGTGTATATTTTGTTTGCTTTGTCCTCTGGCTAAAGAATGTTTTTTTCTCAATGTAGATTACTTTAAATTGTGTTGTTCAAATAGTTTTGCGTTCCCTTTTTTTGTTTCACCGCCTCACGTTCATTTCATCGGATGAATCTTCTATGCATGTATTCACACCATCTCGAATGGGTGCTGCCTCGGCGAAAAAGCTGTTCACAAAACTCAAAACTTTTTACAAGAAAGGCAAATTTCAACGGAATCTAGTTAGAATTATCTGCTGCGGGTAGTTGATAACTTTGAAGAAGCTACACTTCTTCGTGTGTACTTCATTTGTGTACCACCGATTGTGTAATATTTGAACAGTTACGACACTAGCTAGGAAAAAAGATGAGGTGATAAGAAATGTACAGAGAAAGATTATTGAACAGCTCTGTGCCGAAAGTCTGATGCTAAACCTACTACACTAATAGGGGGAAAATATATACTGGAACTGCCCTTAAATACGAAATAATAAAACGAACTAACTCAACATTCACCTAGCATTACTCAACTACGAAAATAAAGGGGGGTTTTGCGGTGGAAATAATAATAATCACTATTGCTGGGAGTGTTTCGTAACACCCGAAATAACTCTTAACCCAAACGCACAAACACACGCTTTGCGTTAGGCGACCACGACGCGGAGCCAAACTAGAATTTTTGTTTTTGGTAGTTGAAATAAATGATAATTTTGATACTTTCTAGTGTAAAACAAAAAAAGATCGTGGTTTTCTACAATTTTATCGACGTAAGCACAAATCAATGCCTTTGATGGGCTTCTTGAAACGGATTTTCTCCTTCAGATTAACCCATCTGAATCATCGTTTCCATTCGTCATACCTACTAACTGAAAAACAACTCAAAATCGAAGCAACTACGTGTAACGAAAAATCACTCATCAGAGCAAAACGAAACGGATGATCTTCCTCGAGTCTCTTATCAAAATGGGGCCGTAAGGGTTCTGACTTTTCCTGCGCTTGTTCGAAAGCATGTTGCTCGATGGAGGCTTATTTCTTTGATTGGGTTGTTTTCCGTACGGTTTTTTATTCTTCTCCTAGACAGTCGAAATGATCGGAACCACCGTTGAGGTTGCGGGTGCTGTTGGTGCCATGGCCGGAACTACTGGGGAAGCAGTACTGGCGGCAACCTCCGACGATGAAGCGACCGAGGACGACGATGACGACGACGAAGAAACGGATGATGCTGGCAAGGTTTGTGCTTTTAATTGTCACTTTTCCGTCGGCACCGCCTGGTAGCGGGGCTTACTGTGGGTGAACGGCAGGTACCGGTACTTAATCATGTGCTGTGGAAGGAAAGGAAAAATTAAAGATCTTATTAGTAAGTATTGAGGAGGAAATCCAGAAGAAATGTGAAGCAGATAGGGTAGCGTGTTCAACAACGTCTAAATGGAAATCTAGGAAGATTCAAATTTCAAATACAAGTAGGTACTTACCCTAATCTGCCGCTTCATGGTGATGCAGAACAGCGTGATGAAGTACATGACCAGGATCGGCCAGAACACCGGCACGTTAAATGCCTCGAAGAAGGTGCAGATGATGCCGATGACCGTGCTCTTGCTGATGGCGTACCAAAACTTGAACTCCGGTAACCGCCGGATGAAAGGTCGGAATTCCTCGTTCGATCTCGTCGGCAACTCTGGGCCCTGGTCGTCTACAAAGGATCAAAATATTAGTAGGATTTTAGCACAATACTTTTGGGGGAACATACCATCCAGATCCAGGGCCGGGTCGATCTTCGGCGTAAGGAACGCAATAAACAGATTCAGGTGGTAAATTCCGAGTGCGTACGTCACAATGTACCAGCCCTGTTTGGTGAATACTCGAAGCAGGAAGATCAGTATCAGCACGATTGCCGCCACCCATCGGACCTTGGTGTGCGGGGTCCATCGGTCCAACTGAAGCTGGTACAGCTGAAAACAGGGGCGAATTGGGGTTAGATTATGATAGAGTAATAATCATACAATTGAGGGGCCCAAACGCAAAAGGTGGTGAACCGTAACAATAGGACATTATTGTTATCTGTTAAAATAATTCTTTATATTAAAAACGCAAGACCCTGTGAGCGGCTATTGGGATCAGTAGGTATGATTGTTTGTTCATGCAAAAAAAAACATCAAAATTAAGTATACAGTCTTCTTTAATGCTATTGTAGCTAAGGTTTGACTATAAATAATATCAGGGTAAATAACAAAATTCAAAATATTGCATAGTTTTGTATCTTCGTCATGAAATCTGTTAATCGTGAGCAGAAATAGGAATACTTAGATGCAGTAATAAATGCAATTAAACAATTTATTTTGTAAGTTTTGCAAATTAATTTTATTTTGACGTCGATTGTCTATAGTTTCAATTACAGAGTAACACAAAATTAGTATTAATCGGTAACTAACTACTATTATAATAAATTGAACACATAACTTTCCTTAATGTTAAACAGTTTGGAATCTGACTTCTAAGATTGCACTAAAACTTCAAAGATTCTAATCTCGAGAAGGAAGTATCCAACAACAGTGCATTATTTATTTTGGCTTTGTGCACTAGCAGAAAGCTTGAAATAAGAAGATCAAGAACGTTTGCATACTATTTCTCCAGTTTAGAGCCCTTGAAAACGCGAATAGGGTTACAAGTCGGCCATTCTGGCGGCCATCTTTGGATTCCGAGATGTTTTACCTTGAATGCGCTTAGTACACTTAGGTCACTTAGTACATTCAACCATAATGATTACATAACAGTGCAGAAGATTCCGCTCATTTAATGGAAGTTATGTGTTCAATGTTTATTATAAAGTAACTATTGTGTCGATCTCTACTATTTTTATGTCATAATGTAGCTCCAAGTAATCAGCAGCAAATAAAAATAATTTGAAAAACTTTCATAAAAATATTTAATTGCATTTGTTACTGCATCTAAGTGTTCCTATTTCTGCTCACGGTAAACAGATTTTGTGACGGACTTATTAAAATATGGATTGTTTCAGATTTCGTTATTTATCCTGATATTTTTGATGGTCAAACCATAGCTACTACTGATATAAAGAAGGCTGTATACTAAAACCGACATTTGTTTGAAATTTTGTATGGGCAGTTATTAGAACACACAAAAGTATCTAGTGATACAATAACCGCTCACGCGGTTTTGTGTTTTCAATATGAAGAATAATTTTATCAAATGAAAATAATGTCAGACGACTTCATTTGAAAGTTGTTAATAATGCTAGAATAAATCCGTGCAAAAAAAAATTGGGTTTTGACGCGAAAAATCAATTTTTATACTAGTGAGCGGAAATAGGGACATGTGCGAATATTGGTTCACTGGTGATATCACCATTGTAAATTTGTTTCTAAATTGAAAATCGCAATGATTACTCATTTTAATTTCATTTATTGTACATTTATGAGGGGATTTTGAAATAACTGGTCTTGAATACCAATTGGGTCCTAAAATTTGTAATGAAATCTTGTTTTTATTCAATAACACGAAAAAGCATGTTACTGTAATTACTTTAGCAATTTTTCCCGCTCAAATAATGGCTATATCATGTTTAAACTTAAATTTAAAAAAATTTGGTCCATAAATGAACCTTGACACTTTTGATCATGTTTGGCGTTCGCTTAGTCGACAAAAACATCACAGGGGTTTTAGTTCGACCACTGGGGTTGTTCCTATCTGACATTTCGTAAGGGACACGGAAAACAAAATACACCCAAAATTTGAGTTTAAGCCAAAGGATGTTACAAAATCTAAAAAATATATTTTTGGGCTTAAACCAACGGAAAACATTATAAAATTGAGTAAACATGTGTTTTTGGCCTAAACTTAAGCGTTTGGCACTAAAATTGGGACAGGGCTTTAGGACCCAATTATATCCACTAGGAATCCGTATACCATAAGGACGCCATTCACCGCTCATTGAATTATTTTGAAAAATCTGATCAAATGTTTAACAATAAAAGTTATTAGCATGTATTAGTATACCAAAATGGATTGGTTCAGAATGAAATTCACATGATTTTACATTATATATTATTTATAGAAAATAATTTTAGGCTGTTTAAGGCGGTAAACATGATTTCAACAATGATTCTATGTATTATGGCAGATCGAAAAATGCTTCTTAGTTGCTACGGTTGAACATGTTGTCATACTATAGTACAAAGATAAGAACCATCTAGTGAAAGTAAATTAATTCCAACTAGTGCTGTATATAGGGCCTCATGCTTAGGATGAGCGGTGAATAGCGCCCTTAACCAGTAAGGTACAGTGGGGTAAGTGGATCATTTGTCCATATTAAGCATAAATACTTAAATATGTTGAATGTTTTTGCACCATTGCTTCGTTTTAGGTTATATTCTTACGTCCACACTAATACTATCGCAAAACTGATACTACACATACACTAACACAAGCAAACTTGTGAGCGGCAAAAATCAATTAATTTAAAATTGTTTTCCATCAATCAAAACTCGATTGTTTCTCTGTCTAAAATAAATACAAATATATTGGACATGGTACACTTACCCTTACTTTTTAATGGGGTGGGGTAAGTGGATCAAGTATTATTATCATTGAATGGCACACTGTTTACGAGAATTTGAATAAGTTTTAATATTCTCAAATGTTGTTTTTCTTTAACTTTTTTCATTCCTAGCCTAAATTTGTCAAATTGACTATAGAAAATTTGAATTAATCCATCTAAAAAAAATATTTCAATCTTTCTGGTATAAAACATATAGAAGAATGAATATTGCAAAATTTAAACAAAACTTTACGTGGTTTATCTAAGCTGAGTTGCAAAAGAGCAAAATATTGGTTTCTTTCAATTGAATGCCTAATGTCGTACCGTATTTGACCATATAAATTGTTCAAGACAGACGATACAAATATATTCATAAATAGAATAAAAAGACTTCAGTTTTTAAACAAAAATAAATGTAACTAATGTTTTTAAACAATGAGTGTTTTTCTAAAACATCGTTTGGAATAATCCTGCAATACTTCTGTATAACTTATGTGTATAAATGGATGAATTTCCTCCAAATTATTCTGGCTACAATGTTTATTTTTTGTTCGAATTAGTGTGAACTAATGTATAAATATTTTTAATACTATTTTGATAAAATAAAGAAATTTTTAAATTTTTAAACTATCAAAATGTATAACTAGCACTTTTAATAAGAATGAAAGTAATATCATTCATACTATACATAATTATACCATATTAGTTTTGAGAATAGATTTTTTTGTTTGGTGATCCACTTACCCACCATGGTGGGGCAAGTGGATCATTTGGTGCAAATTTTCAAGTCGCTCATACTCAATACATAACAATCAGAAAAATCAAAACAAATAACAATATGTAGCATATTAGTCCATCATTTGCTATCCACAGAAAAAAGATTGAATTACAGTACAGTCGAATTTCGTTCGTTGCACTATGTTTAATTGCACTTCGTTTTAATTG
This sequence comes from Aedes aegypti, assembly GCF_002204515.2. Taxonomy (NCBI): domain Eukaryota; kingdom Metazoa; phylum Arthropoda; class Insecta; order Diptera; family Culicidae; genus Aedes; species Aedes aegypti. Next base: position 372,335,493 of record NC_035109.1, read on the forward strand.
GGCTCCCGTTAGGTGGGCTATAGACCATCTAAAACGAAGACAAGCGTCACATTCTGACATAAAACAAATTTCGTCAATGTTGGTAGCGCTGCTTTTCTTTTGTTCTAGACGAATTGACAGCTCAAAACTCAGCCCGATTAGTGAAAGTCTTTCACTAGGTGGGCTAGAGCTTTAGTGCAACGAGCGAAAGTTGACTGTATTCACGTTAGCTGTACATAACAATGAAGTTGACTATTGATTTTTCTGTATCCACTTACCCCACGGTACCTTATCATTGACATACATGTTATTCGGTACCATTATACATTTTTTACATTTCAACTTTTTTCCTACAAAAAAAAAACTTTATCTTGCGTCAGAATTTAACATGTTGAAATTATTGAAAATGTTGTTAAATGAACGGTGAATGGCGTCCTTACGTTATATTGACCAGAAATATACGTAGAGCGTGATGAAACTGGCGATTATTTTATCAGTGAAGTAAGTACATTGCTGAATCAGCCGGCCTTCAAGACGTAGAACCATCGAACCTTTGAATCCTAGATACGATATTTTTCCTAACCTGGAAGACAGCAAATCCATCAGAACACGACAGGAACCATCTAAAGAGAGTTGTTCGCTATCTGAAGGAAACAAGCGATCTAAAGGGCTACCCCGTTTGGCATAGTCATTTGACATTAAGGTCATTTCGTATAATTGCCATTTGGCATGGTGGACGTTCGGCATAAAAACAAGAAATTATGAAAATAAATAGAGCTACTTAAAAGAACAGCTAGTGTTCGAAAGAAGGGAAAATTATCAATGAAAATGTTAGTAGTTACACTGCAAATCTCTATTTCAATAATAGAAAGAATAGCCTATAATCAAAAGAAAGAAAAATTACATATGAAAATTTTAGCAAAAACATAGCATCATTGTTAAATTTTCAACGATGCGCACAAACCACCAAGTTGCGGTAATAGAAAAGTTTTCAATGCTTATGCCAAACGTCCATTATGCCAAATTATTTTATGCCAAATGACGTTCCCCCATGATCTAAAACTATAGTTGAGCGACATCAAAAGGCCTGCACTGGTTGAGTACGCCGATGCTGATTGAGCGGAATACAGTGAAGACAGAATGTCAATACAACGGAAAACTATATCGTGGGCTTGTCGCAAACAACCACTGTTGAGCGATTTGAGAGAAAATAAATTATCAATAGGGATAGCAAAACATAGAATTTCGTGATTCAATATAACCTAGTTTTTAGTTCAAAACTCTCACATATATATTGCCTTTTTCTACATTTTATCTTATCAAAATCATCAGATTTAATTATGTGGCTGATATTACCTTGTAGGGGTAATCATTTTGCACCGTGTACTGTGAAACTACACCAAAAAAAATTTTTTTTCGAAAATGTTTCCATGAAAATAAAAAAAAAAATTTCTTACAAAGTACAATCGAGGTATGGAACGCATTTGCTCATGATCTATTCAAACAAATGTTTTTACCAATTTGGTCCTAAAATGTTTAATGAATTCTCGTTTTTATGCAATAATACGAAAGAGCATGTTATTGCAACTACTTTAGCAAGTTTTCCCGCTCAAATAACGGCTACATCATTTTTTAACTTCAATTTTAAAAATGGTTCCAAATATCAACCTTGACACTTGTGATCTTGTTTGACATTCACTTTTTCGACAAAAATACCACAGGGCATATATTTTTAATACTGGGGTTGTTCCTATCTGACATTTCGGAAGGGACACGGAAAACAAAACATACCCAAAATTCGAGTTTAAACCAAGGGGTGTGACAAAATCTCAAAAATCATAAAAAAAAATGTTTTTTGTACTTAAACCATTGAAAATCATTTAAAAATTGAGTAAACATATGTTTCTGACCTAAACTTAAGCGTTTGGTAATGAAATTGAGACAGGGCTTTGGGACCCTATTGAAGGCGCGAGCATAAGCAAAACTCATATTGGCTTGTTCATTACATGCTTTGAAATCACAAAAATATGGAAACACGTGATCCATAGTTTCCCAAACTGTAGGTCGCGATCCCCAGGGGGTGAGCCCATGTTCCAAGACCTTTTCCATATCGATCCTAACAGTTAATGAAGACAATCAAAGCTGTCTACAAATGTCAGGCACTGACAAATTTAGTAACAGAACAAAGCATATACAGGGTGTCGACCCAAATTTGAAAATAAAATTCCCTGACTTTCCCTGACCTTCCAGTCGTTTTCCAGAAAAATTCCAGGCCATATTGTTTTGTTTGTTTGGTAGAATTTATGTATTAGGTCGTATGAATAAATTGAGCAATAGTGTTTACGATAATTTTCTTCAAGTTGATATGATAAAACTGAACAGTTGGGTATGCACTTTTCAAACTTGATAATTCGTATTAATGAACGGTAAAAGCTGAGTAGGGAAAGTGTACCAGTTATGGTCATAGTGGTTCCCTATTTGGCCATACGTTAATTTTCGATAACTTTCACATTTTAAATCTTTTTGAATGTTTAAACACCAAGATATATCTTAAAGCTTACTACTACAACACACAAAATCTTTCAAAATGTGAAAACATTCAAGTAGTCCAGTATGGCAAAATAGGGAACCACTATGTCCATAACTGGTACACCTACCCTAGAAGCTAAGTAAATTCTGAGTCATCTACTGATCATATTGAAATCTTCAAGCGCAAAAGTCACTTTTAAAATTGTAGTAAACAATGTATTCGGATATTGAACTAGGGTAGGTGTACCAGTTATCGCACTAGTTAGAGTGATATTCCAGATAAATGACTATTTAAGTATGAAATCTAACAGAGATATCATGTACGATACATTTTTTAGATACAATGCTATGTTTTTCAAAGGATGTAGTGCTTTAATTGAACAATTTCTATTAATATATATGTTTTAACGTCATTTTAAATAATCTCTTCTTTGTACCAGTTATGGCCATAGTGTTCCTTAATTCGCTATACATGTGTACCAGTTATGGATCTTAGATAGCCTGACAAATAAATTCATACAACATATTAGGAAATCATCCATGTTCATTTTAGCGCATTTCAGTGTCGATATAATTTATGATTGACGATGAAATATTATCCCAAGAATGGTTGCATCGTATACATGCGTCATTGGATGACTTTGGTGATGGTTCAGACCGATATTAAAGTGACCAAAGATCCCCTGTTGGGGATCGTCCATTAGGTACTCGATTTTCTTACAAGTAAAGTACTAAATATACAAAGATTCCGTACGAAGAGGGAACTTTAAAATTTTAAAATTTTAGGTAATGCACTTAGTAGTTGTTTCTTTTACAGTGATTGTTGGAGTTTTTCAAATTTCAAGTAAAACAAAACTAATAATGTGTACATATTATATTTTATTTGAATGTAAGTAATCGATTCATACAGTCACGGTAACAACATCATCCAATCAAATTTTTTGATTGTTTGCTACGTTTGGCCTTAGCCTTAGATTTTGCTTGTTCTTTTTGCTGCTCTTTTTCTACTTTTTTACGTTCACGTTCCTCAGCCTTAGCCTTTTTAATTTCTTCACGCTTCTTCTTCATTGCTTCACGATCTTTTGCTCTTTGTACTTTTAGGTTTTCGTTGACACGTTGTTCATCTTCTTTCTTCCGCATTTCATCAAGCCGTTCCTTTGCTGTTAAAACTGGGTAATACTGCTTCGAGTAATTACGATGCTTCGTAGAACGTCGTGGTGTAGGTGGTAGTTTCAAAAACTCTGATAGTCTTCGGGCCGGTCCAGACATCATTGCTACAGAATCTGTCGGAGACGTTTCAGGGTGAATTGAATCTTTGTCGCGTTGTATGTTATCTTCAAACTCAGCATCAATAGTGCGACGGTATTCTGAGCAATTATCAGCTAAAATATAAGCAAAGGGTATTAAAGTACTTTATATTTAATATTCTGAACATCATACCTTCATTATTCCTTATCGCATGATCATTTCCAGCATTTTGCGTTGAATTGTTAGTAGGTGATTCATTGTTGAGTTGGCAATAGATGATATCCTCTGTTTCCATTTGCGACGAATTGAGTGATTGGTTCCAAGTATCAGCTGGCACCTCAATTACAATAGGAGGGATTTCATGAGGTAGATTCATATTATCAAATGCAACTGATTCTTCCTCGTCGTTGCTCGTTGCAGCAATCGAGCACATAAGAATACTATCATCAATTGCTGCTGGATCGGTCACCATATCAGGAACAAGTATGTCGGAAGCTATCTGGAGTCTGTTGATATCTTCACCATCTACCGTGTCGCAATTTGTTACGCTGATGTATGGTCTAACAAATTCTTGATAAAAGAATCGAATAGTCCGCTCATCTCGAGAAAGGAGGCCAACATTTCCTTGAATTCTGCTCATTGTTTGAGGTCCAATCATATCTACAGCTTGGATAATTTTGTTTATGTGAACAGACACACATTCATCAGTTGTTTGAAGGGACACAGCTGTATTGTCTCGTGTATTCAGCGTGGAGGATTGTAGATCAACAGTGGTGAATGAATCATGTTGAGGTGATAATGGTGAAGGTGCCAATTCAGCTGGCGGATCAATTTCGTGATTCGAGGCCTCAGATTCTTCGGGAGCATTGCATGTCCGCGCGATACACTTGCTGTAGTCCACATTATCAGGTTCAAATGGACACAATCCACAAACCCTGAATCCATTTTTAATGCTTGCAGGTTTTATACCTTGTGCAACAGTTTGTGCTAATACTTTACCGAAATGTACCAATGTTAGGATTTCTCCATGATGGTCTGAACGCCACTGTTCTACTCCCCGTCTCCATTCGTCCTTCAGCGGTTTAAACACCGCGACGTCTGCAGGTTGTGTTATGTGGGTTGTGTTCGGATAAAGGGAAATTAATACTATTCCTAGCGATAGGCAAAGGTCTGCTACTTCCAAAGACTTGTGGGATGCGTGGCCGTCGACGAAAAAAATAACAGGGAACACTACATTCTGTTGTACCAGGAAAGGATGAAGGATGTTCTGGATGTAAGAACGAAAATTGTTCACATCCATCCAACCTCTTTCGCTTTGGCCAATCCCCCAGGCGTCCGGAAATCCTGCAATAACTTCTTTGCGGAGGCGTTTCCCTGGCAAGATGACATGAGGAGGTACAATACATCCAGCAGCGCTAAAAGCAAACATAACCGTAACGTTTTGCTTTCCTGGTGCTTGTTCGACCTCATAGACGTTGCGCGATCCAGTCCTGGCGAGCACTTCTTTGGACTTTGGATGTAAGTAAAAGGATGTTTCATCTCCATTAAAAACACGCTCCGGGCAATCCAAAATCTCCAACATATCATGCTTCTCAAGCCAGCCCCTAATGGAGCGAAACCAGCCTCGAATATCTCCCTCGCTAACTCTGGCGCTTGCAGAAGACACTGTTTCCGGAGTCCGCAGAGAAAACCCTGGATTACGACGCATAAATGCACCGAACCATTTGCGTCCTAGAACAGTAAAACATCACATTATAACATGCGTTTGGAATGCACCTCTAATGCCTAAATTTCCGCAATATTTCCAGACTTACCAGGGCGATTGTTTTTGAATGGTGTCTCCCGTGGATTAGCTGATAAAAACTCTCCAACTTTGAATTTCAAACCGTTCTTTGTAATCGGGAACCCGCGCTCTTGCATCCCAATCAGCCAGTCAACAATCTGTTGTTCCTCCTCCTTTGTCAAAACGGATCGAGGTCCCGAAACGTTCTTATGCTTCCATCGATCACTCATTCTATATCGCACTGTGGACATAGGCAGCTTTAGTAGCTTACAGGCCGCATACATGGATTTCTTTCCGGATTTAACATATTCCATGCATTTTTGAATCGTCTCCTCCGTGTGTCTCACTGCGCTGATACTCTTACGTCGCTTAGCAATTTTAACCATCCTAAAGAACAGATTTTTAGCTTTCAATAGAACATTAATTACCTAATTAGAGAATTCAACATACCTGGATAATATTTTACAAAAAACACTGGCAGAATTAATGGATACAGCACTAAACTTTCGAAGCAAACGACACCGCTTTCAGATTTTTTACATCTGTTGTGACAAACTACTACTAATATTTTTCTCGCTAGCTTTGATCCACTTCGCATGTTGCGAAATAGGGAACACTATGGCTTAACTTTGTCCGTGCATAAAACACCAGTTGTTGTAGATATTCGGACTCTTTAATATAAAATTGATATTCTTAAGTATTTTCATTGATTCTTAGAATATCCTTGTAAAAAAATTAGTCATTTTAAAAAATCACAGCCGCTCAAACAGGTTATTAAAAACTGGCTTGTGTGATAACGAATCCATAAGATAGCAGTGGATATGGTTACTTCGGAAATGAGAATACTTAAAAACACTAGAAATAAGAAAGGATAACTGTAGTAAATTGGCCGAAAATGTAAAAAATAGCCTTGCTTATGACAACTGCTTATTAAATACTGTTATAATTGATGGTAATACTCTATTTTTTCATTTTTTTGTCAATATAGTCATAACTGGTGCTATGGCGATAACTGGTACGCCTTCCCTACTTCAGATATAATTTCACAAGTTTCAAGCATAAAGGACAATTTTGGACACCTTTCAACCGGATTACACAATTTTTCATACATAAGACGTCACTCTATTAAGATCATTACTATGCTTTTTTATTGGAAGGACTTTCTTCCTGAAATTTGGCTACTTCTGTTACAATTCTGTTACAACTTTCTTTGAAAAATGGATCAAGGAATTCAACAAAAAAATCTAAGAAATTCCAATTTGAATTCTTAAATGTATTTTTCCAAGTATTCCTCCAATACTTCTTTCTCCAGGAACTCCTCTAATATTTCACCCGGAACCCCCTTAAATGTTTTATCCAAATATATGACTTTAATATCACAAAGAATTATGTTTTAAGAAGTCTTACGTTGTTCCTCCATAAATTTGTCCGAAGAATTTTAACTAGTTTAAGATTTCTATAGTTACACCTCCAGTAGGCGAATTCCGGCGCGTATTTTCTTTGAAGAAAAAAAATCTTGCTGGTGAATAATGGAAGAAAATTTCTTCTCTTTGAAGAAATTGTTCACCTAAAGGAATTTCTATAAAATATTGAAGAATTTCTTCCAGTCATGATTTTCTTCCTATAAATAAATTTAAAATTCATAGGAATATTACAAAAATACTTCAAAAAAAATGTTTAGGGATCACATAGACACCTTTTCCAAAATGTATTCATTTTTTCTTAAAACTCTTCACCATGATTCTTTACAGGTAATTTATTTTAGTTAATTTTTAGAATTCCGATGTGATTTTTTAATTCAAGCAACCGTTCTCCCGAGAAATTTTTCTAAATATTTTTAACGGAATGAGTTTTGGAATTGAAAAACGCGCTAATAATAAGTTTTCAGATGTTTGTTTTAATGTGTCGTGCCTCCAACAATCCTCGATTTAACTCCACCAAGAATGAGTATTCAATGAGTATCTTCCAAGTACTTTTTTCGGGGGTTTGTGCTAACGTAAGAACTTCATGTACACTCACAGAACACGACACGAGAAGGGACATAACACATATTGTTCTTACAAACAAAAAGGAATTAACTACGGGACGATGTCCGAGTACCTTCCAAGTAATCTCACAAACTATTAAAGGATTATCGAGCATCCTTCAAATTTAATTCCAGAAATGTCTGCTTCCATGTATTTTATGGATTCACTCAAATATCTTAGATAATGATCTTCATATTTTGTGGAGAATTCCCTGTATATTCTGAGAAAAAAAAAAACAAACTGGACATATCTGTAAGTAAGCTCCTGAATAGGATCCTGTAGTAACGCTTGGAATTAACTATATTTTCATTAAATTCAGGAAAATTTCAATTGAAAAATCAAAATTGAAATAGATGGCAAAATGGAAAAATGTAAATATCAGAACTCTTTGCGGTATTATCTTTATTGTTTCCAGAAACGACATGATAAAAAAATCAGGAAATATCATGCTTTGCAGATTTATGCATTTAAAATTTTGAGATACGGTTTTCATCTTTATCTAAATACGAGAATCTTCATTGGTTCTCTATATTTCGTTTTATCAATTTAACTTGGATATTTTGGGCAAACTTGTAAAGATTGACATGATTAGATGAAGTGGATTCCATTTTTTCCTCAAGATTTTGAAGAGAAGACAATTATTAAATCAAATTTTGATCTAGGAAACTTTAGAATTAAATATTATTAAAGCAAACTACGCCAACTTTGAAGACATTGTTCAGAGAGCACTGTTGATGCTCGTCATTTCAGAAAATTTTGGATTCTAAGAATAAGTATAGGTAGTAAAGTACAACTTACTCTCATATGCATAAAAGTTTTTTCTCAATCAACTTTTTTGAAGTTGTGGTATTGAATATTTTTCACTGACCTCTAGTGAAATTCCCTGACATTCCCTGACTTTCCAGGTTTTTCCAGGTAGTCGACACCCTGATATAGCATATCAATTTGTTAAGGATCTGAAGCTCAATAAAATTGTGAATTACAAATATTGCCCAACTGGAATTATGGCAGCTGATATGTTCACCATAGCACTCCCGAGTATCTGACCAGAACTCTGAAGGAGGATGTGTCTGAGGCTGAATAACGGTGGGATTATACAGATGTTGTTATTTAGTTTAAATTTTCACCTCTATGGTTTCGCATAATGCGTTGTACACAGTGTATTATGTGCTTTTCACCCTTGGCGATTTCTAATAGATACCGATCTTTTTTTTCGCTGCTAGTTGTTTTCGTGCTAAGATTGCTGAAAGCTGCATGTAAAATTCTGCAGCCCATGTGGCGTTAGTTCAAGAAACTTTCTTTCGTAAGGGCAACTTCTATCTTGGTAACCTTGTGAACCTAGGTTTTGCTATTTTCAGCAACCATGAAATGACAAACTCGTGTGCCATGCCTCGTGCTCATAAATAGCACAATCTTTGCTACACTCATTTCTGGGTTAACAACCAGAGGTGTATGTGCTGCCACAATTGATGTTTCTGTCGGTGACCTCAATAGGAAATAAGTCTATCGATTGTATTTACCTCGCGATGAACCATCCCCAAACAGATGATTTCGAACGAATTTTCTTACATTGTGTAACAAAAGCCCTTCCGTTGATTGTGGACAGTGATTCTTATGCTCGTCAAATAATCTGGAACCGCTCAGATATTAATTTAAAAAGCTCCAGTCTGAAGTAATACTTAAGTAGTACAGATCTTGAATTACTTAATAAAAGCAATCGCTCAACTTTCAAGGTGTCTGGGGTGGGTGGTCTAATGGATACCGCTTCAGCTTCATAAGCTGGTCAATCCCAGGCCCGTCCCTTTCTTCGTACTTTGTGATTGTATCTATCTCTCACTTGCTTCTATCTTCCATTCTTAATCTATCACACTCAAACTATTCGTGCATAGCAAACGCTAGAACCAGAGACGGACAAGAAACCGTTTCCCTAACGCTTCCATTCTTCCACGCGCATACATAGGCAGTCTGCTAACCACAAAAGCAAACCTCTCTGGCATACCTTTCCCACAATCCACACACTCCCGCAGGAACTAGCTTAGATGCAGTCGCACTCCACGGTCTACAGAACTTACATGGACACTTCACATTGATTTCAGAGTCAAAAAAGCTTACATGGCCATCGGTCAATGCCGGCGAACCTTTGGTAAAACCTGGGGCTTCAAACCCAAGTATATCTGTGGGGTTAGGGTACACCAACTCTTGAGAGCAAACTCCGGTTTCAGTGTGATGTTAGCTTTAAGCTAAAATATAGATTTTTATTAATAAATTGCTGATGAGAGATATTCATAGAACTATCGCAGGCTTACAAATTTGGTGACCGTTATGTTATTTTAGCAAGTTTGGGTCGCTGATCCTCTACGTGACGTGAATTACTGTGTGGCAGCTCTAATCGAACATAGAAGCATTATAATTATTGAATTACATACTATTCAAGTTCACTTACGGTCTAAATAGGTAATTAGTACCAACTAAATTCAATTTGTCGTAATGGATTTCAGAAATACACTTTAATTAAAGAATTTCACTGGTGAATTAAATTTCATATGCAAATATTGCTAGATGACGATGCAGTCTTTAGATATCTCTAAGCCTAGTTGCCTGACATTTCTCCCGTAACGTCATTCTTCTCTATCTCCGTACTGTCATTGGTCGTTGTAGTGGTGTGACGTTTAGCGTTGCCGAAACGAGGGGTCTTGTCGGCACACACCCCCGCCCGTAAACCTTGCTGAGGATCTAGGCGCTCTGGATCTCCAAGGCTCCAAGGTTTACACTTCTCCAAGACATCAAGAACAGCTAATTTGGTCGCTGCTCTTCGGATGACCCCTGTCGACGTTCGCACCAACGCCTGTCGTACTCTACCATCTCGTCCAGGGTAGACTTCCTCGATCCGTCCACGAACCCACTGATTTCTCATCTTGCCGTCGACCACGAATACCAAATCACCTACTTCGATATTTTTCACATCCTTGAACCATTTGCATCGCCGTGTGATGACAGGAAGATATTCCTTCAACCACCTGTTCCAGAAATCATCGGTCATGAATCTAGCCAACTTCCAGCTGCTCCGAAGCGTTGAACGGGTGTCTATTGTTCCCGAAGGGAGAAACTTTGCACCAGAGGAATTGCCCAACAAGAAATGATTTGGTGTTAAAGCCTCTTGATCTGCGGACTCTAACGGCACGTAGGTGAGAGGTCTGGCATTAATCATGGCTTCTGCTTCTAGTAACACTGTTTCTAAAGTTTCATCATCGGGTCTGCGTGGTCCATCAATTATCGCTCTGATCGCCACCTTGACTGACCGAACGAGCCTCTCCCACGCACCGCCCATATGTGGTGTTGCAGGAGGGATAAATTTCCATGTAGTCTGCGGGCTTGTGAATTTTTCAGCCATAGCCTTCTTCGTTGCTTCCGATATTATCTGCAGCTCGTTGCTTATTCCCTGAAAGCACGTGGCATTATCTGTCCAGAATTCTCTTGGAATGCCTCGGCGAGAGACAAAGCGTTGGACAGCCATGATACATGATTCCGTGCTTAAAGTGTGTACCACTTCTAGGTGTATTGCCCTGGTAGTGAGGCAGGTGAAAAGTGCCACCCACCGTTTGGCGTTGCTGCGGCCTACTTTAACAAGTACAGGGCCAAAGTAGTCTAGCCCGGTAAAGGTAAACGGTCGTACGAACGCTGTGAGACGCATTTCAGGAAGTGGAGCCATTGAAGGTGGTTTGGGAGCGGCTTTTGCAATGCGACACCAGACGCAATTCTTCTCGACTTTGTCTACTAATCGTCTCAACGTCGAGATTTCGAAGCGTTGACGGATCTCGTTCACGACTGTCTCACGGTTGGCGTGACGAAAGTTGCGGTGGTACCTATCCACAATCAGAAGTGTAATAACATGGTTTTTGGGAAGAATTACGGGATATTTCGCCTCTACAGATATGTATGGCGCGGCTCCTATTCGGCCACGACTGCGCAAGATTCCTCTTTCATCAAGATAGGGCCATTTTGTGTAGATATCACTGGAACTGTCTACAACGTTGTGGCGGAGTTCAGGTGGACCTTGAGATTTTGCGAGAATAGCAACTTCATAGGGATACGATTCAACTTGAGCGGACTTCCACAAAATCTCTTCAGAACGCCGAAGTTCATCACTGGTAAGAGCACCGAGTTCTAGTTTTTGACCTCGTTTTTTCTGACGAATATTATCGAAATATCGCAATACATACGCCATTGTGCGATGCAGTTTTGTCCAATTGTTGAACCGAAAAAAGTCCAGAATCGGATCAGAATGAACAAAGTGGAAGGAAACCGGCCGCAGATCTTCATTTGTTGAACTAGCCTGTCGCTGTTGCGGCCAGCTGCTTTCTGGGCCGTGAAGGAAATGTGGTCCCTGAAACCAGGGGCTTTCCATAGCTATTTGAGGACCAATGCCCCACTTGGTAGCTAAATCGGCGACGTTGAGCTTCGTTGGCACCCATTTCCACTCCTTTTGTTCCGTTGAGCTTAAGATTTCGCCGACACGTACTGCGACAAATTTGTGGAACCGCCGATGATCATGGGAATGAATCCACGCAAGAACTGTCCCCGAATCGCTCCAGCAGTAACGACTATGGATTGTGAACTCGTGATGGTTTTGGATAGTCTCCAAGAAGCGGACGCCTAGTACAGCCGCTTTCAGCTCTAGTCGAGGGATTGAAAGTGTTTTCAAAGGCGCCACTTTGGTCTTTGCACCAACAAGTGCTACCTGAGTTCCATTATCGGTGTCCAAGCGAAAGTAGGCTACACAGGAGTACGCCGCCTCGCTAGCATCTACGAACAAGTGAAGTTGAAGACCATTGAGACTTGAAGCAAAGGGAGCGCGGAAATAACATCGAGGTACGCGAAGCTGATGCAACTGCTCGAAGAGATGAGACCATTGCTGCCACCGATTATTGATATCGTTCGGAATCCTTTGATCCCACTCTGTGCCTGTCGCCCACACATCTTGCAGTAAAATTTTGCCGTGCACAAGGAAGAATGCGATGAATCCGAGGGGGTCGAACAAGCTCATGACGACCCTAGCGATTTCTCGTTTGGTGGGAACGTGGTCTTCGGTGAGTATATATTGCAGATCTTCTCGGAGACCTAGGGTGTAGACAAAAACGTCCTCGCACGGAATCCACTTCATCCCGAGCACCGATTCTGACTTCTCTCCTCGCTCTAAATCCAAGCTCTTCGGTTCATGTTTTGAACTCGCTCCAATTCCATCTAGTACTTCAGATTTGTTGGAGGAGAAGTTCCGCAACGTAAATCCACCAACTGAGTGTACCAGTTTCACTTCGTTGACCACTGCGATTGCTTCTTGGAGTGTCTCAAAGCTATCCAAATAATCATCCACATAATGCTTATTTTTAACCGCAGCTGCCGCCCGTGGATAGTCCTTGGAACACTCCTCCGCGTTCAGGTTTTTTATATATTGTGCAGAGGCCGGAGAACAGGTTGCGCCGAAGGTGGCAACATCCATCACGTACACCGAAGGATATTCTGATGGGCTGTCGCGGAATAAGAAGCGTTGGGACTGATTATCGGGAGCACGTATCTTTATTTGATGGAACATCTCCATGATGTCGCCACAAACGGCGACCGGAAACTGACGAAATTGGCTGAGGACCTTTGGAAGAGGTGACAACAAGTCGGGTCCCTTGAGTAACTTGGAATTAAAAGAGACATTTCCCACTTTCGCCGCGGCGTCCCAAATGAGACGTATCTTCCCAGGCTTTTTGGGGTTTCTAACGACACCTAGAGGTAGGTACCACACCCTACCGGCATCCACGGATGTTAATTCCACCAAACTAGCTTTGCGGGCATACCCTTTACGGACGTACTCAACAACCTGCTCTCTTACCCGTCGCTCTGTCTCCGGTTCATCTTTGAGTTTTCGCTCCAACGCTTCCAGACGACGTACAGCCATGGCATAGCTGTCGGGAAAACTCGGATTGTTTGTTGCCCAGAGTAACCCGGTTTCAAAACCAGAACCAACAGGCAAACGACGTGTCGTACTTTCCAAAAGTAGTCTGGCTCGCTTTTCATCTTCACACTCAAGAATCTCACGTGACCCCAAAACGCCTGCATTTTCCAGAGTGAAGTAATCACGAAGCTGCTCATTCAGTTCACGATCAGGGTCGGAAACCGTACCGACATGGAAGGTAACAATGGCGGGTTGGGGCGATTGACCAGGTATACAACCGTAAATGCTCCATCCCAGCCTACACTTTGCGCCAATAGGATCCCTTGGCCCTCCTTCGCGAAGCTTCAATGGAACGCACAACCGAAGATTGTCTAACCCTATCAGTAATTTGGGTTGAACAAGTTCGTAATCTTCTAGGGGAAGACCACGTAGGTGAGGAAATTGTTTGGCCAAATCCCCATACTTGAGTGTTTGTGAGGGTAGGACGAGCCGATTAACTGTTCGTGCATCAATCAGCTTGTGCCGGGGGGTACATCCTTTACCGGAGATGTCAACCTGTATACGCCTTGAATTTGACTCTTTGCGTTTCACGTTTCCGGTCCATTGAAGGGTTAAGGGTTCTAGCTGGCCCCTGACTCCCAGCTGCGTTGCGACGGACTCTTCCAGTAGAGTATACGAAGAACCCTCATCGATGAACGCAAATATTGTTTGAGAGGAACTGTCACTGAAGAGAACAACAGGAACGATGCGGAAGAGCGGCCACTTCAAATTTTCAGACGACACATGACTTGCCGACATTCCTACATTTTCTAGCAGTGGAGAGGAAGAATGAAGCAGCGTATTGTGTTTCTGTCGACATCCGTCTATTCCGCAGCCATTCCAGGAGCGGCATGGCCATTTGCCATGACTATTCAGGCATGTTCGACATAGTCCCTTCTGCTGAACGAGTTGCCAGCGTTCATCTACAGTCGCGTTTTTAAACTGGTAACATTCCGCTACTCGATGTCCAGCTCGGCCACATGCTGCGCACGGCTTGCTAACCTTCGCGTTGGAATTGGACGATGATTCACCAGTCGACATTGACATTTGCTCAGCGGTATGTGCATGAACGATCCCAGTTTCTCTGGATCGCTTATCCATTCTTGACGTATTACTCAGTGTCGGGAGCTCGAATGATACTTCGCTTGCTGCAGTCACTAATCCGGACATGAAATCGCCGAACGTTTCGAGAGTTGCTGGTAGATTTTTATTTTTATAGAATGCCCAATCTAATCGCATGGTCCCGGGCAGTTTTTCTACAAGCTCTTGCATCAACGCCGGGTTTGAAAGGTGGTTCAACTGGCCTGCCGCCTTGAGATGATCAACCAGATTTTGCACTGAGAGTCCAAATTGAATCAGTGTTTCCAGTCGCTCGTGTTTAGGAGCTGGTACCTGCTGTATTTTGCTCATCAACGACCGAATGAGAATTTCTGGCCTTCCATACAGAGTGCGAAGAGTCTGTATAACGTGTGGAACACTTGCTGGTAACAGAAGCCGGCTACGAACTGCCTCCAGGGCGTTTCCTTTCAACGATCGTTGCAGTCTAACCAAATTTTCCGCATCGGAGTATCCACAGGAGGCTGTGGACTGTTCGAAGTTACTGATGAAAATCGGCCAGTCTTCAGGGTTACCTCCGAAAGTTGGGAGATCTTTTCCCAATACTTGACGCGCGGCTATTTGCACTTGCGTGAGTGTATGAGGCGAATATGCAGACACTAGATGACCTGGATCACTCCGCACGATTGGCTCCGGTTGATTCAAACGATGCGACGGATTTGGAACAAATGACAGCGTGCCAAGATCGGGGTATTCCAATTCTGGGCCCTTCGGTACATCCAGTGGGTCGGGGCTGACGAATTGTTTGGCGTTGTTGTCGTCATCCTCAAGAACTTCATTCACTTTGCCGACATTTTTCTGCGAGTTGAGCCACTTATTGACCTTTTCTTCCGAGTCGACAATCGAGCCACTCCTGCTACTCATCGAGGCTGCATGCCGAATAATAGCCTGGCGCTTCTCCAAAGATTCTTTGCGAATCTGCATTTGCTTCCGCTTCATTTCCAGCTCTTCTTGTAGCTTCCGATCACGGAAGAGGCTCTCTTCCTCTGCGAGACGTCGTTTTTCCGCCAGCTTGCGCTCCTCTTCGATCAACTGACGCTTCTTGATTTCCTCCTGCTCCTGAAGTTCTTGCTCCATCAATTGTCGTTCTTCTTCCACTAGCTTTAATTCCTCCTCTAAAAGCTTGGCGCGAACACTGGAACTAACACTCTTTGGCGGATCGGGAATAACCTTTCCCCTTTTCGCCGTGCCTTTGGAACTTGCCTTTGAGCCTTTCGATTTGCGTTTGTCCTCCATTGGAACCTGAAGCGCGCCCGACGTTCCCTGTCTGTCGGAGCACTTTTGGCAGACATACCTTACGCTGGAATGCTTCACTTCGCTTCCTACTCCAGCACACCCGAAATGCTCCCATAGCAGACAGATGCTGCACTGCACCATCTCGTTTTCTGCAGCATCAGGTCGTTCGCAGGATTGGCAGTTCCGAGGGGTAGTAACGGACCGGAAAACGCGATCATCCATCCTTGCTAGCTACCACAAATTTCTTAAAGTTTGTGGGGTTAGGGTACACCAACTCTTGAGAGCAAACTCCGGTTTCAGTGTGATGTTAGCTTTAAGCTAAAATATAGATTTTTATTAATAAATTGCTGATGAGAGATATTCATAGAACTATCGCAGGCTTACAAATTTGGTGACCGTTATGTTATTTTAGCAAGTTTGGGTCGCTGATCCTCTACGTGACGTGAATTACTGTGTGGCAGCTCTAATCGAACATAGAAGCATTATAATTATTGAATTACATACTATTCAAGTTCACTTACGGTCTAAATAGGTAATTAGTACCAACTAAATTCAATTTGTCGTAATGGATTTCAGAAATACACTTTAATTAAAGAATTTCACTGGTGAATTAAATTTCATATGCAAATATTGCTAGATGACGATGCAGTCTTTAGATATCTCTAAGCCTAGTTGCCTGACATTTCTCCCGTAACGTCATTCTTCTCTATCTCCGTACTGTCATTGGTCGTTGTAGTGGTGTGACGTTTAGCGTTGCCGAAACGAGGGGTCTTGTCGGCACAATATCAAATGGATTTACACAACAGTTCTCGCATAACTTATGATCTCGCCCTAAAAGCCATTGGTAATCATGTGTGTAGCTCGTTGTTTCTGAGCATTTTAATGGAGTTACACGTTTTTTAACAGCGATCAATTATCTTCCTGCCAGTGGTGATGGTTTGGATGCTTATTCTTTCATTTGCTCAGAAACAATGAGCTACACACCTTGTTACCAATGGCTTTTAGGGCGTTATCCCAAATTATGCGAGAGTTGTTCGACCAATATTTTCATATGGATGTCTCGTATAGTGTCAAAAGGCGAAGTGAGAACAATCCAATCAAAATTCGGTCAACTCCAAAGGATGAGCCTGATGGCGATGTCTAGTGCGTTCTCTACGACTCCCTCGGCAGCGCTCGAGGATCTTTTCGACGTTGCGTCACTACACATACATCTTAAGCAAGAAACACTTTCCTGGTCTTACCGTTTAAGGGCATTGGATCTACTGAAGGAAAATCAAGTGAATCATAGATCTACACGCACTTCGTTTACACTTTTGGTGAATTGGGTCAAAATTGCCCTAACTCCAAGTGATCTCACAATTGCTCACTTTCCTTATAGGACATTTACCACACAATTCTCTTTATGGGAAGAGTGGCTATATGGAAAGAAGTATATCAAGCAATATAGTATATTGCACTGATGGCTCCCTTCTTGAAGGTAGAGCTGGTGCAGGTGTATATTCTCGTGAGCTAAGGCTGAATCAGTTTTACGCACTTGGTAGAAACTGCACCGTTTTTCAGGCGGAAAAATTCGCCCTTATGTGTGGAGTGCAATCAGCACTTCAACAGTGCGTAATGGGTAAAGTCATATACTTCTGTTCAGATAGACAGGCTGCTATAAAAGCTCTTGCTTCGGCCAACTCAAGGCCGAAGCTTGTTATCGCATGTCGAACTCAAATTGAGGAACTGAATTCAGTCAACTCTGTAAACCTTGTAGGGGTACCTGGCCATTCTTCCATCGCTGGAAATGAATTGGCTGATCAGCTAGCTCGCGATGGAGCATCGCATGACTTAATTGGCCCTGAGCCAGCTATTCCAATTTCGAAGTGCTGGGTGAAGCTTCAGATAAATTCTTGGGCGGCAACTCAACACAAGCAATATTGGAATAATTTGTAGTAGTATCGTTAAACAAAATTGTACATTACTGAGCCATTTCCAAGGGTGGCGAAGTATTTATCAAATCTGTCAAAGTAGAACTGCAGTCTCTTGATCAGAGCGTTGACAGACCACTGCCGACCCCGATTATAGAACTTCGTATCACCTGATATTTAACTATCCAGTTTTTGCGCAAATGCGATTCCAATTACTTGGTAATCACTTATTGAGTGAAACTGATTTCAGAATCTTCAGGACATTCTGTTATTCTTAACCCGCTGTGGTAATGAGCTATAGGCTCTCTTTACGCTCATGCGTTTTGCAGTGCCCTTTTTAAAGCGCTGTTTGAACCCATTGTAGTATGGAGCTACATGCTTTCATTTCGCTTATGCGGTTTTCTCTCAAGGGACCCCACTCCTATTTACCATCATCTTTCCCTTCCCTTTCCTTTCCTTTCCCATACCCATATCTAATACCTGATTCTTGAAACAATATCAATACAGCAACTCATGTTGAGGATTTAGATACATCAACCATCCTGAGTTATAATTTCTTTATAGATCTTTGTCCAACGATAACGATCGCCAACGATTCAGAACGAATCGATATCGATTGCTTTCGAAAATCACCAACTAATTTGCAGGGATTGGATAGTAACCATCCAACTAACATGAAGTCAACCTAATTCTAGACATAAATTTCATATTGATTATAATTCAGTTCTTCAACTAATAAAGACATTATTTTTTAGTAAAAAGTCAACTACTAAGTTGGATCAATTCCACATAAGCCTCTTGCTAAGACCCATTACCTGCGAAATTCGTTTGAAGAATTGTGACACCACATTCCTACTGGGGGCCGACTCCTCGTTCATCATTATGTTATTCTGATTGTTTCCAAACTGTGGCCAGTGTTCCTCTCTCTGCGTGCTCTCTCCTTTCTGTTATTCTGCTGCAAACGAGGGAATTGCTTTTTCAGCTGACGCGACACTTTAATCCAATTAACGAATATGGGAAACGAGTCATACTCACTTTCTGCCTTCTTCTCTTTCTCCTCTGTCTCTCCGTCTTTGGGGCAGAAAGATAAAATCAAAGTCTTCCTCCCCTCTTTCCCCCAAGAGAATAATCGCTTCACAGTTCTCCTCTTGGTGCTTCTTCTGTTCCGTCCAGCATAAGAAAACGACCCTCCAAAAGAAGAGGAATCTGATAACACACAGGCCCTTCCTCCGTCTGCAACCCTTTTCCTTTGAAACTTCCTCCCTGGTGGAACAGTGGGACGAGGTCGTCTTCCGATGGATGAATAATTGAGCAAAAGGGACGATAATTACACCGCTGCCACTAGGAAAAACAGATGCGTCGATTCTCGTCCGCGGAATTATTCCGTCCTCCTTTGCTCTACCAGCAGCGACGATTTCACGACACAATCACTACCTTGGCGGAGGCGAATCGAGCTCGTTTCTTTTGCAATCTAGGTGCAATCACCAGCGCGCTCCGATTGTGGAAAAATTTCCACAGGAAAAAAAATCACTCAACTCTGGCGTAGAATTTTCGCAAGCACTCCGCGACCAAGAAGACGACCGATCCGCAAATCCGAACCGTCAGTCGTCAGTCATCGCGAAACCACGTCAATCTGTCAAAATCATCCGATGCGGGGTGCGGGGTGGTATAAATATACGGGTGAACGCGGCCCCGACTGGTATAAAGTGGGGATGCGTTCGCTGATTTAAAAGCGCGATTGCACAAAGGGTATGCACGTACCTATTTTGAGCAAAATCAATTTGCTCCAAGAATTTTACGTAATTCTAAGGGGGACGGCACCAAGGGGGATGGTACTGACGGACTTGGCAGAAAACCGATTTTAACCGCTACTGAATGTCGTTTATCCCTGAATATCCTTTCCAGTTTTACCCAACCTGATCTAACCGTCTCTATCCACATCAGACCATGAACATGTCCTATATCAACTGCAGTGATTCGCAGTAGACAGGATGTCCCGGGCCCGATCCATCTGACAAGCCAATCGGGCTCTCAGTCACCATGGATCAATGCACGAGTTCACTATTTGACGTTTGAGCGGTGCCGTGTTATTTACGTGACCATGGCAACGAGTGGATTCGGCGCCGCCCAAACGTCAAATTAGTGAACTCGTGCATTGGCAAGGGGGACGCACTGACGGATTTGGCAGAAAACCGTCTTCTAACCGCTACAGAATGTCGTTTATCTCTCAATATCCTTTCCAGCTTTATTCAACCGGATCTAACCGTCTCTAAGCGCATCTATCCATTTCTAAAGCCCCAAGCACAATGTGAACGGCAACGCGGTACAACGGCAAAACGGCATACCCATATTGATCTACACTTTACTTATCAATCCTATGTTGACTAGAACCTTTTCAACATTGACTTGACAAGTAGAGTGTGTAGGAATAGCAGTAGTTCAGATACAAAAAAAATATTAAAAAAAAAAGTAAAAATATCAGTTTGACAATGGTTTCAGTGCAGGCAGGCATGCAAGATAAGTACTAAAAGTAGTACACTCGTTCCGTCTCAAAAAGCTTTCGACATCGTGCTTCCGTCGACGTCGTGAGGACTCGGAAAACTTTGGCAGCGCGAATCAGGAGATGGTAGTCAATTTGGAGATTGAATTTGGATAGTACAGTCGCTTGGTGCTGTGGAGCTGGAGAAAGTAGTGGAGTGAAAAAGAAAGTGAATTTGAGGAGTGAATCGGAAGCGGCGTGAGTGACCATCCGGTGGTTGATTCGGATCAGAATGGCTGATAAGCCATTTTACGAGACGTTCGAATGACGTTTTCTGGCGGGCCGCTCATTGTTGTTGTTCAAAAAACTAGCATGATATGTGAATGGCGCTGGTCACATTTTTGTTGGCGATGACGTCCCCGTCTCTTTCAGCGCATGTTTCTACCAGGTTTACATGAATTACAGGTAACGTAGATGAAAAATATCTTCCCTGCCTACTGATTTAAATTTTACATGCGAAAATCAACAACTTTGTTTCATTGCCACCAACGCCATTGATGAATATGCTCCTTCCAAATGTAGCGCTAGAAGAAACGTAAATAAAGCGGCCCGCCAGAAACTTTCAAAGCTGGTAAACAAAAGGAAACCATATGATTCGAAACGTCTCATAAAATGGCTTATTCCGACAGAGTGTAGCTCAAGATGGGCTTGTCATTTTGCCGTTGTACCGTGCTGCCGCTCACATTGTGCTTGGGGCTTAAGGGCTCTGTATTTCGGAAGCGTTTACTGCTTTTTTCATCGTGAACGTAATCGGAACTGGTATAAACAGTGAAAAAGATAGAAATAAGGGCTTGTTCATATATTTCATAACGCTTGAATTGACCATTTTGGAAACCCACCCACCCCCACGTGACGCTTTTTGTATTGACACTCAACTATTTTTGTATGAGCCGTAACAATGTTCGGACACCCACCCACCCCCTAAAGCGTTATGAAATTTGTGAAAATGTGAATGAGCCCGACTAAGAAGAAATTGACTTTCTTTCGGAACAAAAACAAAACTTTGGCTCCAATCAAAGCAAGAACCGAAGAAATCAATCGTGGAAAACTTGTGCTTTTTGGTTTAAGGTGAAGATGAATCGAAGCCAAACCTCAAATTTTCAAGAGCACAAATCTGGAGAACCAAACATCCGTTTGAGCTGAAAACTTAATCGATTGGTCACCACCAGCGAGTGACCAATCGATTAAGTTTTCAGCTTAAACGGATATTTTGTTCTCCAGATCCGTGTTCTTGAAAATTTGAAGTTTGGCTTCGATTTATCTTCACCTTTAGATGACTGCGTATGTATCTAATCCTACATATTGATCAACGAGCGGAATATGCACTGAGTTTCTCCTCATCCTAGACATTACCATAAAAATATGAGATAATCAAGCGTATAATCGATCCAGAAATATTCACATTCGCATGGATCGACTTGCTGATTGGAGTGCACAAGGGAGTGCAGGAGATACGAAAGAGAAATCTATACAGAGGTTCTAGACGTTCTGTGGCAATGAATATTTCTATATTAACATACATTGGGATTTGGATTTCCGAAGAAATTCAATATTCACGACAGCTTCATTTTGTCTTGCATGTAGGCCTTGATTTGTTTGAGGATTTGTCGACGATTATATTCTCATTTCA
Source organism: Aedes aegypti (assembly GCF_002204515.2). Lineage (NCBI taxonomy): Eukaryota > Metazoa > Arthropoda > Insecta > Diptera > Culicidae > Aedes > Aedes aegypti. The sequence goes on from NC_035109.1 coordinate 372,357,470, forward strand.
TATCGCTAATACAGATTGAAAGAAAAGATAAACCAAAACAAAATGCGAGGTGATCCATCAGATATCTTCTTTTTCTTTTTTCATTTCCACGAAATAGACCATTTCCGTCTAATCTAACCCCCTGTTTTTGAATTTTTCTTCGAAAGACAATCATTTTTAATGAATATTAACGCTTTCAGATTTTGCTTATATGCACTCCTGAGTTTCTTACAAATTTTTGAAAACATGTATACTCACCACATTTTTTGCTGAAAGCGGGTGTGCGGAACAGTTTTAGTAACCCTAGAAAATGGTTTTCACCTTTTCACCTCACCCTATCCAAGAATGTTTATGTACGTTTTGAAATGTCATGATTGCAAGATTGCCTGCAAGCATGTTCGAAAAACTTTCACTACCGCCAATGGCCAAACCTGGAACCAGTTGCTACGGAGGGTTGATGTCTCCGAGGACGAAATTCACAAGGTCCATCGGAACCTATACGTACAGACGGACACCTGGTCGTTCCAGTGATTCAGTTTCGAGCCCATCCATTGTAATTTCAATCGAATCAGTTCCAGCGCATCGACCTTCACTGAGCCACTTGGTTCCGGAACTCCATCTACATTTACATTTGATTCTACAGGAACTGTCTCCGAATCGGATTGCTCTACTACTGGTGCCTTTCGATCCAGGATTCGCGCTGGGTGAATTTTTATGATTTCATTCGTTGTCCGTTGAATGAAATAGGTATGTGTATGCACACACAATCTTGCACATGTAGAGTGTAATGTTCTTTAAATCTTCTTGGGTAGATTCCACCGTTTCCTGTTATTCAGGTGCTTCCCCATGTATACCTTCCCCCACTTCTGCAACTTGATCGTTGGCTTTAGAGCAAGATCGCCATCAATGTAATCCGTTACTATTACCTGTCCGATGACTACAAATCGGATGTTAAGGTTTCTTCCGCTGAGGAAGTCAAGACCGGCCAAGTTATTTTAAGATTAAATTTGGAAGGAAGCCAGAATTGAGCCAACGAACAGTATCGAAGGTACAGTTAAAGGAAGATGAGGCTGGATAAGAATGGTTCTTCGATGGCGAAGACTTAGAAAAACCTATCCTTTCTGAAATGATACCCCAACGGTGACTGGGCCCACATTTCAGCATAATATTCTTATAAGAGCTTCCTTTGCCAATTAACCAGTTTTGCATTTCTATATCTTGTGGTAGGCATAAAGATTCTATAAACCCTAGATGGCGAGAAAATTTCTATCCCGATAAGCTCCTCGACTGACGGTACTCCCCAACTAACATTCACTCATTTAACAAACACCATTATGGCAATTTTATCCAGCATCATGTTTTATAACATTTTAATAATTTCCATGGCCAACCTTTGTTAAAGCATTGTTCACACAAATTTGGAGAAACTTTAAAGCATGTCGTTGAATACCAATTTTATTTTTCAGCTCTAAAAACGTTTTACTAGCATTTAGTTCAGCTTTTATACGGCTGGTCTAAAAATAATTAAAGACTAATAAAAACAAAAAAATATTTTTCTAGGCACTTTATAAATGTAGTGTGCACTATTATTATGATAGTATAACAATCTTATTTAAAAATCGCCTGAATACTGGATTCGAACTCGAGACCTTCCAATCGTCAGCGGTATGCCTTGCCATCTGCGCCATCCTAGAATTGATGATTAGACCGTCCAGTGCAAAATATAAACTTCTCATAGCTGAATATTGACCATGTTCGAGCTTCTATTCGACAATGTCTAATCAACACATGGTACGCTAATCTACAACTGAACAAGCATATTATTCAGCTGCTGTTTAGTGCTGATCCAAGCTGAGTTCAGTCGGCTATTTTTAGCGCACAGTGAGAAAATTTATGTCGATGTTGGTCAAAATAATGTTTATTTACGCAAAGTAAAAACAGTCCGAAATGATTAATCTAATTTCATAATAAGTTTTAGTTTGTTCAAAACTGATTAATTATCTTAAATAATTTTATAAATTATAGTTTGATTATTTATATTTGTATTTTTCATAAACCTATTACATATGCATTGAAGTAAAAGTTCTCTGTATGAATATATTTGAATCATTTGAAGGGTTAGTCCTCAGAACCCACCTGAATAGAAAAATATTCGAATATCTTGATGCGATTTATATTTTCAGCAATGGCCAAGTAAATTATTTTTCTTAGAGCGCAGTATTTATTCAGTTGTGAAGAAATGTCATTTCAAATGTAGCTGGCTATAGAAATTAATTTAATCAATTCTGTCGAAGAAATTTCCATTTTTCTTGTACGGAAAAACATCCCGAGCAGGCGAAAAAAGCTTAGCAATAGGAAATATAATATGGATAGCTAAAAGTGATATTAACTTGATAGAACAAAATTGGCATGCCATATTTAGATTCTGCAAGATTTTACCAATAGCTGCGAGCTATTCATTAGATCTGCGTACATCAAATTTTTCATAGGCTTAGAAGTTCCAGGAACAACATTTTGATATTGTCTTCAGATATTTTATCTCTTATGTCAATCAAGTCAATTTCACGCTTTGTTTGTCAGTACTTTGCTCCTACTCGGAATACTTAGCTTAAATGTTTATTTTTGTTTTTCACAATAATTCTGCATTTCTGGAGACTGACCATTAGAGTGGTTCAAAAAATCGTTTTTGCTCCACACCGCTCATTCGATTCTAGATCAAATTCTGAGTGTCCTCTCAAAATTTGAGCCCATTTGGATGAAAACTGAGACTGCACAAGCCCTTTAAAGTTTATATGGGAATTACTATGAGAAAAGCAACCAATTACTTCAATCGGTCATAGTATTTGCCCATGTGCTCTTGGAGATTAGAACTACGTTGATACTGTGAGATACAATAATCAGCTACAACTTTGCTGAAGACCGTTTTCAAATCGGACGCCTCAGTAACTAGTTATTGATTTATATCCGGTCACAAAATCTTCAGCAGTGCTCATTCAACTTCTGAACAGGCAACATTGCTGCACCTGGCGCGAAAGATAGCACGCACAAATCATGGCTACTATGTTTTACTGCATATATCCAGTGATGCCTGCAGAGCAGCCCAATAATTATAGCCAAAGTTTTACAACTTATTCAAAAATCAATAATTAATTACTTTGGCGTCCGATGAAAAAACCGTCTTCGGCAAAGTTGCAGCTAATTATTATATCTCACAGTAACAACGTAGTTCTAATCTCCAAGAGCACATGGGCAAACACTATGACCGATTGAATGAATTGCTTGCTTTTCCCATAGTAATTCCCATATAAACTTTAAAGGGCTTGTGCAGTCTCAGTTTTCATCCAAATGAGCTCAAATTTTGGGAAGACACTCAGAATTTGATCTAGAATCGAATTAGCAGTGTGGAGCAAAAACGATTTTTTGAACCACTCTACTGACCATGTTTACTTTCTGAACAGCTATTTCAAAAGTTATAAGAAATCATAATTTATGAGCTTTGAAATGCATTCGGAACTCAACGCGAATTTCTGATATTTTGTCCATTTTATGAAATTTAGCTATAGTGTGATCGCTTTTACAAGGCTTATTTATTGCTGAACAATGTGTTTGTTAATCGTCATTTTGGCCTCTATTGGATCAACTGTTCTTTTAATATACTGAAGCTGAATTAGGATTTCATAAGATACTTATTCAGCTCTTATTCATGCTTATGTTAAACATGTGGGAATAGCTGAAGTGCGACGCAAGTAAAACGTTAGTTCGTCTTCTGAATATCCTTTTATACATATACATTTGTTTAGTGGAATATTGGCTTTTTAATTGGGGGAAACATGTCTTGTTCAGCTCATTTGTAGAACAATCTTGACTAGTCGAATGAGTATCTTTGGAAACGTTTAATAAGTGGCGATTCAACTTTTGTTCATTCTAATGCATAACGTTGAACATTGATCTAAGCTTGTATTAAAAAAGCACCTTCTCAGCTCTTTATAGAGCAATTTTTTTATTCAGCTGCCATTACCATTATTGAACAATAATTAAACATGCATGCTTGTTTGTGGCTCTGAATTGTTAGTTGGGTCGAACCCGTTTGCACTCTTTGCTTGATCTTGCTAGATAACTGGCGCACTTGGCTGTGACTAATAGCCGCCTTAAAAAACATATCCTATTGGATTGGTGAAAAAAATCATGTGGGAACTACTGGAGCAATTATTGCGAGACTTTTAGAAAAAATCTCCAAAACCCTGGAATGAAGTTCTGTGGTCTTGAAGGAATTCCGTTAGGAATCTTTGCAAGAAATCCTGAAGTAACTGTAGAAATTGCTTTAAAAAATCCGTTCTCGTGGAAATTTCTGAAGATATCAGCATAGTTCTGCTAAAGGATTCTTGAAGAATTCCAATACCAATTGTTAAAAAATTGGAAGGATGCAAGAATTTATGAAGAAATCTATAGAGGAAATTGCACACGCGTGAAAATTTCTATAAACATTTCTATATTCAACATATACCGAAATGAATCCTTACTGACCTTCGAAAAAAAAAATCTTTTCAGAACCTTTATTGACTGAGATTCGCCTAAATTACAAAAAAAGTACTTTATTATTTCCCAACTAACAATTAAGTTACATGTAAACGCTTGCAAAACTCCGCTTACGCAGCTACAACTTGAATAGATGTGCCGTACTATTTTTGAAAGCTTCTATTCAAACATTACACCCGCAAATCTGGCGAACTTAAACAGCAATTGTGAAATCTATATCCAGCAATCTCACAGTCTAAACATAATGCATACACGACAATTACACAGCTTGTTTTTCAACTAGCATGTACGCATGCGGTATATATTCGCTTATACAACTGTTATTTAGCAGCCTCGCAACTTTATAATGATTGAGCACTTCTGATTTGTCGTATAGATTCCGAAAAAGCATGTACACAATGTTTATACAAACAGTATTGTTGAAGTTATTCTGACAGGTGACATTAGCAATCAAATAGTAACTTAAGTTTATATTCCACTCCTTCTCAACTAACCATCCACGTTTACTCAAATAATGTAATATATATATATATATAATTATACAACATCTAAATTACTTTTAAACAGCACATATTCAGTGATGCTATTTATTCAGCTTTATTTACAAACTTGGCCATGCTTATACCCCAGCTATACCAAAGCAATTGTTTATTTATGTTACAATTAAAAGACTCCTATTCAACTACTTCAGATATTTGTTCTGCAATCTAAAAATAGAATTGCGCTGTGTAAGCTTCTTAATAAACGTTTAAATTACCTCGTTATATAACAAAAAAAAAACATTTAAAAATAATTTGAAAATATTTTATATGCACGCACTTACAATTCAATACGATCTGTGTAGAATTAGTCATTGGTATCATATTATTAGTTATCAATTGCTATTTTTATTCATGTTGTAAATTCAATCTTCACTGGATTCGAACTGCTGACATCTGGGGTATGCGGCTAGGGTTTATCCTCAGGACCATGCTAAATGTAATAAACCTACGTGGAAATAGACAAAAATTAAGCTCGCTTCTGTCCTATATGATGTGTGGCTGTATAACAGCAACTGTATTCAGCATGATAATATATGATTTGCAAATTGCTCGAGTGATGCCAGCTATTATTTTTGCAACACCGATCTAAGAATGCGTCACTCATATTATAAAAATTGAAATGGAGTTCACTAAACGGAAACGCTCAAGAAACATTTTAAAACAAAAATGAAATTATTTAAATGTAAATAAGAGGACGTCTTACCACATTTTTATTGAAGGTCAAAGCAATCGATCTTGAAACATCATATTTTACTAACAATGAACCAATGCACGAGTTCACTATTTGACGTTTTAGCGGTGCCGTGTTATTTATGTAACCATAGGCCAGGAGAAGTGGATGAACTTGTCATTCATTTTTCTGTCAAATCTCATACAAAATCTACTTTTTCTCTGACAGAAATTCACTCTAGGTGAACCACTTCCCCTGGCCTATGGAAACTAGTGAATTCGGCACCGCTCAAACGTCAAACTAGTGAACTCGTGCATCGGTCCATATCTGATCCGCACTCCTGGTAACACTGGCCGCATAAATGTCAGATAATCAAAAGGCAATTCAACACACACTATTTTCTTCCTTGCGCCTCTAAAAACGGTTTTAACATAGTTAAACTGCGTTTTCAGTTAAAGATGGATCCTAATTCTGGTAAGTTTTATATATTTCATTCAATCCATAAAATGCAAAAAAATATTCTAATATTACTTTCCTCATTTTCAGTAGCTGTTCCCCACTACTGCGTAGTAAAAACTTACGAAGCAGGGCGTCCCGTGTTAACAACGGTGCCGAGTGGGTGGATCAGCGGCAAGTATTTGCACTGGCCCCCAAAAAAAGTGGAATCGTTGAGGAGAGACGTCAGGTCTCAGCCAGGAGCTACATGGTCTAAAATGGCCTGCAAAATAAAAAGAAGGTACATCCCGACTTTCAATGCGGCAGAGCAGGAGTTGGCAGAAATGTCCGGCGTTACAACAGATTCCGATGTCGGAGGACCACCTGCCGTCAAGAAAATGCGGAAAAAAGCGTCGGAATATGGAACTTCGTCCGGAATGGATTTTAACTCTCATTTCAAATCGAAAGGTAAGCTGGTGTTGTGTTTTAGATGTTAATTAGCACTCCCGTTCCTGGAGTCTGTAGCAGATTCTATCTGCGACTCCTCTAGCTTGTCTTACGGCCTAAGCGAATTTGCCCTTAGTCGAGTAAAATTCGTTAAATATGTAGATAAAGTGAATGAAAATGTAATACTGTTTGCAAAAAATAGATAATTAATTGCGAATAGATAATTAATGTTTGAATGCAATTTCCTGCGTATTTCAGATGCTGCGGCCGATTCTGCAACAAGTCAAGGACCGTCAGTTAAAAATCCGATTGTGCCGGAGGTGATCCTTATCGAGCCTCGATCATTAAACACTACAGTGCCACAAACCTTTACGATCCCATGGCCTGAAAATCCATTGGATCTTGCCTCACAAGCTGTGGAACCGACCAACAATGCATCAAACATTGTAACAAGTGTGGTCAATTTGGAACAGGTAAGTTTTAAATGATGTATTGTGTAGTAGCACTAAAGTTGTTATGGAACTTTCATTTCCCTTGAGTGGTGGTATGGTACACAAATTATGTAATTATCAATAATGTACACCGGAGTAAGCTGGAACAGCTGGAGTAAGATAAAATGAAACGATATCACAGTGAACTTTTAATGATGAGAACATGAACTACCGAAGTTTAAGTTAACAAATGGGTCAAACTTTTAGATATGAAAAATCAGCTAACATTTTTTGTCATCACGTTGAAACATTTGCATTTTATCTTGCCCCACCGATATCAACTTGTCCCGGTGTACCTTACACATTCCCTCATAAGGGGTCATGCACAAATTATGTCACGCTCCAAGGGGGGGGGGGGGGTAGGTCGAACCAAGCGTGACAAGTCTTACAATTTTTTTTGAGGACTTATACAAACAGTGTGACACAGGGATGGGGGGAGGGGGGTCGAAAAAGTTGAAATTTAGCGTGACATAATTTGTGTACCATTCCTAATGCGATTTTTAAGATTGATAGTATTGAATGGATCGTAACACTAGCCTTCTTCATCTCCATTCACCTCCCAAGTTATTTGTGTACGATGGCCAAAATTGTATGATTATTTAATTAATACCGGTTTCCACATTTGTAGGCATCTATTGATCTCTCTATATTGAAAGAGGAAATCTTTGAAAAAATTGAGACTACGAAGCATGAAATTGTGAATAGTGTGACACTATTCATCGAGGAAATGATGGCAAAAACGATGGCAGCAATGAGGAGTGACTTCGAGGCCAAATTGGAACGATTCCAGGATTGTAATCCTTCTATGAATGAAGTCAAGCTTGGTGCACAGCTCACGTTCCATCCCGTGTCGTCAATTGAAGAGCTTCAACAGCTTGAAACCGATCTTGAAGATGAGGAGTACGCTCGAAAGCTGGTAAGTAGTGAATGAAATAAGGTACCTTGGGGCAACTGGGTAATGTAAATCGTATAGTTGAGATTCTTCAAATTCTAAAACTTAAAATTGAAATAATTGTGGTCGTGTTTATGTTTTGCTTGATTTCCGCAAATTATGGGCGGTGTGCAGCAATTGTTGAAACTGTAGAGGACAACTTAAAAGAAAATTATGTTCCGCATTTTTTTCTACTGAAAGTATTAAAATATTATTGCATGCCGTTAAGTAATAGTTGACAGGTTAACAATCTTTTGCTCTATCATGCAATAATGATCGAACAATCTCAAGAATCTCTTACCTATCGTAATTCTCTGAATTATCTCAAAGGTTAACGCATTACTTTAAAACGTTAATTCGCGTATTCAGTAAAGTATACAAATTGTTCTCACTTACCTCGTTTTCCCACTTGCCACGCGGTACCTTAACATTTGTTTTATATTCTATCATAAACAGACGTAACAATCAAGCGATCAGAACACGCTTTACCAAACGTTTAAATTTGGCTTCCCAATGTCAAAAATTTGTTTGGCTCTGTATCAATCCAAGCCAAATATTTGTTAGAGTAAGGTGGGGCAAAAGTTCGACCTTAGTGGTATAATAAAAGTTTCCAGGAAAACAATAGCAGTTAAAACAAAACAAATACCATACAGAAAACCTTCAACATATTGACTATAATTTTGATGAACAAACTTGTGTCAAAATATTTACCTATTTTTAGTTATAACAGTTTCAAAATTGATTGTCTTATTCGAACTTTTGCCCCACCGGTGGGCTGTTAAACAATCAATATATGAATTTCTTAGATATCGTCGGAGTAGAAAACATTTGGAAAATACCTGAATAATCTAATTATAAGATTCTAATGAAACTCTTGGAAAAAAATATTGAGAAATTGCGTTCAGCAATAATTACTTGTCAAAATGTCAGGAGTAATACATATCGCAATTCAACAAAAACCTTAGGAATACAGTAATGTCCCGATTTTGTCAGCACCATGCTGCATTTAGGGTTGACAAAATCGGGAAAGATCTTAAATCGGGAAAAAATCTTTTGACTGGTTTCAAATTATATTTTAACTTAAGGACTTAGGGCAACTTCACCGGTGGTCCAAATCACTGTTTGGTTCCAAATTTTTGGACCATGTTGAAATTTGAAGCGTGCACCGGTGTTGTAAATAATGTTCCAATTTTATTTTATACCAGTTTTCTGGTCTATTTTTTTGGAACAGGCTAGCTGCGTGGTCCATTTTTGGTCGGATTTGGACCAAGTTTTGAGCTGTTCCAAAACTGGTTTGACAAATGTTTGTTTACCAGTTCGGATGTTTTACGCTGAAACAGTCACCGTCTCTAGTTCCTACTCATTTGAGGTAAGTAAGAAAAGGAAAAATATTTAATTGCTGCTGTGTTTTTAACAATAATTCCTCTTCCCAAGCAGCGCTACCCATAATAGAAAATTTCATCATTCATCGCAACAAACACGACCTCGCAATACATCTGAATGAGGAATTCGTGTTCCGGGAGCGCCGAGATGACCAGCGAGGTGGCGGCCAAAAGTATCGGATGCAAGCGGTCACTCTTTCTGACTTTCTCTCCCGACCTGACACGGATGCCACTCGGAATGCGGTGTTCTTTCGCTCTTTGGGTGGCTCCATAGTACCAAGCAGCGTTCTGAACAAACTGATGAGAACAGCGGTGTGCGGATCGATTACTTCGTTATTGTGTGCTGCTTCCATGGATTCAACAGATGGGCTGCACTCTCCGCCAAGCTCTTGAGTTAGCCCAATGCATTTTTAAGGACTATGTGATACTCTCCAACAAATCCACGGAACAGCTGGATTCCCTGCCGATGGTGGCCTCCCGTTTTGCTTAATGAAGGAAAAGGCCAACTGGTCGCAAAGGGAAATGGAATCTCTATCAAAATGCGCAAATCGTTGGATGAAGAGTACATTCACAGCTGCCTGGCCATGCAGGTCGGATTAATGTCGCGGTGCATATTCGTAAACATTCCTCAACTGGTGTGTCGCCTTGAGACACTCCCGAGCAAGAACCAACTGCTGCAGATCGTGATTCACCGGGGATTTTCTCCTAGAATTCCACCGGTGATTTCATTAAGCAATTTCTACGGGGTTCTTCTTCAGAAATTTCTCCGGATTTTTTTTTCGCAGTTTTCCCAAGAAATTTCTCTGGGAATTTGCGCAAAGAATTTCTCCGGAGATTTCAAGGATTCCTCCGGGAATATCCCCAAGAACTCCGGGGATTTTTGTCAGGAATTCCTCAGGAGATTTGCAGTAGCAATTTCTCCGATAATTTCCTTCAGAAACTCCTCTGACTATATGCTCCAGGAATGAATCTTGGGATTACCTCTAGGAATTCCTTCGAGGATTTTCTCCAGGAATTCCTCAGGGGTTTTCCAAAAGCAATTCCTCTGGGAATTTCGTCCAGAAATTCCTCTGGGGTTTTCGTTCTGCAATTCTGGGGATTTCCTACAGGAATTCCTCCGGAGATTTTCTCCAGAGATTCCTTCGGTGATTTTTCCCAGAGAATTTATCTGGATTTTTTCTGCAGGAATTTCTCCGGAGATTTTTTCCAGGGATTTCTTGCAGGAACTCCCCTAGAGACCTTTTATATTCTGGATTTGGTCCAGGAATTTTTCCGGAGAGTTTTTTTTTTTAAGATTTCCTCCAAGGAATTCCCCAGGAGATTTCCAATAGCAATTCCTCCAGGGGCATTAAGAAATTTTTCTGAGGATTTTCTCTAGAAATTCCTATTTCTCTGGAGAGTTGAACCAGGATTTTTTCCGGAAATTTACTCCAGGAATTTCTTCAGGATTTCCTCCGGGGCTTTTCTCCAGAAATTCCTCCGGAAATTTCAAGAATTTTACTGGGGATTTTCTCTGGTAATCTCTCAGGGTATTTCGGCCAAGAATTCCTCTGGGTATTTTGTCCAGGAATTCTTCCGGGGATTTCCTACATAAATTCCTCCGGGGATTTTCTCCAGAGATTCTTTCGGTGATTTTTCCAGAGAATTTATCTGGAGTTTTTCTCCAGAACTTCCTCCGGAGATTTCTTTCAGGAATTCCTCTAGAGGCCTTTTATATTCTGGCGATTTGCTCCAGGAGTTATTCCGGAGATGTTTTCCAAGATTCCCTCCGGGGAATTTCTCAGGGGATTTCCAATAGCAATTCCTCCAGGGGTATTAAGAAATTCCTCCGATGATTTTCTCTAGAAATTCCCATTTCTCTGAAGAGTTGAACCAAGAATTTCTCCGGAAATTTACTCAAGGAATTTCTTGAGGATTTTTTCCGGGAGTTTTCTCCAGAAATTCCTCTGGAAATTTCAAGAATTCCTCTAGGAATTTCGTCTAGAAATTCTTCCGCGGATTTCCTAGAGGAATTCCTCCGGAGATTTCATTAAGAAATTACACCGGGGATTTTTTTCCAGAGATTCGTTCAGTGCTTTTTCCATGGAATTTATCTGGAGGTTTTCTCCAGGAGTTTCTCCAAAACTTTCTCCGGAGATTTCTTCCAGGTATTTCTTGCAGGAACTCCTCTAGAGGCCTTTTGTATTCTGGCGATTTGCTCCAGGAATTATTCCGAAGATTTGGTTCAAGATTTCCTCTGAGGAATATCTTCAGGATTTCCAATAGCATTTCCTCCAGGGATATTAAAAAATTTCTCCGAGGATTTCATCCAGAAATTCCTATTTCTCTGGAGAGTTGAACCAGGAATTTCTCCGGAAATTTTCTCCAGGAATTTCTCCGGGAGTTTTCTCCAGAAATTCTACCAGAAATTCCTCTTGGGATTTCCTCCGGAAATATTAAGAACTTTTTCCTCAGGGGATTTCATCCAAGAATTCCTCTGGGGATTTCGTCTAGAATTTTTTCCGGGGATTTTCTACACGAATTCCTCCGGAGATTTCATTAAGAAATTCCTACGGGAATTTTCTCCACAGATTCCTTCTATGATTTTTCTAAAGAATTTATCTGGAGTTTTTCTCCAGGAGTTTCTCCGAAACATCATCCAGGAATTCCTCCAAAGATTTCTTTCAGGGATTTCTCGCAGGAACTCCTCTGGAGGCCTTTTATATTCTGGCAATTTGTTCTAGGAATTATTCCGAAGATTTTTTCCAAAATTTTCTCCGCGGAATTTCTTCAGGAATTCCTCAGAGGATTTCCAATAGCAATTCCTTCAAGGATATTAAGAAATTCCTCAGAAGATTTTGTCTAGAAATTCCTTCTTTTTTCCAAAGATTTCATCCGGAGATTTCCTCCAGAATTTCCCTGAAGAGTTGAATAAGGAATTTCTCCGGGAATTTACTCCAGAAATTCCTCAGAGGTTTTCCAAAAGCAATTCCTCTGGGAATTTCGTCCAGAAATTCCTCTGGGGATTTCGTTCTTCAATTCTTCTGGGGAATTCGTTCAGGAATTTCTCCGGATATTTCATTAATAAATCCCTCAGGGGATTTTCTCGTGAAATTCCTTCGGAAATTTTTTAGAGAATTTCTCCGGATATTACCTCCAGGAATTTCTCTGGGGATTTGCACCAGGAGATTTACTCCAGTAATTCCTCCTTGGATTTCCTTCAGAGATTTTTTCAAAGAAATCCGTCCAGGAATTCTTCCAGGGATTCAGCCCAGGAATTCCTCCAGGGATTTAGAGATTTCTTCCGGGGATTTTCTCTAGTCCTCTAGAGGTATTTTTTATTCTAAGGATTTTCTCTAGGAATTAATCCAGAGATGTTTTCCAAGATATCCTCCTTGGATTTTTTTCCAGGAATTCCTCAGGGGATTTCCAATAGCAATTCCTCCAGGGATATTAAGAAATTCCTCCGAGGATTTCACCCATAAATTCCTTTGTATTTTTCTTCAATGATTTTATCCGGAGATTTCCTCCAGTATTTCCATGGAGAATTGAACCAGGAATTTCTCCAAAAATTTACTCCAGGAATTTCTTTAGGATTTTCTCCGGGGGTTTTCTCTAGAAATTCCACCAGAAATTTCTCCGGAAATTTCAAGAACTTTATCGGAAATTTTCTCTGGTAATCTCTCAGGGGATTTCGTCCAAGAATTCCTAGGGAGATTTCTTTCAGGGATTTCTCGCAGGAACTCCTCTAGAGGCCTTTGATATTCTGGCAATTTGCTCCGGAATAATTCCCAAGATTTCCTCCGCGGAATTTCTTCAGGAATTCCTCAGAGGATTTCCAATTGCAATTCCTTCAGGGATATTAAGAAATTCCTTCTTTTTTTTCAAAGATTTTATCCAGAATTATCTAGAAATTTCTCCAGAACTTACTCCGTGGATTTCTTGCAGGAACTCTAGAGGCCTTTTATATTCTGGCGGTTTGCTCCAGGAATTATTCCAGAGGGATATTAAGAAATTCCTCCGAGGATTTTCCCCAGAAATTACTTCGTATTGTTTTTCACAATTTTTTTCTGGAGATTTCCTGCAGAATTTCTCTGAACCAGGAATTTTTCCGGAAATTTACTCCGGAAATTCTTTCAGGATTTCCTCCCTTTAAAAAAAAGTAATTCAATTCAATTCAAATTTCCTCCGGGGGTTTTCTCCAGAAATACCTCTGTGGATTTCCTTCGGAAATTTCAAGAACTTTACCCTGGATTTTCCCTGGTAATCTTTCAGGGAGTTTTGTCCAAAAACTCCTCTGGGAATTTTGTCCAGAAATTCTTCTGGGGATTTTCTACAGGAATTCCTTCTCCGAGGATTTTCTCTAGAAATTCCTTCGTATTTATTTTATTGATTTTATCCGGAAATTTCCTCCAGATTTCTCTGGAGAGTTCAACCAGGAATTTCTCCGGAAATTTACTCCAGGAATTTCTCCGAAGAATTCTTTAAAAAATTCTTCCGAGGATTTTCTCTAGAAATACTTTCGTATTTTTTTCTTTTAATAGATTTTAATAAAGATTACCTCCAGAATTTCTCCGGAAGCTGATCCAGGAATTTCTCCGGAAATTTACTCGAAGAATTTCTTTAGGATCTCCTCCGAGGGTTTTCTCCAGAAATTCCATCGAGGGTTTCCTTCGGAAATTTCAAGAACTTTACCGGGGATTTTCCCTGGTAATCCCTCAGGGGATTTCGTCCGAGAATTCCCCTGGGAATTTCGTCCAGAAATTCTACCGGGGATTTTCTACAGGAATTCCTCCGAGGGTTTTCTCTAGAAATTCCTTCGTATTTTTTTTTCAAAGATTTTATCCGGAGATTTCCTCAAGAATTTCCCTGGAGTGTTGAACCAGGAATTTCTCCCGAAATTTTCTCCAGGATTTTTTTCAGGATTTCATCCGAGGGTTTTCTCCAGAAATACCTCTGGGGATTTCCTTCGGAAATTTCTAGAACTTTACCGGGGATTTTCTCTGGTAATCCCTCAGGATATTTCGTCTAAGAATTCCTCTGGGGATTCCGTCCAGAAATTCTTCCGGGGGTTTCCTACAGGAATTCCTCCGGAGATTTCCTTTAGAAATTCCTCCGGGGATTCTCTACAGAGATTTCTTCCGTGATTTTTCCAGAGAATTTATCTGGAGCTTTCTCCAGGAATTTCTCCGGAACTTCTTCCAGAAATTCCTCTGGAGATTTCTTTCAGGAATTGCTTGCAGGAACTCTTCTAAAGGCCTTTTATATTTTGGCGACTTGCTCCAGGAATTATTCCGGGGATTTTTCCAAGGAACTCTTGTCCGGAGATTGCTCCAGAAATGCTTCTGGAGATTTTTTACCAAAAATTCCATTAAGGATATCGTCCAGGAATTTCTATGGGAATTGTGTCCAGGTATTCCTCCGGGAATTTGATTAAAAATAAAATCCTGCGGGGATTTGCTGCAGAAATTCCATCGTGGATTTTTTCGTAGTATTTATTTGGAGATTCCCTTCCTTAGCCGATTGTTTAGAATCCGTGACTACAAAGCAAAGTCATGCTGATGGTCGGTCGGTCCAGGATCTTTTCGTAATGGAAATTTGCCTTGACTTCTCTGGGCATATGGTTCATTCAGAAATTTCATAACGCTAAATGGGGTGGGTGGGTGCCCTTGCAATGTTACGACTCATAAAAAAATTGTAAAAGATTCAAACAAAAAGCGTTACGAAAGGGTGGGTGGGTGTCAAAAATGGCCATTTTCGGCCTTATAAAATATGTGAATAAACCTATAGAGTAACATCGTATTTGCCTATCGTATGGCAAATACGAATACAAAAATGGCAACTTTGGCAAGAAAGCTTTCAGTTTATAACTGTGATAGTGCTCATAAAAACACTAAGCTGCCCAGTGAGAACGTAATACCAAAAAGAAGAAGGAGATCTAGGGTCTCTTCTGGGGATTTCATTAAGAATTTCTTCTGGACATTTTCTCCAAAAATTCCTTCGAGAATTTTTCCAGAGTATTTATTTGGAGATTTCCTCCAAGAACTCCTCCGGTGATTTGCTCCAGGAATTCCTCAGGAGATTTCCTCCAAAAATTGCTCTTAAGATTTCCTGCGGGATTTTCTCCATAGTTCCTACATGAATTTTTTCGGAGTTTCTATAAAAAATATTGCTGAAGGAATTAGTAATTGCTTCGGAGTCTCTGTAGGAATTCCTTTGGAGATTCTTCAAAAATTTCTCCATAGATCCTCATGGAATTTCTCCGTAATTCATCTGGGAATTCTTTCAAATTTCCTCCAACAATTCTTTTGGAATGCCACCGGTATTTTTTTTTTCGAATTTCCTCTGTAGTTCCTCCTGGATTTATTTTTCAGAATTTCTCCAGAGAATTTCTCAGAGTTCCTCTAGTAATTCTTTTGGAACTTTTGGAGTTACTTCTAAAAATTATATACATTTCCTCCGGGTTCCTTAGACAATTTCTCATGAATTTCTCCGGAAATTCCTCTAGACGTCCTTCTATGATTCCTCCAGAGTTCTTTGTGGAACTGATTCAGAGTTTTTCCTGGATTTTTTTAAGTTCTTCCAGAAATTCCTCTGGATTTCATTAAGCAATTCCTTGGAACTTCCTCCGGATTTTGACCGAAAATTCTTTCAGAAACTTCTCTGAAAATTTTCCAGCAATTCCTCTGGTTTTAATTCGGTAATACCTGGGAAGTTCCTCTGGAGCTCCACCGGGAATTCCTTCGTATTTTTGTATTCGTGAAATCCTTCGGAATTCCTCCGGGAATTCTTTTGGGGTTCATCCGGGTACGCCTTAGGAGGATTTTTTCCATGAAATTTTCCGGGATTTTCCAACAAGAGCTCCTCCGGGGATGTCCTCCAGAAATTTCTTCGGGGATTTCCCAAAGGATTCCCCCGATGATTTTTTCCAAGAACTCCTCCAGGGATTTTCCCCCAAAAACATTCAAGGATTTTCTCCAAGAATTTCTCTGGGGATCTCATCCAGAAAATCTTTCGAGGATTTACGCTAGACATTCCTTCGGGATGTTTTCAGAGAATGCATCCTGAGTTTTCCTTTAGGAATTTCGCTGGGGATTTACACTAGGAATTTCTCCGGAGATTTCCTCCAAGAGCTCATATGGAGATTTCATTGATTCCTCAGGGGAATTCCAATAGCAATTCCTCCGGAAATTTTCCCCAGGAGTACCTCAGGGGATTACCAACAGCTATTCATTCGAGCATTTCTTTTAGGAATTCCTCGGGAAATTTCGTTAAGAAATTCCTTTGGTATTTCCTCCGGGGATTTCCTCTTCTCCAGGATTTCCTACGGGAATTGCAAAGATTCCTTCGAAGATATCCCCCAAGAACTCCTTCGGACATCAATACCACAGCCAAACAGACCGATTTTAGCATTGGGCGTACCTGTTCTCGTGACTATGATTTTGAACGAGGTTTTTCTAAGTGTTATGTCTGTTTGTCTGTGTTAATACCTTCTGGGATTTCGTTCAGAGCTCCGCCTGGAATGCCTTGAAGTTCTTCCGGGAATTTCTTTGGAGTTCATCCAGGCACTCCTTCGAAATTCCTTAGGAGCTCCACCGGAAATATCTCAAAAGTTACTTCCAAAATTCATCCGGAGTTTTTCTCGGATTTTTTTCCGGAGTTCCTCCAGGAATTCCACCGTACTTCCTTCCGGAATTTCCCCGTAAGTTGTTCCATGAATCCCGCTGGCAGTTCCACCGGGAATTCTACCGGAGTTCTCCCAGGAATCCCGCCAGGCGTTTCTCCAGGAATGCTCTTAGGAATTTTGCACGATCTCCCCGGGAGTTATCCGGGAATTCCCCCTCCATTCATTCCTCTAGGAGATCCTCCAAAAATTTCTGAAGATTCCGTTCCCAGGAGGGTATTCCTAAGTCCATCTCCTAGGTCCTAATTCCTCCGGAAATTATTCGAAAAGGCCCACCACGTCGCAGAGGTAAATACGCAAAACTCCAAGAAATTCCAAAATTATGAACTCTGCCAGGAATTGCATTCCTCCGGTGGTTTTTTCGTGAATTTCTACAATTTTGATTTGTTTTTTTTATCACGTTCGAAATGGATCGGGAAAATAGAACAACCGGTGCATGCGCGTGCAGTTTGGTCTATTTTTACTGGTCTAATAAATTTTGACAGGTCCATTTTTGGGATAAATTTGGACCAAAAAATAGACCACCGGTGAAGTTGCCCTTAGTCCTATGCTTTTAATAATACAGTCGACCCTCCACAACTCGATATTCTATAACTCGATATACTCTATAACTCGATGGATTTTTCGGTCCCTTCAAATTCCCATACATCGTGCTCACCATAAGTCGATATTTCTATAACTCGATGTCTCCATTAGTCGATGTCACGTGAGAGGAAAATTCCCCTCCATAACTCGATATCCATTTTAAAATCCTTCTTATACGGAGAAACTTGGACTAATTCTTGTTTGGAAGTAAATAAATTCTTGCAAGTTGTAATAAATGTTTAAAAACATTAAAATAAAAAAAATATTGTGAGTAAAAAAAATTGATTTTTCGAACATTTCGCAAAAAGTTTTCAAATAATTGTTTGTAAAATAATATCAACAAAATATTATTGCTTTCTTACAGAAGTAATCATATTTGTATTGGAAATACAGAAATTTGTTTCTTCGATTTTGGGATTTTTTGCGTTGGTATATTCTATAACTCGATAATTCTATAAGTCGATGGTCCCTTGAATATCGAGTTATGGAGAGTCGACTGTATAAACAATGTTTTTTTACTACATTTTTTATGAACCATAATCCAAGGTGACATTGCTCAGTTTCTTGGATAATTATTAAAAATTTCAAATTTCAAAATTTCGGTCTTTAGATGATTGTATAGACGTGGTCAAGGTCATAATTGACTTCATGCACCCAATACTACCAGTGTAGACGTGCTTGCTCTGATTAAAATAAATATAAATTTTAGGCTGACAAAATCGGGCAAAATAGGATGCTAAAATCGGGTCAAAAAGGGTGCTAAAATCAGGGGTAAATAAAATCGGGGGTAGACAATATCGGGTCATTACTGTATTCATAGACAAATATCTGGACGGGTTTTCAGGATTTTTTTTATAAAAACTTTTATTTTCTCCCGCAAATCCCAAGTACTAATTTAAAGTCATTAAAATTATCAAATTTAAACAATTTAAGCACAGACAAGCAGACGACACACTATGATCATTGTCCACCACCTTTTTATTGTTTATTTTATAGTGCAAATCGGTAGAACTGCATATTAAACAGGTTTGCCAATAAAAATATCATCAAACGTGTTTCAAGCAACAGTATACTAAAAGAGGTCCATTCTTTAGAAGGTTATCGCTAACAATATGTGACGACAGTTATTAAATTAATAATGGTTATGGAAGCGTTACTTAGGCTGGTTCCTGTATGGTCTCTTATTGATTCCTACTTGGTCTATTTTTGGTTCCAGTTTTACATTGGCATTCTAAGGTCACATCTCGCAATCCTTATAACCAATGAAACGCTTCTCTGGTGATTCATATGCTCTGATGGTAGTAAAATTTGACTATATACTAAGCCAACTGAAAAAAAATTTGATGCCCGGATAATGCATATTTTATTGTTTTTGGTTGATTTTGATGGCGATTTGTTATAAGTGATTCGTCTGATTGTCTTTGCTATTATTATACACATTCCTTTTATTATATATACGTATAAGACAGTTTCACAAAAATAAAAATTTCTGGGATTCAACCAGTCACCCCCAAGTCCTAGTTGCAATACTAAAACAAACTACCAGACAAATTTTCATCCAATTTGGAGAAGATTAGGAGGTGCCTCAAGTCGAATTTGTGTTTTTTGGCTATTTTTTGCATTCATTATTAGTACTTTACAACTTTTGAGAACACTGTATGCCGATTAGAGATGGTTTTGACCTCAAAAAATTGATTTCTGTTCATTTAAGTACCTGTAAAACATACATTTCTCTACAGTTTTTGTTCTACGAGATTCTAAAACTCATGCCTAATCATAAAAGTTCAATCGTAGCATCATTCCTTTGTCATTTCTGAACATTATTGTAGTACATCATTTTTGTATCCGAATTACAGATAAATTGAAAAAAATCGTCGGAAATACGACATTCCTCATTCCCCTGCATTTAGAGCTGCTGCCAAATGGCGCAATGGCTGACATGTTTAAAAATTGAACATAGTAGCTTTGCTTTTTCAATGATGGATGATGATTGAAGAAAACATCTAGCAAATGTCATCAACGCAGTCGTATTTCAAACAACATTCGCATTTGATGCCAAGCATTTACATATGTGATATAGCCCCGAGGTCAAGCTTCTCGACTACTGATCTTGAGGATCAGAGTTTGATCACGGGAGTTCATTTAGAGTGTTCTTTTTTTTTCAATGGACCAAATGACTTGAGGCCAACAAATTTCATCACAATTCATTGTTCAAAAGTGTATCTTGTGGCTGAGTCTTAATCAATAGAACTCACAAAAATCTCCCACTCCTAAGTGAATGAAGAAAAATGCTCAAGTAGTGATTTGCGCCTTTAGTCCTTTTTCTATGCTGCATATAATAAACATTGGTTTCACTCGAAAAAAAAAGAATCAAGCTCTGATCCCCGAGATCGGTAGTCGAGAAGCTTGACTTCGGGGCTATATCACATATGTAAATGCTTGGCATCAAATGCGAATGTTGTTTGAAACACGACTGCGTTGATGGCATTTGCTTGATGTTTTCTTCAATCATCATCCATCATTGAAAAAAGCAAAGCTACTATGTTCAGTTTTTAAACATGTCAGCAATTGCGCCATTTGGCAGCAGCTCTAAATGCAGGGGAATGAGGAATGTCGTATTTCCGACGATTTTTTACAATGTATCTGTAATTCGGATACAAAAATGATGTACTACAATAATGTTCAGAAATGACAAAGGAATGATACTACGATTGAACTTTTATGATTAGGCATGAGGTTAAGAATCTCGTAGAACAAAAACTATAGAGAAATGTATATTTTACAGGTACTTTAATGAACAGAAATCAATTTTATGAGGTCAAAACCATCTCTTATCGGCATACAGTGTTCTCAAAAGTTGTAAAGTACTAATAATACGTTCAACCAGTGGTATTTATTTTGATTTTCATTTTTCCAAATTCTCGGTAGAATTTTTTGAATGTAAAAAATAGCCAAAAAACACAATTTCGACTTGAGGCACCTCCTAATCTTCTCCAAATTGGATGAAAATTTGTCTGGTAGTTTGTTTTAGTATTGCAACTAGGACTTGGGGGTGACTGGTTGAATCCCAGAAATTTTTATTTTTGTGAAACTGTCTAGTATATATATATATACATACTCCATGTATAATTAATAAGAATAATACTAATAATATGTTTTCTTTTATTTTAGATGCGACACATGAAACAAATCATCGGTACCACCGGCGACCAATACAACGGCCAAAACGTGTGCTATGAATTGGTGGATAAATTTTTTGATAGACAATTCATGACGCAATGCTCATGGACCGGCCAGAGCAGAACGGATGTGCAGAAGCATGCCATTCAGAATTTCAAAAAAACGCTCGATGTATTCTTTTCCATCATCAAGAGCGTTAATGAGCATTTCTCTCAAAAAGCCCTAAATGATTTCTTCAAATCCATTACGAGGAATTCGAAAAAGAGGAGCGAAGCCAAGTTCTTAAGGCAGTCTGCTGTTAAGCGACGAGGGCGAAAAAATACCAATGTTTTGAACGCCAGTCAGAACCAACCAGATTTCATCGATGCGAACCAGTTGGTTCTGATCAATAATGCTGATGCAAATCAACCAAACCAAACCATCGAGAGCAATAGTACGACTAACCCAACCGTCATTACAATCGTTGGGCAGAATGGGTCTGCTGACGTTCCAAATGAATTTGGTAAGACATAAGCACAGACAAACAAACGTAACACTTACAACAAATTTCTTCAAAATCCATCACCCAGTTTACATCATCATCATCTGGTGAGCATGTTGCACGAAATACTGGTTCGTGCAACAAGACCTGCAGATGGTGGTAGTGTGAAACGTCCAAATACGAAGAAAAACGATACGCACGCCTCTGGTTGTGAGATTTGTAACATAGCGAATTTGAAATGATCGTTAAATGAGTGGTCGATATGAATTTCGCTAGTGTTACGTCTGTTTGTCTGTGACATAAGTATAAATAAGTAAAATTTAAAAAGAACATCCAAGTTTTTTATGCTGTTAATCTTATCTTCAAAATTTTATCCTATTTTACTTTTAGATGAATTTAATCTACGCATGATGCATGGTTTGATGAGCAGCAATGGTTCCGGTTCAATCTCAGAATCAGACAGTAGCTTCGAAAATTGACAATCATTATTGCCAAGCAGAGTTTTATTTTAGTTTTGTTGCATATGTTTTGTTAGTACTGCTAGTGCAGAGTTTTCGGTTTTATGATTAGGACGATATTTTAACCAATGAATTGTAAATCGTCGCTACTGTTACTGTTTGATCATATTTTATCATAATGACACTATGGTGCAATCTGTGAGCATGCAGATTGATAATTTACTTCGGTTGAAGTATAATTTGAGTTGCTCTGATTATATGTTTAAGATATCAATGATCTTGGAAAATAAAAAAAATCTTTTTTTTTAACTAGGGTAAAAGCATAATTCTTCACTTAGCAAGAATTACACGAGTCAACGTCACTTTTGGGATAGGTTGATGAGTCGAGATGAGAGATCTCGGTCGTGTATTCCGAGGCGTCAAATCTCGACTGGAATAAGATGAGTCCACATTTGATCACGGTGAGTCACCCCATTGGAGTCATGTGTTGTCAACTCGCAATACGCTAAACGAGATCGAAATTTCTCACCACACTGTAGTTGTAGAAAAAGCCTATTTGTGGAAATATCAAAATGTGTACGAATTAATGGAAAATTATGCTTTAAGCCCGGTGAATAATCAATTAACAGTATCACGTCACATTTATAACTACATTAAGAGAACATTCATCAATTACACCATTACTCATCTCCTTCTAAAAAACAACTTAAATATCTTAATGCGTCCATATTCTTCGTGCACCCCTTGTTTCGCTAATCTTCATTTTTAGAATGATACGTACGGTATAAAACTACTTGGGCACTTCCATGATTCACTTTGACATGGGGGGTGGTTCTTGAACGAATTGTCTAAGACACGACACATATTGTGGACCAAATATAAGCTCAGTAGCTTCACAACAATCCCTGTCGAAGTGAATCAAAAGTGCCAAGAATAGGATCCTGATCCCTATACAGCTGTCTGAAAATTATTTTGTGAAATAGAGACGCAGAGTTTTTTATTACTAATGAGCCCATACTTTTCCTTTGTATGCTCTGTATGGAATTGCATATAGAGTTTCAGACAATTTGGCCGGAAACAAATCAGCGTCAAACTGAATCCATGAAGTGCCCACACGCTTTTTTATCCCTTGTTTAACCGAGTATTGCAACATTCGTTTTTAATATTACAACACTACACAAATTTAGAAGTAAGCTGCTGTGCTGTTGCAGAGATTCTAAACTTTTGTGGGAGTGTAACAATGTTCACAACGACTGTTCCAATATTCGATTAAGCGGGTTAAGGGTATTTTAAACAGTAAGATGCCGCTAAAAATTAATAGAACGCCATAAACCATCACATTCATTTTATTTTTGGTTCTTATTCTCTCTAACATTACAGTGATTTATCTCTAATTTGCCTCCTATCGTTTTCTTTGTAATACTAACAAAACGTTTTTGCTAACTTAACTTTATAACATTATAAATTTTTACATTTCAACGTGTGCTGCAAGGGGATGAAAACTACCTGTTGGCGGTAGGGTATAGCTACTAACTTACATAAAATATTCTCTGCTTTAAACATTTTTACTTCGTTTAGCTTAGATATGTTTCCTAGATAGATGTGAAACAGAGATGAGCGTACTGGAATCTCAAACCAATCTTGTTTGAATGTTATGGGTTTGCCATAGATGCTCATAGCCTCATTTTTCTCGTGTATTGCGTTGATGAAGTGAACAATTTCGTTATTACTCGATAAAAACCAAGAGTCATGAAATGCACTACTTAGCGAAACATGTTCATCAATTTTGCAGTGCACTTCATTTCTTATTGTTGTCACGCTAGGATACTTTTCTTCTGATTTATGCGATGATTGTTCCGCAATATGTTTTTCGTGCATTCTGTTGGCGACTTGTTGAAGATTGTGGTTTCCTTGTCGAATAAGGTTTTTAATTTGAAAGAGACAATTTTCGAAAGGGTATGATGAGATGGTCGATAAGCAACCAAATCTGTTAACATCGTTCATAATATGTTGCAAATTATGAATATTGCTAGTCACGTATTCAGAACCGTATTGATTCTTATATATATTTTTCAAACATGAGCTGAGCAGTCTGTTGATGTTTTGAATAAATGTCGCAAGAACAAATTGTCACCGCAATAAATAAGAGCAAAAAATGATTATAAACATTTTGAGGCAATACATCTCTGAAAACTACAACCCCAACGTAGTTAAGTAAATTACGCCATTCCACTCCTTTCCAATGAGCCAAGCAGTCTAATCCTCGCATAGATCTATGAATCTCTGATGGTAGTTTAACGTTTTGAATATCTTTAGATAGCTTCTCGATTTGATTTGCACTTAATTTCCCAGCATAACCGAGGCTACCATCTCGCCAGCCTATTAAACACCGCTTCATTACACCCAGCTCCAGCAGGTGAAGTGAGTCAGCGATGATAAAATCTTGGACCATGTCAACGCCAGGAATTTCCAGAATAGGAGAGTACTCCCGGTGATGTTTCCCATATTCCTTCTGGCGGAATTTTTCGTCAGTCCTAAGCTTACACCGTATATTGGGGAACACAACAGTCCTAGATATCTGAGAGTATTCTCCGCTGGTAGTGCATTTCAAACAGCCGTCCTTGCCGTTGAAATTGATAACACCTTGAATCAACGATAAATTTATAAACATCAAGCTGTCGAGTTTTCACAACGCTTATACGTACCTTTAAGAAATGCTCGAGCTGGTGAATCGCAAATAAAGCACCGGATTTTGATTTCTATAGATTTTCCATTTACGAGAATTCCATGAGACATCAACGGGATCAACTCTTCAACAAACGGTTTAAGGTAATCAGACACTGAGAGCGGTTTTGATTTCCCAATAAATATTCCTACAGCCATCGGCTTTATATTAGGCATTTGATGTATATTACACAAAATAGGCCATAATTGATGTTTAGAGCTTTTGTGGATGGGGAGTCCATCAACATTTACGTTGAGATGAATCGTTATGTTCCGGTCCAGATCCTTGAAGGCATTTCGTAGGCAGTTTTCCAAGCCTTGATGCCAATATTGCCCTCCTGGAATATCGATCACTGGAGTACTTGTAGGAGTATGTAGCAAAGTTCTAGGATCCATTGGAAGGTCGTTATCATTATATTGATTTTTTAGGATCGATAGGAGTTCCTTTACAGCTTGATGGGTAATATTATGTTTGATGGCCCATTGCTGTAAGGTCTCGCTAGATTTTTTTCGACAATATTCATTCAAAATGACATCCGTTTCCGAAGAATTATCATCAGAGATGTTGTTTTGTCCCAAGTCAAAGTCTGGATTTCGCGTCGCTTCCATATTGACAGTGGTTTTGACCTGAACGTTCCTTTGATGAATTGGTACTTCAGATGGTTTACAGAACATCTCAGCTACTCCTGGAATATTAGATTTTTTCATTAAATTGGAATTAAAGCTTGGGAGCCCAGTACAAACCTGGAGTAGTAATGCTGGTTTCGTCCATATTAGAACTATTGGTAGTTCCCACACGTATATCAGCATAAAGCTTTCCTTCTCCTTTTTCATTTTTCTATAGAAAGAACCACTTTTTTTGAACTTTTTGAGCTCTTTTCGAAACATTCTGGTGATCCGTACAGTTCAACATGGAAACAAAACACAATAGTAGTTTACGGAACAAGTTGCAGAATGATGATTTTTACAGCACGAGTCGTAAATTTATCCTACGAGGCTTGCCGAGTAGGATAATTACGACGAGTGCTGTAAAAATCGAGTTTTGCAACGAGTTACGTACAACGTTTTTTGCAATTTCGTAGAAGACCACTTGATGGTATCAGAAATTATATCGGAATGCATTCACCATTATTTTACAATTTCTGAGGAATTGTTGTGTTATGATTCATTACGCAACTCAAAACAGTTGCGTAATGAGAAAGCGTTGCGTAATGAATCATTACAGCACTGGTTTCAGTTAGGTAATGAATATTCCCGCACTGCGTACTCCAGTGCAGGAAAGTAGGCCGTTTCATGACAGATTGGCGTGATGGAAAACAGCCTATTACGATGAGAAATTGCAAAAAGTAATTTTTATTTTGACAGATCGCTAGTCAGGTTGTGTAAAGGTTGATCATAGCAGCCTTTATGTTGCCGATCTCTGTAAACAAACTGCATATCAGTTCTGTAATAGTGTAATTACCGCTTATATATTTTTATGGTAGCTTTTTTTTCAAAGTTGTATAATAGCAAACACTACACTAATGGAAGCGTTGTGCTTACTTTTTTACAGCTTTTACTGTTAACAGCTGAATTGGATCCAACAATAAATGCTTATAGAGAGTTTAAATGATCTCATTGATGATGCTACAAATTAACTGAGTATATGTAGACTAAATAATTGTGTAAAGAATGTTACGAGCTGCTACTCAGCGAAAACTATTAGATTGTTTAAAAGAGATGAACGGAGCTTGATAAACTTTATTTAGTCATGTTTATACGATGAGCAGCCTAATAAGCGTTGGCAACGTTTAAACGGATTTAATACAATCAATAAGCTAATAACCTTTGCTTATGCGACTGAAAATGTTAGTTGGGTTCTTCTTTTGTTTCTTTTTCTTTTTGGCTGCACTGGAATCACCCTTAAAGGCTTCCCTTTTCTTCTTGTGCGATACCTTCTTGTCTCCGGAAGTATTTTTATCGGCCTTAACCTTCTTGCCAGTCTTTCGTCCATCCTTTTTGGCAGCTTCAGTGATGGCATCGAAGATAGATGAGACCAAAGACGACGCTGATGCACAATCTTCATGTGTAAGTCAATCAAGATGCCAATGCCTTTTGCACTACAACACAACTGCAATAATGTGACGCTGAATCTCCGGTCCTTACACTTGCGCTCTTCGGTATGATGCAGGCGATTGCGGAGTGACTTTTTCAAAAACAAATAGCCACGGGCATTGGTCAGGATGCTTTGCTTCGTGGGGAAAATTTGCTTGTCGTTTCCTCTGGCTATCTTAAATCGGTAGTCCTTCTAACATTAGCCCATTAGAATGGCGAAAAGTACTCGAAATCCTCGGCTCGGCTGCTGCTGAAGCGCCCTGAAAGCATTGAGTTGCTGTTTAAATGCGTTCAGCGTGATCCTTACAACGTTTTCCGCTTGTAGTAAACGAAATGGAACTAACCTGGGTTGTCGAAATCCCATTTTTTCGGTACCAGATTCACAGCAGGAGCTGGAGGACCTTGTTTACAAATTCGATTTTGTATATAAATATGAATAAAAACAAAACCATGTCTGTTTTTGACAGTCATCAGCTGATCAAAATTCACTGCCGGTCGGTAAAATCATAGGGGAAAAAGGGGTCTCGTGAAAATCATGGTGAAACAAATTATAAAGGACCGTGGGGCATAACAGCGTGCCGCCAGTTTTTCATGTTTTTTTTTCAATATTTAGAGGCTTTGAAACATATGAGTTTCTTAGGAAAGTTTGTCCTAGTAATTTAAAGGAAGCATATAAGCTAATAAAAAAAATTCACGGAAATGGTCTATTCACATATAAAACCGATTCTAACCGTTCCTAACCGTCGGAAAGATTTTCTAACCGTCATCATCCCATGCTAAGACACTGAAAGATTTGTTAAGATGGAAAAACTGTTTGTATCGATTGAAAAGCGTTGACAATTTTTTGAAAACTGGCAAGAGGCATTCCCCTTGAGGATATCATAAGTCTTGATAGTTATTGGAAAGTCATTAAAACGTTTTATTGTAACTTTTCTACAAATACAATGATATTTTAGGTTTTATTTCACATAACTTATTTTGTTATACATATTTAAATTCAATCGACGTATCACATATTAAAATGTATGTCTTAAAATGGTCGCTGTTGATGTTTTAACATAACTATCATCATATTTTATGCAGAAGGTTCCCAATGGCAGATCTGCAAGTTAATTCTTACACAGATTTTTCATTATTTTCATGAAAAAAATAAAACTTTATCTAATAATTATGCGATTTATATAAATTTTCTAATATATAGTACCAAACGTGTATTGAATTGATTGAAGTTCAACAAATTTAATGTTACTGAACAAATATATGTTAGGGCTCATTCATTTATTTCATAACGCTGAAATCGACCATTTTGGACACCTACCCACCCCCTTTTAACGCTTTTTGTATGAATATTATTCAATTTTTATGAAATTTATGAATGGGCCCTTAAATTTTGCCTCTTCACATGTTTTCGAAGACACATGACAAAAAACATCAAACAATTGAGATCAAAATTGCCGTTGCAAGTTACCCCCACACCGCACTCAAAAACGTTTTTGAATTTTTGTAGTGTTTAAGCATCAAATTATCAAAACTTTTATAATGTCAATTTTTACACTAGTAAGTATTGTAATTGATAGCAAATGCCTCGAATGACATATTTCTACCGCTTGTGTGGTACGAGGAACGTTTTTCAGCATTAATTTCATACAATCCCATGTGTAATATGATTTTTGCCTTTAGAAAACCAACCAAAAAAGAAAAAGTAAGAGGTTGTTTCCGAGATACGACCGCCAAGTTGACGTTGGATAACGTTAGCTTCTTCTATTTTCTGATTTAGGACCGTCACGAACTTATGAAAGATTTCTAGGTACTGACAATAAATCTAATCAATTTTCAAACTATTTGTTGCATGTCAATTCTGATCTATTATGGACATTGAGTGTTATTATTTGGTTGGTTCGGTTAACACTTCAACACCGATAGAACCGGTCGATGCAAGATGAAGCATGAGCGGTAACTTTTGCTCTCCAAACAAATATACCGGTTGAACGTTAGGTCCATTCATGATCTACTAAGATTGGTTGCTTTAGTGGATTCCGAAGCCGGTTTGAGGTTCTTGTCCATGAAGTCCACTAACTCTGTGTACTCCTCTTTGCTCAAATCGATGTTGAAGTTACCTGTCACGATGATTCGCGTGGTCTCCTTTTGATACTCGAAGAAGTTCCGCGCCATGAAGAACTTCTTCTGCTTCATTGTGGTATCCGGAGAAATGTAGAGGCAAACCAGTAGTGCCCGACAATTCATTATAGTGATCTCGGCAGCGTAAATATCACTATAATCATCTGACAAGCCCAGCTCTACATCATAACAGGTGCAGAGTTTGCAAATCTTGTGCGCCACAGCAATCGTTGTTGCTGGCGGTGAAATCGATCAGGACTTCTTGATTAATTAATTAATTAATCACCCTCTCTATTTGAAAAGTTAATCTCAAGTACCACTCAATATATCGATGCGAAAAATGTATCACTAGCATTATATATATCTATATATGTAGTGCACAACCCATTAAATTTTCAGCTAGAGATTTGCTTCTGCAAAGTTTTGATGATAATTGTTAGAGTGAGACAAAAGATAGGGAAAATAACACGGTCTCCCGTGTCACCTTAAGACCGATCTGCGATGCCAGAACACGACCGTCATGGCCCTGCAGGAAGCGAGCGTGGCCTAACTGGTCGGTTTGTTTGAGGATACCTACCTGTACGCGATCCACGCCAAGCGTGTCACCATCATGCCGAAGTACGTCCAGCTGGCGCGTCGTATCCGTGGCGAACGTGCTTAAATTGCATTGAAGCACAATTTCAAACAACAACCCTTTGCAGGGCCACAATTGATTAATTAATTTATTTAGTTATCAATTGTAATTTCGAATGATAAGTTTTCAACGGAGATAAATGGCAAACATGAAAGATTTCCAATATCCGCGAATACAGTATCAAATTGTCGTGCCATCAATTATTCATGACAAATTAAATTTTGTATTAGCTGTGAGATTGATTGAGAAATATAAGATGTAATAAGGTCGGAAATATTATTCTTTTAACTCTTTTCAACACATTTGATGGCCCTGAAAAGCGCCGATTTGCTTATACGACGAACCAGCTAAATGTTTCGTGACGTGGATGGCGCACAAGACCAGCGGGTTGTGGATCACCGGGCATAAGTCGAAATCTGGAAATGATGGTCACTCTTGAAATCTTGTGCGATTTCACCAATCCGACGCTCGATTAGCAGCAGCTTCTCGGATCAGCAACTCAGAGGGCCTGCGGTATTTTGTTCCTAGCGGGCTTGCTTCTTGACCACCGAAGCTGAATTTATCATGAGTCGAAATCTGCAAGCGCGGATAAATTTGCGGCGGCGATGACGATGGCTTGGACGCTTTTCCGAACGGCAGTAGTTCGCCGCCGCAAATGAATATTGCGTCTTCCTCTTCCGACGACACAAATTGAACTGTGGAGCGGGTGCAAAGGCAAAGCGAAAATGACTCGCCCGACCGTGTTCACAGTTCGACCGCAAAAAGAAGACTGAGGGAAGAAGCAGAACCGGTGCGCTTTTATAGTGGAAAGCGGAACCCAAAAATGTGCTTGAACGTGATTGGTTAGATAAGAAAGGAGTCAACATTTTACGATTTTTCAATAGTTTGTTGCCAATAATCAATAGTGTCCTCCATTTGAATCGACGCGTAGATAAATTTCCGACCGATTGATGTATAAATATTGAAAATCTATCGATTAACGGCTGAGTTATTTGCGGTCAAAACCTGACCACTTTTCGTTTCATGCTCAATTTTTCGTTTTTTGGAATTGTACCCCCATATGTTGCCGAAGGACGTTATCCAACGTCAAAAATACACATACCCTCGCCAAAATCTTCTTTTGTATATCTAAGATCAAAAAAACGGCAGAATAAATTAAGATAATTCAACTCAATGCTAAAACAAACGTAAATTCGGTGTCATGTCATAATGTTGCAAGTTCCACCCCTGTTGCAAGATACCCCGTTTGACGGTACTTCAAATCGTTTTTGTGTGTTCTGCGCGATTATTCCTGATTGTCCAAGGCATGATCGCGCAGAAGACACCAAAACGATTTGAAGTACCTACGGCGATCTACAAGCGTTTTTTAAGCTAACCGGCGCGAGAATTTTTCGCGCCACGCATAATACTTAGCTTGTTTTCTACACGGGAACATTTTGACCTATTTTCACATTAATCACCACTATGCAACACCCGTGAACGTGTCCCACCGTCCAGTACTGCCAACGTCAAGATCCCACCACCTGGAAAATCGCGCACTCTTTTCCTCCCGCAGCTCTCGGTCTGCTGCTGTTCACTAGTGAGAGCTCTCACCGCGCACCAAAAAGTAACTCAAAACTCAACCAGCCATCAGCAAAAGTTTGTGCGAAATATCGGTGCAAGTTTTTTCGGTCCGGAAATCGGTTCCCAACCCGACCAAACCGTGCAAAAATATCGCGAAACAGTGCCGGAAGTGTGCGAAATCGGTTTACGCGTAAATTCGTCCCGTTTCCGGTGCGATCCGTGTGAGAAAAGTGCATTTGTTTGGTGGGCATTTTTCCCAGTCGTGTGTTTCAGGAAAAAAAAGGGCAAAGCAAAGCGACGACCAAGACGAAGAAGAACAAAGAAAAGGACGAGACGGAAAGAGTGGGGAAGAAAGAGATAGAGCTGGAATAGGGCGGCTGTCAAATTTGTGTTCGTTTTGTGCAAAGGAAGTTTATGGGAAAAATCGACGGCCAGCCAGGAGGAAAAACGCAATAATTACGGGGTCTGCTAGTAAGGGCTTTCGAGTGCATGTTTGTGTCCGTGAATGGACGAAGATTGAATAATCTTGGCGAAGAAATCGGGAAAATATTGCTGGCAGTGTTCAATTTGTAGGAAGTATAGTTTGGGAAGTTTTGTTTGGCATTTTGCCAGCCTTGGAAGAGGATGATAGAAAGTGTTCAGTTAGTAGAAAATAAAGCAATTTAAGTGTTCTAAGCTCAACAAACTATTTGCTTGAAGAGGAATTTTGTGGTGCCTTTCGAGAAAGGGCAAAGAAAGCTGCTCAATTTGACATCCAGAAGGGAAATAGCTCCGCAGGCATGATCCTGATTTGACATCAAACTATGCAACCCGAACAGCTGCCGATGTATTGGTAAGGCGTCCCATTTTCTAATGTTTAAATTTACTCTAATTTTTCGTCTTGCTAGGCGAGCAAAATCTTCAAAAAATAATATCTTTGAAACTCGTAAACGCAACTGATCTTATGACAAACATCTTTAACAAACTTATTTTCGACAAAGACAACATCACTTGAAGGTTTTAATGCATTCCCAATGACCAATCAATTTGAAACCCCAACCATAATTGCATTCGCAGACAGAAAAAGAAGGCATTTTCTAATAACACTTTTGTTGTATCGTTTTGGATTTTTGTTGTCTTTTTAGAGTCAGGGTTCATTCCTATGCCATCACACACACCTTCCCAGTAAAACGTTTATTAATGAGTTTGTTTTGCTGTGTGTTTTGATTGGGTGTGTGTGTGTGAGTAACACGGTTATGAATGAATGAACGATGTGACCTGTCATTCTCGGTATCGGTTGCTGTTGGTGTGAGTGAGTTCCATTGGGTTTCTTCTCTCGAGTAGTTGCCACCAATACAACTGGAACCGTTATGTTGCTGTTTTGTTCTGCGCCGAGGGGTGTGACAATGTTGCATTGCTATGCAATGCACCTGTCGTGAGCCATTTTGAATAAATTAATTTTACTATTGCGTTGTTATACACCTAAATGCATAAAACTACATTGTTCGGTATTTGGATCAACATAAAAATTACGAGATTTATATTAGTAAACTGGTGGTCCCGGCAAACTTCGTCTTGCTATCAAGTAGGCTGTTGGAAAACGTCAAGAATTCCCCCATACGAAATGAACTTTAGTCTTTTTCCATTTTCCCAGTGATTCCGGCGATTTTCCTGAACCTTTTCCTCGCACAAACGCGTCGCATCTCTTGTGGAGTGTAACGGTGAAAAACTTGCGTCAATCGTGACATACAAACACCACTCCTTTTTATTTATATAGATACTAGTGGTCCCGGCAAACTTCGTCTTGCCATCAAGTAGGCTGTTGAAAAATGTCTTGGAACCTCCCATACAAAATGACATATCAGTACTCTCCCACTTTACCAAATATAGAAGATACATTTCACGCCAATATACAGTTTGATAAAATTTACATAAAAAATCTTACCGATTCTCACGGGAAATACCAGAGACTTCTCTAGTAGATCTTTCAAGGATTTTTGCAAAAAATGCTTCCAAATTTTTTTGGTCCAAGGTTTTCTAACGACGTTCCAACTTCATTTAATTTTATTATTTCTCGAGTTAATAACATTTTCAAAAATTTAATTTAGACTTCCACCAAGGTTTCTCACAAGAAATTTCTTCGGAAAATCCTGCAGAAAATTATGCAGTGTGTCGTTTGGTAACTCCAATAATAATTCTACCAATATATCCTCTCAGTCTTCTTCAAGATCTAGGTGACTCATCAGATATCCTTGTCGTTTTCACCAGGTGTTTTACAAGGAATTTCTTTACTTTAAATCATCCTTAACCCTCTAATACCCAAATTTTTATTTTCGATTTAAGTATTATTTTTCGTTATCTAAAATCGTTCTAAACACGTTTTGGGCATTTATTTATTTTTATTCGCAAATTTTTAAATTTTGGTTTTTGATTTTTATAATTTTTATTTTTGAACATCCCTAGCTTATTTCATTTTTTCTTGAAGCCTTTTCTAGTTGTTGATTTTTGGCAATAATAAAAATATTAATTGTTACGGTATTTTGAAAAATATTAAATTTTTAATTTTTTTCGGAGCGTATTTTATTTTCCGTGTAACTAACGGAAAAACAGGTTTGAAATAATTTTAATACCACCAGGCTCTTCGTTTGTGATAGGTTAATCGTAGAAAAATATAAAAGGTACGATTTTTTATATTACACGTTAAATGAAGCCCATGCATTTGTAGGTTATGTAAGAATGCAATTTTTCAAACAATTTCTAAAAATACAAACAAGTTTCAAAAGTCATAAAAAACTTTTCTTATATGCCTGTTATGAGTCAAGGTATAAGCCAAAAATAAAATCATTTTGATTTCCGAGCTACGATAAAATACAAAAAATTCCAAAGAGTACCCCGTCTAAAGGCGGGGTTGGGTATTAGAGGGTTAAGAAAAGCATCCAGGATTTATAATCAATTCTCCCAATAATTTTTATGAAATATAACCTTGACAATTCCCTGGCAGAATTCTCTGAACAAATAACCTGGCGGCTTCTTTTCCCAATTTCCGGAATAATCTCTGGCGCAATTCCTGAAGAAAGGAACCTGCCCAAAACTATAGAATGGTTTCTGGAGGTTTTTACAAATTCCTTATTAAAATCGTAAACCACCCTGTTTTTTTCAGTGAAAATCTTACTGAACTGCTGAAAAAAATATTTGACTCATTGAATTCAATTGATGGAAAATATCAAAAAGAACTAAGGTAGATGTACCAGTTATGGGCGACTCTATGACACTACCCCGAACGCCACTACCCCGAATGTTAGAGAGTGGGAAGATAATTGTACGATTCGTTATGAGTATTAACACCACCAAGAAGTCCAAATACCGGTGATCACGCAGCTGTTCAGCAATATTGATTAGGGCTGTGCATGATGAGGATTTATCGGTATCGGCGATATCATATTGATTCAATATCGGTATCGGCGATGAATCTATGACAAAAGGTCGAAAGACAAAAGGTCGAAAGGACAGAAGGTCGAAAGACAAAAGGTCGAAGGGACAAAAGGTCGAAGAACAAAAAAGAAGGGACAAAAGGTCGAAAATCTTTTTTCAAAGAAGGAAAAATTTCCCACCATGCAAATCGTTTTCGACCTTTTGTCCTTTCGTCCTTCTGTCTATCGACCTTTTGTCCTTTCGACGTTTTGTCTTTCGACCTTTTGTCCATAAACCATCGGCGATATATCGGATTTGACATTATCGATATCGAACCGATATCCGATATTTTGAAAAAGAGATATTTCAATGTCAAACCGTTAGGCTTTATTTAACAACCAAATTTGCATTATGCAGTCCATTACTTGCACTTCGTAGTGATTTTAGGTCGTACCCCACGAATATATAAAGTAACATAGAATAAGTTTTGTTTATGTAATAAAATCAATAAATTTTCTTCCGAATATCGGATTTGTTATCGGACGACAAAAAAATTATCGATACCGGAAAATATCTGGTCGAGAGTTATCGGATATCATATCGATAAAATTGACCCGATAATATCGATATTATCGATAATATCGATAAATGCACAGTCCTAATTTAGAAAATTCATGCACCCAACATAGGCTACTTGATGAGATTCACGTTTTTGAACTACTGTACTGGGAAAGCAAGGTGATTTTCGCGAAATTCAAGCCTACTACTATTACCATTCCCAGCACTGATTACCAGTTTACATGTTTACATTAGAGACGCATTTTTGCCCGCAAAACAAGATACTGCACTGAATCTCATACAATTCGGGGTAATGGCTTTCGGGGTAATGGGATGGAGCCGTTATGGACATTCGCCATACGTGATAATTGTATTATTTTAATAAATCTTGATGTTATAACGTTCAAAAATATTCAAAATGTGAAAGTTTTCGAGAAAACATATATGGCCAAAAAGGGAATCACTATAGCCATAACTGGTACACTTTCTCTACACACTGGAAACAATTTTCAAGAATTGAAAAATATCTTGAATAATTTCTCGAAATTCCCTACTTAGATTTCAGAACGAAAAATCTTGAATTTGTTTATTGAATTCTTGAATGTTCTCAGCACGGTTGTCGTCCAGCCGTGCTATAGAAATATTATGGATTCCATTGATTGGATTGGATTCCATATTTAAAAACTGGGTAAACAATCTCGCATAACTTATGATCTCGCCCTAAAAGCCATTGGTAACGGAGTATGTAGCTCGTTGTTTTAAGCCAATGAGTGGACGGAGATAAAAACTATCACCACTGAGGATAGAGAAGGACCTTCTCTTCATCGTAGCATTGTTGAATAACGTGTTAATTCATTCGTTTGAATGTGGTAAAAACACTGAGAGAATTCTCTGAAAAACAATTTGGAGGTGCCCTGAGGGATAATTCCTAAGTTCTTCCAGGATATGTAGCTCAATGAAAACTCCGCATAGAAAAAAATCTGGGTGTGGAATCCTCAAGGAGTTTTATGAACGAGCTTTCGATGGATTTTTTTTTTATTTGTGGAGTTTCCTGTAAGAACTCTACGGAAAATTTCGTAGCCGTGCGTTCAGTGTTGTCGATTCAGATTCAACTTTCAGGCGGAGATTTAATCTCGCATAACTTCTGATCTCGCCCTAAAAAGTCATTGGTAACCATGTGTGTAGCTCGTTGTTTCTGAGCATTTGAATGGATTTTCATGCTATTTAACAACGCTATGGGGAAGAAAGGGTCATTATCTACCTGCCCGTGATGTTGGTTTGAATGCTTATTCTTTCATTTGCTCAGAAACAACGAGCTACACACGTGGTTACCAATGGCTTTAAGGGCGTTATCTCAGAGCATGCGAGTAATGATTTTTTTTTGAATTTTTGACAAATTGTACCCTAACTTTTGACAAATTCGACAAAAAAATCTTTCCCACGAAATTTTGTTGTTCTTCGTCATTTCTTCAAAATCTTTAGTAAATTTCCTTGGTAGATTCATTACTAAATTTATTCAGAGTGTTTCTGTCATCTTCTCCATGATATTACGTCCTCACTCAGCTAAGTATTCTTACGAGCACTTCTACAGTTATTACCTGAGAGTTTTCTTTGGCTAAGTTGCTATTTTTTGCATTTGTATATCCTATGTCATGGAAAATCAAAGACATATCTACTATACAAAAAGATCCACGATGATCGAACCCAGATAACTTCAGCATGACTTTGTTCTGTGGAAATTAAGCTAATGAACAAGATACGAAACTAAATTTTCCATGTTTAGTTCGTCACAATCCTTAAGTAAATTCTTTATTCTTTATTCTTTAAATCTGTTGATCCCTTGTTAACTCAACTCGTGAAAATCATACACTATTCCATTTTTGGAATAGATGGATAGTTTGCTAAAGAAACCAATTCTTCCCTGAAAATCAAAAGAAACCTGTAGAATTTTCTGCGAGTATATAAATACAGGTCGGTCTGGATTATCCGGAGTATTGAACAATGTTTCTCGGATAATCAAATAGAAACAAAAATTAAATCTTCAATTTTTTTTATTATTTCATTCGTATAATGCAGTGACGCAGCCAGAAATGTTTTCTAGGGGACGCTGTAAATAAAAAAAAACCTTTCTAGTATAGTTCAAACTTGAAGAAAGATTCAAATATGACGTACATCATTTTTCGGGATTTCTACACACTTAAATCAGAATGCCAATCTGAGCTGTGCAAATCTCGGTTAAAGTTCATTTGCTGACATCTCATCAAAAGTGACTTTTGATGTCAGTGACACCCATAGATTCTGCTGTAAACAAACTTGATATTTTGGTGACATATCAGTTAATTTTAAATTTAATTTAATTTTAACTGATATGTCAGCAAAAAATCAAGTTTGTTTATAGCAGTACCTTTGAGTGCCGCTGACAATAAATGTCGTTTTTGCTGAGATGTCAACAAACGAATTTCAACCGAGATTTGCACAGCTGAGATCGGGATTCTGATTAAGTGTGCACTGGTCAAAGCCTGATTCTCAGCTTAGTGTTTCTATGAACACTTCTACAGTTATTAACTGAGAGCTTTCTTTGCCATTTTAGCATTCGTATACCGTGTGGCAGGGCAGGTACGATGGGATTTCCTCCAAAAATTTCGATAAAGTTTTCTTTAGGATTTAAGGATACCTTTAACAATAACTCCGAAGATTGCTCCAGAAAACCTTTGATATCTACGAATGCTTCCAGGGATGACTCAAGGTGTCAACGAGTTTTTTTCAGAAATTATTGGAGCATTTAAAAAAACGGTTGTGAACTTCTGTATGTATTCCTGATGAACACTTCTGTGAAGATCCTTAAACTAACTTATGGACTCTTGATGAAGTCTTGAGGGAATTTATAAATAAATTCTAGCGTAACATTTGAAAAGGGCCGAACTGCAAAATGTAAACAAACTTGATTATTCATTATTCGTATCATTTTTTACGTAAATTACTCCTACATACTCTTACGGGCAAGCAAAATGCTTTATTGATGGTATTTTTATTCAAATTTAAAAGGGCCTATCTGAAAATGGTAAAACTAAGAGGGCTTAACTGGTCATAAAAGAGCCTAACTGAAAATTTCCATCAAAATCAGATAGGCCCTTTCGTACATTTTCAATTTTCCCCCATATTTTTCAATATTTAGCCATTGTATAATGTTTTTCTCACATAATGGAACTTAGTGAAATATTTGAAAAGGGTCTATCTGCATAACATAAAAATTGAAAAAATCTCGATTGAAGATTCTGTAACATATTGATTGTTACTAATTTAAACCCATTGCTATTTAAAGAGTTTTAAACTTTTGTTCGACACTCATAGTCTATTACTGGGCCACATAACGTTTTAAATCTTAAATAACATAACAACTCATAAAAATGGTTGAATTCAAACATCATCGGCAGATAGGCCTTTTTACGAGTTAGGCCCAAACCAGTTAGGCCCTTTCAGTTAGGCATTTTGATTGAACAAGGGTTCAGTTAGGCCCTTTTAGTATTTGCTGATTTTAATCATTATTGAAGTGATTTGCATAATTATTGAACAAAAAACAAAGGATTATATGAGAAAACCCCAACATAACAGCTAAATATTAGAAATTCTTGGATGAAGATTCAGTACTACATTGATTATATATATTTCAACCCCTTTCTCCTATTCACTAGTTTTATACTTGTTTTGGACACTCATAATAGTCTACTAGGTGGCCCATAACGTTTTAAATCTTAAATAACAAAACATCTCGTGAAAATGGTTGAATTCCAGGCAATGGACAGCCCTATATCAACTGCAGCAATTCGCAGTAGACAGGATGTCCCAGGCCCGAACTATCTGACAAGCCAATCGAGCCCTCTGTCACCATAGAAGATGGTGTCTACATGCATGTCGATAGCCTGTCGAATTCAAACATTGACGGCAGATAGGACCTTTTACGAGTCAGCAAACCAGTTAGGCCCTTTCAGTTAGGCCCTTTGATTGAACATGGTTTCAGTTAGGCCCCTCCAGCTAGGCCCTTTTATTAAACATAGTTCCAGTTAGGCCATTTTGGAATTTGTTAATTTTATTGATTATTGAAGTGATTTTCAAAGTTTAAGAACAAAATCAATCGATTATGTGAGAAAATCAACATTGAATATTGAAAATTCTTTATTGAATATTCAGTACTACACTCAGAAACAAAAATAGTCACAGAATTACTAAAGTTTATGCATGAATGACTATTTTCTATATGCCTCTTTTTTATTCTGCTGTGAATTTCTACACTAAATGTCATTTCGCCTGGGTTGAAGCTTAGCAATGCTTCAACTCAGGCGAATTGACAAACAGGAATAAAATTCCCTGCAGAATGAAAGAGAGGCAGATAGAAAATAGTCATAAATTACTAAAATTTAGTCATTCTGTGACTACCAGTGTTTCTGAGTGTACATTGATTCGTATTTCAAGCCCATTCTCTTTTTTACTAGTTTTATCATAATCTTAATGCGAAGTTAGTTGAAAAACTGATTTTTTTATCCTAAAAAATTTCAAATACATTAAAAATTTTGAATAACTTTTATTTGTTAATTTTTATTTGTTGCCTCTAGTTGTGGATCGAGTTCTAAAAGTCGCGATTTTCACAAAAACAAATTTGTTCGTTTTTGTAATAGCCCTGCAACCTGCAAGAATTCTTCTACTTCTTTTTGGCATTACGTCCTCCCTGGAACAGAGCCTGATTCTAAGCTTTGTGTTCAATGAGTACTTCTACAGTTATAAACTGAGAGCTTTCTTTGACAAGTTGGCATTTTCGCATTCGTATATCGTGTGGCAAGTGCATCGATATCGATGATACTCTATGTGCAGGAAAGTAAAGGAAATTTCCATTACGAAAAATACCTGGACCGACCGGGAATGGAATTCAGATACCTTCAGAATGGGTTTGCTTTGTAGCCGCGGACTTTAACCGCTCGGCTAAGGAAGGCCCCAAAGTTTCAAACAAGTGAAAAAGTGAATGGATTTGAAATAGATATAATCAGTACTGAATATTCAACCGAGAATATCCAACATTTAGCTATTACATTGTGTTTCTCTCGCTTGATTTTATTTAAGAACTATGAAAATCGCTTCAATAAGCAATAAAATCAACAAATTCCAAAAGGGCCTAACTGGAACTATGTTTAATAAAAGGGCCTAACTGAAACCAGGTCCAATCGAAGGGCCTAACTGAAAAGGCCTAACTGGTTTGAAGATTCATAAAGGGCCTAACTGCTGATGATATATGAATGCAACCACGAGTTCACGAGTCGTTATGCTATTTGAGATTTCTAACGTTCTGGGCCACGTAATAAACCGTAACAATATAAAACTAGTAAAAAAAGTGAATGGGTTTAAAAAAGCAATAATCAATAGACTGCTAATTTTTTATAGAATAGTTTCCAATATTTAGCTATTATAATATTGTGTTTTTCTCACATAATCATTAAATTTTGTCGAAGAATTATGCAAATCACTTCAATAATCAATAAAATTAGCAAATTCAAAAAGGGCCTAACTGCGGATGATGTTTGAATTCAACTATTTCTACAAGTTGTTGTGCTATTTGAAATTCAAATCGTTGTGAGCTACGTAATAGACCATTATAAGTGTCGAACACAAGGGGTCATCCGAAAATGACGTCCAACTATTGGGCCTCCTCCAATAGGGGGATTTAAGAAAATGTGACAGTGCATGGATTGGGTATTGGAAAAAGCGTGACAGAGGGGGTAGGAGGGTTCTAGAAATCCCGAAAACGATGGACGTCATTATTGGATCTTCCCCAAGTATGAAACTAGTAAAAAAAGCGAATGGGTTTGAATGGGTTTGAAAATCAATATGGTACTGAATCTTCAATCGAAAATTTCCAATATTTAGCTAATAGTGTTTTTCACATAATCGTTAAATTTTGTTCAAGATTTATGCGAACCAATTCAAAAATCAATAAAATTAGCAAATTATAAAAGGGCCTAACAGAAACCATGTTCAATCGAAGGGCTTAGCTGAAAGTTATGCAGATAGGCCCTTTTCAAATGTTACGCTAGAATTGCTAAGATAGTTATTGAAATGATAACACTGCGGAACACGATTTTGTTTCAGGCATAAAAAATATCAGGCATAAATAATTAAGGGTTGATAAACTCATCGCCTTTTTCAAAAATATCATAGCATGTCTAACTTTTGAGATATTAGCTGTTGGAAATGCAATATTTGACTATTTCAGCCGACTTGTCTGTTTACTAGCTTGTATGGCGATTTATTTGCTTATTTGCTACAGAATTCAAACTTCTGTGTATAACAATCCTAATCAACAAACTCAAACATTATTTTTTGATGGTTCGAAAAAGTATTGTATTTTGCATATAAGAGAAATGAATAATTTTATATAGAGACTGCAAGCATGTTAAAAAATCATTTCAATTATAATTGAATCGTGTAGTTTCAACAAAATTATACCTGAAATAAAAGTTCTATTTTACATGCTTGGTGGATAAGGTCTCAAAAAAGTTTATATTCATATTTATTTCTTCTCTTATGGAGCAGGAAAAAGCCCATTGGAGGTGATCTTTCTCTAACAGGCACAAAACCTCCTCATCTTTTCTTGATAATGTTTTATACAATATAATACACATGCCAGTGAGCATAGTTACTCCTCTAAGAAAGTGTAGTATTTCCACTTATGTTACAAGCTTTTGCTCTTAATTTAACGTATGGCGATGTGTTTCGATGGTGGCGGTAACCTCACTTTCTTCTGTTCTACGTTACGAGAAATTGATATTTTGACAAATTTACTATCTAATTCAAAAGATAAATGATTGAAATCGACTATTTGGACCATTCCCTACTAATTAGATACGCGTTTGTTGTGCAAATTCAAAAAAATCTATACGTAGAACAGGTAGGTTAGAGATTAGCGAATCGTAACTGCTGAAAGAACACTGGGATTTCCTCTGGCCGGTAGCGGATGAAGATGCCACGAAGTGTTGCTCACGGTGCAGCATCAAAATAATGCAAAGTAGTAAGAACTGATTCAAAAACGGTTTAGTGTGGGTTCTGGAACGAATAATTAAATTTACTAGGCACGCAGAATCGCTGGCTTCTGCCAGACCTATACCAGTTCTTACCTGACAGAACTGGGGTTTCCTCCCGGCCAATGAGTTAGCAGTGGAGGAGCAGGAATTGAAGAAACATTGATAGGGAAATTTATGAATTAGTTACCTAAAGAGTGTTACGGACATACTCGAAGAATATCTAGTGAAATCTCGCGTAATAATTCAACAGGGCCAATGCTTAGATAGTCTGAGAAAATTCGATGTGAATTATTGTTCACCAAATTTTCAATTCCTAGTTCTCAGTATTCAAAGGAATCAATGTGATTTCTTGCTCGTTGAGGGACGATTTACTATTACTACTGGATTTTATTCTGAAAACTATCAAAACTGTGGAAAAAATATGAATCTAAATGTTTGGCCCATTTTTGATTTTCAACCAGGCGTGGGCCTTTTTTATAAGCCAGCTTGAATTTTTGTTAGCGTGCCTTGGCCCAAGGCTAGGGCCCTTTTGGTTTTGAACGAATGAGCAAGAGAGAGAGAGAGTTATTGGCCTCTCACCGTGCTGAGGCCAATGACAGTTTGCGAAATTTTCCGATTGTAGGACCTCTTGATGGAGAGTGAATCGATCATTGGCCGTTTTGAGCAAAGAGACAATGAATGATTTGGATAAAGCGAAAATTGGCCGTTTTGAAAATCGAGCTTATAACGGTAAGTTTTATGTTTATTTTGACAATGTTTGCATAGTTTGTGGGTATTGGGAGGTGATATCGAATGGTATCAAAACCCCAAAGACATCCCTAGAAAAAATATAACGATAGGAGTTCATAGAAGATTTCTTGAAAGTATTTTTATGA
Organism: Aedes aegypti; assembly: GCF_002204515.2. Lineage (NCBI taxonomy): Eukaryota > Metazoa > Arthropoda > Insecta > Diptera > Culicidae > Aedes > Aedes aegypti. Next base: position 372,400,273 of record NC_035109.1, read on the forward strand.
GTATTTCTCAATGAATTCTTAGATAATTTTCTAAAGGTGACGTTGTCGAATTTCTTTGGAAAATATCTTGAACAATTCGGGTGAGTCTCTACCTTGAATTTTTCACCAGCTCCTTCGAAAAGCAACTTCCCAATCGAAGCACCCCTCCACTGTGTGCAAGTTCATTCAGAATAAGCACAAACACTCTCTTCCCGAATAAAATCGACCGACGAATCCCGCGACTCCCCCAGTTGTGCAACTTGTATTGGTAAATCCACTCACTAAAACACACCCACACCATGGCAGCCCCGGTTCTTTGATGGTCCAGGTTCTTTACCCACCACAATATGTACATGCAAGGAGCGAGAGGAAAAAAACGAAAAAATATAGGGACGTCGTCGTCGTCGTCGTATTCGTCACAGACTACAACAACGACGAAGATCTCGACCGAATCGAACTGTGTGAAACTGCTACAACAGAACCTTCCTTGAGATTGGGTCTTCATTTCAGTTTTTTTCCCTTCTCATTGGTTATTCCACACCGATTCGCCAGACTGTGACATCGGAAATGTTGAACGAATTTTCGGAGTGAAAATTTCTGCGGTGTTCAGAATAGCCGAGGTTCTCCGCGTGAAGATTCGGGGGGTTTGAACCGTGGTGCAAAAGTTGATCGAACAAAGCAGAGTCGGGACGCGAAGAGCTGGATAAAATTAGGACAAATTTGGCCAGGGATTGCATTCTGGCGAGAAAGTAGTGTCAAATATGGCACCGGAGGAAGTGCTCTTGGGGCAGCCAAGTGATTTCGATTTGAAGGGACAGTGACTCGGGATTGGGGAAATGTTTGCTGCAGTTGCTCGTTCGGGTGAACAATTTCCAAAAATTCTAGGACTAATTAGTTCCAACGAGAAGATGAAAAAAATCAGCGAGACATGGTCAAATTCGAGTAAGTTCATTAGAAGTTCCCCAAGTAATTGATGTTTGATTTGATAAAATTATCGAAAAATTCCGAAACTGTCATCTTCTTCATCTCTGTGCTCCCCAAGTTTTATTCGATGTTGGTCTTGGTTCGGGTTCACCTTCCCAAGTAATGGCAGTGAGTGGTGTTGATGTGCCATTTCGAATTGTTACTAGCTTGCTTTCGAACCGAGAGACTGACTTTTGTTACTGCATTTCTTCTATTCAATACATAGAGAACCAGACCTCCAGATTCAATTCGTTTCTTCGTTGCCTGCCAGCTCTGGATTCGGTTCAATTCTTTTGTGATCATTTTGGTTCACGACTGGTTCGCAGACTCCTCTCCGGACTTCTGGGGTTAGGGGGACGGGGCTGGAATCTGGGTGGTCTGGGGCTTCAGCTGTTACTGGAAGGCATTCCTCTACCGTCCGTCGAGGTGGATGGCATTTTCGCGAGAAAGGTGTACGCGAACCCTGTGTGGAAGTGTAGCGTAGTGTTGCGAAAGTATGATTTAATATAATGTTTCACCTTCGTGACCGTCTGGGTCTGGGCTCTGTGCGAAGTCAAATGAACTGTTTTGATAAAAAAATGCACAGGAAGGCATCGATTCAGTAGGATTGCATTTTGATCACATATTTTGATACGTCTGCTTTAGAAATGATTTTTTTCTGAAATCTAGAGTAGATAGTAGACAATCTTAGAATAAGTTCAAAACTTCGAGATGAAAACCTTTGCAGCAAAAACCATGACTCTAATAAGCAGTATGCACTTAGAACCTCTAAAAACTTTGTTCAAAAATATGGACAAATAAAGTTGATTCTGAAAATCAATAACATTTTTCTAACAAGTCTAACAATTTCTCGGTCAGCTCAATAATCTCAGGATTTGCTCTGAATTACTAGTTAAATTTGACCCACAAACATGAACAGTACATTCAACATAAGGATACCCTAACGATCTATAACAGGCTATTCTACAAAACTTTTAAAACTTTGAATTAAATTACTCTAATGTGTCGAGTATAGGGTTCCTAGTACCGACCCCTTTTGACGAGTACCGGTTCCACGGTACTGTAACTCTCAGTACCGGTAGTACCGGTAAAATACCGGTACTAGAAGATTTTTTTGCAATCAATATAAAGCATTCAATATTGGACAAAATGAAATCATCTTTTTCACATTCACCAATAAGCCCAAGTTTGCTAAAGCTTGTTCTTCATTTTTATAAATGAGTAAACCGTTCTAACTTTATAACTCATGAAACAATCAAAAATAGGCGTAGACATTCAAGTTTAGTCTGACGTGGTGGGTCACATTAATTCATATATGTTCTTAAACCATCCATAGTTGACCATTTTGCAGGTAATTAGAAAAAGTTGCAGATGCATTGTGTAATATTCTATATAGTGCGGAAAATCGTTCAAAATGAATAGTTTATTGACTATTTTCATGTAATCACCTAGCGTAGGATTTTAAAATGCAAAGCTTCTTGAAAGGTCAATGTTTAACTGACATACTTGTGTATTTATATAATTAAACTTTCAGACACGGAGATATCTCTTTCCTAGCCCATCTGGATGTATCTCAAATTGTTGCCCATGCATCCTGAAGTGTCAATTTTTTTTTCGTTTTGAACAGATTCGTAATTCACGAATTATTCCAAAAATTTATATCAATCTTTGTATCATAATTGATGCATATTTAAATGCTTCAATATCCTGAAATTGTTTGTACCTAGTTGTCTAGAAAGCTTGATATTCATCATTAGAAACATAATTTGTATTCGGCAATCGATAATTCGATAATCCTGTTGATAACCATAGGATCTGCTGAATAATTTCCGTTCAATAATTTAAGTTTTAATTTAGATGTTCAAAAAAAAAATTGTTTTGACATGATGCAAACAATGAGCGTGCCTCCAACGTTTTATGTACGGAGATAAACCGTCCTTAGTGCTGGAAAGATTATAATTCAAATAGGCCTGTATGTAAATGTTCCTTGATCGACCTGAGAAATTCACCATCAACAAACTTTTACAAACTTACGTACCATTTTTTGTGAAGAAATTTGTTAATTCAAACGGTTATTAGATTTTTCATCAGTACCGAAAATACCGGTACTCAGTGCTCTCCGGTACCGGTATTTCGGTACCAAAAAATGGTCGGTAGTACCGGTACTTCCGGTACCGGTACTCCCGGTACCAAAACCCTAGTCGAGTAGCGTTTGCTCATAATCACGAGCGAAGTTAACTCGGGATTCTAATAAGTATTTACTGGAATAACTCATTTGCTAAACAACAGCTGATTTAATGTTAGAGAAAATATTGAAATAGTTTTATAAAATAATAAACTAATAATTGAGGCGGTTAAGTGACAAAAACATAGTGTTTAGAAAACCGATTTCAATTTTTTTTTTTCAGAAAATTTTCATTTCATACAAAGTGTATGGAAGTAAAAAAGGTCAAGCAAATTTTCACCGTTTTTATTTTTGTTAGACTGAAAATCACATAAAAATTCCGTAGAATTTTTATAGTATACTTAACTCAAAACCGACCAATGTGTTACTTATACCCCTTTAATTTTGAGCCCCTCAATTTTGAAAAAAGTTTGACTAGATTTTCGATCATAATTAGTTTTAAAATTCAGATAAAAAATCTAACAAACTTTGCACAGTAAACAATGTCATTAGTGTAAGAGCTCCGTAGGAATAGCTCAGAACCTAGTCTAGAACAAGTGTAGCCTAAAGTTTCGAAAGGTATTTGCTTAAGGCTTTATCAAAGATGGCTTCAAATCGATGATGAGGCCCAACAGGATGCTCAGCATTTGGCTAGGGATTTCCAGAGCTTCGAAAATGCTTGAAACATAATGGAAAAGAAAATTGGTTTGCATTCTTGAAACGCATTTTGCCCAAAAACCTGTGCTCAATCTCAAAATGAAACTTGTCCAAAATTTACACAGAATTCTCACTTACTTTTCGGAGCAATATATCCTTGCAGAAATATATTCACTTATTCGAACCCATAAATAGTATTCAGGCTGGTCGGAAATCTATTTTTAGCGATGTTATCATTTTTTAATGCAATAATATCTCGGATTGACAAGCTCCCGATTTGGATCGCTCGATGATAAAAAAGATGCTGATTCGATTAGTGTGGCCTCCCGGCATTTCTTGGCAGTTGGAAGCCCGATATCAATACGGCATGCGATTTTGTATCACATCTTTAGGCATTATCTATTACCAAAGAATATCTCCAGAGATACTTCTTTCGGGAGACTCCCAAAAGTTCTTCTGTAAGCAGAGTGTCTAGTACCTGGAAAACCTGGAATTATCAGGGAATTTTATAAAACTTGGAAAAAAAATTGGAATTCCCAGGGAATTTCGATATCAGTCAGGGAAATTTCCTTGAGGCAGTAATTATTGGTAGAATAAAGGATTTTTGCGTCAAAACTCGCCAAAAAATTCGGCTGCGCCACTATCAAAACACTCCTTGAGTTGTTCAGTGAGGATCTTTTCGGGTACGAAATTTTATCGACTTTCCAAGACTTTCCATTATTGAATTTTATGAATAATACTTGATCAGTAATAGATTAAAATATCTTCATGCACTATTTCGAAGTTTGATAAACTGGAAATTACTAAAATTTGTAAACTCAGGAAAACTGAATTCCGGAAAATAGTCTGGAATTCAAAAATTTTTCTATCTGGAATGTCGAAACAATCAATTTATCAATTTTAGGGCTGGTAGTAGATCTCTTTTTAGACTTGCAAGTCTATAAAGTCTTGATTTTTTTTAACCAAAATGATTCCTAAAGTCTCTTTTTTCCATATCTTGCTTGCAGTGAATTTGGATGCAAACTTATGCAGGCTCCAGAGAAACCTTAGAGACTGTTACAAGACTTTTTAACTAAATATTCATCAATTTTTCAGATTTTTAGTGGAAAAGCTTTAGGAATTACCCTAGTGGTTTCTCCAGAGATTTCATCTGGAATACTTTCAGAGACTCCTACAGGGATCTCTCCAGGAATTATTCTAAAGATTCCTCTACCAATTCTCCCAGAGATTATTCCAGCGATTTTTCAAAAAAATATATTTAGCAGGGTCTTCTAAATGGTATAATCTGGTAAACCTAAAATTATCAGAGAATATTATTAAACCTGGAGTTGTCAGGGAATTTCGATAACAATCAGGGAAATGTCTTCGAGACACTAATTCATGGTAGAATGAATAAGTCCATGACAAATCACCCAAAAAGCTCACTATTAAAACGCTCCTTGAGCTATTCAGTGAGGATCTATCTGTTATAAAAATTTATCGACTTCCAAGGACATGATGCACGATTTTTAAAATTATTCAAAATTTGAAAAAGTAGTAAACTGATTTTGGGAAAGTAATTTAGAATTATAAAAAATGTCGAAACCAACATTCTATCAATTTTACGGCTGGTAGCAGGTCTCTTTTTAGAGACTTGGTCTCTATTTTATTGCAAGTCTCTAAAAAGTCTCTATTTTTTTTTAAAAAAAAGGTATCTAAAGTCTTTATTTTTCAACTAAAATGGTCACTAAAGTCTCTTATTGCTTGCAATGAATTCTGATGCAAAGTTATGCTGGCTCCAGACAATCCTTCAGATACTGTTACGAGAATTTTCAACTGATTCTTCAGAAATGTCACCTCAGATTTCTCTAGGAAAAGTTTTAGGAATTATCCTAGTAATTTCTCCAGCAATTTCATCTGGAATGCTTTCAGGGATCTCTCTAGGAATTCTTCTAGAGATTCCTCTACCAATTGTCCCAGATATTTTTCTAACGATTTTTCAAAGAATATATTGAGAAATTTCGCCAGAATTTGTTCCAGGAAATTCTCGAACACTTTAACGTTACTATTTCCAGTAATTTGCCCAAGGATTACTTTGAAAATTGTTATAAACACTATCTTAGGACTACCTCCAGACATTTTTCCACTAATCCTTCAACCGAATTTTCCAGTTGCTACTCTAGGGGATCTCCCAAAGATTTATACAGATGTTAAGAATTTTTACATTATTTCATCCACGGTAACTCCAAAGAATTTCTCCAAAAAACCAAAAAATCCTCGAGGGGTTATTCTAGAAAATCTATTAAGAAGAATTCCTTAAATTCGACTCTGTGTTTCATCATTGAGTTCTTCTAGATTTTTTTTGCTATGAATTTCTCCAGAATGTCTTCGAAGAATTTCAAATGCAGTTCTACCAAACATTTTTCCAGAAAATCATCAACCAATTTTTTGTGGTTTATTATCCAGAGTTTTGATTAATTCGTTTTTTTTTCATTTTCCTAACAATTTAAGTAGAAACTCTTCCAAAAATTTTCTCAAGGGTGAATTCTTCTAGTAATCCTTATACATCAAGGGTTACTTATAAAAACCTGTACAAGTCTCATCAGATGTTACTTTGAAATTTTATTTTGAAATACCCCACACAATTTTTAGAAAATTTTCTCGAATTTCATTCACATTTCCATGGAGAAATGCCTGGAAAAAATCTTGGAAGAAAACTTGGACATATTTTTAAAGACTTCCTTGAGAAATCTTTAGGAATTACTGTAGGAATTCCCAAAGAAATCTCTGAATAATTCCTGAAGATATCCTTAGAGAAAACTTTGGAGGCATCTTTCAAGAAATTTCTGGTTGAATTTTTGAAGAAGTTCTAAAATCCTGGAAGACTTTATTTCTTTCTTTCTTGTAAAATATCTGAAAGAATCTTTAAATAAATTTCTGATGATCTTTGAGTTAATGAAGTTAATGAAAAAATTTGATGAATTCCTTATGAAAATTCGAAAAGGGATTCCAAGTGAAATAATGACTAAATCAACTCCTAAAGAAATTTAACAGATTAGCCTCAAACTAAATATGTAGCAAATTACTTTTGTAGCATTAAATTACGATTAAATACGATGGTAGATTCGGAAAATATCAATCATAGCGGCATTGTTTTCATATCCTTCATCATGTAAAATTACATTTTTCTTTCGATACATCTTTCAGAACCCATTTTTGCGTCATTTCATCACTTACATCATGTGCCATTCAGTCATAATGTGAAATACGTCCGGAGTGATTTTCATTATTTTTAAGAGTGTATTGTAAATAAAAAAATGCTACAGAAGTTTCGTATCTTCCGGAAACTACGAAGAAGTTAAATTAATATTAAATGACATGCGAAAATTCAGAAGTCTTTGTTTAGGAACTCTTTTTGTAACGTCGTGTATCTTTAATATTTCTACATAGTGCAGGGTAACACATTTTTTCAAAAGATAAATAGCTGCATGAAATTCTGGAAAAAAAATCAATACAATTTTACTCTACAGCTTCTTCCAATGGTTCCTCCAGAGATTCCTTCAGTATTCCGGAGTGTACTCCTCTAGGGATCCCTCCAGTAATTATCCCAGGGATTTATCCAGGAATTCCTCCAGCAATTTCTTGAAAATGAATTCCTTTAGATTTTACGCCAGGAAATCCTTCAGCAGTATATTGCTGATACCAATAATTTCCACAAGGAAGTTCCTCAACTGGGAATGCCTCAAAAATTCTCGATTGCTTCAGAAACCTACTGTAGGCTATTGCGGGAAATCCTTCAGTAACTCTTCTCAGGATATTTTTGTATATAAAAATCTTTCAGTGGTTCCTACAGAAATGACTTCAGATCTTAATATGTTCCTGAAGTTCCTTCATAAATTTCTTTTGAAGACTGGGAAAATAGAAGGATTTCTCAGCATTTCATCCTGGGATTACTTTAGTAGCACTTCCACTCGATTTTTTTAAGGGATTAAAAGCTCTTTGAAAATCCTGGCAGATGTTTATCAGGCAATTTTTGATGAGCTCCATCGAAAATTACTTACGGATTTCCTTTAGAAATACATCCAGATTTTAAAGGAATTCCTCTAATAGCTTCCGAAATAAATCCATGAGCAGGTTTCTTTTTAGGGACTTGGTTCAATGTGAGTCTCTAACAAGTCTCTGTATTTAAGTTATATAGTTTTTAAGTTACTATATTCCTTCTTCTTGCAGTGAATTGTGATTAGAAATATCTAATCTAATATCTAATCTAACCAATAATTTTCACAGCGTTTACCCTGAAAATTCTCTAAAATGCTATTCCTAGATTTCCTACAGGGATTTTTCCACCAGTTCCAGTTTTCTACAGTTTTTTGTCAGTATTTACTCAGCAGATTTTCCAATTTCTACAGGAATTTACTACTACACGATTACTCTTACAGTTTTTCCAAACTACACTCAACAAATTTTTCAAGCAAAATTTTCATGGATTTTTCATAATTTTGTTTGAAATATAATTTTCTATTTTTTCAAAAATTTCTCCAATAGTATTCGTCAAATATCCTTAACGTTTTCTGAAAAAATCCTTTGAGAACTTCCTGCTTAAAGTATTTCTGCTGGATTTTTTTTTTGTATGATTGGGAGGAATCCCTGGGCTGATTTCTAAAGGTAACCCATGAATAACTCTCTGAAATCTTGAACAAATTGAACGGAAATTCTGATGGAAATCTTAAGAAATCAGTGGAAGCATCTCTATAGAAATTATTGCTTGAGCTCGTAAAAATGCTTTTAACGGACATCTTGGATTGAATCGTAATGAAATCGATTTTAGAACCACTGGATAAACTACAGTTTTTGTTGATAAATATGTGAAAGAATATTTGGGATAATTCCAGAAAAAAATCATAGTAGAGTCTCTCTGGGTATACCCTAAAAAATCCAGGTTGGGAAATTATTTAAGAAGGTCGTTGAAATCGATGAATGTATTTTTTGGGTAAATACCTGAATTAGTTCCTAATGAAATTCTTGAAAAGATGCATACTTGTAATTTCCAGAAAATTTAACACTTCCCTATAAAAATGTCAGGCAGGATTTTCAGAAAAATTCTCATAAAAAAATTGAGAGAAAAATAATCATCATCGTTTTATCATGCGGCGCCGCCAAATGCCATTTTCTTGTTTACCGCCGAGTATTGTTCGCAGCACTTTACGCTCAAAAACTCCAAACGCTTTCCGGTCGACCTCTTTTAACGTCCAGGATTCATGGCCGTATAGGGCAACCGGAAGGATAAGAGTCTTACATAGCGCGAATTTTGTTTTCGTCTGCAGGCTACGGGACTTAAGCTGGTTACGGAGCCCGTTAAAAGCCCTATTCGCAGCTGCAAGACGCCTTTTCACCTCGCGGGTAACATCATTATCGCAAGTCACTAAAGAACCAAGATACACAAATTCTTCCACTACTTCAAATTTTTCACCACCTAGCACCACTTCACTACCAACGTCACGATTGGAACCACGCTGTCTACCAGCGATCATGTACTTAGTTTTGCTGGTGTTGACGGTAAGTCCAATCCTCGCTGTCTCCCTTTGAAAAGGCACGAATGCCTCTTCTACGGCTCGACGATCAATTCCGATTATATCGATATCGTCCGCAAAACCCAGGAGCATATGCGACCGGGTGACGATGGTACCGCTTCTTTGCACGCCCGCTCTCCTTATAGCTCCTTCGAGAGCAATGTTGAACAAACGATTCGAAAGCGCATCTCCTTGCTTCAATCCATCTAAGGTTACGAAGGAGGTTGAAGTCTCATCCGCAACCCGCACACTTGATTTCGATCCATCCAACGTTGCACGAATCAGTCTAATCATTTCGCACTCCAATCTGTGGCCCTTCTTATACAGAGGGCAGATGAGGCCCTCCAGCCAGCTAGCAGGCAATTCTTCTTCCTCCCATATCCTTAACAGAGTACGGTGCAGCATTTCGTACAGCTGCTCACTACCGTGCTTGAAAAGTTCGGCCGGGAGCTCGTCTTTTCCAGCAGCCTTACAGTTCTTCAACTCCTTAATCGCTCTTCTAACCTCATCTAGCGTCGGGGGCTCCACAGCTTGTCCATCGTTGCTGATGATTAATCTGTTCTCAGACGCGCTCGTGTCCTCTCCATTCAACAATTGCTCGAAGTGTTCTTTCCACCTGGCAGCCACCAAGATTTTGTCTGTCAGCATGTTACCTTCGCGGTCATTGCACATGACGGGAGACGGCGCAGTTTTTCTCCGTACGCCATTGACAGTTTCGTAAAATCTCCGCATATCGTTTTGTTCGATGCTGTTTTGCGCCTCAGTAATGATGTCTTCTTCATACTGCCTTTTCTTTCTGCGGTGAATTCGTTTCTCGGCTGCTCTAGCTTCCTTGTACCGCTCTCTATTCTGCCGGGTACCAGACACTAACATCCGACTTCTGGCAACATTCTTCTCATCCGTCACATTCTGGCACTCCTCATCAAACCAACCGTTTCTGGGTCGTCTCTGAGCAGTACCTATCACCTCTCGCGCTGCTGTGCTCATCGCACCGTGGATAGACTCCCACAGATTGTTGAGGTTTCGCCTACGTTGTATCCCCTTATCCGCTCATCAAGCTTCCGGCGGTACTCGTCTGCTACACCTTCTGTTGATAAGCGCTGGATATTGAAACGCAACGGTCGCTGGGTTCTTGTGTTCGCCACGGTAGACAACCGTGCACGAATTTTACTAACAACGAGATAGTGATCAGAGTCGATGTTTGGGCCTCTAAAGGTCCTCACATCGATGACATCCGAGAAATGCCGACCGTCCACCAAAACGTGGTCTATTTGGTTGCAGAGCTCGCCATTTGGGTGCATCCAGGTGTGCTTTCGGATGTCTTTGCGTGCAAAGTAGGTGCTGCTGATGGCCATCCCTCTAGCTGCAGCAAAAGTTATTAGCCTTAGGCCGTTGTCATTGGTGGCGGAGTGAAGGCTCTCCGTACCAATTATAGGGCGGAAAAAATCCTCTCTTCCGACCTGAGCGTTGGCATCCCCGATAACAACTTTTACGTCATGCTTTGGGCACTCTCCGTAGGTCTTGTCGAGACAATCATAAAACGCATCCTTCGTGTCGTCGGGTTTATCGTTTTATACATTTTCAAAACCAGCTTTTTTGCTCAAAATTCATAAATATGAACGAGAAACTTGTTTTTTTTTTACGAATACCTCTATGGATGATGATTGAACAATGGATTCTTGAGCCTTGATCTTCTGATTCTGGTAATTTTTTTTTGTTTATCATCTTATTGGTTCCCGTACGGTGTCTTTATTGTGCCTGGTCGGTCTCTTTTGGTTTCTTTGTTCAAGCATAAGGTCTCTAAAGTTCCTATTTTAAAGGCACTCAATCGCTGTCAGCCCTGATGACGATTCCCCAGCAATTCCTGGATGGATTCTTAACGGACGTCCTTTATAAATGTTTCTTTCTTTAGAGAAATATATGATTGAAAACTTTAAGAAATCCCGAATAAAAATATGGAGAAAATTCTAATGGAAATTCCTAGGAAATTCTCTGGTGGAATCTTTGATGTAATATTTGCACAAATTACTTGTTCAAATTTCGAACTCTTAAAAATACTTTTGTTGGAAATCATAGGAAAATCCATGGAAGAATCACTGAATAAATTCCCGGAGAATTTCATCGAAGATTTCTTTCAAAAGGAGGAGTAATGCATGAAGATATCCTTAGGGGGGTCTGTAGCCTTGAGGTTATGCTTTCGCTTCATAAGCGGAAGGTCATGGATTCGATTCCCAGCCCCTCCACAAAAAAACCCGTCCAGCCACCAGAAGACGCCCCACGGAGGACTGTGGGAAGGGAGCACATCCATCCTCCGTCAGTATCAGATCAGACAAACTGACCCTCTTCGCAGGCAGCTAGCCTCACTAACAGCAGAGCTCTCTCCTACCTGCTCGGTGTGAGAGTAAAAGAGTAGGAGAGAGTGAAAGAATATGTAAATATAGATAAGTTAAAAATAGATCTGTATCGGTAAAGAAGCTACAGATCAACTGATTCCGGCACAGTAGTGGCCATGAGCACAGAGTGCCTTAAAAAAAGATATTCCTGATTTATTACTAAAAAAATCCTAACCTATAAACTTTAGAGAGCTTCTAAAAAAAACACGTATAAAATCAGTTACGCAGTGCAACATTTATGCAGTTGTTGAACATTTCTTAGCGTAAAGAGATACTGGTTGAAGCATTGAAGAAGTTATGAATGAAAATTTTATATTTTATATTAAATATATAGATAAATTGGAAGCATATTTGAATGAATCTATGGAGTTGTTTATTGAGGTAGTTTCAGAACAAATCCTCCTGCTTGAGTTCTGTAAGGTCAACCGAATGAAAATTTCGATGAAATTCCTATAGATATCCGTGAACGAATCCTTTTAAAACTTTTATTTTAAAATCTTCCTCATATTGTTTTAATATTCCCTGAATTAGACTCTTTTTGTTTTTTTCCTGAGTATTTTTTAATGCAGTATTTGAGTATTCCCATTATTCATTCCGTCGTTGGTGTTCTGAATGACATACCGTCAAATAGGCAACTTGCAACAGAGGCGAGACTTGTAATACATCGACATGTAACCGAAATAACGTGGTCTGTTGGTCTGACTGAAATAATTTTAATTTATTGCCGATTATTCACCTTAGGTATAAAACAGAACATTTTGGAGAGGATTTTAGTATTACACCCGATTCTATTTTTGCACGGGCGATGCGTACCGTCAAAAAAAAAAAAAAAAATTTCAAAAACCGTGCAAAAAAAGTAACACCATTTCTCGACGTTTCATGAAAAAATAAGGTTTTGACGGAAAAAAATGTATGGAAACTTTTTTTGCACGGCCGTGTAAAAAAATCCGTGCAAAAACAGAATCGGGTGTATTTCTATTTTGGTTGATTTGCTGGAGGCGTAAATCATATCACACACGCCTGTCTTTTTCCTCGTACTTTGTAACTGTATCTCTTGCTTCTTGAACTAGAGACGGACATGAAACCATTTCCCTACGTTTCCATTCTTCCATCATTATAGCACGCCTTTCCTTGCGCCTGATATATATGCAGTCTGCGAACCAAAAGCAAGCCTCTCTGAAATTATCTTACCCCTATATCTTCCCGCATGAACTGACATATATGCAGGGGTATATCCGGTCTACTGTGGGCCAGTTTTAAGATGACACAGTTTGGAATCAACTTCTAAGATTGCACTAAAACTTCAAAGGCACAAATCTCGCGAAGAAAGCATCCAACAACAGTGAACTTTTTATTTTGGCTTTGTGCACAAGCAAAAAGCTTAAAATAAGAAGATCAGAAACGTTTGCCAACTATTTCTCTAAAGTTGTGCCTTTGAAAACGTGAGTAGGGGCACAAGTCGGCCATTGTGACGGCCATCTTTGGATTCCGAGATGTTTCACCTTAAATGCAACATCAATTCCTCTCCTTTCTCCTCATTGGTCTGTATTCTGACGTGGCAGGCGCCAGTGTTGCCAAAAAATAGAATATCATTAGAACTTATACACTGAGGTTGTCTGTTAGTCCCAAGCAGTCAACTGGTTGACTATGGTGCAATGTGAAATGTTTGGGTTTGATTCCCGAACGGTCCAGGATATTTTAGTTAGGCGGCATCCATTTATTACGTAACGCTAAAATTGGAAATTTTCGACCCCCCCCTCCGTAACACTTTTTGTATGGAAATTTTTAAAATTTTGTATGAGTCGTAACGCTCGAGCCTCCCCCCCCCTCTTCGAACGTTACGTAATTTGTGGATGCCGCCTTATGGTAATTATTTGACTTCTTGGATATAAAGTACCTACCAAACGACTAACGAATGCAAAAATGGCAACTTTGACAAACAAATTTTTTAGTCAATAACTGTGGAAGTGCTCTTAGAACACTAAGTTTAGAAGACGGATCTGTCCCAGTGGGAACGTTATTCCAAGAAAAAGATAAAAAAAAACTTTTTTTCAGCTTGTAGCCAAGACTTACATAACAATTAGGATGATAAGGCTTTCAACACAATAACTACAAACATATCCTATCTCTTCTAACTTTCCTCCCATTTGCTCGATTCTTCTCCAGAAAGCTCCACCCGACGATGGAGTGCGACGTGTCGCCCCCGGACAGTAGCAGCGGCGGTGGCGGTTTACACCATCGGACCGGTTCCAGCACCAGTACCAGTAGCATCCTTGGCAACAGCCAACGCCGAAAGCATCATCATCACCATCATCATCATACCACCGGTGGCAGCAGCAACAGCAGCAGTAGCAGTAATTTAAACATTAGCGCCGGTAGCAGCAGTAGGAATCTCTTGAACGTCAGCACCGGTAGCAGTTTCCGTTCGACGGCATCCGCTACCAGCAGCATGGCGGCCTCATCTTCATCTCCGTCATCGTCGCAGCGTCATCTGCACCATCATCAACTGCACAGCAGCAGCAGCCATCACAATCATCACATTCACCATGAGGAAATTACGGTGACCTTTCCGGAGGTGGTGTCCTGCTCGCCGGAGGAGCCTAGTTTTACGCTGTCGGACGATTACGATTGCAATCCACTGAAGGAAGGTGGGTTGACTGGTCTCTAGGAAAATTTCTATTTTCCTAGTCTCTATTGATAATGGATAGTCAGTAGTTACTCTATCAAATCTTCTCCAGTTTCCTACAGGAGTTCATCCAAGAAAACCCCATAGGTTTATTCCAGAGATTTTGAAGAGATTCGTTAAAGATTTCCCAGGAATCCCTACAAGAATTACTCAAGGAGTGCATACGCAGAATTTTTCAGCCATTTCCATATGAATTCCTTTGCTCCAAAATTCTTTCAGAGAATATTCTAAGAAATCTATTAATAACTATTCTAGGAATCCGTCAGTTACAGTCAACTCTCCATACATCGATATTGAAGGGATCAGTTGGGGATGTATCGAGTTACAAATCTCAAAATTAGTGCAACTACGATCCTAGGGCTCATCGAGTTAGCCATCAAAACTAAGTTTTACTATGGTTCTCTAACTCGATGTCGAAATACGAAATATCGAGTAAAGGAGAGTTGACTTTAGTTCCAGAAGAGATTCGTCATCAACCAGTATAGTCCTGAGTGAAAGAAAAAAAAAACTAACTCTCACAGCTCAGCGAATACTTAACGGTTTTCAGTATATTCGTACACATATGTATCTAGTTTCTAAAAGTGGTCAAAGGATATCTGGAATGTTCCTGTGGCCGGAGTTATTCCGGTGGGTTACTGGGTCAGGTCGGGTGACAAGGGTTCTAAACTTCTGTGCCCCTGAAGTAGGTTAATTTCAAAGCACAGATAATTTCCGGAATCGGCTATAATGTGGCCACTATATGAAGGAGTTTCAAGAAAAACGTAAACCTTTTGAGAAACGATTTAATTGGATAAACATGTGTCCTGCATTTGATTGATCCTACAAATGATAAAGTGGCCAATTTGTATCTTAACATCCGTGTTAAAATTATGAGAACGCATTTTAGTGAACTATTATGTGTGATCTCTACTTTTAGAGAATTGACACGGTTCAGTATTCAACAAATCTAGAGCCGGTTCTTCAGGACATTTAGTTCAAGTGGACGCATTCGGTACATGTTAAACAGTGCAAAACTATTAATATATAATGTTGAATATCAGATCTTAATGATTCATCCAAATTAAAATAATTGTCATTGGAAATAAATAGAAATAACTTGGCATGTCCCAAAATATCGCCCTTTTTTACCCGACTTGACACTGTGACCCACCGGAATAACTACAACTGCAGGAGTATTCTCGAGTTTCTCTGGCCACTACTAAAAACTAGATATGCGTCTATACTGACAAAACATTATTTGAACCCGAGCTTAGTATGTTTGCTTTCACTCAGGCCTCTACGGGTTAAGTTCCTCCAGAAATTTAAACATTAAATTTCTCCAACATTTCATCCACGAATTACTACCCTGGGCTTGGGATTATATTTTCCAGGGAGCGATGAATTTTGATAATTGATCGCTGTTGTTAGTAGTTTTGATTAGATGTTGGGTAAATTTCAAAGCAATGGCAACCTTTTTATTACAAAATTTAGATTTTATCTTCTGACCTAAAGATTCTGGTTAAACTACTGTACTATGCAGTTGGGCTGCACTACGCTATCACTCATCAAAATTACTTTCACTTCGGGAAAATATAATTTCAAACTGGCGAGAAGATTACAGACTGAGGGTGGGTTAGGAGCACAATCAGACCCTTGAATGTGCAATGTGGGGTAGTAATTGGGAATGCCATTGACGGTTTGTAATCTTCTACGAGGTTTTCGAAAACCAACAGGGCGCGTGCACCGGGTTGCGGATAGGAGCAAAGGGAGATCAATAGCATCTACCTAAAATAATAGAGCAAAAAGCCGTTCCATGATTAGGTAATGTTAAGCGATCTTCTATGGTGTTCTAGTACTATAAAATTCTTCACTCACTGGGAATTCTGGCCTTGATAATATCAATAGTGATAAAAACATAAAATAATACCTAATACTTAATAAGTACAATGTAGCTTTAATGTAGTAATAAATGAAATAAAATCAATTTTCTATACTTGACAAGGTTTTGAAGACAATCAATGAGTGAAAGAACTACCTATTAGAAAAGCCACATCAGCTAAGTCTATACATATACAAATGTTGGTCATAGGGTCATGGCGAGCATTCGATATGTATGTCTATGACTGATTCTGATCTAATAGGGGCACTAGAAGACCACGCGGACAATTTCGAAACAAATTATTTTTATACATCGGTCTTACGTTCCGAAAGGCTCAGCTATGCTGCAAAGTAATTTTATAAGTTATTTTTTATTTTCATTACTGCTGTTTAATTGTTTATAATTCTAACAAAACTACATAATTAACTCATTACTAATCACTGTTCCTATATTCTCTTTTTCTCTCCTTCTTATCTGTTGCATGATTATGAGCATCACTAATATAATGCATGAGCATGCACAATAAGAATAATTTCAGGATTGAAAGCAGTACATGGATACCTGGATAGAATAGCTTCGAAAAGGGCGCTCAAAATATAATATTTCTGGTCAGGGAAGTATTTCATCAAGGGTATGTAAAATTTTTCCATTATTAACACCTAGATCACACAAACAAATGAACTAATATCAAATATTTTTTAAATATTTTTATATAAATCAGCATCGTCAATCAGTGTAAAAACAGATAAAGTTTGTAAAGTTATCACCATCGATTAAATTGCGCTCTGTATAGTAATGTTCATTCAGTATCAAAATCTCCTAAAGCGTCGCATTGTGCCATCAGCAGCCCTTAGCATCACTCTCATATTGTTATTATTTTGTTGTTTATAAAATTTCTAGAAAGCGATCAGCATATTCTTTCTTACTTGTACAATGGCCGATCTACAGTATGGCCCATAAAAAAATGCGAAAATTTTTTGAACGTGAATATAGCACCCACAGGCGTTATTTTCATTGTTTTTGATAGTGAATGAAATTTCTGATTATTGTAGTATATTCTGACACAAATTCGCTATCCAGGACAATTTTTGTGATATTTTTCTTACTGTTCTAAATAATGTAATAAAGCAAAGAAGTTCAAAGGTTTTGTCCGCCCAAAGCTAGAAACAGCGTCTGATTGTCGTATACTCTGGTGATAAACTTCCCACCTTCAAAAATCACACTTTATTGTTGAAAATTTTAGTTTGTTTGGTATCAGAGGATGAAGGAGTTCTTAGAGAACGTGTTCTTCATGATCACAATAAAATATTTTGTCAGGGTCATAGTTTTGAGTGCATTTGCGTCTTATAGGTTTGATATGCCTTTATTTTTTGTTAAAGTTGAATAAAAAATAAATACGGAGGCCTATAACAGATTTTTGAGGATAAAATTTGTTCCTTCGGTTAGAGACAACTTATATCAATACTAGCTCATAGGTTTTGAGCAAAACGGAGCCGCTTATCACACTTATATGAAGGTTCAATCAAAGCTCTCTAAAATGAGCCGTTTTTTCGAAAATATGTTTAAGTCTCCAATTACCCAGGTATGAACCGATTCTATCATTTGATATGGGCGTATGCTGGAGACAAGACCTGTGAAGAATCTCACGCCATCGTTGATGTTTTAGAAGCTTCCATTACACAGATATTGAACTCGACGTCCGCATGATAAAATTTGAAGGTATGCTTCCAATTCCTCTCTGGTAAGGTGAAAGTAACAGATAAAAATCATGTCCAAAGCGAAAAACTGAGTCTCAATAGATTAAACAGTACAAATAATGAATAATATTTATGTTTCATTCACATTTTCTATGTAAAAATTACCATAAAACATGATATGACGATTTTCGCATTTTTTTATGGGCCATACTGTATTTGGAATTTTAATAAGTCAAATCAAACTTCAAAACTCAAATTAAATTGCTTTCAGCACATTTACATTTTGCAGCATTAATCGCATTACTGTGTCAAGTCTTCTCCATTCCCTATACCCTACCCCAACCCTTCTTATCCTTTCCGATGGTGTTCAAGTGGTCCGCATAGACTATTACGGCCATTACCTATCCCTTACCCCGGCTTTGGACTGACTTGCGCTCTCATTGCCCCACCAAACGCTGCAAAATGAAAATGAAAATGAAATTTCATCCACGAATTACTATTGCAGTTCTTCCAAACAATTCTCAACTATTTTTTTCAAGTAAAATCATCAAGGATTTTTTTTTGTTTCATTCAAGACAGGGTGGCCACCGAACCGGGAAAAACGGGAAAAGCGGGAAAAAGACGGGAATTTGAATCCATCGGGAAAAAGACGGGAAAAACCGGGAATTTGAGATGGTCACCGGGAATATAATTTTGAACGGACATCTTCAAGCCCTAAATCTGCAAACCACCAAAAATAAATTGTGGAAAGTTGATATGGTTGATGATATTTCCCTTAAGCACCTGTAACCTTGGACAAATTACATTCAAACATTAATGATTCAACTACTTGTAGAAATAGTTTACTTTGTTACACTAAACTTCTTAGAAATGTTCCAAATTAGTTGGTAATGTTTCGAAATTTTTTTCTCTTACTGTCAGGCCTTGATTTTTTCCCTAGCTTATCTGATTCGAAGTTTTGAATCAAAGTTTTAAAATTGCTTGAAAAAGTTTTAAGCACTCAAACATATTGGATTCATAATTTTTTTTAGCTACTGAATAATACAAAAAAAAATCTGAATATTTTTGACATCAATGCTTTATTTATAAGAGCTTCTAATGTATGAATCGTTATCTAATGGGCTAAAAATTAAACAAGTAAGGTAAGACACATGCTTCAACATGTGCAGCTTTGTTTCATCCTTACCTTAAAATTATTTACTTAAGTGGACACATATTTTTTTTTTTGAAGAAACAAAATCGAAAGATTAGGAATTGAAATACAGGTCGGACTCGATTATTCGGAGTATCGATTTTTTTTTCACTCCGAATAATCGAATTCTCCGGATAATCGAATCACTTGGAAAAAAAATAAAATTTGATAAAAGACCTTAAATATTTTCTTTTTTTCGTTGATTTATTTATATGATGCGGTGGCATAACCAGAAATTATTTCTAGGAATAGTAGGGGTCTTTACAAGAAAATAAAATTTTTGATCAGCATACAAAAAAAAAAACACTTTTTCAAACTCGTTCAAAACTTGAAAACCATTCATATTGTATATTGCAATACCAAATTATCTTAGATTTATGCATAAAAATTAAAAAACAAGAACATCAAAAAACAAATTCCGGATAATCGAGTCTAAAACTCCGGATATTCGAGTCTCTGGATAATCGACTCCGACCTGTACTTTCAAATAAGGTAGTAATAAGATGTACAAAAGAGGCATATCTATATAAACACTTTTTTTCATCAAGGGCTTCAATAATATTTGGAATAATATTTTTGAAAATCCTCCGAGAAAGTTGAAAAAACGGGAAATGCAAATTGGACGTAAACTTCGGGATTATTGTCAAAGCCTCTACGGCCTACTGATCAATACAACGTTTGCCGGGACAGCTGACAGTTGATAGATATGGACTTGGTAGCTTTTTTTTTGTTCCATATTAATTTTACGGGAGTCAACAAAACAAGCCAATCTTCTACGAATAATATAGTTTTTCCTATTGGATGAAAAAATCAGTTTTTTTTTTGTATATTCAATTAAAAAACCGGCCAAAGGGTCACACTTTTGGGTTTGGGCCCCTCAATTAAAAACCGGGAAAATTTTGAAAATTATACCGGGAAAACCGGGAAAAAAGCGGGAATTTGAAAATGGATATTTGGTGGCCACCCTGCAAGATTCCACACCAGCAAATACTACAGCAGTTATTCCGGTAATTTCTGCACAAGTTTCTTCAGGGATTCTGTTCAATGTTTTTCAAAGAATGCCTTCTGAAAATCCTGCAGGGTTTTACCCAGAGTAAATTGTTCTTCTCTGTATAATAAGCTATTTATCTAAAACTTGTTTTTCATGAATTCTCCTACGAGTTCATAAGTCATGTATACAGAAGTTCAATCATAGATTACTATAGGATTTGTTTTATCAATACATTGAAAGTTTTGCCTTTTACAATTTAAAAAATATCATTGACAATTTCCTGGAGACATCCCTGGATATCCTGGATAGATTCACATAGTTTCGCAAAGAATTTCTGCGAGACTTCCTGCAGAAATCATAAAAGGAATCTCTAGAGTAATTTCTGAAAATATTCTTAGAGAAAATCTTGGTTGAAGTGTTGAAGAAAAACTGAACGACATTTCTGGAGGCGATTCTAAGATTTGGATGTTGTGATATCACCGTATATGATAACTCAATATGATAATATTCTGATCGAGTTAACAACGATTATAACAAAATATGAGTTCGAAATTTTGTATGAAAATAAGCAGAATAATGAAAAATTTGGATAGCACTATATCAAGCCGGTAAATTATGTAGTTATTTGATATTTTTATCAAAAACATCATGTGGTAGCCGCCATGTTCTACCGCAGGTTTGAAAATCATTGTATCAATGAACAAATCCATCTAATAATACCTAGTATGTTAGTACAGTTCAACGTTTTCAAAAACAGCAGAAAATAGCAGTCATTAGCTTGGCATCACAGTCATTAGCTATCATCGCAGCCGATCGATGATGCTTTGTGCAAATCAGTAATGTGACAGCTGCGGTAGCCATATTGGATAAAAAGTAGAATCATAACTATAATACAACTTTCTGGGTAAATTTGAATCTGAAAACATGAAGTTTTGAAAACTTAGCTAAAAATTGATATCTGTGTTTCTTTGAAAAAGCCATCCTAATTAATGTATTCACGAATAAAAAACGATTGATTAAGATCAAGAATCAAGATCAAGAAATGAGGGGCCCAGATAGCCGTAGCGGTAAACGCGCAGCTATTCAGCAAGACCAAGCTGAGGGTCGTGGGTTCGAATCCCACCGGTCGAGGATCTTTTCGGGTTGTAAATTTTCTCGACTTCCATGGGCATAGAGTATTTTCGTACCTGCCACACGATATACGCATGCAAAAATGGTCATTGGCATAGTAAGCTCTCAGTTAATAACTGTGGAAGTGCTCATAAGAACACTAAGCAGAAAAGCAGGCTCTGTCCCAGTAGGGACGTAACGCCAGAAAGAAGAAGAATATTAAGAAATAAATAAGTTATATGTTGTGTATTGATTGTTACAAAATTTTCCTTTTAGGGAATTCTCTGGGGCTAACGAAAAAGAAGAATGTTTAAGGAAAAATACCAAAGAGAGCATTTATACTGTCAAACTTGTTTATTGATTCTGAGAAATTTCAATGTGTACATTGTTCACCACATTTTCAGTTCCTTTTTCTCAGTATTCAAATCAATCAATGTTATTTTTGACTTTTTGAGTGACGATTTACTATAACTACACGTTAGTAATTGATTTTATTCTGAAAACTGCTAAAAATGTGAAAAGATGATGAGTTTCAATGTTTGGCCCATTTTCGATTTACGACCAGTCATTGGTCTTCTTTTTGGCCAAGTTGATTTTTGTTAGCGTGCTTTGGTCCAAGGCTAGGCCCTTTTGGTTTTCAACGAATTAGCAACAGAGAGTAATTGGCCTCTCACCATGCTAAGGCCAATGAATGTTTTATGATTATGTTTACAATGTTTGCATAGTTTGTGGGTGTAGCGAGATCGAGATGCTATCGAATGGTATCCAAATACGACTTGTTTACCATTTGATCATTGGCCCTTTAGTATTGTTACGCGAGACTTGTACTCTAATTGCCCTACCAAACGCTACACATGAGTTTTAGAAGATGTCTAAAATGGAAATCTTTGGCAAAAACCTAGCAAAATCGAAGGAAGGTAGAATTCTTGGAAGTCTTTTCTTGAGAAATTTATGAATGAATCTTTGGAGGAATTCCTGAAGAAATTCTTCATGGAGTATCTGGGGTTATTCTTTAAAAAATCCACGTTGAACTCTTAAAGATATATTGAAGTAAGTTGATGGAGAATCAATGAGGGAAGATTCAAATATGATGTCCATCGTTTTTCGAGATTTCTGACCTCACCTCCTCCCTCTGCCACGCTATTTAGAATACCTAATACAAGCACTGTCATACTTTCTTAGAGACCTCCTCTCCCCCAAATGTTGGATGTCATATTTGAATGACTCCTAAATGAATTCATGCTGAAATTTTCGGAGTAATACCTGAATAAAACTTTCGACAAATACCTAAATTAGTTTTTGAAGGAATTCCTGGGAAAAATAAACTTATTTAGATAATATAAATTGACGCCTTTATTGAGCTGTTCGGTAATCCAATCCGCATGATTATTAAATTATTTAACTCATTACGCGTGGTAAAGATGGACAAATTATGGATGAAATTATGAAAAAAATCCACGTCAGGGTGGCCACCGAACCGGGAAAAACGGGAAAAGCGGGAAAAAGACGGGAATTTGAATCCATCGGGAAAAAGACGGGAAAACCGGGAATTTAAGCTGGTCACCGGGAAAACCATTTTGAACGAAGATCTTCAAGCTCTAAATTTACAAACCACCAAATATAAGCATTAAGCATCTGTATTGTTGAAATTGTTGTTGTTTTTTCTCTCACTTGATTTTTTCACTAACTTATGACTCAAAACTTTGAATTAGAGTTTAAAAACTTCTGGCAGAATTAAATCTTGAAAATATTGGATTCATAACTTTCTTTAGTTAATTTAGTTTAGTGGGGCTTTGTTTCATATCCTCATCTTAAACTTTATTTGCTTTAGTGAACTTTTCTTTTTTAAGAAGAAAAAAATCGAAAGATTATAGATTGAAACATTTGAAATAGTATAATAGGATGCACAAGATGGGCATATCTATATAAATGAAAATGGAATGGTATTCGTATGTCACGAGTTGGCTTCAGAACGGGACGACTGATTTGAACTATTATTTCACTTTTGTTGTCCTCAAGAGCTCCGACGTGTTTAAGTGGAATAATATTTTTGAAAATCGTCCAAGAAAGTTGAGAAAACGGGAAATGTAAATTTGACATAATCTTCGGTATTATTTTCAACGCCTCTACCCAGTAGGCCGGGCAATATAACGTTTGCCGGGACTGCTAGTTGTTGAAGCGAATCAAAAGTGCCAAGAGTAGGAACCATCCTATTGGCACAATTGAGGGGATTAGAAGCAAATGACTGTAAGTGACAGAAACCTAGTTTTTTTTTACTTATCTCGTTTATTTGGCAGGCTCGGGTGCCGTAGGGCATAACAGAGCCGAAATCTTTTCTTTTTTTACATTATTTACATTTTAAAATTTGTATTCATTTTAAAAACTATGTTAGTTTGGTGAGGTTTTAAGATTAGGGAATACATTTGTACAACAGGAAAGGAAAGGAGTTTTCGGGATTTCTTATGCTACTTAGACTACTAAGCTGATGAAGCTTGAAGGGACAGGATGTCCAGATCTGTAACGAATCTAAACAAAAACGGTTTGTGGGAGACACGACAAAAAGAGGACAATTTGAAGGGGAAAAAGAAAGACGGGGAACGAACGACAATCAAACTCGGATATTGATACGCTTCACAAACAGATAGATAAAATTCATATATTCTAAATCAAGGCCCGCCAACACTTCCCTGGCAGTCTTCTGCTGTTTTCCTCGGATCCGGAGAGTTTCAGTCAGTTCAGATCTGATGTCACGATGCTCACCACATCCTCAGACAATATGTTCGATATCCTGGTAAGCCACGCCGCAAACACAGAGATTGCTTTCTGAGAGCCCAATACGGTGGATATGCGCGTTTAACGAATAACGTAGCGCCTACCTTAGCCAGATAGTCCGCTTTCTCATTGCCCGGAATGGAGCAATGGGAAGGGACCCAAGCTAGGGTAATTGTGTAAGAGCGATTTGACAAAGCACTCAAGGCCTGGCGTATTAAATTCAGGAAGTACGTTGAGTGCTTCACCGGCTTCATTGACCGAATAGCCTCCAGAGAAAACCTAGTTTTGAGTTTTAAGTTTTGTCAGCAATTTCATACTAATTGTATGGGAACCAAAAAAACTAATCCGAATATTATGATTTTTATTGGACGGAAAAATCACCTAAAAATACAGTTGAAAAGCTTGAAGTAGAATTGCTTAGTATAATCAGTTAAAAAACCGACCAATGGGTCATCCTTTTGCGTATGGGCCTCTCAATTAAAAACCGGAAAAATATTGAAAATCGTACCGGGAAAACCGAGAAAAAAGCGGGAATTTCAAAATGGATATTTGGTGGCCACCCTGCCACGTGCTCGGCTGGGATTTGAACCCAGGACTCTTGTATGCTAGACGAGCGCTATACTAACTAAGCTACCGAGCCACTTAGTGACCTAATAACTGAGTTGATTACAAGTTTAGAATTCAAATCCCCACAGATCACACAGACCCACACACACTTCAACACTTAAACAAATCGCACTCGCTCTGCCCGCGTGTGTAAAATGAGATGGATGGATATGGGTTATGAAAGGGGTCTGCGTGATCTGTGGGGATTTGAATTTTAAACTTGTAACTAACTCAGTTATTGGGTCACCAAGTGGCTCGGTAACTTAGTCTAAATTTGTCGAATAAGTTCATTCGTAGAACAGGTAAAAAATGAGGTTACAAATCGCCTCTGCATAGAAAATGTCTGGTTGGATTTTCAGAAAAAATCCTATGAAAACTGTAATCTTCTGATTCCTGTTTAGATATTTTTTGGTTTTCTTGGTCCCTGTAGGGTATCTTTTTGGGTTCCATTCGGTCTCCATTGTGTTCTTGTTTCTCGCTTATTTAATGATCTCGTCCTAGAGGCCAATAATAACCAATTGTGTAGCTTGTAGGGCAGACGAATGAATTGACACGATATTTAACAACTACAATGAAGAGAAGATCCTTTTCAATATCCCAGTGGTGATAGTTTTTATCTTGGTTTATTCATTTGTTAAAAAATAACGAGCTAAACACTCGGTTACAAATGGCTTTTAAGGTGAGATCATGAGTTATGCGAGGTTTGTACTCTTTTGTTTCAAGGATAAGGCCTCTAAAGTTCCTATCTTTGTTTAAAACTGACGTTTTTTTATGATAAAATTCCATTTTCTAATTGCTACATTTTTGTCTTTCCAGTGGACCCACTGAACGTGTCCGGCAGTTCGATGGATTTGCTGGCATCGCCGGTCAAGTCCCAGCAAAAGACCCCCAAACACGGTCACCACCTGCGGCGAAACGTTCCTAGGATAGTGGTGAAACAGCTTCCGAAGCAGCAATTGACGCCACCGCCCCGCGAAGAGAAGCGACCAATCGGTCCGGCTTCGACGATGCGCGAGGTGCTAGCCTCGATACCGGGCTTCAGCGTGAAACCCCGGCGGAGGTCCAACAAGAAAATGTCCACCGCAGCGCAAATCGAGCAAACGAAAGAAGGTTGCATCGATCTGGAAACGCCGGACTCGATTCTGGTCAATACGAATCTGCGCTCGCTGCTGAACAAGCAAACCTTCCAGATGCTGCCACCTCTGTTCCAGTACAAATTGGTCCAACTGTTGCCCTCGGTGGATCGACCCTCGGTCCCGGATGCTTCGGACTGCGAGCGAAACGGAATACGGTTAAATCCGTCCAGTTTGAACAACGAGTTTTTTGCTCGGGCCTGTCTGGAGTGGCGCGATCGGTTATCGGAAGGCGAATTTACCCCGGAGAACCAAATGAAGCTGAAGACCGAGGCGGAGAAGGAGAAAAGCAAACTCGATCCGTGGAAGTTGAAACACTTTGAACCGATGTGGGGCGATAAGAGTTCGGGGGCGAATGTTGGAGCTGCCGGAACCCAGCCAAATCCTTCTCCGCCTCAAACGCCGACAAAGGCAACGAGCACACCAGAACCTCCCAAAACCAGTACCCCAACTACGTCGAGACCTGCCTTGAAAACCACCATCAAGCTGAGGCCAACGACGACGATAGCCACGAGTACGATAGTGGCTTCGGAGGTACTTGCCAGTAGCTGCGGTCCGAGCATCAGCAGTACAAGCTTCTACAGTACCTCCCCGGGAAGCAGTGGCAGCAGTACAGCTTCGGCAACCGTTACGACTCCTACAACCCGCGTCAGTACCACTCAGAGTTCTCTCTCGCCTACAGCGACAACGTCTTCGCCCAAGCGAGTTCGAACCATTGGAGCCGTAACGAGAGCCACTGCCAGCCAGAAGCAACTCGTTCAGCCGGAAACGCCCAGTTCGCCTATTCGTATCACCCGCCAGATCACTCGAGTGGAATCGCCCAAACCTTCCACATCTTCATCCCCTCTCGCAACCGTCACCGTGCCGCTATCAAGTCCCATTGATACTCCCAAACCGGTTCCGGTGTCCAGTGGTGCGGCGGATGTCGTAGATTCGTGCAGTCTCTCTAGTAGTAGTTCCAGTAGTTTTGTCAGCGGTAGCCTCAAGCGAACGCACAATCGATCCCTCACGCCAGAGCTAAGCAATAGTAAGATATCGAAATCCACTCCCGATTCGCAACCGTCTTCGCGCGGCGAGGAAGAATCCTCTTCGAACCCATGTGATATTATCAAACCGGATCTCACCACGGTGTCCCCTGCGGCGGTCGAAGTTGCACCGTCCTCCCCCTCGGACGACGTGCAAATCGTTGAGGATGATCCGCAAGCGGTTCCGGACGTGTTGGACGATGTGGAAATCGCGCAGGAAACGGTCGTCGAAGAAATCCCCGATGACGATCCGGAAATAACCGAAGTCATCATGGAACGGCCGCCGACGCCGGAACCCAGTGGAGAACCGGAGCGGCCGAAGCAAACCATCTACGATCAGAACTCCGGGGAAGTGTTCAGTATTGTTTGTGTTCCTTCGCCACGGGCGGCGCCTCGGGTGGCAAGTCCTGTGACGAGCAGTGGCAACAGCAGCTCGGTGGCCATGGATCAGGAGCTGCCAGTTTCCAGCAGTCACCATCTCCAACAGCAGCGACATCTACAGCAGGAGCAGTTCTGTCACGATAGTAATAGTAGCAGCACTTCGACGACGGCGCTGATGTCCTCCAGTGATCAGGTTCCGCCGAATGCGTTGAGCAGCTTCGAAAACGTGCTGCAGAATAACGAAGACTTGGTGATCATGCAGAGGGAGCCCCAGGACGAGGACTGTGAAGAGGAGGAAGATGAAGACGAAGAGGAACCGAATCCGTCGAATGGGGTGATGAATAGTGATAGCAATGGCAGTTCGGAGGCTAGCAGTAGCCAAAGGACGGTGAGTGCGGAGGTCAGTATGAAGCTGACGGCGTATCATCACGATCACGAACTGCTGCACCAGAGTGCGAGCAGTAGCGGGATGATGATGATGGGTGGTGGGGGAGGAGCTGGTTGTGGAGGCGTTGATGCCGGGGATGACGAGGAAGAGGACGATGATGGCGAGAACTGTGATAACAATAACGATTCCACCAACGACGAGGAGGATCCGGAGGACGAGGAATGTGACGACGGGCAGGAGTTGGTGGTGCGGAGGATGCAGGGCGATCTGCATGGGCTACACTTGATCGATGGGGTTCAGGAGCAGCAGGAACAGCAACAGCAGCTGCAGTCGCATCACTCGATGGTGGGCTCGATCGATTCCGCTGACGAGGAGGATCCGATGGACGAGAAGTTCATCGATGCGGAAAACTACGTGCTGGAGAGCGGCGAGATCAGTGCGGAAAGTGAGTAGACTTTTCTGTGATTATGTTGCCTTAGAGTAGAATATTTGCATTGCTGTGGGATGAGTGATAAATTGAGGAACGATTGAATTAGAATTTTCAGGGATGTTTTAAAACTTGTAATTATTGTTAATTAATTAGTATCTTACTGTAATATTAACTACTGTTTGAACACCGTTGATCTATTTCACATGTTGAACTATGAAGAAACTACTTTCTGCGGTGCTTTTACTGTAAACACTTTGAATCTAATAAACGTTATCAATTGAATGATTTGTCGTTATAAAATTATTTTCAAAATACGTCACACCACGCAGTTTTACAACTGAAATTTAATATTGTCAATAGAGAAGTTACTGATGCTCAGATGGGAGGAGTTGAGATTATTAATAGGTAAAGGAGGGGATCTTTCGCATTAATTTACGGGATATGGCGTGGAGGACGAAGGACAGATACCTATGTGGAAAAGATAGTCACAGGAGAGAAGTACCATTAATTATAAACGAAGTTCCATCTTAATAATCACATGGCTGTCCCTCGTGTTATGCTAAATGTATCTTAAAAAAGAGAGCCTCTCAATGTTAGATAGGTCCTTTTGAAAAGCTACGCGTGATTTCATTATTTATTTGTTGTGCTAAACAACTTGGGTACAAGCTCTTAAGCTTTTTGGGAAGTAGCTTCCAAGCTTCTTGGAAGAAAGCCATAACAGCTTCGTGGAAAGAAGCTTCATAAAAGCTACTTGGGAAAAAAGTTTCATAAAAGCTTCTTGGGGAGCAGCTTCCAAGCTCCATAAGAAAAAGCTTCTAAGCTTCTTGGATTCGACCTTCCAAGGTTTTTG
The DNA here is from genome assembly GCF_002204515.2 of Aedes aegypti. Taxonomy (NCBI): domain Eukaryota; kingdom Metazoa; phylum Arthropoda; class Insecta; order Diptera; family Culicidae; genus Aedes; species Aedes aegypti. Next base: position 372,429,097 of record NC_035109.1, read on the forward strand.
AAAAGGTGCTTTTTGGGAAGAAGCTTCCAAGCTTCTTAAGAAAAAGCTTACAAACTTCTTGGGAAGAAGTTTGAAGGAAGCTTCCGAGCTTCTTGGGAAGAAGATTCCAAGCTTCTAGGAAAGTAACTTCCATGCTTCTTGAAAAAAAGCTTCCAAGTTTCTTAGGAATATACTTTCAAGCTTCCTAGAAGAAGGTTCAAAAAAATTAAACAAGTTTCTAAGCTACTTGTGTAGAAGCTCTCGAGGTTTTTTAGAAGTAGCTTTTTAGCTTTTTGGACAGAAGCTTCCAACCTTATTGGGAAGAAGCTTCGAAGCTTCGTGGAAAAACGCTTACAAGCTTATTCGAAAGAATTTCCAAAGCTTCTGAGAGAGATACTTATAAGCTTCTTAGAAAGCAGCTCCAAAGCTTCCAAGCTTTTTAGAAAGAGGCTGTAAAGTTTTCAAGCTTCTTGGAAAGAATCTTCCAAGCTTATTGGGAAGAATCTTCCAAGCTTCTTGGGAATAAGATTCCAAGTTTCTTGAGAAGAAGCATCCAAGCTTCTTGGATAGAAGCTTTCAAACTTCTTGGGAAGAAGCTTCGAAGCTTCATGGAAAGACGCTAACAAGCTTCTAGGAAATAAGCTTCTAAGTTTTTTGACAAGTGGCTTCCAAGTTTCTTGGAAAAACGCTTCCAAACTTCTTGGTAGAAGCTTTCAAACTTCATAAAAAAAACCAAAGCTTTTTGAGAAGAACCTTTCAAGCTTCTTGAGCAGAAGCTTCCAATCTTCTTGGGCAGCTCCCAAGCTTCTCGGGAAGAGGCTCCTAAGCTTCTTGGGAAGAAGCTCCCAAGCTATTTGAGAAAAAGCTTTCAAACTTCTTAGGAAGAAGCTTCCAAGCTATTTGAGGAGCTTCCAAGCTTCTTGTGCAGAAGCTCCAAAACTTTTGAATTTCTTGGGAATAAGCTGACAAGCTTCTTGGGAAGAAGCTTCCCAACTTCTGGTGAAGAAGCTTCCAAGCTTCCAAGCTTCTTATGAAAAGCTTTTAAACTTCTTGGGAAGAAGCTTTCAAGCTTTTTGGAAAGTAGCTTCCAAGCTTCTTGGGAAGAAGCTCTCAAGCAATTTGAAAAGAAGCTTTCAAAATTCCTAAGAAGAAGCTTCCAAGCTATTTGAGAAGCTTTCAAGCTTCTTAGAAAAAAGTTCCAAAGCTTCCAAATTTCTTCGGAATAATTTTCCAAGATTCTTGGGAAGAATCTTCCAAGCTTCTTTAGAAAAGGCTTCCAAATTTATTTGAAAGGAGCTTCTAATCTTTTTGAAAAGAAGCCTCTATGCTTTTTGAGAATAAGCTTCTAAATTTCTTGAGAAGAAGCATTCAAGCTTCTAGGACAAAAGCTTTCAAGCTGCTTGGATAGACGTTTCCAAGCTTCTCGGAAAGAAACTTCTAAGTATTTTGGAAGTAGGCTTCCAAGCTTTTTAATAGTAAGCTCAAAAACTTCTGGTGAAGAAGCCTCCAAGGTTTTTGAAAAGATGCTCCCAAGCTTCTTTGGAAGAAGGTTTAAAACTTTTTGAGAAGATGCTTCCAAACTCTAGGGAGCTTTTTAATAGTAAGCTTAAAAACTTCTGGTGAAAAAGCTTCCAGGCTTCTGGTAAAATCAGTTACAGGCATCTGGTGAAAAAGCTTCCAGGCTTCTGGTGAAGAAGCTTCTAAGCTTCTGGTGAAGATGCTTCCAAGCTTCTGATGAAGAAGCTTCTAAGCTTCTGGCGAAGAAGCTTCAAAGCTTCTGGTGAAGAAGCTTCCAAGCTTCTGGTGAAGAAGCTTCCAAGCTTCTGGTGAAGAAGCTTCCAAGCTTCTGGTGAAGAAGCTTCCAAGCTTCTGGTGAAGAAGCTCCTAAGCTTCTGGTGAAGAAACTTCCAAGCTCCTGTTGAAGAAGCATCCAGGCTTCTGGTGAAAAAGCTGCCAAGCTTCAGGTGCAGAAGATTCCAAGCGTCTGGTGAAGAAGCTTTCAAGCTTCTTGGGAAGAAGCTACCTACCTTCGTGGGAAGAAGCTTCCTACCTTCGTGAGAAGAAGCTTTCAAGATTCTTGAGAAGAAGTTTCCAAGCTTCTTGAGAAGAAGTTTCCAAGCCTCTGGTGAAGAAGCTTCCAAACTTCTGGTAAAGAAGCTCCTAAGCTTCTGGTGAAGAAGCTTCCAGGCTTCTTAAAAAGAAGCTCCTAAGTTTCTTGGAAAGAAGCTTCCAAACTTCTTGAGAAGAAGTTTCCAAGCTTCTTGAGGAGAAGCTTCCAAGCTTCTTGAGAAGAAGCTCCTAAGTTTCTTGGGAAGAAGCTTCCAAGCTTCTTGAGAAGAAGCTTCCAAACTTCTTGGGAAGAAACTTCCAAGCTTCTTGGGAAGAAACTTCCAAGCTTCTTTGGAAGAAGCTTCCCAGCTTCTTTGGAAGAAGCTTCCCAGCTTTTTGAGAAGAAGCTCCTAATTTTCTTGGGAAGAAGCTTCCGAGCTTCTTGAGAAGAAGCTTCCGAGCTTCTTGAGAAGAAGCTTCCAAGCTTCTTGAGAAGAAGCTTCCAAGCTTCTTGAGAAGAAGCTTCCAAGCTTCTTGAGAAGAAGCTTCCAAGCTTCTTGAGAAGAAGCTTCCAAGCTTCTTGAGAAGAAGCTTCCAAGCTTCTTGAGAAGAAGCTTCCAAGCTTCTTGAGAAGAAGCTTCCAAGCTTCTTGAGAAAAAGCTTCCAAGCTTCTTGGGAAGAAGCTTCCAAGCTTCTTGGGAAGAAGCTTCCAAGCTTCTCGGGAAGAAGCTCCTAATTTTCTTGGGAAGAAGCTTCCAGCTTCTTGGGAAGAAGCTTCCAAACTTCTGGTGAAGAAGTTCCTAAGCTTCTGGTTAAGAAACTTCCAAGCTTCTGGTGAAGAAGCTTCCAAGCTTCTGGTGAAGAAGGTTCCAAGCTCTTGGTGAAGAAGCTTCCAAGCTTCTGGTAAAGAAGTTGCCAACCTTCTGATGAAGAAGCTTCCAAGCTTCTGGTGAAAAAGCTAAAATGCTCTTGGTGAAGAAGCTTTCAAGCTTCTGGTGAAGAAGCTTCCAAACTTCTTGTGAAGAAGCTTTCAAGCTTCTGGTGAAGAAGTTTCCAAACTTCTTGGGAAGAAGCTTCCAAATTTCTGGTGAAGAAGCTTCCAAACTTCTGGTGAAGAAGCTTCCAAGTATCTTGGGAAGAAGAAGCTTTCAAATTTCTTGGGAAGGAGTTCCGAAGCTCCAAGTTTCTTGGACAGAAGCTTCCAAGCTACTAGGACGGAAGCATCCAAGCTTCTACGGCAAAGTATGTCAAGCTTCTTGGGAAGAAGCTGCCATGATTCTTAGGAAGAAGTTTCTAAGCTTCTTGGGAAGTAGCTTCAAGCTTCGTCAAGCTTCTTGTGAAGAAATTTCCAAGCTTATTGGGAAGAATTTTTCAATCTTCTCGGAAAGAAGCCCTTAAATTTCTTGGAAAAAAAACATTCAAATTTCTTGGGAAAAAACTTCCAAGCTTCTTGGACAGAAACTTCCAAGCTTCTAGAGCAGAAGCATCCAAGCTTCTAAGGCAGAGTAATTCAAGCTTCTTGGAAGAAAGTTTTCAAGTTTCTTGAGAAGAAGCTTCCAAGATTCTTAGGAAGATGTTTCCAAGCTTTTTGGGAAAAACCTTCAAACTTTTCGGGAAGAAACTTCCAAGCTTCTTAGGAAAAAACTTCCAAGCTTCTTGGGAAGAATCCTTCAAGCTTCTTGGGGAGAAGCCTACAAACTTCTTGCGAAGAAGCTTCAAAGCTTCTCGGAAAGAAACTTCCAAGCTTTTTGGAAATAAGCTTCCAAACTTCTTGGGAAGAGGCTTCTAAACTTCTTGGGAAGCAGCTTCCAAGCTTCTTGGGAGGAAACTTTTAAGCTTCTCGAGAAGAAGCTACCAAAATTCTTAGGGAGTAGTTTACAAGCTTCTTGGGAAGAAGCTTCCAAGCTTCTTGGGAAGAAAGTTCCAAGATTCTTGGGAACAAGCTTCCAAGCTTCTTGGAAACAAGCTTCCAACTTATTAGGAAGAACCTTCTAAGCTTTTTGGGACAAGCCTCCAAGCTTCTTGTGAAAAAGTCTCCAAGCTTGTTGAGTAGCTTCTTGAATTGAAAATTTCAAGCCTTTTAAAAATAATCTATTAAAAAAAGTTGATTTTAGACTTGTTGTGATAAAACTTTTAAGCTTTTGGCTTTTTAAAGTAAAAACACAGACAAACAGACGTAACACGCTAATTATTTTCATCGAACAGCAAAATAATGCCTAATTCTAATATTTGGTATTTGGCCTGTGGGCCAACCGTGGCGCTCGTATCACTTTTGTTCGAGTTTTACGTTTGCTCACTACCGCCATCTGGTTTGCGGTTTGCCAAATGAAGTATTTTTAGCATTGCGGGTAAATGTTCACGTGACTATGTTTTAAATTGATAATTGTTCTAGCTGTTACATCTGTTTGTTTGTGGTAAAAAGCTAACACTGTTCTTGGAAGTAATCTTAAATAAGTTTCTTGAAAAAAAAAAAACTTCCTGACTTCTTCGAAAGATGCTTCCATGCTTCCTGGTAAGAAGCTTTCAAGCTTCTTGGGAAGAAGCTTATAGGAAAAATGCTTCTTAGTTTCTTAAGAAAAGACTGATCTAGGGTAGGTGTACCAGTTATGGACATGATGGTTCCCTATATCGCCATACGTAAAAATTTAATTGTTTTCACATTTTTAATCAGTTTGTGTGTTTAAATAGTTTGATCTATATAAATAAAAATGGAATGATGTTTGTATGTCACGAAATGGCTTGAGAACGGGCTAACGGATTTTGAAAATTCATCCATAGTTATGTTCCTGAAGTGTTCCGACGTGTTTGTGTATATAAAAACCAAAGGATATTTAACGGGAAAGTTGAAAAAACAGGAGTGAACGGAACTTCCATTTTGCACGGGGCGTTCCATGGCGTTTTTCAACAGCCTACTTGATGGCAAGACGAAGTTTGCCGGGACCACTAGTATCAAATAAATCTTGACGCCAAAACATTCCAAAGTATATAAAATGTGGATGTTTTCGAGAATTCACATGTATCCAAATAGGGAATCACTATAGCCATAACTGGTACACTTTCCCTATTCCAAAAAACAAATCCTTCATTACCAACGAAATTTCTCATGCGAAGGAATCTTGATTGGTCGGGAATCGAATTTGCCAACATTATGCGTCAAAAAATTCCGAGATGCTCTGAAAGTAGTCGTCAAAGTAATTTCAATATCGATAAGCTTGTAAAATTTTATCCAACTGTTTTAGTAAAAATAACGCCATAATTCGCCTCCCTTTTTGCTCCCATTAGCCAGTTCCCAGCGTTTGGGTCTTACTAACGTCCAATTTGGTCGCTTTAATCCCTTTCCCACGCTGCCTACTACTAATCCCACCAAACAAACCGAACTCTCTTCAGTCGACACCCTGGGCATGCTTACGGATGCCACCGAAGAAGAAGCCGGCGTTGACCTCGGCATAGCTGGGGTGGCCGAAGCCGGACCGAGTACCCACGAGGACAATCTCATCATCCTGCACGAGATGGACATCAAGGGCGAAGAAGATGAGGAGGATGGGGGCGATGAGGATGTTGAAGAGGACGAAGAAGATGAGGAGGAGGGAGAGGACGAAGAGGAACAACAGGAGGAGCCGATTATGGTGGCCGCTTCGGTGGACATTCCGACTTCGACGGTCGAACAGGACAGCATTTGTGCCACCAGTAGCGATCTGGACGGATTCGATGGAATCAACGCCATCAAGATGGAAACCGATAACATCTTCGAGAGTGGCGGTAAGAGAAGCGTGAATCGTTTGGGGGCGTTGGATTTGTGTTCTTTCTTCACTGTGTTTTGTGTTCAGTTTTCTCGTCGGTCGGAAATGTGATTCCTTTTTATGGGTTGGTCTCTGTTTTAGTTCCGATGTTATGCAACTGGGAATTCGCAGACACGTGCTGCGACTTGAATGGGTTTCTTTCTGTGTTTCTCTCTGTTGATGTTATTTTCCAGTTACGTTGAATTCCGTTGAAAAGATGTTTATTTGAGTTCGGGGCATTCGCTGGGCAGATTCCTAGAAAACGAGAGTTTAATGAACGATGTTATTTGCGCTTTCAGATTGGCCCTTCAAAGTGAAGTTGGAACCGAAGATGATGATTGTGGACCAGCTGGACTCGAGCAGTATTATTCTGACACCGTCGACGGCGAGCCAAATCCCGATTGTCAGTCCTGTGACCGTCGTCAGTGCCCATCACCAGCCGCAGCAGATAGTAGCAGTTAGTAGTAGCAATAGTAGTAGTAGCGGTAGTAGTGCACAGCAGCAGCAGCATCAATTGCAATTGCAACATCAGCAGCAACAGATCCATTCCATTCAAGCTGCCCAGCAGCAACAGTTCTTAAACCAACAGGTGCTCATTCAACAAGCTCAACAACAGCAACAGCAGCAGCAGCAGCAATTGAATGTACTTCAACTGCAGCAGGCTCAGCAATTTCAACAACAACATCAGCAGCAGCAACAATCGCAACAGGTGCTAGTTCCGCAGGTGACAGTGACGGCCGTGCCCAGCAGTTTCCTTTCATCAGAGGCGAGTCCGGATTTTTATTACCTACATTTATTACATAGTGCAACACATAAAATGTATACTAAGTTCTGACTTCAGTTAAAAGTACAAACCAATACTATTTTGGTTTTGCTAGTTTAGTTCAAAATTTTTAGTTACACCCTTTTCAATTTTTCGTTTTGATTTTGCCTTAGTACGGCTATGTCTCATAAACTATTGGGAATTTCTCAATACATCATGCAGGCGAATTGTCCTTTACATGAAAATGTAAAACTTTCGTGAACACATTATGACGGTATTCCCATTTTTTTCGTAGTGTAAAAACTCTGAAATTCATACATTTTTGTCATAAATCACAAATCGTTCAACTTTTAGCATGACTGTCGTTCCCAAAAATGCGTTTTTAATCAAACTAGTTTTGAACTTTGCTAAACATAGTGATGAGCTACAAACGATCCCTTTGTCATATTAAATAGTGCCGGTAGCAAATCTGTTTATGAAGATTTGGCTGCTATTGCAATGCAAATCTCTATGTTTGATTGAAGTTCTTTTTTCACCAAAATGGTCTCTAAAGTTCTGCGTTTTCTCCTCGTATATGAAACCTGGTGCATAATTATTAGAACAAATAAGATGCCTTCAGAGATTCTCACGTGACTATTCAACAGGTTCTTCCGAAAATTGTTCACGGATTTATGAAGGATGGAAGCAATTCTTTTAGTAATTTTGTCAGAGGTTTCTTCTAGAATACTATCAGGAACTCCTCTAGGGATCTTTCCAGCTATACTTCTGTGATAATAAATGTTTGAGCTGTTCTTGTGAAATACCTATAAATCAATGAAATCCGTATTAGCACTAAACCATTTAATTTCATTAGAGTTTGTATCCTTTGACAGATACGCGTCTTTCGACCTCAACTGTAAGGCCGTCTTCAGTGTCGTGCGCTAGACTTTGTAATACTTCTATGGATTTCTCCACCAACTCTGCAAAGAAAATCCTCCAGTGATTTCTCAAGAGATGCTTAGAGAAATTTCTACAATTTCTACAATATATTCGCTACTATCTTTAGGAATTTGTACAGGAATCGATAAATCTACTTTCCAAGGAATTGTTCTACAGACTTCTACAGTTTGTACAAAAGCTTTTCAAAGAAAATTTACAATCTTTTATTCTAGATTTTACAAGATATTCGTTTAAGGATTATTTTTAAATCCAACAAGAATCCAACGTAGATTTTGTCAGTTATTCTACAAGCCTTTTTGATAGTTTATTCCGGGAATTGCCCTAAAGCTACGTCCGGTTGGTTCAAGTTTTAAGTACTCTTCCAGAATGTTCTCATTAAATAAGATCAGATAGTCCTCATAAACTTTCTCCAAACATTTTCTAAAAGTTTCCCAAACATTTAATGCAAGAATTACTTCTGCAGTTCTTGCTAACATTTCCCGTGTAAATTCTCTAGTAAAGTCTGCATCATTTACAGACTATGCGCATTTTATGGATTCCGGTGAATTTTACCGGGCTGCAAAATGGTGAGTCGACGGAGTCCTCACAAGTTTCTACCTCATGCTTCCGTGTCTGACTGACATCCAGCGGCTGAATAAGAAATGTTCTTCCGGAAGCTACACCTAAGATGGCAGTCCCATCACGGCGGATAAGGAACGGCTTTAATGAAAATCAAATCCACCACATCTGTATCAGCCGAAAGTGCAAACGGAATTTCCTTGATGTGCGGAATAAACGTAGCGCTGACATCGCATCCGACCATCACCTTCTCAGCGGCGAGGAGCGTCTGCGCGTTGCGCGGATTCGTCAACAGGAGGGAAGAGTTGGACGTCGATTTATCACACGCCGACTGGAAGACGCCACAGTGAAAAGGTCCTTCGTTGAAGAACTGCACACTCGTGATGCAAATATTTCGGAAGGTGGCAGCGTAAAAGAGCAATGGACCGTCGTCAAGAATGCCTTCATCACTACCAGCGAAAATAATCTGGGTGAGCTACGCATTCGAAGAAAACAGTGGAACACCGATGAAACCTGGAGGAAGATAGAGGATCGGAGAGAAGCCAAAGCCGCGATACAGCTGGCTGGCGAAAACTAGAGGAGCCAAGGCACTTTACCTTCAACGATACTCGACTCCAGAAAGGGAAGTTAAGCGCTCATGTGGGCGAGACAAACGAGCGTGGGCGGACTCTTGCTGACGAAGGTGAGAAAGCCACAGCAACCGGTGACATTGGTCTCCTCTACGATATCTCATGATGTCTTAGCGGGTAAAGATGAATACGACGATGCCCGTGAAAGACGCGACTGGACAGCTGTCAACCGACCCCACTGACCAGCTAAAGCGCTGGTTTGGGCACTTCGAACAACTATTTCAAGTGCCTACTCGGCCACCAACACCTCAGTATGATCCGCCTAGGGTTCGGCGTATTAGTCGCGCCTACATCGAAGCTCCATCACTGCATGAGATAGAAACAGTCATTCAAAGTATGAAACCTAACAAAGCCCCTGAGGTCGATCGCATATCATATCAAAATATAGGTGTGAAGACGTGAAGGTTTAACGTGTGCCTTATATTTCTTTTCTCACATGTTCAATCGTAAAATTTTAATTAGTACCGTGTACGCACCTAACTTTGCGCAGTTAAGAAATTCTAATCTTATTTTCTTTACAAAAAATGCCAAAATATGTTTTTAAGTATTTAAATCGTTGTCAACGATTGGCCTTTAACCCTTTAGTAGGGAGCATAGTTAAAAAAGAATAATAGTGAATTATAAAAATTGAATGAAATGTAAAAGGTGATTCAATACCGTGTGCCTAACATTGCGCATAAAATCTAGATTGTGCCAAACTTTGCGCATGATGTTCCTAACATTGTGCATGGTTTAAAATTCTCGTTTGTTCTAAATAATTTCAGTTTCTATTTTACTTATAATTTTCGCTCAAACAGGAGTTGCTTTGTAGTCCATTTTGCTGCAAATAATAAAAAAAAAACATTTTTAGTTGAGGCACGTTTAAAGGAACATGCTTTACGTTCTTTATTTGATTTGATATTTTCAAAATTACAATCGAGTTCGCAGTTCACAAACGTGGCTTTTGTGTCTTAGTTTTCGGACGTTGTTTTACATTACTAGTTTTCTTTTTCCTTTTTGTTTCTCTGGCAGCTTTTTTTTCTTGGCGTTTCTGTTCTTCGTTTTCCTTATTCTGTTCCATCTCTTTGTACCATTCTCGGAACTCCTCGCTCGTAGCCACTGCAGGTGGTCGTGGACGATTTGACTTCGCACGCTTTGGTGATTTTCTTGAAACCGTTGGTATGGTGAATTCTTTCTCAAGAAAATCCTCTCGGTTGTTCATGTCTTCAGCCGGACGAGCTTGCAGAACTAGTAGGCTCTAACGGAAGTTCAAGCGAGTTTTCATCAAGAGATTTTTCATTCACAATGCTGTCCAATAGTGCTGCAAAACTTAGGTTGTCTGCAGTGCGCTCATCTATAATATAATTAAAATGAATCATTTGAATGAGTGCATTATAAAAAATATTACCTTCAAGGGAAGCTTCGTCGAATCCTTGGAAAGCATCAACTAGTTCGGAAGATGTTTCGTTGGACGAACGGAATACATGATTTTTCTTGATTTGCTGCCATACGTAAAATAAGTTCGTATCCTCCGCTGGTCCTGGCCACACGGCAGCAGCTTGATGTTCCATAAACAACTTCAGCTGACCAACTTTGAGATAGTCCTCAAGAGACGAAAGTAATGCGACCTGCGCATCCTCGGGGTCACTGGAATTGTCTGTGCCATTACTTGCCGCTTCAGGATCTGCGTTGTGGACCTCTGGAAGCATCGCGTAATTTACGGCGTTCGGGTCCCAAGGCACGAGACCACATTTTCGAAAACCATTCGTTAATGTGTTCTTCAAATTTTCCATGTCATCGACAGCTTTCTAAAGCAGCGGTGTGAATTCGTGCTTGGCGATTGATTCTCCCGCATGATGAGTCCTCCATTCTATCAGCCTTTTGTTCCAACGAGCTTTGAGAGGTCTGAAAAATGCCACATCCAGAGGCTGAAGGATGTGGGTTGCATTCGGGAAGAGACAAATCAACTCAATTCCATTTTCTCTACAAAACTCTGTGGTTTGATAAGAGACGTGCGATGTGTGACCATCTACATATACAATTACCGGAAGGGTAATTTTCATCTTGAGAAGCCAAGGGTGAAAAATATTCTTCAGATAATAGTAAAACTATAAGGGTACATCCCTATGGGGTTGTACGAACTGGTGACGTAGGACCACGATGGTTTATGTAACTGAATTTGATGTCATTGTGTTGCTCGTTTTGACTTCATACTGTTTTCAGTGCTCGAAACTTTCGTAAATATTAATCATTCGTCATATTTATCTATGAAAATGTGAAATTTCACTTCAGGATGTATGATCATTTTGAAATTATATTAATAACCTCCTCTGAAATATACAGTAGCATAGGAAAGAACAGTAGTGATTCAGTAGTAGATCCAGTCATCGCTTTGTAGTTCTTATGGTTTGAGAGAAATATTATACATTGCTTGGCAATGTAATAAATTAAGTCGGAAATATTACTCCGCGCTATATTACGCTATATTACTATATTACGCACATGTGGTGGCCCTAAAAAGAGCCAAAGGCTTTGTTAGCACGAATGCTGTCATAGATAAATGGCACTACAGCATGTTATCAGTTGATTGCCATGGTTAAACGAAAAATCCTCAATGCAATGCAATGAACAAGTTCTCTGCTTATACGACGAACCAGCTGAATGTTTCGTCGTGTGGATGGCACACATCAGCAACAGATATTGGACCACACGGCTGAAGTCGAAATCTTAAAATGTAGCTCAAGTTTGAAATCTTGAGCAATTTCACTAGCCGGACGCTTGATTTGCCTAATAATAGTGGTAATGGTGCCTAACAGGCTTGATTCTTGACTGCACCACAGATGATGAGTTTGATTTTGACGGCGCACTGGTTGCGTCCTTCTCGCCCGATGAGATTTGCGGTGCTGATGACGATGTGCGCTTCAACAAGCGGCTTTGGTCGATTTTCTTCAGCCATCTCGAACAAATTAGGGAATATTACACAATCAACTCTTTAAAACACATTTGTTGGCTCTGAAAAGGGCCGATTGAATTGTTGAATTTACGTAACACGGACACACTTTGACGGCGCACTGGTTGCAATCCTCCTCGCCCGATGAGATTTGCGGTGCGGATGACGATGTGCGCTTCAACAAGCGTCTTTGGTCGATGTTCTTCAGCCATCTCGTAGCTTGCCTCTGGTAGCGAGGAGCTGAGCCGGTTTGGAGGAGCTATTACCAGCTCGAAAGCGAAAACAGAATGAAACCGAATTCAACGAAGGAGGGATGCTTTATACCCTTAGAATAGCAGGTGATGCTCCTCCTTTCAAATTCTTCGTTTTCTTATCTGGGAAATAGGCTGTATGAAACTGATGTCTGGGTAAGGGATGTACAAGATTAGCATTATGCTGTTATTGCATCCCGACGGCACTGCAGCAGCGTCCTCGGAAACATCCTCTAATTGCCGTTTTGTCAATTATTCGCAATAAATCAATTATTGTATGCTGCTATGAGATGAATTAAGAAATTATAGCAAGTATGTGGTAAACACATTAGGGAATATTACACAATTAACTCTTTAAAACACATTTGTTGGCTCTGAAAAGGGCCGATTGAACTGTTGAATTTGCGTAACACGGACACATTTTGACGGCGCACTTGTTGCAATCCTCCTCGCCCGATGAGATTTGCGTTGCGGATGACGATGTGCGCTTCAACAAGCGGCTTTGGTCGATTTTCTTCAGCCATCTCGTAGCTTGCCTCTGGTAGCGAGGAGCTGAGCCGGTTTGAAGGAGCTCTTACCAGCTCGAAAGCGAAAACAGAATGAAACCGAATTCAGCGAAGGAGGGATGCTTTATACCCTTAGAATAGCAGGTGATGCTCCTCCTTTCAAATTCTTCGTTTTCTTATCTGGGAAATAGGCTGTATGAAACTGATGTCTGGGTAAGGGATGTACAAGATGAACATTATGCTGTTATTGCATCCCGACGGCACTGCAGCAGCGTCCTCGGAAACATCCTCAAATTGCCGTATTGTCAATTATTCGTAATAAATCAATTATTGTATGATGCTATGAGATGAATTAAGAGATTATAGCAAGTATGTGGTAAACAAATTAGGGAATATTACACAAATAACTCTGATATTAATTGGTGGCTCTGAAAAGAACCGTTTTGATTGGTGGGTCAAAGGGCTTTTACATGAACAATTATCCTAATAACTCTCTTGATATTAATTGGTGGCTCTGAAAAGAACCGTTTTATTTGGTGGCTCTGTAAAGAGCCGTTTTGTTTGGTGGGTCCAAGGGCTTTTACATGAAAATTATCCTAAGAACTCTCTTGATATTAATTTGTGGCTCTGAAAAGAGCCGTTTTGTTTAGTGGCTCTGAAAAGAGCCGTTTTGTTTGGTGGCTCTGAAAAGAGCCGTTTTATCGTTCAATCACCTGGTTCATATAATATACACGAGCAGGAGTGAGCGGAACACGGAAAGTGACCAATAGTTCACCACGATTGATCTGGATTTTCCGGTCCTTGAAAAGTTGTTGCAGTGGTGGTTGTCGATGCTTCTTCGGCGGATGTTTCTTCGGCGGATGTTTCTTCGGCGGATGCTTCTTCAACTGAAGCTTCGGTGGCGTTTCCTTATCATTTATGAACGAAACCAAAAGAGCGGCAATTTGCTGCTTGCAGTTGCAAGGAGCAAATCCGCTCTTCGATTTCGCTCGAGCCATTTTCTTCAAATGTTGTTCGGAGCGCTGATCACGATAGAATGAGGCATGGCAGGCTATGTGAGCTGCTTTTATAACTGGAAGCAATCACTTAACGACCAATCACAAACCAGTAAGGGGAAAAGGCGGTTCCCCGCCGGTGACGATTGGTTGTGCATTAGGCACCAATCAGAAGCAGTGTAAGCTCCCTCTCTTGCTAGATGATTTCGTATTCTGGAGCGTGCTGTTTAACATTGCAATTTGATCTATTGTTCGTCATGTTTATCAATGAAGATGAACGATTCTCCATTTAGAATAATTTAAAACGCGATATAGTAGAAAATATACCTCTGTTAATATATGATGTCTTCTTGGAAGGCCCCCTTCGTAAGCTTAAGAGAAGTAATATTCTTTGCTTGGCATATAAGATGTTAGAAATAAATAAAGTGGAAATCTTACTATAACTCTTTTACGCACATTTTGGTGGCCTGAAAAGGGCCGATGGCTTTCTTAGCTTCGATGCTGTCACAGATGAATATTAATGCAATATGTTATCAGTTGATTAACAAACGGGGAATCCCCAACGCAAATATATAAATTTGAGCAAGCTATTTGCTTATGCGACGAACCAGCTGGATGTTTCGTGGCTTGGATGGCGCACAACAGCAACGGGCTGTGGATAGCCGGGCTTAAGTCGAAATCTGGAAACATTATTCATGCATTATCATGAGAAATTGATCGAACATGAATAGTTGGAATGCTTGCCATTTACTAAATATTCTATAGTTAGCTATTGATAATCAATAGTTTTCTTTAATATGAAGGTAAATTTTTGATCCATGGGTACCAAAATTATGAAAATTGTTCAATCAGAATTTCTGTTCAAAACCATTCTAAACATGTCGCAATTTTGTTACATGTGATAATTTTCATAATCGAAGTGCTCCCATAAAATATGGCAAATCAAAGACACTGTTGGATGTGCCACTCTAGTTTAAATTCGTTGTGAAATGTTGAGCACTCACCCCGACGGCACTGCAGCAGCGTCCACGAATAGTCTCAAATTGTCGTGCCATCAATTATTCATGACAAATTAAATTTTTTACGAAATTGTGAGATTGATTGAGGAATATAAGATGTAACAAGGTCGGAAATATTATTCTTTCAACTCTTTTCCACAAATTTGATGGCTCTGACAAGGGCCGATGGCTTTCTTAGCCTCGATGCGGTCACAGATAAATAGCACTGCGGGATTGATCAGTTGATTTCCAAGGTCCGTGGATGGCGCACAACAGCAACGGGTAGTGGATCACCGGGCACAAGGCGAAATCTGGAAACGATGCTCACTCTTGAAATCTTGAGCGATTTCCACCGATCACCAGACGCTGGATCGCTAGCTTCAATCAGCAGGTGCGGACGTCGCTGCGCAGGATCGTAGCAGCTCTTGCCAGCTCGGAAGTCGAAACGGAATGAAACCGAATCCAACGAAGGGAGCATGCTATATACCCTTAGATTAGCAGATTATGCTCCTCCCCTTCGTGCTCTTCTCTTTCTAATCGACCAATCTGGGAAATGCATATGTGCCAATAATGAGTTGGACTTAGAATTACTTGATAATTGCGAAAAATGATAATGCGTGAGAAATTGGTCGAACATGAATGAAAGGGTTGACAATTACTAAATATTCAATAGTTCGCTATTGATAATCAATAGTTTTCTTCAATATGAAGGTAAATTTCTGATCCATGGTGCCAAAATTATGAAAATTGTTCAATGGGAATTTCTTTTCAAAAGCATTCTAAACATGTCGCAATTTTGTTACATGTGATCATTTTCGTAATCGAAGTGTTCTCATAAAATATGGCAAATCAAAGACACTGTCGGAAATTCCACTCTAGTTTACAATCGTTAGAAAATTTTGAGCACTCACCCCGACGGCACTGCAGCAGCGTCCACGAATAGTCTCAAATTGACGTGCCATCAATTATTCATAACAAATTAAATTTTGTACGAAGCTGCGAGATTGATTGAGGAATATAAGATGTAATAAGGTTGGAAATATTATTCCTTCAACTCTTTTCCACAAATATTATGGCCCTGACAAGGGCCGATGGCTTTCTTAGCCTCGATTCGGTTACAGATAAATAGCACTACGGGATGTTATCAGTTGATTGCCATGGTCAAACGGGGAATTTGCTTATACGACGAACCAGCTGAATGGTTCGTGACGTGGATGGCGCACAACAGCAACGGGTATTGGATCCCCTGGCACAAGTCGAAATCAGGAAACGATGCTCACTCTTGAAAGCTTGAGCGATTTCACCAGTCCGACGCTCGATTAGCAGCATCTCCTCGGATCAGCAACTCTGGGGGCTTCTGGTTCCTAACGGGCTTGCTTCTGGACCACCGATCACGAGTCGAAATCTGGGAGCGCGGATAAATTTGCAGCGGCGATGACGATGGCTTGGACGCTTCTCCGAGCGGCAGTAGTTTGCCGCTCGGTGAAGCGCCCAAGCCATCGTCATCGCCGCCGCAAATCAATCTTGCGTCTTCCTCTTCCGACGACACAAATTGGACTGTGACGCGGGTAAAAAGCAAAGCGAGAATGACTCGCCCGACCGTGTTCACAGTCCGACCGCAAAAAGAAGACTGAGGGAAGAAGCAGGGACCCATTTGCTTTTATAGTGGGAAGCGACACCGTCGAAAAGTGCTCGAACGTGATTGGTTGGATAAGAAAGGGGTCAACATTTATCAAATTTTCAATAGTTAAACAACAAAATTCACTTATCGGATATATTACTTACGATGCGTACATATATTTCTGATCGAATGATACTAAAATCGTAATAATTGGTTCATAAACAACGTTCAAAATCTCCCCTAATTTCGTTACATGTTTCATTTTCCGTACTTTTAAAGTGAAATGTTGAGCA